>NC_082706.1:189859949-190534949 GCF_030144855.1 Hypanus sabinus
TGGTGGAGGATGTGAGAAGGCAATAAATGGCTTCTTCAGACTCTTTTTGTTTGTAAAGCCACTCACATGTTGACATTGTATTAAAGATTCAAGATTGCCTTTCTTCATGAGGGTCAAAGAGAACAAAATGATTTTTACTCCAGATCCAATGCAGCATCGAAAAACACACCATAAGCATAAAGAACACAATAGAAACAAAAATAAATATAAATATAAATATAAAAGCAATCCTATAAAACAGAATGTTATACCCATAGACTGACTGTATGCAGATAAAGTAGTACTATGTATGTGTATGTAGTGGTGTGGGGAGGTGGGTGGAGATGGGTGCCGGTGTTGATCAGCGTATTGGCTTGGGAGAAGTAACTGTTTTTGTGTCTCGTGCTCCTGGCCTGGATGTTGCATAGGCTCTTCCCTGATGGGAGTGGGATGATGAGTGTCCAAGGAGATGAGTGTGAAATGTTGAGTGGGTTAAGCATTGTAGTAGTCTTAAAGAGTTTAGCATCTTAAATAGATAAATCACCCTTCAAATCTCTTCCATAGATTGTATCCTGTTCAAGATTAGAGTAAGAGAAATGCCGGGCTATTTAAAGAAACAAGAAAATTATCTTCATTTTCTAATCATCCCTGGTGACAGATGATTAGAGAACTGCTAACATTGTACCATCATTTAAAAAAGAGATAATTGAGTTAATTATAGTCCACTGAGTTTAAACTTGGTGATAGGGAAATCTTTGGAATCATTTTTGAGGGACATTGGAAACATTTATTTAGAAAGATACAGATTGGTCAGTGGCAGAAAGCATGCATTTGTTAAGGGAAGGTCATGTCTGACTAACCCAATAGTACTTTTTTTGTGGGATTTACCAGCAGGATTGGTGAGAGTGGTGCACTTAATGGTGTCTGCCTGAACTTTAGCAATGATTTTAGACCATGTCCCACATGGCAGGCTGCTTAAGAAAAGATAAAGCCCACGTGATCAAGGGAAAGCAGGAAATCAAATTGAAAAAATTAGGCTCATGAGCAGTAAGCAAATGATATTCTGTAGTTCAAAAGTAGTCTTCAGTGAGATAGTACAAGCCCCAGTACACCATTCCTCATTGTTTATTGTATATACTAATGAGTTAGAAAAAACTGTAGGGACTCAAAAAGTCAGCAATGATTAAAAACCAGTCAGCCATGCAGTTGATAGTGAGAAGCAGAATTTTAAACTGTAAAGATAATCAGTAGACAGAACAATGGGAAAGGATATTCGATCTGTAGAAATTTGAGATAATGCATTTGGGGTACCACAATAAGGCACAACAAATGGGAAGATAATGAGAGGTACGATAAACATTTGAACATTGGTCTGTTTTTCTACAGATCCTTAAAGTTAGCCAGCTCAATTGATAAGTCAAGGACATAAGGAAGCCTCCTTTGTCAGCTAAAATAATATAAGCAGCACACACAAAATGCTGGAGGAACTCAGCAGGCCAGGTACCATCTATGCAAATGAGTAAACAGTCGACATTTCAGGTTGACGCCCTTCTCCAGGAGAGTTGACTGTTTACTCATTCCCAGTGATGCTCCCTGGCCTGCTGAGTTCCTCTAGCATTTTGTGTGTGTTGCTTTGGATCTCCAGCATCTGCAGATTTTCACGTGTTTGAAAAGAATACAAGTGCAGAGAAACTCTAGGACAGTAGTTAGGCCACAAACTGAGTTTTAGTCACCTCTATACAATGTATGGAAAAGATGCAGAAAATATTTACTAGGATATTGCTGGAAACACTCAAAGATTGGAGTATGGGCTGGGGTTGTTTACTTTGGTACTAAGTAGCTCTATTCCTTCTTGTGAAGACACTGGTGTGTTGACATTATAGTTAAGGGGAAGAGTGCAGAATATTAAATGGGACAAGCATTATAATAAAGAAGTTAGCATCTTTTGAAATAGATAAATCATCTTTCATACATCTTACATGGATTGTATGCTATGTAAGATTAGGTTAGAGTTCCCATGTCGAGGGGACATTTAATTAAGTATAACATTTTGAAAGGACGAACTAGGCAGAAGGACTTATTTCCTTTACAAGAGGGGTAAATATGAGGAAGTATAATAATTAAAGATTATAGATATTACAGATTAGCTCCATCTGTCACATATACATAGAAACATAAAGTCAAATGTGTTGTTTGAGCCAATGACCAATAGTGCAAATATGCACAGTGGGAAGACTGCCAGCTGCACCATGTTTTTTGGTGCCAACATACCATGCCCATGACTTACTACAAGTAATTAGTAGAAGGATTAGAGTGGAAATGTGGCAATTTTCTCCCAGAAGAGGATTGTTATGTGTTGGAATGCACTGCCTGAACACATACTCTATTAGTAAGACAGCAACATTCTGGTCACAATAGCTCCTACTGGGGTATTACTGTCTGTTTTTAAGCATAATTTTTATGATTGCAAGACCCTGCTGCACATTAAGAACTTAAGGTCCTGCACATCTACCTCATCAGCTAGTTGCTCATTGGCGGAGGAACTGAAGGAGCTGGACTTAGTGCAGATCGGGCTACTGCTGCTTGTGACAAAGAGGCGGCTGGTGCTTGAAGGAGGTGTGCATTCTAACGGCAAGCAACTATCTTAGTGGCTTTTCCTGCGATCACAAGACCCCATTGAACACTGGTGGTGTGGAATGTTGGAAGTCCAATTCATTGGTTTACTGGCGGTCGGCAGGGGCGGAGTTGGAGTCAGGGTCAGGAGCTCCACCTGAGAGCTGGAGGCTGTGTCCACACTAAAGTCTGTGCTGCCCCCAGTGTTCACTTGGCAGAAGGCAAGCTGGATTATGTTCAACTGTAGACTGCTGGAACATTCACGGAGTCAGGGGCTCAGACGATTTATTTTGCGTGTGACGGTAGTTTACTGCTATCTTATATGTGCTATATGTCTCTTTGTATTTCCTTCAGAACTAGCCTGTTTGTGAGGGCATTGGGCTAACTTTCAAGCTTTGTGGGAAAAATATTAGTGATGTGTCATTAATTACTCGTGCAGGCCACAAGTAACAGCAGTATCTTGCTGACATCCCAATAGTGATAATTAACATGCAACTTCATGAAACTTTCAGATTTCTACTGCAGATAACTGAGAATGAGGATTAATCATCTGATGATACACAACACCTGGACTACACAGCCTACGTCCCAGGGTGCTGAAAGAAGTGGTTGAAGAGATTGTGTTTGCATTAGTAATGATCCTTCAAGAATCAATAGATTCCAGCATAGTTTTGGAAGACTGGAAAACTGCAAATGCCACTCCACTCTTCAAGAAGGGAGAGAGGCAGAAGAAAGGAAAGGATCGGCCAGCTAGTCTGATCTCAGTCATTAGGAAAATGTTGGAGTTGATTATTAAGGATGTGGTTTTGGGGTATTTGGAGGCACATGATAAAATGGGCCAAAATCAGTATGGTTTCCTTAAGGAAAAATCTTGCCTGACAAATCTCGTGGAATCCTTTAAAGAAATAGCAAGCAGGATAGACAATCTGTGGATGTCGTTTACATGGACTTTCAGAAAGCCATGAGGGTGCTTAATGAGTCTATGGTATTATGGTAATGAGTCTAAGAGCCTATGGTATTACTGGGACAATACTAGCCTGAATAGAGCATTGGCTGATTGGCAGGAGTCAAAGAGTGGGAATAAAGGGAGCCTTCTCTGGTTGGACTGCCTATGACTATTGGTGTTTCACAGGAGTCTGCATTAGGGCCGATTCTTTTTATGTTATATGTCAATGATTTGGATGACAGAATTATAGTTTTGTGAGCAAATTTGTGGATGATACCAAGTGGAGGGGTAGGTAGTGTTGAGCTCGTCTAGAGGTCCATGGCTTAAAAAGAGGTTGGGAACCCCTGCCCTAATGGTTAATTTGAAGGTTGAGTTGGTGGTGAGGAATAAAAGAATTACCATACGAGAACCAATTGATAGCTCTGGGCCTGTATTCACCAGAATTCAGAAGAATTTGGGGTGATCTCATTGAAACCTATCAAATGTTGAATAGATGTGCAGAGGATGTTTCCTCTGGTGCGGGAGTCTAGGACCAGAGCAGACAGCCTCAGAGTAGAGGGACATTGTTTAGAACGGAGAAGAAGAGGAATTATTTCAGACAGAAAGTGGTAAATCTGTGGAATTTGATGAAACAGGATGCTTTGGAGGTCAAGTCATTTGGTATACTTAAGGCAGAGGCTGATATATTCTTGATTAGTCAGGGTAGGAAGAGTTATGGAAAGAATGCAGGACAATGGGTTGAGAGGGAAAATTAATCAACCATGATGGAATAGCAGACTGGATGGGCCAAATGGCCTTATTCCTCTACTATTTCTTATGGTCTTAATTATTAGCAACACCTACTTAACAGTAGTCTGTTCCGAGATGCTCTGTTAAATGTTTACCAGGACCACTCAATTCGAAGTTTCGTCATAGCCTTGAGAGACAAAGAGTGGAACTCCAGAGATGTGGGAAGAGACTGACTTTGATATCAAAGCAGAATTTACTCACCTGGAACTCTGCTAAATTTGGACTTCAATAGGAGATAGAGACTTCAGCCTCTGACCTGTTTTTATGGCCATTATGTATATGAATGAATGGCTGGTCCACTGGAATCTGACTGTGCAGCTGCCATGCAATGGTTATGCCATTCAAAGCTAAGGCATATTGGTTGGAAGTGGTCACTTTCTGGCATCTGTGCAGTTTAAGTGTCACTTTCCACATACCATTCCCTGTTTGAATGTTGTATAGGTCCTGCTCCATGCAGAATATTCACTTTCTGAGCAGTTAAAAACATAACTGAGCACCGTGCAATCACCGATGAATTCCTTCCTTTTCTGACTTTGTGACAGAAGTATTTTCCTTCAAGCAGCTGAAAGTGGTTCACTCTAGGATGATGTCCTAAGTGCACTCCTCAAGCAATGTCCTGAAGCTGAGATACAGCATAGAACACAACAGCACAGGACATACACTTTGGCCCACCATGTTGCACTGCACTTTCAACCTGCTCTAAAAACATCTAACCTTTCCCTCCAACATTACCCTCCTCCATGATGGTCAATTGTCATAACTGACAACTTTAAGAACTGGACTTTTCTACTGGCATCACAAATAAAAATCAAATTATCAGTAGCCTGTAGTTTTGTGAAATCAATAGAGCTAATCCATGGCTTATTGAGAAACCCTGACGTTAATATCAATTCTTTCAGGTTTGAGATCTATAAAATATGTTCAGTAAGATTACCTGTAATTATTTCTCAAAATTGAGCTTCCACCCCCCACATTACTGTTTAATTTTCATGATCATTTGATAATCTTTGTGAAAAACGTCTGTAACATTCAACATAGAACGTAGTACCGCACAGTACAGGCCTTTCGGCCCACAATGTTGTGCCAACATTTTAATCAACTCTAAGATCAATCTAACCATTTCTCCCACACTACCCTGCAATTTTCTTTCATCATGCCCTTATCTAAGAGTTTCTTAAATTCCCTCATGGATCTGTCTCCAGCACCATTCCTGGCAGGGTGTTCCACACTCCCACCAGTCCCTGTGAAAAGAACTTATCACTGACATCTCCCCTATACTCACCTCTAATGACCTTAAAATTATGCCGTCTTGTATTAGCCATTTCTGCCCAGGGATAAAGTCTCTGTCAACTCAATCTATGCCTTTTATCATGACTAACAACTAAACTTGGGCAGCATGGTAATGTGGTGGCTAGCACAATGCTTTACAGTGCAGGAGACCCATGTTCAATACCGACTGCAGCCTGTAAGGAGTTTGTACGTTCTCTCTGTGATCGTGTGGGTTTCCTCCAGGTGCTTCAGCTCCCTCCCGCAGTCCAAGGACTTACCAATCTTGGGAGATTAATTGGTCACTGTAAACTATCCCTTAATTAGGGTAGGGTTAAAGTGGGGATTGTTGGCAGGCACAGCTCAAAGGGCCGGATGGCCCAGTTCTGCATTGTATCCTAATAAATAAAACAGATTTCTTTCAGAGTGAGAACTCCAGTGGAATGTGATACCCACTGACGCCAGGTTAAGTTGGATCCCCTGTTACCATGTTCAATCAAACATCATTGCACATTGACCCCATTATTGAAATTTAACTCCTTGGTTCGCGTTTAGGGCACAAAAATCTCAATGAACATCTAAAATCAGGTCATTAATCTGTAAGTGCGACTTAAAGCATTGATACCAACATTTTCCATCACTTTGCTGATAATTAAGAGCTGACTAATTACATAGTAATTAAATAGATGGGATTTTTTGGGACAGGACAGATTTGGGTGATTTTATTTTTATTTATTATTTATTGAGATACAGTGCAGAATAGGGCCTTTGAGCTGCGCCACCAGCAATTCATCAATTTAATCCTAGCCCAATCACAGGACAATTTACAACAACGACCAATTAACTTACCGACCGCTTTGCGTTTGGACTGTGGGAGGAAACTGGAGCACCTGGAGGAATTCCTCACAGCCATGGGGAGAACGTACAAACTCCATACAGGCAGAGGCAGAAAGTGGAGGTGCACCAGCAGGGAGGTGCCAACATGATGCTCTTCAGGTTAGGCTCTCTGGCATGGTGAAGCTATTTCCAGTTGCATTTGGAAGGGTACATTTTACTGAGTAATTTCCTTGCAGTGGAAATTGAAACAAAGAGAAATGAGAACCACAATTACTCTTTAGTTATGGCAGGCATAAGCACAAGAAAATTGGACTGATTGGCTTATTTCTGTGGTACATATGCTACTTGATTTATTCTAAATTAAAACTGAAAAAAAAGGTTGCTAATTTTGTTCTTATTTTCTTCTAAAAAAATGGACCTAAATTATATTTATAAATATCAATTAATTCAGTTTTAAAAGTACAATACAATTCATCTGACATTTACAGATTAGGCCATTAAAACTTGAACAAGATACATCACAAATTTTAGCATAACGATTTTTGCTCAGATGTCAAACTGGCAGAATTGTTCCTTTTCCTCCTGAATCACTTAAATTTTAAATGGTACTCAATTACATCTACTTGGGTAGCCAACATCACAAAGTACTATAAAGAACTTAAAGAGTCACAGAACACCACAGCCCAGAAAGAGCCCCTTCAGCCCATCCAGTCCATGCTGACTTTTTTCATCCTGGCGCCATCAACTTGTACCAGGACCATAGCCCTTCACACACCTCTCATCCATGTACCTTTCAAAATTTCTCTTAAATGTTGCATCTATCACCTCTGCTGGCTTCTCTTTCCACACTTGCACCATCCTCTTAGTGAAGAAGATCCCTGTCAGATTCCCCCTAAGTACTTCACCTTTCACCTTGAACCTATGACCCCTCGTTCTAGTTTCACCCAACCTCATGGGAAAAACCCTATTTATATCATAATTTTGAATACCTCTATAAGATCTCCCTTCATTCTCCTACACCTCATCTTGTGTGTGTTTTTAAGATAATTTTAAGTTCAAACTTTTTTTTCAAACAGAAATAAATGTTTAAGTTACCCTGGTAAATGCATACTAACTTAGATCTTGCAGTCACTAAGGAATGGGATTATGGGAGATCTCAAAACAGATTTTCACATTGTTTTAGCAGAACCCAATGCATAGCATTTATTCTTTCTGACTTTGGTTTTAATTGAGTGCCTTCTCATGATGATGCACTGACCGCAGCAAAGTAGTAAAAGATTCATGGAAAATAGACGTAAATGATTTTGATGTAAACATGAGATTAAGGAGAGAAATGTGAACATTAGAAAAAATACATCTAATTTTTAAATGTCTTTGAGGGAATGTTAAAATCATGACTGTCTAACCGTAGTTGCAATTTGTTATGTCATTCAGCCCAGCATGAATGAAGGTTCATCTTTAAACACAAGAGATTCTCCAGATGCTGGAGAAACTCATCAAGCCAGGCAGCAACTGTGGAGGGGAATAAGCAACCAACTTTTGGCCAGCTTTGCCAATTACAGGAAGAATCACGTGCAAGTGGTTGAATTTCATAAGAAACCATTGTTTTCAGAACTGGCATATGTTGTGAAATTTGTTAACTTTGTGGCAGCAGTACAATGCAATTCACGATAATATAGAAAAAGACTCTGAAATTACAGTGTGTGTATATATATAAAATAGTTAAATTAGATGTACAGATGTACCATGGAGAGCATTCTGACAGACTTCATCACTGTCTGTTATGGGGGAGGGGGTGGAAACTACTGCACAGGATCAAAAGAAGCTACAGAAAGTTGTAACATTAGTCAGCTCCATCATGAGTAACAACCTCCATAATACCCAAGACATCTTGAAGGAGCAGTGCCTCAGAAAGGTAGCATCCATTATTAAGGACTCTCATCATCCAGGGCATGCCCTCTTCTCACTGTTAACATCAGGTAGGAGGTACAGAAGCCTGAAGACACACACTCAGTGATTCAGGAACAGCTTCTTCCCCTCTGCCATCTGATTTCTAAATGGATATTGAGCCAATGAACACTACCTCACTTTTTTATTATTTCTATTTCTGCACTATTTTTAATTTAACTATTTAATATACCTATGTCCTTACAGCATTTCATTTATTTATTCTTGCTTCTATATTTTATCATGTATTGCATTGTACCGCTGCTGCAAAGTTAACAAAGTTCACCGCGTAAGCCAGTGATATTAAACTTGATTCTGATTCCTGATAAGTAGTGCAAAAACAGAAATAAAAAAGTAGTGAGCTGTGAGTAGTGAGCTGGTGTCCATGGGTTTGGTGTCCATGGGTTATTGTCCATTTAGGAATCGGATGACAGAGGGGAAGAAGCTGTTTCTGAATCGCTGAGTGTGTGCCTTTAGGCTTCTGTACCTCCTACCTGATGGTAACAGTGAGAAAAGGGCATGCCCTGGCTGCACCGTTTCATTAGCTAGTTCCAGAACAGCACACCTAGGGTGTCCTATTTCCTATGTTACCGGGCAGTGTTGATTTGGAGCCTCCAGACTGGGTTTTGAGAGAGGCAATGAGGATTGCTGCAACATTAAAAAGGATCCTATAGTCTATTCAGATTTAAATTAAAACTTCAAGGCTTTTTAAAGAGAGCCTGAAACAGTCCCACGGAAATAAGTTTCTAATCAATGTGCAAAATCAGTTTTGTTGACAATTAGTTAATTTTATAACTAAATATAGACTGCTAACCTACTTCACTTGGGCCCGATGTTAAAATAGCCCCAGCGATCTCAATAAAGCCCTGAAAACTTATCAAAACCAGCCCCACAAAGTTCACCAGCGGTAGTTCTAAAACAGCACTAGCACGCTCCTTTATGTAACACAGAGGTCTCAGGCACAGCAGGTGCTGGGTATCGTATTTCCCATGTTACTGGCCAGTGATAGCAAGCACTGAGTGGGTCTCTGTTCTGTGTACCTCTGACACTACATACAGAAGGAGTGTAGAATTGGAGAGTCATCAGGCTGAGGAACAGATCCACACCAATTGAGCAACCATTTACACCACTGCTACTACTCCATGCTGTCGCAATTCAGCTGTTCATCCAGAAATGTTAAATATTTAGTAAATACCAACCTTCACCATCCCATTCAATCAGTGCTTTTCAGATTCCAATCACTCTCTGGGTGAAAAAAATTCTACCTGGTTTCCCCTTTGAACCTTTTGCCTGTTGTCCTAAACCCGTGACTTCTAGTTCCAGTTCTGTTCTGTGTAAGATGGTTTCTCGTCTCCCATCTCTGCTCCTCGTACTTTTGCATACCTCTGCCTGTCCCCTGTCAGCCTGCTCTTTCCCAAAGAAAAGAAACCACTGCAGAATTATTTTGAATCCATCCCAGTGATGCACCATCAATAACTCACTCTGAGACGTAAAGGCGAGATATCGGCTTTTATTGACCGGAAGAAGGAACAAGCAGTGAGTGACCACCATACTACATCCTGGAGACTGAGAGGCCGGGCTCAGGCCTCAATCGCCTTTATACCGGGGTCTGTGGGAGGAGCCACAGGAGCAGTCAGCAGGGGGCATGTCCAGACAGGTATATGTAGTTCACCAGCAACACTAACAAATGTGCCCACAAGGACACTGGACCCCAAGGTATACACCCACTGCTGCAGCTTCCTCCAGATTGACTGCAAAGGTTAAACGACCCTTTTCATTGTCATTTCCCAGGCCAACAACCTCAGAACTGGCTCGCTAACTGTACCTAATCATTGATCGGCCGTAATACTTGCAAACTTGACACCAAGCTCCAGAACCACACTCTATTCTGAGCCCTGTCATGAGAAGAGATTCCCAGATGGACCAAGGAAAGGTTTCAAGCATGGGTTCAGAGCCTCCTTGAGGAAATACAATATCCCCACCAGGCAAAGGAAACTATACATATTTCAAAAAAAAAGATGCGCGCAGGATATCGCTTCTTTGTATCAAGGACTCCTGAGGCAGAAAGTTGTTGGGGAATGTTACGTTTGAACAGTGGAGCAGGCTCGTTCGCTGGACTTGCTAATTCTGCTGCTACTCCTTGTGGTGTAATGGTCTCTTCTGGGAGTCAGCATGAACCTGATGGGAAGAATAGTCTCCATCCGTGTTGTAATTACGAAGCAAGAAAGGAAAATCTTTGGGGAGACTTCCAAAAAAGTAGGGAGGAAATCTGAGCACAGAGGAACCTGACACAGGGAATTTAAGCCAGCACGATTATCAGGCAAAAGAGGTTTGTCAGATGAATTCGTAGCAGGCATTGAGAGTGGGTGTGGAGAGGTCTTAGAAAGGACTAAGTGAGAAGAACATTTCTGAAACTAACTGGAAGCCTAGAAACCTACTGCAGCTTAGAAACAAAAAGGAATAAACTTGTGTGATTGCAATATAAACTGAAATATTTGAATAATTCATTATTTGTGGAAGGTAGAAAGTTAATGAAGATTTGGCTAGTTGTTTCGGTAGGCAGGGTCCGAAGTTGCACAGAACCTGCATACTGTCAAATTCACTTTGACTCCCACTACTGTCCGTAAGGAGATTGTATCCGTGACCGCATGGTTTCCTCCGGGTGCTCCAGTTTCCTCCTATTGTCCAAAGATGTACTGGTTATTGGCTAATCGGTCATTGTAAATTGTCCTTTGATTAGGGTAGGGTTAATTTGGGGATTCCTGGGCAGTGCGCTCAAATCGCTGGAAGGGCCTATTTCATGGTATAGCTCAATAAATAAATTAATAACGATGGAGCTCTGGAATCAGAATTGGGTTTAATCACTGACATAGGTCACGAAATTTGTTGTTTTGTGGCTGCAGTGCTGTCCATACATAAAAATTGCTGTAAATAACCATAGGAATCTATAAAAATATAAAAAAATAGTTTAAAAAGAGAGCAAAATGGTGAGGTAGTGTTCATGGTCTGTTCAGAAATCTGATGGCAGGGAGGAAGAATCTGTTCCTAAAATGTTGAATGCGCATTTTTAGGCTCCTGTACCTCCTCCCCGTTGGTAGTAATGAGAAGAGGGCATGTCCTGGATGGAGAGAGTACCTTCTCGAGGAACTGCCTCTTAAAGGTGTCCTCAATGGTGGGGAGCCTAGTGCTTATTATGTAGGAGGCTAACTTTACAACCCTCCGCAGCTCTTTATAGTCCTGTGTATCGGGGCTTCTCTGCCAGACAGGGAACGCTTTGGCACAAGGTGGAGCTGAAAGTTTCAGTTCCAGAGCGATGAAGTGAAGCCGGAGAACTTCAGACTCATTTCATTCCAATGTTCAGTAAGCTGTTGGAGGATGCGGGAAGAGCTTTACAATTGAAAGAACATGTCATCAGCACAAGGAGGCTGGCCAATTAAAAGCAAATAAAACAAAGCACTCAGTGCTGCTTTAAAACAGTTTCTTAAATTGGTTAGGCTGTAATTACATAGAGGCGTTGATCTGCAGTATGATTGTTTCTAAAACGAGGGCAGCTCCTTCACAGAAACTTCGACCTAATGATTACAGTGATTTAGGAAATGTTGTGTAGTTATCTCCACAATTGCAAACGGTCATCTTCATGTCAAATAGTTCTTACCTCATTATGTATATTCCAATTATGTTTTTATATGGATTGTCAAGTGTCTGATTTTTTATCTTGGGTCTATGATTTTCTTACGGTAGTTCTTTGGCGTAAAATCAACAATCTGAGAATTCAAAATAATTTCTGAATTTTAGCTAACAAAGATATTGTGTGGATACAACAGCAATAGATATTCTTGATGCCGTAGCAGTAGAAAATCACCAGGTTTCAGTCAAAGTGAAATCAGTTCTTATCTAATCACCCTGTGGAAATAGATAGGTGGGTAGTTCACAAATCATCCATAAACTGCCTCTACCAACAGGCTATGCTTTTAATTTGATTTCCTAAGCAAAACAGAATGCCATCTTCTGAAAATGGTGCGGCATTTAAAATTGCAGATCAAGTTTAAAATCCATTACTACTTGAACCACAGACTTGCCCAGTTGAGTGTCTTCCCTTGCAATGTTGGAGGCAGATGATGCTCAAAGGGGCAAGGCTTTTCCTATTTTGTGCTTTTTCTAAACATTTTTATGAAAAGGTTAGGATTAAAGTTTAACTTGATTTGTCACATGTACATGCAGTGAGATGTGCCATTTGCACCACATCAGTGAACAGAGCACCCACAAGTGTCACCACACCTTTGGCATCATTCCCAAACCATAAATTTATGGTTAGTTCACTCACCCCAAACCATAAATGTGGAGGAAACCAGTGCATCCGGAGGAAGGAAACCCACGTGATCGCGTGAAGTACGTACAAACTCCTTCCAGGTCGCAGTGGGAACTGACCCCCAAACTGTGATCACTGCACTCTAACAGAGCGAGAGAGGACCAGAACTCCTCCAGGCCGGGCAAGAGAAACCAACACAGCCTCATCCTGGGCTTCCACCCTACCCCAGCTATAGAACCCTCCCAAATCTATCTCAGCCTCAGGCCTGTCCACTACCATTCACAGCCGTCTTGTGCCCAACCAGTCTCTTACTATGACCTACTGGCAAGTTACTGCTGCCTAGTATTTAAGGTTGTGCAGTTGAATGCCAAGCAGCTAAAAACCTTCTAAGCAGCTACCCCACACCACCCCCTCCCCAACTATTCCAACTTCTCTGAAAATTATTCACTTGTACAGAATTTGGAAGCATCACTGGAAAGGCCAGAGCTTAGGTTCCCTTCTGGAAAGCACTACTTCATGCTATCTTCGAAGTTTCTTCCCCCCCCCCCAGTTAATCTGATCAACCATTTTAGTTTCCTTTTCACCAACCCCGTCTATCACTGAAGTCATTGCACTGTACTGTTAACACTGCATAGCAAGTTCCTAATACATATAGATGGGAAATAAAGTTGATCTTTAATCCAACAGCTACACCCAAACTGCCTTTGTGAAGGTCCCGGGGAGCTGCTTTCTTCAACCGCTGCTGTTCCTGCGGTGCTGGTACTCCCAGCAAAGCTGAGAGACAGGCAGCTCCAGGAGTTGGCCCCTGTACCGATGAAGGAAGCACACATATTATCCATGCGAGGATGGTACGCGACATGAGGGAGACCTATAGTTCCCATGCACCAGTTGCTCTTATCCGTCTTGGGGGCAGAGTCATTGCTTTGGGAGGTGCTAGTGGTGCCAGTGTGAATAAGCGCAGTACATTTCATGATGATGTGCACTGTGGCTATCTCTATTTACACTCATCAACCACTTTAAACATACAATGGAGGCTATGAGCATTTAGGCAAGCGGACGGGGTCCCATCCAAATGAGACCTCAAGAAGTTGATGGAGTTTCAATTGGATAGAAACAGCTTAAAACAAAGTAAAGCAGTAAAGGTAGACTCATTCACTGGTGGAATAAACTGGGTTCAACAGAACAATAAGATAATTAATTTCCCCTTCTCGTTTACAGTGGTCAATAAAACAGCAGGCTGTGAGCAATAGAATCTAACTGCTGTTACAGGAGCAGAAACCAATTTCAAGTAATGATTTCCCAATTCAATGTCAGGAGAGACACTGAGCTCATATTCATAACACAGAAAGGCAGCTCTACAATTGCAAAACTGTAGCTTGTGTAGGAGCCAATGAATCTATTTTCTGGTGCATGTTTATTATGGGTAATTTGTCATTGGTGGGCATGGTAGAAGCAAATGGGTATAGTCAGATTTTCACCTTGACTATTATAGTGCCATTAGTTTTTAGTTAGAGAGAGACTTAGTAGGGGACTCGGATATTTTTGTATTGACTGCTATATCGCTAATTTGGTTACATTAACTTTGCTTATTTCACTATCGCTATGCTGGTTTTGTTAGTTTTTTTTATCACTATATAAGATAGTTTGTCTTTGCTGGTTTCATAATAAAGGATCTAACATTCTTTTTTGACTTGAAACTTAGTTATTTGGAAGTGTGTCATGTAGTGTCAATTCCCTCACCCAGTCTCTCAGCAGATCTGGTTTGGTTTTTTTAAGTAACCTCTACAGTTTGTGATTCCTGAGCATCAAACTGTGTGGTAAATTCTGCCACAGGGGAGTTATTCCCGCCAACGTTAACCCCAAATCAATAGTTAAAGGAGGTTATCTGGTCATTTGATGCTGAGGATCAAGGCCTGGGGTGGGGGTGGGGGGGGGGGGGGGGCATTGGCCAGAGTCCCAAACCTCCAAATCTCTGCAAGTCTGCTGGGATGGTTGAAGGCTCGATATAAAGTCTGAAACCAGGGCTGGAGAACAAAGTAATGGACTGTCTTGGCATTGGAGGACTATGTATATGTACATGGATGGAAGGGAGGGAAGGGGTTTACTTTGCAGACATTGTTTCGTTACTTGTGTATTTAATACTTCAGAAATATTTGAGTAATCTGGTGGGTGCATGTACATTAATATATATATAGTTTGATTAAGCATTCTTGTTCATTTAAATAATTCATTACATGTATAAATATGTGAAATACATATGTCATCATGCTACCATGTGATACACGCGTGCTTCGCTTGAAGTAAAACACAAAATTAGACTCACATTTTGGACTCTTGTATCTTCCTTTGAGTTAGTTTAATGTTTTGAAGTTACAAAGCATAACATTTTGTGTTGTTCTGCTGGGCACTGTAGGCATGCCATGTTGGAGCCGGAGTGTGTAGCAGCAATTGTGGGCTGCTCCCCAGTGCACTCTCTGGTGGGTTGAGTTGTTAACACGAACGGCCTATTTCCATGCACACGTGAGAAACAAACTTGCATCTTGCATTTTCAAAGAGTGTTTGTGGGAGCTTTCTCTGTATAGTCTAGGTGCTGCAATTCATACACTATAATAGTGATTAAAAGGACAATATCCAGTGGCAGACCTTTCCCAGCACTCCAGTAGTAAGCGAGGTGTAGCTCCCTCACGTTTGCGCTCTGAGCAAGATCTGATTACTGACCAATTGTTTAGCTGTACATAGAGCAGTAAAGCCAACAATGATTTCTACTTGGAAAAACTATTCAATGTTTGTACAACTTTGGAATATCCCAAAAGTACCAATGAACAACACTATTCATTGTAAAGGAAGTTCGTCACTCACCCACGGACATCTTATTTTTGGCTTAGCATCCTTCATTTCCTTTGCAAATGTGAAAAGATTGACTTCTTTGTATGGTTTTTGTACAAAGTGTCATTTGGTTTGTCTGAGCAACCGAATTATAATTAACCTCCAAGCCACATTAACAAATATTTCTTGCTGGCTTTCCCCTCTCTTCATCTCAAGCGTCTGCAGTATGGTTCTGTGCAGTATGGTGATTGCTTTGCCATTCCCCACCCTAGTACCAGAGGGAGCATGGGGTCCACAGTAAACCCGGCTCCTTTCTGTTCCCGACATTCCCTTTGTCTTTCTGGCTAGAAAGTATACACCTGAACATCGAATGGAGTCAACAATCAGGAACTGCAATATTGGCATGGTTTCCCATTCGGAACACACTGGGCCCTGAGATCAATTACACTCTAACCCTGGCTAATACAGGTGAAGGCAGAACCTGGAGTTATTCTGGGTCAGTTATCCTATAGGTATAATCATTGCACTTTAACTCTGATCATCAGCTTCCCATCCATCAAAGTTTATCAGCACTGCCCTGGATAGGGAATTCAGCAGTGAAGCAACACTTACTGTAGACTTCGAAGCAAAATGCTCTCAGAGATCTAGTGATCTGTGCAGTGAGAATTTCCAAAACTTCAAAGTTCAAAGTAAATTTATTATTAACGTACAAACACGTCACCATATACAACCCCGAGATTCATTTTCCTGCAGGCATTCACAGCAGAACAAACGTGAAAGACTGACATACAACCAATGTTCAGAAGAAGACAAGGTGTGCAAATAAATAAATAATTAGACAGATCAACAACTAAGTATATAATAACTAGATAGATAGACGATTAGATAGATAAATAAATAAATCATGCGGAGAACATGAGTTGTAGAGTCCTTGAAACTAAGTCTATTAGTTGTGGATTCAGTTCAGTGTTGAGGAGAGTACAGTTGTCCATGGTGGTTCAGGAGCCTGATGGTTAAATGGTGCTTCTTTTAGTGTTAGAGGTTATTAAGTTATAATATCGTTCTATAATCTCAATTATGCCTGATGAACTGAAAGGTAACATTTTAAAGAATTGAAAAAAATAAAGTGTTGAGGGCATATAATTTGTCAATACCTGAAATTCTTGTCAATTTTACAGATTTATATGGATAAAGGAGCTGAAGTCCCCTCCTTCCATTTCTCTTCATCCCATTTCCAAAACAGAACAATTGATAGCAATTGCTGTGTTTTCACACTCACCTTTACGTAAGCATAAAGCAGATGGTGCTGTCAGTCTTTTTTTTCATTTTAACTATGAACATTCTCCATCCAAAAATAGACCAATAAAAATCAACAATTACAGATCACTTGTACCGCCATTTGTAGTTAGACAAAGATATCCAGCCCCTTGAAATAATTTATGTTTAATGATCTAATTACAAATTATAATGATATGCATAAGAGCTTCTTTATGCTTATCCCAGTTTAATGCAAAGAAGGTACAAGAATTGTATGTGTGGTGAGAGGGAGGGGGCGGAAGAGACAGTGAGACATACATTTATATGGGGGGAGGGGCCCTTGTCTGACACGACTTGTTCCATCTGACACTTTTCCACCAATGCAATATTTTGGCTTGGTATAGCAAATAAGATGGAAGACAATCTTGCAAGCTCAAAATACTTGAGCTACCCCCGTCAAAGTTTTAGGATTTGGAAGTTGCTGCTCTCAAAAGCATTCCATAAAACAAGAAAGTGATTTGGTGATTTATGTACATAACAGTTACTCAGAATGCTCCAGAGCCTAACAATTACTATTTGAAAGTTGCTAACTATTTAAAATGCAACTTTTAAATGATTAGAAATACCATATCCATTCAGATAATGATTCCAGCTACAAGGATGTTCTGGGCTTGCCAGAATTAAGAGTTAACATTACATAAGCTGAGGGTTGAGCATTTGTTTCTTTCTTTTCTTTTTCAATCTTTTTATTGAATTTCATATATATATAAAAAAACATAACATAATAATGAATAGGTTATAAATGCATAAGACTTGAAATTGAATTAATA
Source organism: Hypanus sabinus (assembly GCF_030144855.1). Lineage (NCBI taxonomy): Eukaryota > Metazoa > Chordata > Chondrichthyes > Myliobatiformes > Dasyatidae > Hypanus > Hypanus sabinus. The sequence goes on from NC_082706.1 coordinate 189,877,549, forward strand.
GTAGGATAACAATATCCTATTAAAATATCAACAGAAAAACATAGTAATTATCAATCAAGTCTATAATAATTATATGAAAAAAATAAGAATAATCATCAAAAGAAAAAGAAAAACTTATAAAAATACAAGCAAAAAATATATATTAAGAGAAAAAAAAATACTAAACTAAACTAACATGGGCAATAATAACAGTTTATTTGTATATTATAGTGCCAAAAACTCCGGAACTCCATACCAGAACAAGAATAGACAGAAAGAAGAGGTCAAATTAATTCATATGAAAATGTCGAATGAACGGTCCCCAAGTTTCTTCAAATTTAACTGATGAGTCAAAAATAGTGCTTCTAATTTTTTCCAAGCTCAGATAAGAAATAGTTTGAGAGAGCCACTGAAATGTGGTAGGAGGATTTACTTCTTTCCGAGCATTTCAACTGTGATATGTTTCATGAACTGAGTATTTTCTTTCAACTTGGATGCGAAGTTAAATTATTTATGGATATGATCAATTAGAGTAAAAACAGGAAATGCTGGAAACGTTCAGCAAATTGGGTCACATCTGTGAGAGGAGAAAAAGGGTTAACATTTCAGGCTGAAATGTTAATTCTGTTTCTCTTCCCATTGATGCAGTCTAATCTGTTGAGAATTTCCAACAGTTTCTGTTTTAATTTTAGATTTCCAGACTTGTTCATGATCAATTAGGGGTTCAGTGATTTACTTACAAATATTTTTAATAGCCACTTCATGTGAGGAAAATGCAGCTAACCTGATTATTTTCACTTGCAATAGCTGTGAGATATCATTGCAAAATCACCAGGCCCTGCATAATGGAAAGAAAAAAACTTAACAAGCTGCTGACTCAGTCTTTTTCCAGAATACAGATCTATCAACTAATATATTCTAATAGCAAGTTACACTACTGCATGTTAGAAAGTTAATCCTAACTAGTTAAGGAGATTCACCAATCTTTCCTTTTTGAAAACTCCTGATTAGTATCCCAATGCTGGTGGGAAAACAAAATTTACAAAACACCTACTGAAAAGAAACTAGCTTTGTTATTCTGCTGACAAATTAATTATGTGCTGGAATAGAAAAATTAGTGGTTTTCTCAATTCCCATAAAAGTGTAGAGTGAGTTGATAAATAGCCACAATCCAGCTGCCATGTCAAATATGATCTCCTTTTAAACAAGAGTATTAATTAAAGCTAGGTTACAAGGTTATCTTTTGGCTGATTAATACAAATTGAGCTGCTTAAAGGTTCAGCAGTCAGAAATGTAAATGGTATGAATATTTAAACAGGTGCTGGCTGATAGCAGAACATAAATGACATTACCAAGATAATTTAGAGAGGTCACAGGTCCTTTACCCTTCTGACTGTTGTGATATGATTGCTGAGTCCATCAAAGTCAAAAACTTAAATATTTCACTTTCTAGTAGATGACTCATATTGTACTGTTTTACCAAACTGCACCAGCTCGGCAGGCACATATCATGTAGTTGCTCAGAGTCCATTTAAACCTCTGTTGTCAAATGGCTCTTCATCGACTCTTTAACAATAATCTAAAAGGAATGACTCATACTTTCGTTAAACCTCAGAGGAAAAAAAATTCAAAGATTACCCTTCCCCTTTTACTTCCAGTGTGAAGCTGCAAATCCAGAAACATAAATCAACTTGTGCATTGTTTGCAGTTGTGTTTGCCATTTCATTTCACTTGTCTAAAATTGAATCTCTCATGTGTGGTGGTAAACTGCCGCACTCTTGGCAGGGGATCACAAACAACCCTACTTTGCACTGATGATCTTTATCTTGTTATTTCATGCTCTCATTATTTATTGCTGTTTATTTATATTTGCATTTGCACGGTTTGTTGTCTTCTACACTCTACTTGATCTTTCATTGATCCTGTTAGTTACTATTCTATAGATATACTGAGCATGCTCATAGGAAAATGAGTCTCAGGATTGTATGTGGTGACCTGTACAGGTATGTACTCAGAAAATAAAATTTACTTTGAACTTTGTACTTTCCACTTTCAAACTCAACTCATATGTTCTAGGCAAATTGAACAGTGCTACGTTCAAAACAGTTTTTTAAACTAAGTTTCTCAACATAATTAATTTCCCCGTCATAATGAAGCAAAATGGATTTCATTCTGTATGTTTTACAAGTAGTAAAAGGCAGAAGAGAGCAAAGTGCTTCGATCAACTCAAAGTGATCAACCCAATGTGAAATCCAGCAATTCGTCAGGCAATAACCATCAAACAAGTACAGTATAGAGAAATGTTCACATGCACACATTATGCAAGGTGCAGAAGCAGCAGGAGGGCAGCAGTGTTAGTTCTGGTGTCACCACCTTCTGGAGGACCACTGATTATCCTAACCTAATCTTCATTCCTCCAATTCCCTCCATTTATCTCAGAGGCCACCGCCGATAAAGTAGACAGTCCAAAATTTGCTCCTTGATACAGACTTTTGGCCAAAATGCCAGCAATGAAGCTCAAAGATCAAACCTGGTTAGTACTGCTTCAGGCCTCCGCCACGAGCAGTCCAGTGCACGGTGTGAATGGAGCAGAAACACACCCAAGATATGTCCACAAGTTGTTCTTACAAAAGTAAGATAAGCTTAAAGTACAGTAGCTGTTTCTTATTACCTGAATTTGCCAAAACTTGTTCCCTAGATACTTATAAATACAAGTTATATTCTAAAACTTGTATGCAACAAAATTACACTATATGGACTCCTTTTTCTCTGATGATACGACCCTATTCATATTCATCCTTTTAAGAATGGACCACTGAACTAATAACATAAATCTGGACATTATAAGTCTAGCATTAAAAAATGAAAAGCCTCTTTAGTCATGGATTAGTTTGGCAATAGTCCTCTCCTTCCCTCTCATTATTTCCCATAAATTGGTACAAATGAAAGCATTCCCCTCCATTTTCTGACAGGATATTTTCTTGTTGCAAATTAGAAAATTAAACAGACTTTTGATTAACAAGCATTAACAACATATTTAAGAACAGTTCTACAGCAATCAGAAACAGAAATTATCTTTTTTTAAAATGTTATGTTAAAAACAGCACAGCATGTTGTAAATTGGCACGGGGATAGTTACACTATTCTGTAAAAACTCAGAGCTACAGAAAAATGAACAAAATTGCCAAAGACCCCATCCAGGGGTTATGAGCTTAAGACATTATGCAAGCAGGCAGACAATCTCTGAAGACTATTGATAACGGCTTGGGTCGCGTGTCTTTGTAAAACACTGCCCAGAAGGTGACAATGGCAAACTACTTCTGCAGGAAAAATTGCCAAGAACAATCACGTTCACCATGATCATCTATGTCATATGACACTGCACATAATAATAATGGGCTTATTAAGATGATGTTGCAAATAAATAATGCTATTCATCTACAACCACTCTTTGCCTTTTGTGGGCAAACCAGTTCTGGATTCACAGAGCAATGTCCCTTGGATCCCATGCCTCCTTACTTTCTCTTGCATGAGGTACCTTATCAAATGCCTTGCTGAAATCCATATACACTACATCTACCTTCATCAACGTATTTAGTCACATCCTCAAAAAATTCAATCAGGCTTGTAAGGCACGACCTGCTTTGACAAATCCATGCTGACTATTCCTAATCATATTATGCCTCTCCAAATTTTCATAAACCCTGCCTTTCAGGATCTTCTCTATCAACTTACCAACCACTGAAGTAAGACTCACTGGTCTATAATTTCCCGAGCTATCTCTACTTTCTTTCTTGAGTAAGAGGACAACATCTGCAACCCTCCAATCCTCCGGAACCTCTCTCATCCCCATTGATGATGTAAAGGTCATTGCCAGAAGCTCAGCAATCTCTTCCCTTGCCTCCCACAGTAGCCTGGGGTACATCCCAGTGACTTATCCAACTTGATGCTTTCCAAAAAGCTCCAGCACATTCTCTTTCTTAATGTCTATATGCTCTAGCTTTTCAGTCCGCTGGAAGTCATCCCTACAATTGCCAAGGTCCTTTTCCATAGTGAATACTGAAGCAAAGTATTCATTAAGTACTTCCGCTATCTCTGGTTCCATACACACATTTCCAACTGTCACATTTGATTGGTCCTATTTGCTTATGTCTTATCCTCTTGTTCTTCACATACTCATAGAATGCCTTGGTGTTTTCCTTTATCCTGCTCGCCAAGGCCTTCTCATGGCCCCTTCTGGCCTTCCTAATTTCATTCTTATACTCCTTCCTGCTAGCCTTATAATTTTCTAGATCTCTATCATTGCCTAGTTTTTTGAACCTTTTGGATCCTTTTCTTCTTGACTAGATTTTCAACAGCCTTTGTACATCATGGTTCCTGTACCCTACCATCTTTTCCCTGTCTCATTGGAATGTACCTATGCAGAACACCACGCAAATATCCCCTGAACATTTGCCACATTTCTGCTGTACATTTCCCTGAGAACATCTGTTCCCAATTTATGCTTCCAAGTTCCTGCCTGATAGTTTTATCTTTCCCCTTACTTCAATTAAATGCTTTCCTAACTTGTCTGTTGCTATCCCTCTCCACTGCTATGGTAAAGGAGATAGAATTGTGATCACTATCTCCAAAATGCTCTCCCACTGAGAGACCTGGCACCTGGCCAGGTTCTTTTCCCAATTCCAGATCAAACTTGCTTCTGATTTGGATAATAACTGTCGATAGTTCCTTCTTGTTGATAACTTTTCATTATCCCAGGAAAAGTCACAATGTAGTTAACAGCCAAAACATCACAGCAGGACTGAAAAATTTACATGTCATGAAATACTGATGATTTTGCAATGAAGAGACCTTTGTACATTTCAAATGCCCATGACTTCAGCAATCTTAGAAATCTAATTAAAATACTTCATTTTATTGGAACACTAATTGAATGGGCACTTCACTTTTCAATAACATACTGATCCCAAACTCTGAAGTAACCTCTCTGCTCTGCACATTACTTTGCCTTTGTTTGACTCTTACCGGGTGGCATTTCTGGGAAGTCAGCTGTCTTTTAATGCCTGTCAGGTGACCACTTCTCATCCTCCGGCTTCGGCAGTAACTGCTGATGGTTTGCTTGGTTACAGAGCACAGAACCAAGTGGCAAAGTCCCCGGTGTCCAACAGCTTATCAATCACCTTGTTGTTACTTTGGAATTGCTTCATGGCATCACTACTGGAGAACTTAATACAGCTACAGCATGTGCATCTACTAACAGTGACGGAAATAACTGATGTATTTCCAGGCCATAATAAAACAGAGTAACTTCAAGCTAGTAAATAAGTGTCCAGTCATATCATTCATTGAGGGAATGTATCATTAATGTGTTCTTGAGCTGTACTTACCCACAGTGTGGATCCTCCCAAAACCACCCTCCCCTATATTTTATTCTTTTCAGCCCAAGTCCAAATGGGGACAAGAACCGAATTCCAGAGAAGAAAATGAACATCTATGTCAACATCAAGGCATTATTTGACAGGATTAAAATTTATCCCACTGAGGCTATAGGTGAAAATTCTCCTGAGGTTGGTCACCCCTGGTACAAACAAATGTTGTTGCTTTGTGCTTAGACAAATCTGAGTCTCAGGAAATTGTTGTAAAAGTTCTTCATTCAGCCCCTAGGCTCAGCCTCCCCAGAAGCTTCAATATATAGATCTGCTTGAGTATAAGTTTAAGACTTGCCTCAACCATAACCAGTCCAAACCCAACTCCAACACAAACACTTATACAGGGTAACACTTTTTATAACCTATACAATTCAAACTCACTATCTCTATTATGGGTGGGCTATGTTAAGGTAGTTAGATAATACTCCATTGTGAAAGAACGATAGAGATATGTTTCTGCTGCTGTGTTAATTAAAACAAATTCAGTTAGTATCGGGACTGTCTGAGTAATGTGCATGTATCAGAATTAGATTTTGGTGAGCCAGTTAAGAGTGAATAATTTAAAACTAGTGGCACTTGAACAAAAAATTATGGTATCGGACAAATGTAAGGCAGCTAATGATACACATCAAAGGGTAAAATCAATGTTGTCACTCTGACCATGGAAGCAGTATGTCATTGTGGCGTCTGCCTGAAGTCTCCAGGTGGGTCACGCTCCATTCTCAAGCCCCTGCAGTGTCCTTGATCTAATCAAGTTGCTTTACGTGACAATACTATAGTGACACACTGTCCAATCCCCAGGGCGTCTCTGTGGCTGCAAGAGAAGAAAGTTTGGCCACACTCAGCTAGTTGGAGCCCCACTCCAGCCGATGGATAAGAGACACAGTAACAGGAGTACAGACCCAGAAGGCAGTGCCTGCAACTCCTCACTAAACCTCCTGGCTTTTCTCTAAGTCTTTGTAAATTTCAAGCTTGTTTAAAGTTATTGATTATATTTCCAGGGGCATTTTCAAAAAGGCAGCATCCATCATTAAGGACCCCCATCACCAAGGACATGCTTCTCATTCTACCATCAGGAAGGAGGTACAGAAGCCTGAAGAGACACACTCTATGATTCAGGAATAACTTCTTCACCTCTGCCAGCTGAATACTGAATTATCGAACCCATGAGCACCATCTCATTACTTTTTTCTTATTTTTATTTTTGTCTTACTTATTTAATTTAGCTAGTTTATATGTGTGTGTGTGTATATATATATTCATACATATACACCCACACGCACACACATACTGTATATATGTGATGAACTACATATACCTGTCTGGACATGCCCCCCCCCCCCCCCCACTGACTGCTCCTGTGGCTCCTCCCACAGACCCCAGTATAAAGGCGATTGAGGCCTGAGCCCGGCCTCTCAGTCTCCAGGATGTAGTATAGTGGTCGCTCACTGCTTGTTCCTTCTTCCAGTCAATAAAAGCCGATATCTCGCCTTTACGTCTCAGAGTGAGTTATTGATGGTGCATCAATTTACTTACTGTAATTCATGTTTTTTTTCTATTATTATGTATTGCATTGTACTGCTACAGCAAAGACAACAAATTTCACAACAAATGCCAATGGTGCTAAACCTGATTTATCATAGCCATACAATGCAGGCCATTAGGCCCATCTTATTCCTGCCGACCATCCAAGCAACCATTTAGACATATCCCACTTTACTCTCCCCACGTTTCCATCACCTCTCCCCCAGATTCCACCCCTCACCTACGCACCTGCATAACTTTAATGTTCAACCAGCCTACTAATCTACACCTCTTCTGGGTGTGAACATCGAGCATAGAACACTACAGCACAGTGCAGGGACTTCAATATCGTGAAGGCCTAATAACCTAACCCTTCCCTCCTAGACAGCCTTCTACTTTCCTATCTAAATGTTTCTTAAATGCCCCTAATGTTTCTGCCTCTACCACCCTGACAGGGCATTTCATAGAACATAGAACAGTACAGCACAGGAACAGGCCTCTCAGCCTACAATGTTGTGCCGATCCAATTAAACTAGTAACCACGTGGCCAACTAAATTAATCTCTTCTGCTTACACAATGTCCATATCTTTTCGTTTTCCTCACATTCAAATGCCTATCTAAACGTTTCTTAAAAATCCTTAATGTATCTGTCTCTGCCATCACCTGTCAAAGTATTCCAGGCACTCACCTCTGTGTAAAAAACTTGCCTCTCACACCTCCTTTGAAATTACCCCCCCCCCCCCCCCTGCTGAACTTAAATGCATGTCCTCTAGTATTAGACATTTCAGCTCTGGGAGAAAGACACTGTCTGTCTATTCGATCTACGTCTCTCATCACCTTATCTAGCTCTATTAGATCTCCCATCAGCCTCTGCCAATCCAGCCAGAACAACCCAATTTTGTCCAAATACCACCCAAGGTGAGGATTGAACCTGGTTTTTTGGGGTTGTGAGGCAGCAGCTTTACCACCGCACCACTGCTACCTATGTGGTTCAGTGTCTAACTGCAACAAAACCATGGAACACCGTTCCATGTTTTACCGTGTGACTGACAATGTGCACATACAACTTGTCATTTGACCTAACAGTCTCAGAATCAGATTCCTTATCACTGACATACGTCATGAAATTTGTTGCTTTGTTGAAGCAGTATGCATCTATACATTAAAAAATTACTATAAGTTACAATAAGAAATATAAGACATAATCCTCATAGAGAGATCAGAAGTGGAAAAAGCGAGCAATTTCAAAGTCCAGCGTGACACGATCCCTGAGGATCTAATTTGGTCCCGACATATCGATACAGTTATAAAGAAGGCAAGACAGCGGTTATATTTCATTTGGAATTTGAGATTTGTTTTGTCACCTAAAACATTCAAACTTCTATAGATGTACTGTAGAGAGCATTCTGATCAGCCGCATCACTGCACAGGATCGAAAGAAGCTACAGAAAATTAAAATTAATTAGCTCCTTCTTGGGTATAAGCCTCCATAGTACCCAAGACATCTTCAAGGAGCAGAGCCTTAGGAAGGCAGTGTCCATTATTAAGGACCCTGATCACCCAGGGCATGCCCTCTTCTCATTGCTACCATCAGAAAGGAAGTACAGACACCTGAAGGCATACACTCAGCAATTCAGGAACATCTTCTTCCTCTCTGACATCAGATTCCTAAAAGAACATTGAACCCATGAACACTATCTCACTATTTTTAAAATTTCTGTTGTTGCAATATTTTTAATTTAACTATTTAATATACATATGTACTTACTGTAAGTGATTGATTTTTAAAAAAATCTCTATATTATTACTGCCACAAAATTAACAAATTTCACAACATATGCCAGTGATAATCAACCTGATTCTGATTCTGAAATAAGTATTGCAAAAAGAGAACAAAACAGTGAGGTAATATTCATGGACCATTCAGAAGTCTATTACTGGATAGGAAGAAGCAGTTCCTAAAACATTGAGTGTGTTCTTCGGGATCCTGTATCTCCTCCCAGATTACAGTAAAGAAACGAGGGCATGTCCTAGATGGTGAGATTTCTTAATGATGAGACATCACCTTATGAATCTATTCCCACAGACAAGAGATTCTGCAGATGCTGGAAATCAGAGTAGCACACACAAAGTGCTGGAAGAACTCAGCATGTCAGGCAGGATCTAAGAAAAAGGGGAAAAGAGTCGATGTTTTGGGCCAAGATTCTTTATCAGGACTCACAAGCACAACCATCACTAAAACATGCATAATTCAATGAGTAATTGGAAAGTACAATGAAGTCACACAATTAGCAAGCAATGATCATCTCTAACAGAAAGCTCAACCATCTCTCCGTGGTGATCAATTATATTGGCAAATCCTATATTATCATTTATGTTGGGGTCACCATTGATTAGAAATACACTTAACTGAACCAGCTACTTAAGATGCTAGGGACATCAGGTGAAAAAAGGCTCTGAAATTCTCTTTTATTTCTGCAGGACTACACAAGAAAATCTTTGATATAAAACCATAAAGTGCTAGAAATTTGACATCTGACAAGAAACCCCATGCAAGGCTTATTGAGAAAGTAAGGAGGCATGGGATCCAAGGGGACCTTGCTATGTGGATCCAGAACTGGCTTGTACACGAAAGGCAAAGTGTGGTTGTAGACGGGTCATATTCTGCATGGAGATGGGTGACCTGTGGTGTGCCCCAGGGATCTGTTTTGGGACCCCTACTCTTCGTGATTTTTATAAATGACCTGGATGAGGAAGTGGAGGGATGGGTTAGTAAATTTCCTGATGACACAAAGGTTGGAGACTCTTGGCAGTGTGGAAGATCAAAGGGATCTTGGGGACCGAGTTCATACAACAACCAAAGTGGCTGTGCAGGTTAACTCTGTGGTTAAGAAAGCACACGGTGCAATGGCTTTCATCAGTCATGGGATTGAGTTTAAGAGCTGAGAGGTAATGTTGCAGTTATATACAACCCTGGTCTGATCCCACTTGGAGTATTGTGCTCAGTTCTGGTTGCCTCACTACAGGAAGGATGTGGAAACCATAGAAAGGGTGCAGAGGAGATTTACAAGGATGTTGCCTGGATTGGGGAGCATGCCTTATGACAATAGTTTGAGTGAACTTGGCCTTTTCTCCTTGGAGCGACAGATGATGAGAGATGACCTGATAGAGGTGTACATGATGATTAGAGGCATTGATCGTGAGGATAGTCAGAGGCTTTTTCCCAGGGCTAGAACGAGAGGGCATAGTTTTAAGGTGCTTGGATGTAGCTACAGAGGAGATGTCAGGGGTAAGTTTTTTACTCAGAGAATGGTGAGTGTGTGGAATGAGCTGCTGGCAACGGTGGTGGAGGCGGATTCAATAGGGTCTTTTAAGAGACTCCTGGGCAGGTACGTGCAGCTCAGAAAAATAGAGGGCTATGGGTAACCGCAGGTAATTTCTAAGGTAAGGAGATGTTTGGCACAGCTTTGTAGGCCGAAGGGCCTGTATTGTGTTGTAGGTTTTCTATGTTTCTATGTTTCTAAATGCTCAGCAGGTCAGGCAGCATCTGTAGCCAAATGTATATTAAAGGAAAGCATGCTCTAAATTGCAGAGAAAGTGATGGAGTGGTGAGACCAGAGACAGGGTGGAAGCCGAGAGAGACTGAATGCCATTAACGAAGCTGCATGAGAGGGGGTAGCAGCTCATTAATCCAAAAGGCTCATCCAGGCCAAAGGAATCCACCTCACAACCACCAGCTACCAGTATGCACTCTTCCTCAAAAGCATACAGAGTCTATATTGTCCTTAATGCGGTGGCAGCCACTCATCATCATTGTTAAATCACCTTAAGTGTTCAGAAGATCAATGGTAACAGATGAGTGTGAATATTATTATCTTCAAGCTCTCTGTGAAGTCACAGCATCCCCTCACATTCAGTTCACTGAGTTTCACTGGAACAAAATTATAGGTCTTCCTAATGCACAGTCTTGTGCTTCCACCTTCACCAAGAGGACTGCAGTCCTTTAAGGTACTAAATCAGCTCCAACTTCTAAGGCCGATTGCTAACGGGCATCCCGCAGTCCATGAATTAAAAATCATTCTCACTGCAGAGCTTTAACTACAAAAAGCAGCAATATACAAAATTAATATCTAAACTGTAGATTGAGGGAGGTATGGAACAATTAACCAAATGTACTGAGTTTAATAAAGTTTTAAAAATCACTTTTTTAAGTAGATTTTGGAATTAAGTTTTAGAAACACTAACCTTAAAAACCTTGCAAATCTCAAACTTACTTTGTGAAGTCTTGTTAGACTGATGTATGGATTTGCATGCAAAAGAGCAAATTGGCTGGAAGCAAATCTATTGTTGCCATTTGCTGTATAATAAAGTGTATCTGGCCTCCACCCTTCTCAAACAGAAAATCCATGGACCAGACCTATGAAAATTTATGAATGTACAGGAACACTGGTTTCAATGGAATGCAAGGGAGGCAAAGGATTCAACCAAATTTCATAATTCCTTAAGTAGGTTACAGTTAAATAATGATTTTAAATGTTCTATGATCAAATACATGACAAATGTTGCTTCATTTATCAATTATGTTCAGCTATTATTGTCAGTTAGAAGACTATGAATCTGGCCAAACAATTTCTGTGTGACTCCTGTACAAAGCTTCATGATCTGGGAATCCCACCACCTAGGCCATGCTCTCTTCTTGCTGCTGCCATCAGGAAGAAGGTACACAAGTCAAGTCAAGTCCAGTTAAGTTGCTTTTTATTGTCATTTTGACTATAACTGCTGGTACAGTACACAGTAAAAACGCCACTTACGCTGTCCCCACCTCCGGCCACCGGCATGAGGCGACTTCAAGGACTGCAGGACTAATTCTCTCAGCAAGCGGACATTGGAGAGCAGAATGGATGGGAGGGCCGGCCGGCTAGGGCTTATTTTATTCCTGGCACAGACTCCTGCCCACTCGCCTCGCCACGCACACTGCCTACGACGTCCCCAACTCTGGCTACCGGCATCAAGCAACTCCGGGGACTGCAGGCCTGATTCCCTGAGCAAGCCGAGGTCGCGCAATCTACCCAGCAGATTTTCATGAAGGTTTGTTTGTTTTGAAGGTTTGCGACCCTCAAGACTCACATTACCAATTTCAGGAACAGTTACTACTTGTTCAACCATCAGGCTCTGAACCAAAAGGGGTAACTTCACTCAAGTTCACTTGTCCCATCAATGAAATACTCCCACAACCAATGGGCTCACTTCCAAGGACTCTTCATCTCAGGTTCTTGATATTTATTGCTTTTTATTATTCCTTCTTTTTGTATTTGCACTGCTTGTTGTCTTCGGCACTCTGGTTAAGTGCCCTAGTTGGGACATCTTTCATTGACTCAGTTATGGTTATTATTTTATAGATTTATTGAGTATGCCCAAAAGAAAATGAATCCGAGGGTTGTATATGGTGACATATATGTACTTTGATAATAAAATTTACTTAGAACTCAGAACTCTAGAAGCACTGGGTTCGATTTTCTATAATCACCTTGGTTGCACGTGGAGGGCAGATTTTGCCAGCTACCAGTGGGCTCAAGTTGTCCTGTGAGGCGTACAATGAATGAATGACGATTAGACAGTATCATCCCAGTGCCTGACCTGGAACACTCTGAAAGACTTTGGCAGCCTCATCTCATGTCAAAGGATGTCAGTTTAACACCTTATTAAATTTCTATATTTGTTAGACATATTTAAAACTTAAATTAACATCAATTAACATGTATTCAAACATTAACAAATATTTTGCTATTTTAATGCTTCTGATGAAGGAAAGCTAAAACAACCTATTTCATTTCAGGATTCCTTGTTTTTTATGCGGGATCTCAGTAGTGTATACTCTGAATAATGCAGCACCAGGATCGACTCTTGGACTCTATGGGTATCAGAATCTGTCACTCAGGAAGCCTTGGACTTGCAGGCCTGCTTAAATCCAGCACTTGCAAGCTTTGAAAGAAGATTCAGATGTATTTTTGTAGTTAATGTGTCAAACTGGGATGTTTTATTGAAACAAATAGCATTCTTTCCTGAGCAGCACATACAAGATGCTGGAGGAACTCAGCAGGTCAGGCAGCATCTCTGGAGTTGAATAAACAGTCGAAGTTTCAGGTCGAGACTCTTCATCAGGTTTACTCATTTCCCTGGATGCTGCCTGACCTGCTGAGTTCTTTCAGCATTTTGTGTGTATTGTTCTGGATTTCCAGCATCTGCAGAGTTTCTTGTGTTTATCCTTTCCTGACCCTCTCCTCTTGAACAGATCAAGAAAGAGTTCCCCTGGTCTTCACTTGACAGGATCAGAATTAGAATCAAGATCCGACTTACCAGTTAACTTTACAACAGCCGTACCATTAAAATACACAATAATTCAATAGGGAGAAAAAAAGCACTGAGTTACTTAAATATATATCTGTCTGTTAGACAGTTGTTGAAATAAGTAGTGCAAATTAAGAGAAATAAAAAACTAGTGAGGTAGTTTTCATGGATTCAATGTCCATTTAGAAATCGGATGGCCGAGGGGTAGAAGCTCTTAGTCATCATGAGTGTGTGCCCTCAGGCTTCTGTACCTCCTTCCTGATGGTAATAGTGTGAAGAGGGCATGTCCTGGGTGGTGGGGATCCTTGACGATGGATGCCACCTTCCTAAGGCACTGCTCCTTGAAGATGTCAACCAACATTCTCCACATTCAGTGCATTATCTTTCACTAATTACATCACCTTCTATGATATTCTATCCATCAGATACGGTGCCTATAAAAAGTATTCACCCACCCCACCCCTTGGAAGTTTTCATGTTTTATTGTTTTACAACATTGAATCACAGTGGATTTAATTTGGCATTTTTGACACCGATCAACAGAAAACTATTCATTTGTGTCAATGTGAAAACAACCCTCTACAAAGTGATCTAAACTAATTACAGATATAAAACACAAAATAATTAAGTGCATAAGCATTCACCACCTTTAATATGAAACACCAGATCATCAATGGTGCAGCCAATTGGTTTTAGAAGCCACATAATTAATTAAATGGAGATCTGTTATTGGAGACTGTGTGCAGTCAAGGTGTTTCAATTGAATACACCTGCATCTGGAAAGTCCAACTGCTGGTGAGTCAGTATCCTGGCAAAAACTACACCATGAAGACAAAAGAACACTCCAATCAACTCTGCGTAAATGTTTTTGAAAAGCACAAGTCAGGGAGGGATACAAGAAAAACAGAAACATAGAAAACCTACAGCACATTACAGGCCCTTTGGCCCACAATGCTGTGCCGAACATGTACTTATTTTAGAAGTTACCTAGGGTTACCCACAACCCTCTATTTTGCTAAGCTCCACGTACCTATCCAGGAGTCTCTTAAAAGACCCTATCGTATCCAGCTCCACCACCGTCGCCGTCAGCCCATTCCACGCACTCACCACTCTCTGCATAAAAAACCTGCCCCTAACATGTAGAAAAAAACTCACATGCAACCTCGACTAAAGTTTGCCAGAAGGTATGTGGGTGACTCTGAGGTCAGCTGCAAATAGGTTCTATGAAACCAAAGTTGAGGTTTTTGGCCATCCAACTAAATACTGTATTTGGTGTAAGCCTCACGTTGCACATCCTCAAAAACACCCCATTCCTTCTGTGAAGCATGGTAGTGACTGCATTGTGCTGTGGGTTGCTTCACTGCAGTCCTGGGAGGTTTGTGAAGGTGGAGGGTAAAAAGAATGCATCACAATACAGGGAAATCCTGGAGGAAAACTTGATGCAGTCTGCAAAAGAACTGCGACTTGGGAGAAGATTTGTTTTCCAGCAAGACAATGACTCCAAGCATAAAGTCAAAGTCACACAGGAATGGCTTAAAATCAACAAAGTTAATGTCCTGGAGTGGCCAAGTCAGGGCCCACACCTCAATCCAATTGAGAATTTGTGGTTGGACTTGAAAAGGGCTGTTCACTCAAGACCTCCATGCAATCTAAAAGAGCTTGAGCAGTTTTGTAAAGAAGAATGAGGAAAATATTGCAGTGCTGAATGTGCAAAACTGATAGAGACCTATCCACACAGACTCAAGGCTGTAATATCTGCCAAAGGTGCGTCTACTAAATACTGACATGAAGGGGGTGAACTCTTATGCAATCAATTATTTTGAGTTTTAGATTTGTAATTAATTTAGATCACTTTGTAGAGATCTTCTTTCACCTTGACATGCCATAAAAAACTAGTGAGGTAGTTTTCATGGATTCAATGTCCATTTAGAAATCGGATGACAGAGGGGTAGAAGCTCTTCATTATTTGCTGAGTGTGTGCCCTCAGGCTTCTGTACCTCCTTCCTGATGGTAATAGTGTGAAGAGGGCATGTCCTGGGTGGAGGGGATCCTTAACGATGGATGCCGCCTTCCTAAGGCACTGCTCCTTGAAGATGTGAGAAGTAGTGGTGCTGAACACCTTAACACCATATAACCACATAACAATCACAGCACGGAAACAGGCCATCTCGGCCCTCCTAGTCCGTGCCGAACTCTTAATCTCACCTAGTCCCACCTACCCGCACTCAGCCCATAACCCTCCACTCCTTTCCTGTCAATATACCTATCCAATTTTACCTTAAATGACACAACTGAACTGGCCTCTACTACTTCTACAGGAAGCTCATTCCACACAGCTATCACTCTCTGAGTAAAGAAATACCCCCTCGTGTTTCCCTTAAACTTCTGCCCCCTAACTCGCAAATCATGTCCTCTCGTTTGAATCTCCCCTACTCTCAATGGAAACAGCCTATTCACGTCAACTCTATCTATCCCTCTCAAAATTTTAAATACCTCGATCAAATCCCCCCTCAACCTCCAATGAATAGAGACCTCTGATTCAATCCAGATCTCTCAAAATATAAATTCGTACCTTCACCACAGTACTGTTTGAGATTTATTTATTTTATTTTGTTTATTCGGCCCACATCATGCACACCTTGACAGAGCCTTTTTCTGTGAATCAGTGTCAAAAAAGCCAAATTCTATTCAATGTTGTTAAACAATAAAACATGAAAGCTTCCAAGGCGGGGTGAACACTTTTAATGGGCACTGTACATCTTCCCTTCCTCTTTTAGAATTGCAAAGGGACTATTCCTGCCGAGTAAATTACAGTAATAACTTTCTATTGTCTTACACTTTAATTCTCCACCCTACTCCATTGTCTTTTCTGTGATCTCCTGATCTGTTATAACAAGGCACATATAAGCTTAATAAACAGTTCCTCATCTCTATTTGAGAACATTGAAACCTTATAGAACTGATGTCTGTTTTACCACATTAGGCAACTCGCTTTCTTTAAAAATCAGAATCAGATTTATTATCTCTGATATGTTATGAATTTTGTTTTTTTGCAGCAGTACATTATGATGCATTAAAAATTACTATAAGTTACAGTAAGAAACAGAAAAAAGTCAATAAGTACTGTGAAAACAGAGCAAATAGTGCTGTAGTGTTCATGGGTTCATTGTCCATTCAGAAACCTCTTGGCGGAAGAGAAAAAAGCTATTTCTAAAACATTAAGTTTGTGTCTTCAGGCTCCTGTATCTCCTCCCTGATGAGAAGAAGGCATGGTATGGCCCTTAATGATTGATGCTGCCTTCTTGAGGCATTGCCAATTGAAGAGATTTCTCGATGGTGGAGAGGCAAGTGCCCATGATGAAGCTGGCAGAATTTACAACCCTCTGCAACTTTTTCTGATCCTGTGCAGTAGCCCTCCATATCAGACAGTGATGCAACCAGTTAGAATGCTCTTCATGGCACCTGCAGAAATTTGCTAGAGTTATTTGTGTTGTTGTTGGCTTAGTTCTCCTTTCTCTATTAACACAACTTGATCTTTGGGGCATTTCCTGCAGTTCTGCTTTTTGTAGTGTTTATATTGCTTTGTCTATATTCTCTGTCTCTAACTATTAAATTATCAACTGGGTAAATTATCATCCACAGCAAACCTGGTCTCACCATATCAAAGATGTTCCTTTTCTCCTATCCGTCTCCTCTCTGCAACTTGAAGTGATGTTGTTTTCTCTCGTTATTGTTCTGATAAAAAGTGATAAATAAGCCGTTTGTTTTCCCTATATGCTGCCCAACCTGCTGAATGTTTTCAGCTTTTCTTGTTTTGTTTTACTTCCTGGCAGCCCTGTATGGTTATCACCCACAGACAAATACATAAATTGTTCGCGCAAATTGAATTAAAAATAAACCCGAAACTTTAAAATATCTATAAACATTTTTCTTTATGCACCAGACCAAAGCAGGGAAATAGTGGGCAGTTTGTTTTTAACCATAAGTTAAAACCTTTGTGAGTCTTGCATTTATTCAGATATCTTGAAAGCTATTGGCACTTAATCTCAGAAGTTCAATATGAGATTATTGACATTTCCCAGGCCAACAGCACTTAGATAATATTTCATTGCATGAACAGGATTTGAAAAGTTCGTGCTGCAATGTGGGGTCAGTTTAATCGAACAATCACTTTTATGTGTATACTAACTATACTGGTAATGAGTGCAGTTAGGATTAAATAGCCTTGGACTCCCAGTATTTGGATGTAGGAGATGGACAGCATCAAGTGAAGAAGAAAAACATTACCATTTATATTATTCCGTTACTGGTCGAACATTTACATGAAAGGTTCTTCTGACCACAGCCACAAGAATTTTAGTTAATGATTTCTGCCGAAGCACCACTCAATTAAGGCTCTATGGTAATCCTTTCAACTCAGATTCAGCAGGTTATGAGTTTAAGTCCCAGACACACAAGCCTACAGACCGCAACAATAAAGTGCAGATGCTGCAACAGCAGCATCTGTATGAGTTATTAAATCGAGACTCCACCGGTCTGCTCAGGTGAAAGGACCCACAGCACTATGCAGTTTAGAACTGGGGAGTTTAGTTATCTCTCAACCAACAATCAATAAAAAATGATGACTTGATTTGCCATCAATTGCACCGCGCTGTGAAAATTCTTACTGTACTTCAGCAATACAATCATAACTCACTTCAGAAGTATTTAATCGACTGCAAAACACTTTGGGATATCCCAAGCTGGTGAAACTCTTTCAATAAAAGCAAGTATTTCTTTTGATTTCATCTGGGAGTGATTATCTCAAGCATCAAATAGTGTTTGAGCGAACATGATCTCAAGGAGCTGGAATAAAGCTGAAGTCAACTCCTCTGGCAGGTATCAAATCTTGCACAAAAGGAAGATAACTGTGGTTACTGGAAGTCGATTCTGCCAGTCCATGACATATGTCAGCAAAATTAAGCCTGACTTTGATTCCGATTCTGAAGAACATTGCTGCTGGAGCTCATCAGACCACTGAGCAAGATCCAAGAGTGTTCGGCAGCTTCACTAATAACCTTCCTTCAAATATAAGGTCAGAAGGAGGAATCTTCACTCCACAATATCCTTTTCCATTGACAGATCCTTTGAAAATAATCCACGCCTGCATGCAGTAAGACAAAGACAACATTTGGGGATCGATTGTCTGATTGTAATTGCAAAGGGCTTCAGTGATTCATCATCTGGAGTATCTTACATAG
Organism: Hypanus sabinus; assembly: GCF_030144855.1. Classification (NCBI taxonomy): domain Eukaryota; kingdom Metazoa; phylum Chordata; class Chondrichthyes; order Myliobatiformes; family Dasyatidae; genus Hypanus; species Hypanus sabinus. The sequence continues at coordinate 189,896,070 of NC_082706.1, forward strand.
TTTTCAGCTCATTAGCTAAAAAGAATGTGCTTGGTTCAGAAGGAATGCAATAAAATCTGTTTCCAGGGATGGTGCAAGGACACTGACAATGGGCAATTTTATCTTCTGGATCAGCAGTGCTTATGCCATGGACCCCTCCCATTAACCAAGGGGCCTGTGTCCCTCAGGTTGGGAGCCCCTGTTCTAGATAGTTAACAAGGGATACTTGTTCACCACACACTAAGAAACAGAACTAACATGGTCTGCCAAAAAAGGAGAGTCTGAGGACTGGGGCAGTATTCTATGGAGTTTCCACGAATGAGTGGAGTGGGTATCAGGAGGATTTTAAGGAAGGGGCCACCAAAGGACTACTAGGAACGGGCAGTGTAAGCTGTGAGCGGTGGGTTGGAGATACATCTCTACCAAAGGAGGAGTAAGTCGCCCCTTCCCTCCATTAGCCTTCAGGTCACCCTTGGGCAAGCTGTAACATCTGCTTAGCCCCTGATCAAGGTTAGGAGAAGCCGTGGGAGTAGATGGTGGGTGGTCACATGAACAGCTGGTGCACATCACAAGTCCTGGTTATGTGACCACTGACACCCAGCGGGCAATCTCTGAAGAGTATTGATAATGGCTGGGGTCACCCGTTTTGTAAAGACACTGCCCAGAAGAAAAATTTGCTAAGTACAATCACGGTCACGAAATCATGATTGGCCACGTCATTCGGCACAGCACGTAATGATGATGAGCATACACTTGGGTTTGCTGGGGCCTCAGTCATCATGCAAACTAATAAAAATAAACAAAATAAATCTCAAACAGTACTGTGGTAAAGGTACAAATTTATATTTAGAGAGTTCTGGATTGAATCAGAGGTGTTAAGGTGTTCAGCACCACTACTTCTCATCAGTATCCAATGGCAGCTGCTGAGACGCTACCTATACATCACTGGAAGAGAAAGAAATGTAGCTCGTCTATAATTAGATAAAATTTACTTGTGAAATAGCACATTAAATGAACAATTAGCTATTAGTGTGTGAGCAAACATCCAGTAATTTGTGATCTGGAAGACATATGCAATAGATTACAAATTGTCACCAAATGCTGGAGGATGTCACTTCACATTTGGAACTTACAGTCAATCACCCTAAATGTAGCAACATACTGCTACATTCGTACTTTAATTATAAACTGAACTCTGCGCAGAAAGTAAGCACTTCTATTGCCTGGCACAAGGACTCTGATGATGGGGTGTACTTTATCTTCTAGATGGTTATCGAGGGATAACCACAGAAAATAGAACTTGTTCACCATGCACAGCAGAAAGGGAACAGCTTTGTTGTCTAAACATAGCAATCATCAGAACAATAAGCTGTAGGGTAACTTCCTCATGTTCATGTGTCATATTGCGTGAGCAGTAAGCAATTCTGAGAACTACTTAACTTGCAGGAATCAAATACTTTGAATATTCCAATACATCAGATAAAAAGCTGCTTCAGAGCTTTAACTTTTTAACCAGTGGTCAAGGAAATTGATTGCTGGCCTCATCATTTATCTGTGGAATTTGTTAGCACAGGCGACTGTGGAGGCCAGGTCATTGGGTGTATTTAGACCATAAGACCGTGAGATGCAGGAGCAGAACTAGGCCATTTGGCCCATCGAGTCTGCTCCATCATTTTATCATGGCCGATCCAATTTTCCTTTCAGCCCCAGTCTCCTGCCTTCTCCACATGTCCCCTCATGCCCTGACCAGTCAAGAATCTATCAATCTCTGCCTTAAAAACACATAAAGACTTGCTCTCCACAGTTGCCTGTGGCAAAGAATTCTCCAGACTCACCACTCTCTGGTTAAAGAAGTTCCTCCTCATCTCCATTCTAAAAGGACGCTCCTCTACTCTGAGAATGTATTGTCTCGTCGTAGACTCTACCACCACAGGAGACATCCTCTCCACATCCTCTCTATCAAGGCCTATCACCTTTCAATAGGTTTTAATGCGATCACCCCTCATTCTTCTGAATGCTAGTGAATATAGACCCAGAGCTAATAGACCCTCTTCATATAACAAGCCATTCGATCCTGGAATTATTTTCATGAACCTCCTTTGAACCATCTCCAGTTTTAGCACATCCTTTTTAGGATAAGTGACCCAAACCTGCTCACAATACTCCAAGTGAGGCCTCACCAGTGCTTTATAAAGACTCAACATTACATCCTTGCTTTTATGTACTAGTTCTCTTGAAATGAATGCCAACATTGTTTTTATCTTCCTCTCCACAGACTCAACCTGCAAATTAACCTTTAGCAAATCCTGCACGAAGACTTCCAAGTCCTTTTGGGCCTCAGTTTTTTTGTATTTTCTCTCCATTTAGAAAATAGTCAACCTTTTAATTTCTTCTACCAAAGAGCCTGACCACTGTCAGGGTACTAGGAGGCTGTAGTCAGCATGGTTTCCTTAAAGGAAAATCTTGCCTGACATATCTGTTGGAATTCTTTGAAGAAATTACAGGTAGACAAGGAAATAACAAATAGACAAGGAAAATCAGTTGATGCCATGCACTTGGATTTTCAGAAGGCCTTTGACAAGGTGTACTCCTGACACTGATTTCCATCTGCCATTTCTTTGCCAATTCTGCTAATCTGTCTAAGTTCTTCTGTAGCCTCTCTACTTTCTCAGAACTAACTGCCCATCCACCTATCTTCATATCATCTGTAAACTTTGCACAAAAGCTATCAATTCCATCATCCAAATCATTGACAGATAACATAAAAAGAATCAGTCTCAAAACAGACCCCTGTGGACACCAGCAGTCACTGCAGTCAACCAGAAAAGTCACCCTATATTCCTACTCTTTGCCTCCTGCCTTTCAGCCACTGCATTACCCTTGCTAGAATCTTTCCTGTAATACTATGGGCTCATAGCTTGTTCAGCAGTCTCTTGTGTGGCACTTTACCTTTGTCTGTGGTCTTGCCAACATCTTCCTCCACAATCTCTCTACTAATCTTTCTGGCACTCAGGTTCCCATCCCCTTGCAACTCTAGTTTAAACCCCACCGCGCAGCATTAACAAACCTTCTCGCTAGGATATTATTACCCATCCAGTTCAGGTGCAAACCATCCCTTCTGTACAAGGTCTCACATTCCCTGGAAGGGAGCACGATGATCCAAAAATCTTATGCCCTCTCTCCTACACCAACTCCTTAGCCACGTATTAAACTGTATAATCCTCCTAGTTCTGGCCTCACTAGCATGTGGCATGGGTAACCATCCTGAGATCCTGCACTTTAGCTTAGCACCTAGCTCCCTGAACTCCCTATGCAGAACCTCGTCGCTTGTCCCACCCATGTCATTGGTCCCTACATGGACCATGACTTCTGGCTGTTCACCCTCCCACTTAAGAATGCTGAGGGCTTGATTCCAGATATCCCAGACCCTGGCACCAAGAGGCAACAGACTATTTGTGAATCGTCTTCTCACCCAGAGAGCCTCCTGTCCGTTCCCCTAACTAATGAATCTCCTATCATCACAGTGTGCTTCTTCTCCCCCACTTCCCTTCCGAGTCACAGAGGCAGACTCAATACCAGAGATCCAACCACTGTGACTTTATTCTGTTAGTTCATTCCAAAGTGATATACCTGTTGTTGAGGGGGGATGGCCACAGGGGTGCTCTGCACTGGCTCCTTAACCTCGTTTCCCTTCCTGACTGTCACCACATTTCCTGTGTCCTGCACCTTGGGTGTAACTACCTCTCTACATGCTCAATCTATCATCCCCTCAGCCTCCTGAATGCTTCAGAGTTCATCCAGCTCCAGATCTTTAATGTGGATTTTTAGAAACTACAGTTTCTCGCGGTCGTAGTGGTCGGGGACACTGGAGGTCTCCCTACGTTCCCACATCCCGCAAGAGGAGCATTGCAGTGTCTTGCCTGGCACCTCTGCTGTCCTAACTGAGCAGAGATAAAGAAGGGAAGGAAAACAAACTAGAACTTTTCTTTTGCTTTCTCTGACTGAAGCCTCTCCTTGCAAGTGCCTCAAAGAGCCAGAAGTCTCAAGATCACCACTCTGAAAAGGTAGAGGTTGGTGAATTCTCGATCAGTCAGGGCATGAAGGAGTACGAGGAGGAAGCAGGAGATGGAGGCTGAGAGGGAAATGGGTCAGCCATGAAGAAATGGTGCAGCAGACTCAATGGGATAAATTGCCTAATTCTGCTTCTGTATCTTATGGTCGTATAAACATACATGGCTCATTATCAAGCTGCACAAAGTGCAGCACCAATCTGAAAATTGTGAACTAAATTGGGAAAAGTGTGTAGTGACTCACTTTGGATGGTCAAACTTGAAGGCAAAATACAAAGTTAATCAAAAACTAAAAAAGATAAAGGGTTGAATTTGATTCGAGAGAATAGTGGACCATGAGAATTGTACTCCTCACCCTTCCTTCTCCTTCCATTCTGCACTCTGCACTCTCCCTATTTTCTCTTCTTTTTACCTGCCTGTCATCGCCACCTGATGCCCCCCCCCCCCTTCATTCTCCCATGGTCCGCTCTGCTCTCCTATCAGATTCTTTCTTCTTCAACCCTTTACCCTTTGCACCAATCACCTCCCAGCTTCTGACCTTACTCCCCCTCTTCCCCACCCACTTGGTTTCACCTATCACCTTACAGCTTGTACTCCTTCCTCTCCCCCCACCTTCTCATTCTGGCTTCTTCTCCCTTCCTTTCCAGACCTGATGAAGGCTCTTGGCCCAAAACACCGACTGCTTATTCATTTCCGGAGATCAGAATCAGAATCAGATATAATATCAGTGGCATACGTTGTGAAACTTGATAACTTTGCAGCAGCCGTACAATGCAATACATGATAAATATAGGAAAAAACTGAAATACAGTATATAGTTTTCAGTTAAGAGATATATATCTCTTAAATAGTTAAATTAAAATAAATGGGACATAAACAGAAATAAAGAAGTAGTGAGGTAGTGTCCATGGGTTCAATGTTCATTTAGAAATCAGATGGCAGAGGGCAGAAGCTGTTCTGAATCGTTGAGTGTGTACCTTCAGGCTTCTGTACCTCCTTCCCAACAGTAACAATAAGAAGAGGGCATGTCCTGGATCATGGGGGTCCTTAATGATTGATGCCACCTTTCTGAGGCACCATTCACTGAGAAAGTCTTGGATACTACAAAGGCTAGTACCCATGATGGAGCAGACTAATTGTACAACTCTCTGTATCTTCTTTCAATCCTGTGCAGTAGCCCCCATACCAGAAGGGGATGCAACCAGTCAGAATGCTCTCCATGGTACATCTGTAGAAGTTTGAGTGTCGTAGGTGTCAAACCAAATCTCCTCAAGCTCCGAATGTCTTGCCTTCACTTCACTTCACTCTTTTCACTTCTGATCGCTCTATGAGGATTGGTTCTTGTTCCCTTGCCTTACCACTCCTGAAGTACACAATCAGCTTTTTGGTCTTACTGACGTTGAGTGCAAGGTTGTTGCTGTGACACCACTCAACTAGCTGGTATATCTCACTTCTGTATTCCCTCTCATCGCCACCTAAAAGTCTGCCAACAGTGGTTGTATCATCAGCAAATTTATAGACAGCTTTTGAGCTATGCCTAGCTACCCAGTCATGGGTATAGCGAGGGTAGAGCAGTGGGCAAAGCACATACCCCTGATGTGCACCAGTGCTGACTGTCAACAAGGAGATTACCAATCCCCACAGATCATGGTCTTCTGGTTAGGCAGTCAAGGATCCAGTTGCACAGGGAGGTACAGAGGCCCAGGTACTGTAATTTTCTGATCAGGTCTGTAGGAATGATGGTGTTAAATACTGAATCAATGAATAGCATCCTCACAGAGGTATATGTATTGCCCAGGTGATCCACAGCCAGGTGGCGAGCCATTGAGAATGAGTCTGCCACCTATTTACCTATTGTGGCAGTAGGTAAGAGCAGTGGGTCCATTTCCTCGATGAGGCAAGATTTGATAGCTGTTAAGGCAGTTCACACTGGTCTTCTTGGGCACTGGTATAATTGTTGCCCCTTTTGAAGCAAGTGGGAACTTCTGACCGTAACAGTGAGAATTTGAAAACCTCTTTGGTACTGCCTGACCTGCTGAGTTCCTCCAGCACTTTGTATGTGACACAAAAATAATAGAAGGATTCTTATCAGTGTGGAAGAACAGAGTAATCTTGGGGTTCATGTCCATAGAGCCTTCAAAGTTGCATTGCTAGATGATAGCGTAGTTAAGAGCAATATGCTGTGTTGGTCTTCATAAGTCAGGGGATTAAGTTGAAGATCCACAAGGTAACATGAAGCTCTACAAAACCCGAGTTAAACTGCACTTGGAATATTGTGCTCTGTTCTGGTTGCCTTATTATAGGAAGAACGTGGAGGATTTAGAAAGGGTGCAGGAGATATCTACCAGGATACTGCCTGGATTAGAGAGCATGTCTTATGAGGATAGGTTGAACAAGTTAGGGTTTTTCTCTACAGAATGGAGGAGGATGAGAGGAGACTTGATTGAAGTGTATAAGTTGAAAAGAGGCATAGATCGAGTGGACAGCCAGAGACCTCCTCCCAGCGCAGAAATGGCTAATATAAGGGGGCATAATTTTAAGATGATTGTAGAAAAGTTTTGGGGGAGATGTCAGAAGTTGGGTTTCATTTTTACATAGAGAGTGGTGGGTGAGTGGAATGCGCTGCCAGGGGTGGTGGTAGAGGCAGAAACAGTCGGGAATGTTAGATAGGAATGGGTGATGGAAATATGGAGGGACGTGTGTGAGGGAAGGGTTAAATTGATCTTGGAGTAGGTTAAAATGTTGGATGAAGGGCCTGTACTGTGCCTCACAGTTCTCTGTTTATAATAACGAAAAAAAATTAACTCATGCTGTACTTGTCAGGGTACCCTGTTCCAGGAAGTGTGGGCCAATCTCTCCTCAACTAAAATATTTACTGGCATTCACTGTGGATTATTCATGAAAAATTACAAGAATTTGGAAGATCACCAATGCACATCAGCAGTTTGCCTGCCTTCATTTGAGAACCAGCAAGAATATATTGTCAGGTAGGCAAAAAGAGCAGCAGGACGACTTTGCTATTGAAGCATTTAATTGGGATAGTTTCAGCTCCATATACTTAGTTAGTAATTGAGTGGGTGGTGGAAAAAAACAGGATTAGGTTCTCAGAATGCATCAGAAAAGAAAGAGGTGGAAGATTGGAAGATGCTTCCAAACCATAACAATGGCAAAGTACCAAACTTTCAACTCGGCAAAATCATTTATTTACTCAAATCAATAACAAGTATACTGCAAAATATTAAAGCAGGGAGAAAGTTTAACAGCTGCAGAACTTGCTGCATAAATTATTTAGGAAGTGTTAAAAAATTGGTTGTTAAAATTACTTGCAGGGTTTAAAGCTACTTCCTCTTCTTCGGTTAGCTGCATTCAAGGGCCTGGGGACTGCACACTCAACAATTAACAAGGAGTTAGAAAAATGAGGAGTTCATTATAATAGACCCAACCACTTGCATTTTAATTCCCTCTGTTCCCTTCCTATTTGCCAAAGACCAGATATGACAGGTTGTTCATTAACAGTTGTGGGTATGAACTGTTGGTGTCAGAAGCCGGGTGACACTTATGGGCTGCCCCAGGCACATCCTTAGATATGTTGGCCATTGTGGCATTTCGCTGAAAGTTTCAATGTACATGTTACAAATAAAGCTAATCTTTAAATGTTAACCATTCTGTTACAAGGATTGCGGGAAGACTAGATGCAAGATTATTAACTTTTCTTCCAGTTTTTATTGGCTTTAATGACGCATTAGGTGGCTAAAAAACACAGGGGGGTCAGAGGAGGCAAGTAACAGGCAACTAGAAGGTAAGAAGGTGTTCTGCAAAGCAGTCATCCAATCTAAATTTACTTATTTATTTAGTTTATTTAGAGATACAATGTGGAATACCTGGCTCACCAAGCCATGCCACACAGCAACCCTGACAACCCAGATTTAACTCTAACCTGACTGGGGGACAACTTGGAATGACCAATTAACCTACCCAGAATGTCTTTGGACTGTGGGAGGAAAGTGGAGCACCCAAGGAAAAGCCAACACATTCCCCAGGGAGCAAACTTGTTATAGAGGAAGCTGGGATTGAACTCTGAACTCCGACACCCTGAGCTGTAACGAGCATCATGACCACTGACCTGGAAGTAGTTCGAGCAATCTGGTCTTGGGCTGGAGGATCTGCTTAGATTCCCGGCTGGTGGGAAGGGAGGAGGTAAAAGAGCAGATTCTGCATCCCCTGTGACTGCACGAACAAGTGATATTGGGAGGGGAGCAGTTGGTGAGGACAGAAGAGGAAATCTATGTTTATTGCACACAGTAGCTACTTTACTCAGTCCAGGAGGTACCTAATAAAGTAAGCACTGAGTGTAGCATGTTGGTGTTCTTCTGCTGTATGTTGTAGCCCATCCACTTCAGGGTTCAACGTGGTGTGCATTCAGCAATGCGTTCCTGCACAGCGCTGTTCAACACATGGTTATTTAAATTACTCACCTTCCTATCAACTTGAAAATGTCTGGCCACTTTCCTCTGACCTCTGACCTCACCAACAAGGCATTTTCACCCACAGAACTGCCGCTCACTGGGTGTCTTTTAGTGCTTATTGCACCATTCTCTGTAAACTCCAAGGAATATGGAACATCAAAATCCCAGGAGATCAGCAGTTTCTGAGATAATCAAATCACCCCGTCTGGCACCAACAATCATCCCACGGTCAGAGTCACTTGGATCACATTCCCATTCTGACATTTGGTCTGAACAGTAACTGAATCTCCTGACCAAGTCTGCATGCTGTTATTTGATTGGCTGGTTAAATAAATGTACTAACAGGCAGGTGTGCAGTTGTACGTACTAATATGGCCACTGAGTGTATACTGCACCTGGTTTCTCCTCTTCTCACAGGATTACTTTGCCCAACCAATTTCACCCCCCTTCACCCTCTCTTTTTCCATTCCCTATTCTGCCTCCCCTTTTACCCATTCTCTTCACCTGCCTATTTACAACCCTCTTTTGCCCCTCCTGTCCTTTTTCCCACGGTCCACATTACTCACCTATCAGATTCCTTTTTCTTCAGCCCTTTAACTTTTCCACCTATCACTTCACAGCTTCTCACTTTGTTCCCCCTCCCCATCCACTTACCTTACCCCTCACCTGGATTCACCTATCATATTCTAGTTTTTACCCCCCTCCTCCCCCACCTTCTTTTTCTGTCTTCTCCCCCCCCCCCAGGCCTTTCTAGTCCTGATGAAGGGTCTCTCCCCGAAATGTCAGTTTTAATTCACACTTGCACTTCTTCCGGGTTAGTGTATTTCACTCCGTGCTTGTGGGATTTTCTACTCTACATTAAAGAAGGTAAACGTACATTGTGGGAACGCTCTGCAGAACCCATTTGCCTACCCCACTCCCACTTTGACACCTCTTACTCTGGACAACCCTTCACCAACAATGCCCAATGCTAGCTCAAGAAAGAACACCACACCATCCATGCTGAAATCCTCTGGGGAATATTGAACCCAGTGTGGCGTGTGGCCAAGTGGTTAGGGAGTTTGACTAGCAACTTGAAGGTCATGAGTTCGAGCCCAGCTGAGGCAGTGTGCGTCCTTGAGCATTGCTCCAAATGGGTACCCGCAAAATGCTGGGGGTCAACCTCGTGATAGACTGGCGTTCTATCCGGACGGGGGGGGGGGGGGTGGGGGAGTCTCATACTCTCAGTCGCTTCACGCCTCAGAAACCGGCATAAGCACCAGCCTGATGAGCCCCAAAGGCTCGGGCCAGGACTTTGACTTTGAATATTGAACCCAACAACTTCAAATAATTTGTCACTCCTGTTTGCCTGATTGAACATAGCAACATAACCTTTGTTGCACTTTCTCCACAGATGCAATCTGACTTCCTGAATATTTACAGCAATTTCAAAATTCCCAGCAGCTCCAGACAACCAAGGAGTTACCGAGGGATTGCCTTCCCAGAAAACTGATCCATTTCATGATTTTTTGCAATGTGAACCCCCTGTTCCCATTGAAAGTCATGTTATGAGCTGAGATGCATTTCTACAAGATGCTTTTCTCTCAGATTAAGCTATTTTAGCAGTTTTGACTAAGTGACAAACTTCAACAGCTGAGGTTAATTGTGAGCTTGGGGAAGGACAAGGCTCCCGGCAAAGAAACAACAATTTTTGTTAATTTTTAAATTTTTATTTACTCACTACCATGAGGCAACTAGGTTCGGAAATAACATCACCATACATTTTGGTTCAGCATTCGCTATGAAGTTCCTCCATTGCTACATCCTCTCCAGTGCGAAGATGTGTGAACAGGTGTCTCAGTGTGCAGCGCTGTTGTGCTCTTCTAAATACGAGGCAATTTTCTCTGACTCACAGGATTAAGAAATATTTTTGGAAGTAGGAAAGTCAAGTAAAGTGAAGGATCAGGGTTCGTGGGAGAAATGCAATCGAGGACGAGTTTGGGGGTAGTATGTTAAAGTGCTAAGAAGATGAAAATGGAGTAAAGGTCAAGGGATCACTCTAAGGAGTTAGCCATGGCTGCTAGGTCTCCCTTAGTGCAAAACCTCAGAGAATATATCTTGCAGATTAAGAGCAGAACAGTAGTGCACTCTGAGACATCTGTTCACTTATCTTCAAAATGCAGATGAGAGGGCTTTTTTCAATCAACAGCACATCCACATCTTATTGCCCCATGGGAATGAGTGACTAAAAATAAATCTGTTTTTTCCCCCCCCACATTTTATTTAAGATGCTCGGATCAACGAGAACATCTCCTCCACAATCTCCATCAGCACAGGAGCACCACAGGGATGTGTGCTTAGCCCCCTGCTCCACCTGCTTTCTACCCGTGTCTGTGTGGCTCAGTACAGCTCCAACACCATATACAAGTTTCCTGATGATATCACTGTTGTGGGCTGTGTCAAAGGTGGTGATGAATCAGCATACAGGAGGGAGACTGAAAACTTGGCTGAGTGATGCGATAACCACAACATCTCACTCAATGTCAAATAGACCAAGGAGCTGATGGTAGACTTCAGGGGAGGGAAACCAATGGTCCGTGAGCCAGTAATCATCGGGAGATCAGAGGTGGAGACGGTCAGTAACTTTAAATTCCTGGGTGTCACGATCTCAGATGACTTGTCCCAGACCCATCATATATACATTATTGTGAAGAAAGCACAGCAGAACCTCTACTTCCTCAGGAGTCTGCAGAGGTTCAGCATGTCATTGAAAACCTTGGCTAACTTCTATAGATGTGTGGTGGAAAGTGTGCTGACCGGCTGCGTTCCAGCCTGGTATGGGAACACCAATGCCTTTGGGCAAAAAATCCTATGAAAGGTCATTGATTCAGCCCAGTACGTCACAGGTAAAACTCTCCCTATCATTGAGTGCATCTAAATTAAACACTGTGATAGAAAAGCAGCATCAATCATTAAAGATCCTCACAACCCAGGTCATGAACTTTTCTCACTGCTGCCATCAGGTAGAAGGTACAGGAGCCTCAGGATTCACACCACCGGGATTAATAATAGTTACTACCCCTCAACCATCAGGCTCTTGAACAAAAAGGGATAACTACACTCATTTAAGGACTCTGTTGCTATTGGCACAGTTTGTTGTCCATTGATCCTGTTTACAGTTACTGTTCTAGAGCTTTGCTAAGCATGCCTGCAGGAAAACACAGTCTCTGGGTTGTAGCGGCATGTATGTACTCTGATAATAAATTTTTACTACTACTATTTATTTTACCCCTTGTAAATTGACAGGGGCAAATTTTATTCCGCATCTCAAATTCTTTGTTGACCTGTAAATTCCCTGAGAACCAGTTTCCGTTACCTGAGTGGCAGTAATGTGGGGACCTGCTTCTTTAGATTTCAACGTTTCTCTTTACCTCCCTCTGCTTCCACCTCCTCCAGACAGATCGGCCACATTAACATGCATTACCAGCAACAGCATTTGTATCACCTGCGTTCTCTTGGTTTCCAGTCTATGCAGAAAATTCACTTTTTTCTCCCCCACCTGCCTTCAATGCTTCTCAGCTTTTCCAGTGTTGATGAAAGGTCGCCGACTGAATACATTAACAATTATTCTATAAGATATGCCTGACCAGCTACTTCTCCAATATTTTCTGTATTTATTTCAGTTCCAGCATCTATTTTTTTTTGCCTTTTATTCCCAATGCTGAACACTGATCAACACTTCTTACATAGAACACAGGACATTATAGCGCAATGCAGGCCTTTCAGCTCACCATGTTTTAACCTACTGCAAGATCAATCTAACCTTTCCCTCCTACATAGCCCTCCATGTTTCTACCATCCATGTGCATTTTTAAGAGATTCCTAAATGTCCCCGATGTATTTGCTTCTACCACCACCCCAGGCAAGGCACTCCACACATTCACCACTCTCTGTGTAAAGAACAGATCTCTAACATCCTCCATATACTTTTCTTCTCTCACATTCAAACTATGATCCTTGGTATTCGCCATTTCAGCCTTGGGTATGTCTATAGCTCTCGTGCCATATATCTATGCCTTCAAGGGATGCTAGTTTGGCAGTCTCAAATCTGCAAAAGCATATTCAACACACGTTTAATGACACATTGTCATAATGACAAATTGTTCACCAAAATATCAAAATACAATGTCAAAAATATCAAAATTGCATGAAATCTAGTGTCTTACCACTGATCAACAAGACTCAAAACCTGGACTTCTGTACCTCCCTCTGCAACTCGATCCTTAACTTCCTCACCAGATCATAGTCAAAGCCGATCAGGTATAACATCTCCTCCTCACTGACAATCAACACTGGTGGACCTTGAGATGAGTACTTGTCCACTGTTCTACTCTCTCTACACCTGTGGTTGTGCATCTAGGCACAGCTCAAACGGTAAATAAAAAGTTGCAAATGACACAACTATAGTGGGCAGAATTTCAGATGGTGACAAGGAGTGAGGTAGATCAGCTGGTTGAGAGGTGTTGCAACAACAATCTTGCACTCAACATCACTAAGACCAAGGAACTGAAAGTGGACTTCAGGAGGTAGAAGTTGAGAGAATATCCACCAATCTTCATCGAGGGATCAGCAGTAGAAAGGGTGTTCAGTTTCAAGTTCCTAGGTGTCAACATCTCTGAAAATCTTTCCTGGGCCCAACATATTGATGTAATTACAAAACTCAAAGTATATTTGTCATCAAAGTACAAATATGTCACCATATACAATCCTGAGATTCATTTTCATGCAAGCATACTCAATAAATTGACAATAGAATCAATGAGAGAAGGCACAGCAGTGGATATATTTCATTAGGAGTTTGAGGAGATTTGTTATGTCACCAAAAATTTACTGTGGAGATGTACTGTGGAGAGCATTCTAACTGGTTGCATCACCGTCTGGCATGGAGGGACCACTGCACAGGATCGGAAAAAAAACTGCCAGAAGTTGTAAACTCAGCCAGCTCCATTATGAGCACTAGCCTCCCCAGCATCCAGGACACCTTCAAAATATGAGGCCTCAAAAAAGTGGCATCCATGACTGAGGACCCCCATCACTCAGGACATGCCCTCTTCTCATTGCTACTATCAAGCAGGAGGTACAGGAGCCTGAAGACACACATTCAACAACTCAGGAACAGTCTCTTCCTCTCTGCGATCAGATCTTCAACCCATGTGCACAATCTCACTTTTTATTTCTCTTTTTTTTTGCTCTGTTTTTGCACTACTTAATTTGCTTTATTTGTATTTCTTGTTGTAATATACTTTTTAATGATTCTGTAATGCATTGTATTGCCCCCGCAAAATAATAAATTTCATGACATATGCCACTGATATTAAACCCGATTCTGATACATGTCAACCTATGTAGTCACAGTTCAAAGCAATCCAGTCAGAATGTTTTACAGGATGGGTAAATACACTCAGTGGCCACTTTATTAGGTACACCCACACACCTGCTTGCTAATGAAATTATCTAATCAGCCAATCATGTGACAGCATGTGAAAGAAAAAATATGTAGTCATAGTCAAGAGGTTCAGTTGTTATTCAGACCAAACATCAGAATAGGGAAGAAATGTGAACTAAGTGATTTTGACCATGGAATGATTGTTGGTGCCAGACAGGGTGGTTTGAGTATCTCACACACTGCTGATCTCCTGGGATTTTCACACACAACAGTCTCCAAGGTTTACAGAGAATGGCACGAGAAACAAAAAAACATCCAGTGGGTGCCAATTCTGTGGGCGAAAACACTCTGTTGATGAGGGAGCTCAGAGCAGAACAGCCAGATTGGTTCAAACTGACAGGAAGGAGACAGTAACTCAAATAACCGTATGTTACAATAGTGATGTGCAGAATAGTACCTCTGAATGCACAACATGTTGACCCTTGAAGTGGATGGGCTACAGCAGCAGAAGACCATGAATATACACTCACTGTCCAATTTATTAGATACAGGATGTACCTAATAAAGTCGAAACTGTGTGTGCATTGTACAGTGCCTTGGAAAAAGTATTGAACCCCCAACCCTTTGTTCACATAAGTGAGCGGATTAGCTGCTAATTTTTATTCACAGTAGAGCCCCCCCCCCAAAAAAACAGGGGAAATTGTAAAGCATGAAAAAATAAAAATTGATAAACTGAAATGTTAGCAGTTCAAAAAGATTCATCCCCCTTTACTCAGTAGTTAGTTGAACCAGCCAGTAGTGCTTTTGGATAAGTCTCTATTAGCTTTGCATAATGTGATGGAGTTAGACTTCCTCATTGCAAAATTGTTCAGGCTGTGCCAGGTTAGTTGGGGAGCAATGGCGGGCAGCAACCTTGACACTGTGCCAGAGGTGTTCGATTGGGTTAAGATTAGAACTCTGTGTCATTCAACGACATCAATTTTCTTCATCAGAAGACACTTGAAGCAGTGTGCTATGGGTCATTGTCTTGCTGAAAGACAAACTTGCTCATTTCTGTGGAGGCCAAGTCATTGAGTGTATTTAAGGCAGAGGTCGATAGGTTTATTATTAGTCAGTGCATGAAGGGTTATGGGGAGAAGGCAGAATCGTGGGGCTCAGAGAGAAATGGATCGGCCATGATGAAATAGTAGAGCTGACTCTGTGGGCCCAATGGCCTACTTCTGCTCCGATATCTTATCGTCTTATTTCACTTCAGTTTTTGAATATTTAGTTTTTCATGTTTTATAATTTTCCCTTTAAAAAGAACAAGTCATTCCCAATTAAAGTTTTCAGTTAAATTGATCAAAAGCTCTGGTTGCAATACTTACTTACGTGAACAAAGGGTTGAGTGCTGAATACTTCTTCAAGGCACTGTGTGTTATGTTCTTGTGTCTTCTTTTCACAGAAAAAAAGTATGTTAAAACTAGTTTATAAATAATCACTTATCATGATGCGGGGGTTTGCATGTCAGTTCTCCTGAGTTGAATTGAATAGATTCTGTTTGTCCCAACTCCTGAATCAGCACTCTCCAATCAATGGAAATGACAGTAATTACAAGGAGCAGTAATTACAAGACACTGATCAGACTGTCCAGAAAACTGTGCATGAACACAAAGGGGAAGTTCTTTTGCACTCAACAAGAACTTCAAACTCAAGTTTGTGCATCAGCAAACTTAGATCTTCTAATTAATTCCTGTTCACCAAGCTGATTTTAAAAACATTGGATTATTCTGAACTCAACTGAAGAGCTGCCCTCTTAAACATAAATAGACTTTATATCGTCATGACAGTAGTAACTAAATAATAGAATGAAAGAGGAATATAGCATTTAAATCTTTGTCTGTAATTCCTGTTTTTACTATTTGGAATCTTCCTTCCCCCCCCCCCCTTCTCCCAATCTTGTTTCACTGACTGACGATACACAATGAGCTTCTGGAACTAAGACTACATCTCATTCTGTAAACACTGAGTTCATCACAAGGAAACAATGAATGGTTCTGTTGTCAAAGAATACAGCAGAAAGGATGGGCACAATTCTTTCAGAAGCAGGAGGAATGATCATATTCACAAACCCTACAACTCAGGCTGAAAACGCCCAGTTTACTGTAGGTCACAAAGCTACAAAGGAAGAGTAATTCAAACGAGACTGTGGTTGCATTGCATGACTTTCAGCAGTAAATTAACCAAATTAGGTTTTGGCACAGCACATGATTCGTAACAATTTAAAGTCCGTTTCTGAGTGTCATAGAACACTACAACACAGAAACAGACCCTTCAGCCCAAGAAGTTCCTGCTGAATTATTATTCTGCCTTGGCCCATCAACTTGTACCTAGACCACAGTACTCCATATCTCTCTCATCCATGTACCTATCCAAATTTCTCTAAAATGCTGAAATCAAACTCATATCCACCAATTCCACAAGCAGCTCATTCCACACTATCACCACCCTCTGAGTGAAGAAGTTCCCCTTCATATTCCCTGTAAACATTTCACCTTTCACTCTTAATCCACGACCGCAACCTTTGTGGAAAAAGACTGCTTGCATTAACAATATACATATATGGTTCAGAATAAAGTCCGAACCTTTTCAAACTTTCCCCATAACTCAGGTCTTTTGCCCCGAAATTCCTTAACATAACTCAAGATGGCAAGGGTATTGTATGATTCAAAATCAGCTTGTTGCCCATTTGATAATAAAACGAATTAATTTTTGGTAGGATCTTTATTTGTCCAGCAACTAATTTCTTGTATAAAACTCCCTCAGAAGATACCAATAATAATGCACCAGGTCTATAAAATGGCTGTTTCGATTTACTCTTGAAATTGTAGTACAAACACTTTAGACTATCTGTCCTAACTGAGATGTGTAACAGCATTAAGGGGACCTTCCTATTAGGCAAAGACCCTTTGCTTGGTAGACAGATGGAAGACCACGATCACCCTTGTCATATGACACAGCACATAATGAAAATGATGATGACAATGAAGATGACTTCTTGGAATCTCTGGCATAGCCCCACGATGTCTGGACTGCTTGACCCTAGAGATCAAAAATCATACCCATTCTCAACATCCTAGCAACAAGGATCATTCCAGCCTGCTGTCATTTATCTCTGTCATATATTTCTGCTGCAGTACAGAACTTGAAGTCAGCTCCAAGCATATTTCAGGTTGATGACATTTCTTCAGGAAGGTCATTAGCTAGAAATATTAATACCGCTTCTCTCTCCACAGATGCTGCTTGACCCAGCATTTTGTTTTCAGATTGAATTTCCAGCATCAGTGTTTATTTTTAATTCAGGAGTAAGAAAAGCTTTTCATATTTGCTTTTTTTGTAGGAAAAGATAGCCCTGATAAGAAGGGTCTCCTCTCCAGTTACCCCTTCCCCATCCAGGTTGCCCTGCCTAGAGTAATTATCCAGAGATGCACACCTCCGTCATTGGTTTAAGAATCATTAAGTCATAAAATACAGTGCAGAAATATGTTCTTTGGCCCATCTAGTCCATGCAGCCCATCCAGACTTCTGCCTAGTCCCATTCACCTTCACCTGGACCATAGCTCTTCACCCCTCTCTCATCCATGTACCTATCTAAACTTCTCTGAAATGTTACAATTGAACTTGTATCTACGTACCTTTGCACTGCACTTCTGCTGAACAACAACAAGTTTCATTTCACATTAGTTGGCAGCCGTCGATCCCAGGGGATCATGGGTTTGCTCCTCTGGTGGACTACGTCCTCTCCAGGGTGCAAACCTGGGTGGAAAGATTTGAAGAACCGGCTGTTGCCCATGCAGCAGGATCCCCCTCTCCACGTCTCTGCTGTAGTCCAAGGGAAGGGCAAGTACTGACACAGCTTGGCACCCAGGCTCATTGCAGAGGTTGCCAGGGTGAAGTTGTAAACAACATCAAATTGCCTCAGGGACCCCGGCTCCAGATTTCTTGGTTGGAGATTACTCCTGAAGTCTTTCCCATGGGTGGGTATGGCTGCAAGGCAGCGGAGGTTTAAAATCAGAGTCTTCTCTCTCCTAGGTGGGCTGCCGTCCAAGGCTGATGGAGCCCCACCTGCCTGAACTTCACATTAAGGCAGTGATAATAAACCTGCTTCTGATATTGATTAAATATGGCTCAATAAGGCATGCTTCTACTCCTGAGAAGGTACTCCTCTTACTTTGGGTTCAGTTTCATCTATTGGGTCACAATGCATAGAATTTATACCCTTATCTGATTAAATCACAATATCAGGCTTTCTACCCATACTTATAGCATGACCTTGTTTTGAACCGATGGAAAAGGCCCTTTTTGATAAAGTTTAATGATAATTAATTTTAATATAATTGGACAGACAGACAGAGAGACATACTTTATTGATCCCGAGGGGAAATTGGGTTTCGTTACAGCCGCACCAACCTAGAATAATGAAGAAATATAGCAATATAAAACCATAAATAGTTAAATATATAATAAGTTAATCATGCCAAGTGGAAATAAGTTCAGGACCAGCCTATTGGCTCAGGGTGTCTGACACTCCGAGGGAGGAGTTGTAAAGTTTGATGGCCACAGGTAGGAATGATTTCCTATGATGCTCAGTGTTACATCTCGGTGGAATGAGTCTCTGGTGGAATGTACTCCTGTGCCTAACCAGTACATTATGGAGTGGATGGGAGTCATTGTCCAAGATGGCATGCAACTTGGACAGCATCCTCTTTGCACACACCACCGTCAGAGAGTCCAGTTCCACTCACACAACATCACTGGCCTTACGAATGAGTTTGTTGATTCTGTTGGTGTCTGCTACCCTCAGCCTGCTGCCCCAGCACACAATAGCAAACATGATAGCATTGGCCATTACAGTCTCATAGAACATCCTCAGCATCTTCTGGCAGATGTTAAAGGACCTCAGTCTCCTCAGGAAATAGAGATGGCTCTGACCCTTCTTGTAGACAGCCTCAGTGTTCTTTGACCAGTCCAGTTTATTGTCAATTCGTATCTCCAGGTATTTGTAATCCTCCACCGTGTCCACACTGACCCCTCACTGGTGCCTCAGCCCTCCTCAGGTCCACCACCAGCTCCTTAGTCTTTTTCACATTAAGCTGCAGATGATTCTGCTCGCACCAGAATTATGCTATTACTTGATACCAGCGAGCACTTAAACAGTTATTTTAAACCTTCATTAAATGCTGCTACTTCAAAATGCTATAAATTTGAATAGCAATTAAATCCTATGCAAATATAACAATCTATGCAACCTTACAAGTTAAGAAAGGGAATACGTGTTGCAGTCTCAGAAATCTGTCACATTTATAACAGGACAAAAATGTTGAAGGATGAAGGATAGTACTGAAGCTCTTTCTTGTTGGTTTATGCAATTTGTTTTTTTTTTGTGAGTGAATGTGGGAGAAGTTGTTGATGTTCTTGTTCTCAGTTATGTGATTTGTTGTTTTTGTGCTGGGGATTGAAGTTTTTCTTTAAATGGGGTCCTTGGTTTTCCTTTTTTCCTGGCTGTCTGTGAGGAAGACGAATCTCAGGCCTGTATAGTGCATACATACTTTGATAATAAATGTACTTTGGATCCTTTGAAAGAGGAACCTGGCTGTGTAAAACTATTTGCCATCATTCTTTATGATCTTGTAATACAAATTCAAAAGTATGGTGCACACAATACTGTAATAAAGAGCTTTCTTGTTCCTTTTACAGCAACTACTTCCAGAATGTTCTTTGTAGTTAGCTTTGTAGATGCCTCAAGAAGGCAGCATCCATTATTAAGGACCATCACTATCCAGGCCATGCCCTCTTCTCATTGCTACCATCAGGGAGAAGGTACATGAGCATGAAAAACAGACAGAGAATGAGTCTCTTTCTCTCTCTCGCTCTCTCTCTCACTCTATAGCTTCTTCCTCTCTGCCATCTGAACAGTCCGTGACCCATAAACACCATCTCACTTTTTGCTCTCATCTTGTACTACTTAATTTTAAATTATTCTTATTATGATTTATAGTAATTTTTTTAATGCATTGCTACTGCAAAACAACAAATTTCACATCATACAGTACTGTACCAAAGTCCTAAGCACATGTATTATAGCTCAGGTGCCTAAGACTTTTACATGGTATTACAGAAATGTTATGTACTGTACCTTATTGCTGTGAAAACAAAAACTTCATGACATACATGAGTGATGATAAACCTGATTCTGACGTGGGTCTCTATTGTGGACTGAGTGGGAAGGGGGCAGGGAGAGGGGAATCATGGTTGGGAAAAGGGGAAGGGAGAGGGGAAGGGAAGGGGAGGGGGAGGGGAGGGAATGGGAAACACTCTGTAATGATCAACAAACCAATTGTTTAGAATCAAATGACCTTGCCTGGTGTCTCAGGGCTGAGTGTGTCTGTACCCATGCCACTGCCCCACCCCTTCTGGCACTCCTTCTCTTCCACCTGTCGCACACTGCCCCCCCCCCCCAACCACGGTGTTCCACCGTCACCATCCCCAACATGCTTTGCTCACGCCAGATTTACAAACTCGCTTGTCTTTCCATGTTGACAAATACAGTACTGTGCAAATGTCTTAGGCACTCTAGCTATAAATATGTGCCTAAGATTTCTGCACAGTACTGTACGTCAGTAATGACAAACCTGATTCTGAATTCTTTCTTCATAAAGAAGTATGCTATGTTCTAGCAAATTGCAGTTTATAAAACGTGCCATAAGATACCTGACCGATTAAAATATTACTGGATTGTTGTCATCTCATTTTCGATTTCACTGTTTTTTTACAGTAACACTAACTATACAGATAAATTAGTAAAGGACAGAGAAACTGCAAGAGAGTTAGGACTAAGTACTGTGATGGGGTAGAAAATCATAAACACGAGATGCTCAAAATCCAAATCAACACACAGAGAACGCTGGAGGGTCACAGCAGGTCAGGTACCATTGATGGAAATGAATAAACAGTCGCTGTTTCAGGCTGAGACCCTTCTTCAGGACTGAGAAGGAAGGGGGTAGGAGGCTGGCTGGAAGGTAATAGGTGAAGGCAAGTGGGTGGGAAAGGTCAAGGACTAGAGAAGAAGGAATCTGATAGGAAATGAGAGTGGACCAAAGGAGAAAGGGAAGGAGGTGGGGACCCAGGGGGAGTGGATAGGCAGGTGAGAAGATGTAAGAGGCCCCAGCAGGGAATAGAGGAAGTTGGAGATTGTTTGCAGCCTACTGTGAAGCTATACGGGTGATTATCATCTGTGTTTTCAAGAACACAGGCCATATAACTTCATGGAAACTAAAGGGAAATAACACAAATACTGGACCTCTCAAGCATCTTGTAAGACTGATGGAAGCAGAAACAAAGCTAACATTTTAGGTCACTGACTTTTCATCTGAACTGGTAGCAGTGGTTCCAAAGGAATTCATGCATTCTCAGAGCCAAGGGATGGAGGGACAAAAGGGAAGGTCAGTGACACAGTAGAAAGTGGGAAACTATGGATGCTTGTTCAGGGTAAATATGGATGGTAACAGAACAAATAAAGAAACAAAAGATGGGTGAAGAGAATGTTAAATAGGAATACCAGAATTATTTTCAAGAGCTATTGCCTAAAAGTAAACAGGATCTGCAATTCTAATCTGAAATTGTTGAACTCAAGTGCCAGGGTAAAAAGGTTCTCATAGTTGATAAAAAGAAAAGCAGGTTTGTATGGAATTGATCTAACATTAAATTTAAAAACTATTATTTTACTTTAATGGTACAAGAAATTTTGGCTTTAGAAAGGAGGGTAATGAAAGAGGAGGAACATTTCTTTAAATCTTCTACTGAGCTTCAAAGGAAAGGCATAGGAGTGCGAAGAAAAAAGGGGTGAATTTGGGGTGGGGACTGAAAGTGACATGTTGGTTATACTTGCAGAATAACAGAAATAATTAATACAATGGTTAACTAATAGGCGTGGTTTCACTTTTGTAGAGGTAAGCTTAATGTAAGCAGCCAATAAAAAGAGGAAGTTGCAAAAATAAATTGCTTTTTCTCCTGGAGGGTATGTCTGGGGCCCGGGAAAGTGAGACAATCAGAGGTAAAGGGCAGGTGTTTGCAAAGTCAGAGTGGAATAAGAAGGATGGACAAGGACTTCAGCAGGTGGAATAATTCCTTTGGGAATGCTGAAGGGCGAGGCAGTGGGCCAAATAGGTTCACTCTATGGACCACCAAAAAATGATGGAGGTTGTGGTGGAAGGAGAACTTTATGATTTTAGGATGGAGGATAAAAGACAAGGCTGGAAAGCAGAAATGAAAATGAACACAGTGTAATTGTCACAACAAATGAGATGGAGAAGGTAGAATGGTGAAGCAGAGTGTGGTGGGAGGGGGAGAGAAGTAATCAAAACAGCTACGGGCATTGCTGGAATTATAAACCTATTAGAATCAAACAATCAATGAATCAGACAGGCTGGAAAAAAGTTGGGCCATTTTGCCCAACTCAACCACATTGACCAGAGGGCACCTTACTGTATTAATCTCATCTCCCATTGCCCTGTCTGCTAACCAATTCATGAACTCACCCAGTTGCTTCTTAAACGCTGTCTGCAACCCAGCTTCAGCCTCTTGCTCAGAAAACACTTTCCAGATGCTCATCATTCTCTGGATAAGATCTCCGTCATACCTTACTTTGATCAATCCCTACCTTATGCCAAACCTAAGTCCTTTAGTTTAATGTATCTCATATATAGGGAAATATTTCCTGCAGTGCATTGCATCTATACTCCTCATAATTTCATCTCTCTCTCAATCACATCAGCTCATGACTTCCTTCACTTCAGGTTGAACAGACCTGGTTTTTCCAGTCTCTCCTCATAACTGAACTGCCATATTCTGGTGAGTCTTCACGACAACTTCTCCAGCACCATCACAACTTTCCTAGGAGGATTGCGCAGTGAATTCTGGCCAAGGCTTGCTGGAGAGGTGTCAAGAAAAGGACGGGAAGAACCGAAGATGGATACTGTGAAGGCGTGCAGAGACTCAAAACGTCTGAATCAGAATCAGAATCAGGTTTATCATCGCCGGTATGTGTCGTGAAATTTGTTAACATAACAATGAGAAGAGGGCATGTCTTGGGTGATGGGGATGGGGGGGGGGGGGGAGGTGATCCTTAATAATGGATGCCACCTTAATGGTGAAGAACAAAGAAGAAGACGACAGGAAAGATTAAACAAGTGATTAAAACAGAAAATACTTGAGATTCAGAAGGACAGAGAACATCTTGGGACAGGAAATTATTAATGTTATCTTTCAACAGAACACAGCAAAACTAGTATGTCTTAAATTGTAGAGAACGGGAAGAATTGAGAGTATAAAGAGAACTTTTACTTGGGTTAGAAATCAATGTGGCTGAATGGAGCTCAGAGGTTATTTATATGGAGTTGAGGACGATCTCTTGAAAGTTTCCCTTAAAATACTATACTGTCTTGTCCTTGAAGGAAGGCAGAATTCCCCAGTTACTGAAGGACAAAATCCTGGAACTGAACAACTATGCATTGGCAAAAAAAGATCAGATTTGTCCAGTTCTTTCCACAAATTCTGTTTCCTTCCACTGAATCTGAAGCACAACCAGGTAGGACGTAAATGTGCATTTATTTGACTTGGTTGTGTTTATGCCCAAGTTTTCAACAATTAATTGAGGCTACTTTCAACATCATGATAGCAGCCCTGCCTCAGCTCAACTTCCATTCAACTTCTGAGCCAGAACTTAGATATCTCTAAAGATTACAATTTTAATAACATCATGACGAGTGTGCCACTTCCCTTTAACTTGAGCTCTGCCAAAACATTTCTGTTTATAGAATATAGAACAGTACACGATATTGAGCTGACTTTTTAAACCTACTCCATGATCAATCTAACCCTTCCTCCCTAAATAATCCTCCACTTTTCTATTATCATGTGCCCATCTAAGAGTCTCTTAAATGCCACTAATGTATCAGCCTCTACGAACACCCCTGGCACTGCTGACATCTCCCCTGAACTTTCCTCCAATATCCTTAAAATGATGCTCTCTGGTATTAGATGTTCCTGCCCTGGGAATAAAGGCACTGTTAAATAGACAATAGGAATATGTGCAGGAGTAGGCCATTTGGCCCTTTGAGCCAGCACCACCTTTCACTGTGATCATGGCTGATCATCCACAATCAGTACCCCGTTCCTGCCCTCTCCCCATATCCTTTAACTCCGCTATCTTTAAGAGCTCTATCTAGCTCCTCCTTGAAAGCATCCAGAGAATTGACCCCCTCTGCCTTCTGAGGCAGAGCATTCCATAGATCCACAACTCTCTGGGTGAAAAATTGTCTCCTCAACTCTGTTCTAAATGGCCTACCCCTTATTCTTAAACTGTGGCCTTTGGTTCTGTACTCCTCTAACATTGGGAACATGTATCCTGCCTCTAGCATGTACAATCCCTTAATAATCTTATATGTTTCAATCAAATCCCCTCTCATCCTTCTAAATTCCAGTGTATATCCACTTCTGTTTATTTCTAAACTCTCACCTCTTTCCATTCACCCATCATCCATTCAACATCCGACCCAGTTAAGCAAGGGTATTTTTAGAATGAACTTTCTGAGTTTCGTATCTCTTCATTCCTTGACCCTGCCTCATCCTCCAACCTTCCATTGCCCTACAAACCTGCATAATATCAATGCTCCCTAATTTCTGTCATTTGGTTACTACGAATGTGTTAATAAATGTGTTAATTAAATTAATCCCAAAGTTTAACATCACTCCACTATTCAAACCTTCAGTTGCCCATGCCTTGGCCTCCTGATATTCTTCCACTGCTTAATATGTTCTTTAATGTTACCACTTTGACTCGTATGTTGGTCAGAGTCATTTTTTCACAGAGTCATAGAAAAGTGCAGCAGAGAAACATCTAGTCCGTGCCAAACCATTTAAGCTGCCTACTCCCATTGACCAGTACTGGTACCAAGGCCCTCCATACCTCTACCATCTATGTGCCTGTCCAAACCTCATTTAAACATTGAAATCGAGTTTGCATGCACCACTTGACCTGGCAGCTCATTCCACACTCTTATGACCCTCTGAGTGAACAAGTTTTCCCCCATGTTTCCCATAAACTTCTCACATTTTGCCCTTACAGGGGCGACAAAGGTTGGTAACTGGGTCAGCAGCATTCGGACTCATTTTGCCATCGCTCTTCACAGAAGGACTGAGTTCATGTGCCCACTCTCCTTGAATGCTGACAGGAAGATGTTTTCGATATTCTGAGATTAATGTCATTATTGGACTGTACTCTATATTGGTCTTCTTCAGTTCTTTGCTATTTCCTTTCTTATGGCCAACCTGCGGGTGGACAATATGTCAGTTTTTGTGCAAGGGAGGGCTTGGGGATTTGGGGTCTGATTTTCTGTCTGTGTTTTCTGTGTGGGCAGTCCATTAGTTTTTGTGGGCAGGGGGTCGGGGATTTGACGTTTTTGTCACTGCTATTTTCTCCAAGGGAGTGGTTGGGAATTTGATGCTATTGTCGCTATTTTTTCTATGAGGGAGGAGGTTGAGGTTTTGATGTCATTGTCATTGTTTTTTTCGGCAGAGAGGGTTTGAGGATTTGGTTTTATTGTTACTGTGTTTTTCTCTGTGAGTGAGTGGGGTTTTGGGGTTAGCAAATTTGTTTCTTTTTCATGCAGTGGGAGAGTTAATGTATTTTCTTTCAGCAATTCTCCGTATTTCACAGCTATCTGGAAAAGACAAATATCAAGAGTTGCATACTTTGACAATAAAATTAACCTTTGACCTTTAACCCGTGACCTCTAGTTGTAGACCCACCCAACTTCAGAGAAGAAAACCCATTTGCATTTACTGTTTCTATACCTCTCAATTTTGTATACCGCTATCAAATCTCCCCTCAATTTTCTATGGTCCAAGGAATAAATTCCTACCCTATTTGACCTTTCCTCCTAATTCAGGTCTTCCAGTCCTGGCAACATCCTTGTAAATTTTACCTGTACTCTTTCAACCTTATTTACTGTAGGTAGGTAACCAAAACCAGACATAATACTCCAAATTAGATCTTGCTAATGTCCTATGCAACTTCAACATAACATCCCATCTCCTGTACTCAATACTTTGATGCATGACGGACAATGCACTCAAAGCTTTCTTTACGGCCCTATCTACCTGTGACACCACTTTCAATGAATGATGGACTTGTATTCCCAGATCCTTTTGTTCTACCACACTCCTCAGCACCCTACCATTCACTGTGTAAGACCTACCCTGGTTGGTCCTACTGAAGTGCAAAAACTCACACTCGTCCTCAGAATTAACTTTCACTTCCCACACTCCTCTGTATCACCGTGTGAATCTTACTGTATGAAGCACAGTGTACAGGTAGGGTCAGGAAACTTTGTAAGTATCCACACTACATAAAAAGCAGACGTTTTTAATGATGGGTCACCTACATGTAAAAAGAACAAATAAAGACAAGTAATAAATACTGGCCCTGACAGAAATTTACACAATTGTGTCAATGTTGCATATTCATCCAATGATGCCAAAAATACTCCTGCTTTCTATACGATCACAAACCCTCTGTTCCTCTTCTTCTCTCCTTCCTCTCCCTCTGAGTTTAAAAAAGGCTTTCCCAAATGAGACAAAAAGTCAGTGATGTGAAACATCAGCCATTTCTCTTCCCACAATTGCTGCCTGATCGACCAACTATTTCCATTTTATTTCAGAATGTTCAGCATCTGTGGTATTTCTATTTCATGCCCACAAAAAAAGAACAAAGAACCTCCAATCCAGTGGCATTAAAGACTAGATACAGGTCTATTTCTAAACCTCAATGTATCAGAGGAATTATTAGCTTCGCCCCTCCTCTTCCATCTTATCTGAATTGCTCATGGTACCACATGAAGTTCTGCAAAATGGAGAAACCAGTTCAATTTGAGATGATGACAAGTAAATTTGTATACAGTGTGCTGTGCAGACTATCAGCAATAAATAGTCCAGCTCTTCTCAAAATCAGAGCGGTTCTTTGTAGGCTACTGAAGAAATGCTCTTGGAATATTAACATTGTCCTTGTTCTTCTGACTCTAACATGATAAACGACAAAGAGATAGGTATGCAATTCACAAGTCTTTTTATATTGAAAGCCAGTAATAAAAAAACCAGTATTAGGAGCCTAGTTCATTTTCTGCAGCATTAGTAGCCTGTCTCCCATTGGCTCCGGTTCAATCACTCTAAACTGGACAGACAGACTTTCATGACACAATGATATAAAGCAGTCTGAGAAAACCCTCAAGCTCCACAATTCCACTCCTTGACACACTGAGCACTGAGCTCTTTAGATATTAGACGGTCAACCCTAATACACAGAGAACGCAACAGCAGTCAGACTCTGGCCATTAATACTGCAGTCTTTTTCTCAGAAGCATTTGAGGAAGAGAATTTCAGTATAC
Source organism: Hypanus sabinus (assembly GCF_030144855.1). Taxonomy (NCBI): domain Eukaryota; kingdom Metazoa; phylum Chordata; class Chondrichthyes; order Myliobatiformes; family Dasyatidae; genus Hypanus; species Hypanus sabinus. The sequence continues at coordinate 189,923,491 of NC_082706.1, forward strand.
CACACAATCAATAGGGATGACTCAGAAGGCGAAAACTGCAGCTATAAAGAGCTCAGCAGCATAGAATCTGTCGGGGCAGCACAGTTTGTCAAATTGACAACAAGATAATTACAGAAAACTCCAGTTACATCTTAAAATATCAAGGAGGGAAAATGATCATATTATATATTTATTCTGGCCATGAGCTAAGCCAGCAGAATCAGAACATCTGCAGAACCAATCAAATAGACAACGCCTGATGCCTGGGTAGTAAACATTATGGCAGCCAGTTATATTTTAAAAAAAGCAGATTAATTTTGCACAGAAAGAAAAAATTGAAGATCAATTTTATTAAAATGAATTATACAATCAGGGTATGTTCATTATATGAATATCCTGAATGAGTATCTTTTATTATGCATTGCAATATAATGGCGCTACAAAACAGTGTATGTTAGTGATATTAAATCTGATTCATTTAGGGCACATTTAACATTGTTGAAGCATTATTAAAAATATGAAAACATTTACACAGATTTTCCCCAGTGTTGATTTTCTCTAGATGTGCTGAAATCCCTTTTTTATTCTGTCTGAATCTTTTCATGCTTATCTAAAGAAAAACCAGAATATAAAGCCAAGCTGCCATTTCAGCAAGTCAGAAATCAATGAGTTAAATGCAAGTTGTTCTTTTCCCTCTCCTAGAAGATAAAATGAGGGATTAAATCACCATTTCTGTCAAAACAACTCACGCTCTCAGCAGTGTTCAGTTATATGCACAAATATTACAAGCTACAGGTTTTTAAGAACCCCAGAAGAGCCTAAAGTTGTCTAGAAATGCTCATTATTCAGCATGTAAAACTTAGCTGTCTTGTTCTATTTAAATGAAGCAAGCTCTCCAGGGCATGCAAAATACCTATTATTTTGTCAGATTATATACTTTTTGTTTATGTTTAAGTAATGACTGTCTCACTACATTGATTCAAGTACAGGCTGGAAGCATTGTGCTGTTGTTGCATACACAAGTAGACAACATGATTGAGTGTTGGAATAATGATTTACAATGAAGATCAAGTTTCTTGGTGAAGTCTACAAGTTCAGGTTTACAAAAGTAACATGTGGTGGGGGTTGGGGTAGTGTCAAAAATATCTGAGCTCTGGTTTGTTTAAATTAAAAGTTACATGCCTTTGAGCAGAAATTCCTATGGAAGCTAGTGGATTCAGCCTAGCACAGGGGTCGGCAACGTTTACCACTGAAAGAGCCAATATGGACCCATTTCCCACAGAAAAGAAAACACTGGGAGCCACAAAATGAAATAACACTGCATACAACGGGTTTTTTTTTTTGCCTTTATGCTATGTATAAACAAACTATAATGTGTTGCATTTATGAAATTGATGAACTCCTGCAGAGAAAACGAAATTACATTTCTGCATGCAACAAAAACATTTTGAACTCCGAAAAAAAAGACGTTGGGTTGAAGGTTACTCCATAGTTAGCCTACCTTGGATCGAAGAATTAAAAGAAAGCACGCACTGGCGGGTGTCAGGCATTGGCAGTTGTGATGTATATTAATAGCGATAAAAAAACACGTTGTAGCGGTGTGCTACACGCAGCGCTAAAATAAAGACTGCAGTCAAAGGTAACTTTATTCGAACTAAACAGCCTTGCTTTAAAGCCTCCCTCAACCCACCCCCCGTGGGCGCGGATGCTCCAAAAGACACGTACTCACAAACCCCCGTAGGCTATCTCCCTTAGCCGGAACGGTGGCTAACTGTGAGCCGGTTCGGATGTGCCAGGAAACGGTGTCTCCGCAAAGTTTTCAGATTGTACAAGATCACCATAATCTTCAAATTTCGAATTACATTTCAAAAGCTAACAAACCACGGGGAGCCGCATCACAGAGATCAAAGAGCCGCATGTGGCTCTGGAGCCGCAGGTTGCCGACCTCTGGCCTAGCACATCATGGGTAAACCCTCACAACCATTGAGCACATCTGCATGAAATGCTGCCAGAGAAAAGAAGCAAACATCAATAAAGATCCTCACCACTCAGGCCATTCTCTTTTCTCCCTGCTGCCATCAGGTAGAAGATACAAGAGCCTCAGGACTCACACCACCAGGTCCAAGAACAGTTACTACCCCTCAACCATCAGGCTCTTGAACAAAAAGGGCTAAGTACACTCATTCAACTGCTGGTGTTCCTGCAACTGATTGTCTCATTTTAAGGATTCTTTATTATGTAATTTCATACTTCTTATTTATTGCTATTTATTTATATCTGCATTTGCACAGTTTGCTGTCCAATGATTTTGTTTACAGTTACTGTTCTATAGTTTCGCTAAGTATGCCCTCAAAAAAAGAAACTCAGGGTTTTATGTGGTGACATGTATGTACTCTGATAATAAATTTTACTTTGAACATTTCAGATGATTTCTGAATCTAAAGTAACAATATGAATCATCTATGACTATCTCTCAATAAAATGGCTTTCACCACAATTCTTACAAGCCATGTTTCAAGCTCAACATCTCAAGAACAGCTTCCTTCCCTTTGTCGTCTGATTTCTGAACAGACAATGAACCCATGAGTGCTACCTCACTATTTTTGCTCTCTTTTGCACTGCTTATTGTAGTTGTATGCAGTATTGTGCAAAAGACTTTGAGATACACACACACACGTACAGCATTTCATGTGTGTTGCTTTAGATTTCCAGCATCTGTAGACTTCCTCGTATTTGCAAATTTCATGACATATGTGTGTAATGATAAACCTGGTTCTGATATGGGTGGATTGAGAGCGGGAAGGGGCAGATAGAGAGGAATTATGGTTGGGAATAGGAGAAGGGAGAGGAAAGGGAGTGGGAAGTACCAGAGATACAAATATGCGAAAATCTTCCGATGCTGGAGATCTATGGAAAAGAGTAAACAGTTGATGTTTTGGACTGAGACCCTTCTTAAGGACTAGAAAGGACGGGGAAAAGTCAAGAGTAAGATGATGGGGGGAGGGGAGGAAGAATTACAAGATAGTAGATGATGGGTGAAATTGGGAGGGGGTGAAGTAAAGAGCTGGGAAGTTGATTGGTGAAAGAGATAAAGGGTTGGAGAAGGAGGAATCTCAGGATAGAAGATCTTTGAAAAAAGGGAATGAGATGGAACACCAGAAAGAGGTGATAGGCAGGTAAGGAGACAAGGTGAGAGAGGGGACAAGAATGGGGAATGGTGAATGAGAGAGGAATGGTGGGCAATTACTGGAAGTTCAAGAAATCAATGTTCATGCCATCAGGTTGGAGGCTACACAGATGGAATATAGGGTGTTGCTCCTCCAACCTGAGTGTGGCCTCATCATTGTAGTAGAGCAGGCTATCAACAGACATGTTGGAATGGGAAGTAGAATTGAAATGGGTGGCCAGCAGGAGATCCTGCTGTAACCCCCTGGGTCGCCTCAGGCTCGCTCAGCTCGTTTCGTCTAGGGGGAGCAGCCTTCGGCCCCGCCAAACTGGGAAATCAGCTGGTGTGGATGCTGTGTGATGTCCCCACCTCGCCCAAAACCAGACAGTACACCATATGCGATTAAATGAGTACAATTTATAAAGGTTACTATAACTAAGTGATTAATAACGATACAGTATATATGAAGAGAAAATTAAAGAAAAGGCGCCAAACTTATCAAAGTCCAAACCACTTCGTGCACAACCGTTGGAGCTCAATTTCTGAAGTCTTCTGGCCACCATTCGATCCCCTCCGAACTCCTCGACTCGCAGCTCAGGACCCTCCAAACTCCTCGACTCTCCAAACAGCTCAGGACCCTCCGAGTGGTCAACCAAGCACATCTAGCTTCATCCCCCCTCCTCGGAGAATCTCCCGGCCTCGGACCCCCCTTTGGGGTCCGATCCTCGTCCAGCTTAGAGCATTGCGTCCTCTCTCTCGACCCCCTCGCGCCGATCTGCCCAAAACCCGTCAACAAAAGCTTACAGACTCAGAAGAAAAAACATTAATCCCCATTTGGTTTACAAAGGAATACCATTCTCGTTATCAGTAAATTAGCATTCCTGCTAGTTAACAAAAAGAAGAAACCCTCTTTACACTGCTTTCTCTGGTGGATGGAGTGTTGGTGCTCAGAGTTGCAGTGTTCCAATCTATCTCAGGTCTCACTGATATTCAAAAAGGCCACATGAAGAGCACCAGACGCAGTAGGTGATCCCAACAGACTTCCAGGTACTGCCTCACCTGGAAGGACTGTTTGGGGACCTGAATAATAGTGAGGGAGGAAGTGTGGCACTTATTCCATTTGCAAAGATGTGCCAGGAGGGAGATTAGTGGGGAGGGACAAATGGAAAAGAGAAAAGAGAATGGGGGTGAGGACAAACGTGCACAAAATGGTAGAGATGCAGGTGAGGGCATCAGCTGTCCCCAGAGACAGAAAGGAGAGAGAGGTGTTGGAAATGGAGCAAGTAAATTTGAGGTCGGGTGGAAGTTGGTGGCAAAGATGATGAAGTCGATGAGATCAGCATGGTTGCAGGAAGCAGAACCAATGCAGTTGTCGATGTAGCGTAGGAAGTGTTGGGTAATGATACCAGTATTGGCTTAGCTGGGACCTTTGCAAGTGCCCATGGCTACACCTTTGCTTTGAGAGACATTCCATATTGATCAATAAACCAATTGTTTGGAATCAAATGACGTTGCCTGGTGTCTCAGGATTGGGTATGTCTGCACCCGTGCCACCCCTTGCCCCTGGCACTCCCACTCTACCATCTATCCCACAACCATCCCACGGTGCTCCACCCTCACTATTCCCAACATTTTTGGCACCTGTCAGATTTACAAACTCACACTCCACTTCACATTGACAAACACAATACTGTGCAAAAGTCATATTATATCTAAGACTTTTACACCAGTACTTTTCATAATATATTTTATGTATTGCACGGTACTGCTGTCACAAAACAAAAATCAGTGATAATAAACCTGATTCTGATTATACATTATTAAATCATTGGATATAAACTTGTTTGCACAACAATAAAATAAAAGTGAACATTATAATCTCTTTTTGACTTTCAAAAGCTGTTTGGAGCAGAATGAACTATATTAGTGAATGATTGTTTTAGAAGTCACAGAACAATTAGTTAATTCACTTAGACGTCACAAGCTATTAAGGTTACTGGTCAGATAAATTCTGTGCAAAACCATCCAGCTCCATACAGAAATTATGAATGTGGCCATGCCTATACTTACCTAAAATCTGAGTGGAATTTAGCAGAAATATAATTATTTAACTCCTGCTCTCTTCCTAAATAAGATTCAGTATGTTATACCCAGAGATAATTTCAACTCTTGCCCCTCTTTTAAATCCCCAGTAGTTAACCAATTACTCTTTTGCATCGTCTTGCTTCTAGTGGTCTCCAACATGAGTACATTTACATGGAGCGCTGCCACAAGAAAGCTATTGCAGTTACTTGGAAATCGGATACACATTTAAGTATAGATTCTTGGAAGAAAGAAATCTATGGTTGTATTCCATTAGAAAAAATTACTTATAATTTAAGAGATAAATATGAAACATTTTTGAAAATTTGGAGCCCTTATTTACAAAAGACAGGATTAAATATATAGATGCTTTTAAGATGAAACAATTGGTTATTAGGGGAAAGAAATAAATATACATATTAAAATTATTACGAACTCCATGGAGCATGTGGAGATCTTCCAACCACCAGGCATTCTTTCTTTCTTTCTTTCTTTCTTTCTTTTTTTTTCTAAGGGGTAGTTAGGGGGGAGGGGTTAAGGGGAGGGGGTATGGGTTATATACATTGTTTTTTTTTCATACTTTGTAATCATTTAAAAATGCAATAAAAAATTATTTAAAAAAAAAAAAAAAAAAAGCAGTACCCATCATCAAATATCCCCGCCAGCCGGACCCTGCCCTCTTCTCGCTGCTACCATTACGCAGGAAGTACAGATGCCTTAGGTCCCACACTTTCAGGTTCAGGAACAGTTACTACCCTCCAATCACCAGGCAGACACTTGGACCAGCATTGATTCACTACTATTCTGAACTGATTCCACGACCTACAACTCAATGGTCTCAATACAGGTTGACTACCCCTTATCCGAAATCCGAATTTTTTTTGTAGTGCTGGCATGGCATCACAAATGGAAAGTTCCATAAGGTGTTGGGAAGGTCCTCAAACGAAACACAGGTCTCTGTGCTCCACAGAGAGTTCTGAGAACTGACCTCACATACGAACTGAACAGAAGATAATAAAAAAATCGGAAAACACAGCACGAAGTGAAAAACAAAGATCTCAACCATGTATCATCAGTATCGGAGTGAGCATATGCCGCTTAGCGGTATGCTGATCATGAAACAAACAAAGGTCTAGCACGACGAACTGAAAATTGAAGGTAATTGTGAATATTCAGCAGGCTGGTTACAGAAATTTAAGAAATGGCATGGCATTAAATTTTTAAAGCGTCTGCTGATTAGAAATATCTAGAACCAGAAAAAGTCTTTGATGCTGATTGTTTCTATACCTTATATAATGGCATTAAATTTTTAAAGCATTGCAGATGAAAATCTAACACCAGAATATGTCTACAATGCTGATTGCCTGTATACTTTACATAAAGACTAAAAGAATACAAATAGAGTGTACTGTAAACCTTTTGATCAACATAGGTGGAGACTGAAAGCCTGCTCTTGTTTGTTTTTGTTCCAACAGCTAATTCAGGTATTCTCTCAATTCTGCCGTGACACTTTCGTAATCCTGCACACATTATATTTTCATTATATTAACAGTATATAATAATTTTTACTTTTCAGTACATATGTGGGATGAATAAGTGTCAGCAAAGACTGCTTACTATCACATAAATACGGAGTCAGAAATGAAGACAATCCCAATCATATATTCCAAAACCCCAAAAAATCCAAAATACTTCCAGGTCCCATAATTTCAGATAAGGGGTACTCAAACTGTGTTACTTTTATCTGTGCAGTTTGTCTTCTTTCGTAACTGCAGAAGACATTTGCAAAAGAAATCTCTTCTGTCAGTCTTTGTTCATGTTTAAGTTTTTTCATAATATTTGATTGTATGATTTTTCTGCTGCAAATGCCTGCAAGAAAATGAATCTCAGGTAATATAAGGTAACATATATACATAACTTAGTTAATACATTTACTTTAACTTTGACTCAGTAAATGCCCTGCCTAATGAAGGCAGGGCTGCTCCTTAATGAGTTGTACTGTTGCACTGCTAATAGGTCCAGCATGTTGAGTATCTTTTTAATCTTTTGTTTTTTATCATTAAAGTAAATCTTTTCACGACTGTCTGTAAGGGGTTTGTACATTCTCCCTCGTGCTGCATTGTCTTCCCATGGGTGCTCCACTTTCCTCTCACATTCAACTGTGTATAAGTTGGTAAGTTGTGGGCATACACGAGGAAATCTGCAGATGCTGGAAATTGTGCTGTTTGTGTGTTGCTTGAAGTTGTGGGCATGCTCCGCTGGCAACTCTTGCGGGTTGCCCCCAGCACATCCTCGTACTCTGTTGGTCGTTGACGCAAACTACACATTTTGCTGTACGCTTTAATGTAAGGTGACAAATAAAAGTAATCTTAATATTTATAAATCAAAATTATTGAAGTTCCATGTGATATTTCCCCAGATGGGGGTCACAGATTCCAAGTCAGGAGCTTGGAACAATATGGCTGGGATTCATACGCAGAGCCAGAAGTCACGAGTCAAGACATGATACGCTTTGTTACAACTAACAGAACTGTGCTGGTGGATGTAACAATCTAATATGAAGGCAATGGCTGGTCTAAGCTGCTGGACCTGTATAGTTACACGTGCAGACTCATAAGTAGTACCTCTTCTGTTCAAGCCAACAGATGGAACAACCCATACAAAAAAAGCAGATAGTGCACAATGTCTGTCACCAATGGAGAAAAAATAAAAATATGGATCTGCTAGTCGTACAAAGATAATTAAAAAAAAATCTACCCTACTCCCCTCCCTTGCAGCTCCTGTCCCTGAAGAGTACAAAGCAATTGCAGGCAACTGGAAAAGAGTGCAGTCTAGCATGAAACTACAATCTGGAATAGCTCTCTGTTTGAAGATAGTGATAGATTGGACAGAATGACTTAACTAGCTTGAGGTTGTAATAACAAAGGCCAGTCCTGGGTTAAGAAGTTGCTCCCATGACATTATTACATTCAGAAGTCTGACATATGCACTTGTTCCCATGAGCAGCAGAATTTACACTTTCCAATTTTAGTAATTGTTCTTTCTGAACAGTCCTGTGTTTTTGATGCCATTCGTTACAATATTCAGACTTACAAATCAACGTATCTGTGGAAACAGATCCAACCCGTTCCCTGGAGTCAGACTGCATGGCACAAATGAGGAAAATAGGAAACTGTGTCAGGGTTTAACTATGTTTGCACAATGAGGACATGTCTTTCTTTCAGGAAAGCTGCTTCAGCAGTGCAGTCTAAACTAAGTTATGACAGGCTCACCCTTGGTATATTTGTCCTTCCCTTCCCAACAACTTCCTTCCTCTTCAGCCTCCACAGAAATGGTGCAGATATTGGCCCTTTCTGCTTAAAGTGCCATAATGCTCAAACATCAGAGATTGTCAGGCACGTTAACAGTTGGTGGTCTGCTACGCTTCTGTAAGTCATGACCTTACAATTTCAGAACAAATGTGAAATCTGTGCAAATTGAATCTGCTTTTCAGAATTAGGTTTATTACCATTGACATACATCATAAAATGTGTTACTTTGCGGCAACAGTACAAAAGAGGCAAAAATTACGATAAGTTACATCTATAAACAAAGCATACAAAAGGCATAACGAGTATCTTTGTGATATTTTAAAAAACTATTAACAAATGCAATAGACAGAAAAATCTGCATGTAACATTGAAATCTGAAGACAGAAAGATCACTTATTGATCATTTTAAACATGGCGTGTTGAATTGCACAAAATTATAGCAATTTATCACTGATTTTATCATACTCTGTTCAAAATTCAACTTCTTAAAAAAGGATTCCCGATAAGGTGGAGATGTGAAATGGAGAGTTGAGAACTCAGCTTTAAAATCTAAACATATTTTCCAATAAAATGCATTATGTTTTAATCCTCTCACAAGACAGATAATAGATATTAAAGCAATCATCGTTGTACAATTCAATATCACTGCATTCAAGGATAACCAGAAACTGAAAAGCCATTATGATAAAAATAATGAAACATCTAACAAGAGGCTCAATGAGGTAGACTGTACTCCTGCTGAATCTCAAGAAAAATAACGGCACTTCACCAACTAACCAAGACATTACTCTTTAGATTATTTCCATCTTTGAAACAGTCTACTATGTTCTAAAGAAAAGAATTTAAGTGGTTCAATAGTTACAATCAAATCATAATATCAGAAGCAAAAGCTAAGTTTTGCTGCCCATTGATATAAAACAACTCCAGTGCTACAATACCAGAAATGCCACTTTTTGGTAATATTTTAGGATGAGGGAGTCTCCTTTCCCACTTCCCCAGGTAGGTATAGAAAATCGAATAAGACTATTTGGGAGAACTCTGCTGATCTTCTGCAGTGACCTGGCTAAAATTTACTCCTCCACAAATGAGATGAAAGCCAATTGATTTGACCATTATCTGATTGCTGGGTGGAGTGGAGGCGGACTTGATGAGCACAGAGCAGCTGCTGTATAATTATGATGACGGTTCAAAACACTTCACTGGCTGTAGCTCACCATGATGGTCGTGAAGAGCGTCACGCTAATGCTGCAACAGAAATCGTGGGGAGCACAACGCACTGAAGTCAGGACTGAGGCTCTAAGGTAAGCAAGGTCAACGAAGGTATTGAATCAAGAACAGGAAGAGTATCCCCTGCAAAAAATAAACTTAACAACAGAATTACGTCTACTTAAAGCCAAGTTCCTGGAATTTCTCCAAAGCTTCTTTTAATTTTTACAAACACAACATGGTACCAGGAACCTCTAGCAAAATGAGCACACACCACTCAATTACACCCATGTGACCAATTAAGCAACCAACATGCATGTCATTGTTATGTGGGAGGAAACTGGTGCATATTCGGAAACTAAATGTACAAACTCATTTCAGACGGTGGTGGAATAGAACTGGGGTCACTGTAATAGTGTTACACTAACTGCGATGCTTCTGTTCTGTGCTTCTTCTGCCCTGCCATTTTAACTTCTAAAGGACAGTGGCAGAAAATTTGCATCTTCCTACAGCCTGATATATCTGCCCTTCCATCAACCTCCATGCACTCCTAGTTTGCAAGCTGGACATAGGGTTAAAGAATAGCAAAAAACAATGCTCCAAGTGCTCTCAGTGTAATTTAGACCCGTATACTATACCTATCACCCACAGCACTTCCACCCAGAGTTAAAATCGAGGCTGAGGGCCTTTTAATGCAAAGCCAGCCATTTATCAATAGGGGTTCAAGTGCAGGATTTGGGGCCCAGAAATTTAAGGTGTTTCAGTTAATCTGCTGGTGAAGGGAACAGACTTCACTATTTCCATTTTGCACCTTCTCATCAATTTTAATGGACTTAGTCATTGTTGTTGTAGTAAAGCCCATCGCCCCTCCTGGGGCATAGGCTGCCAGTAATAACTCTCCAGAGTCCTCTGTCCTGGGCCAGTATTTCAAGTTGTTCCCAGGTGGAACCCATCTTCAAAACTCCTTCCTCTCCCAGGGAAAAGGTCTTTGGAGCTTGTGTAGGTGTTGCTGTGAGCTCTGGGCTTTTACAGATTGGGATTTACTAGCCCTTTGGCCAGCCTTCCTCCTTTTGCAGCCAGGCTTGGGACTGTCCATGGCGGAAAGCTAATGGAGTTGGACTGAAGCCCAATCTTCTCACGTCAGTCTGAAAGTGATTCATGCATTCTTGAAGCAAGGACACAATGTTTCAGAGTTCACTATCCTCCAGCCTCTGAGGAACAGGATAGTGTGTTTAGTTAGATATTCCCCCTTCCCCCACCCCCCCACCAACCACTCCTCCCTCATCTCTGGCTTGGTCTATTCCTTCTGCTCAACTTAGTTCACTGTTTAATGACCAGATAAATCAAGTTTCCATCACATTTATATTAGGTTCAGTCAGTTACTCCATGCCTTGTTCTCATTGCTACCATCGGGAAGGAGGCACAGAAGCCTGAGGGACTCCAACTCCAATTTAACATCCAAGTTGATTTCAAAAGCTTTCATTACCCTTGATATGATGACAATGAGCTACCAGTTGGACCACTTAAATTTTAGAAGATATTCCCATGGGTGCTATTGAGCCAGTAGTTCTTGATTTAGTGCTAATGACAGTGAAGTAATTTTGAGTCCGAGTGACAATGCAATTTATCAAGGGAACCCTTCAGTGTTGCTGGTGCTCTAGCCTCTCTTCTTCATAGCAGAGACTCTGCGATAGGGAGATATTGCCAACAGCCCAGGGGAATAAAAATATTTGTAAGCACTAGAGATTCTGCAGATGCTGGAGATCCAGAACAACACACACAAAATGCTGCAGGAACTCAGCAGGTCAGGCAGCATCCATGGAAGGAAATAAACAGCAGGGTTTTGGACTGAGACCCTTTATCTGAACATGAAATATCCATTTTATAGATGGTGCACACTATAGCCATGTTATCCTAATGCTGGAAGAAGAGAATATTTTAGGCTGGTGGATCAGGTGCCTGTCAAATGACTTGATGGTATTGTGCTTCTTGAGTCTGTAGAAGTTGCACTTATCCAGGCAAAATTCAGTTTTCAAGATTGTGAGAAGTATTTCACCACACACCTGAAATAGGCATTGCAGACGTTAAAAAGGATGTTGGGTTTCGGGAGGCGAGTCACGCACCACGCGTAACCAGCATCTGTCACATTATTCATGTGGCTCATCAGTCAGGTTCTGGACAGTTCTGATCCCCAGGTTATTCTTGGCAATGACATTAGGTGTCATGGCTAGGTGGTTAGACACTTATAGTGTGAACACCACTTGTTACTTACTAGCCCTAACTGAATGTATCGATGCCTTACTGTGTTCAGGCTTCATACAAAGGTCCACTTCAACAGATGCCATCATACTGAATGGTGGTGCTGGCTCGAAGGGCCAAATGGCCTACTCCTGCACCTATTTTCTATGTTTCTATGCCTATAAAATGTATTCACCCCCCCCCCCTTGAAGTTTTCATTTTTATTGTTTTACAACAGTAAATCCCAGTGGATATAATTTGGCTTTTTTGACACTGATCAACAGAAAGGACTCTTTCATGACCAAGTGAAAACAAATTTCTACAAATTGGTCTAAAGTTATTAGAATTATTAAACACAAAATAATTGATTGCATACTTACTCACCCTCTTCAAGTCAGGATTTAGTAGATACACCTTTGGCAGCCTTGAGTCTGTGTGGATGGGTCTCTATCAGCTTTGCACATTTGGACGCGGCAATTTCCCCCCATTTTTTTTTTACCAAACTGCTCAAGCTCTGTCAGATTGCATGGAGATCATGAGTGAACAACCCTTTTCAAATCCAGCCACAAATTCTCAATTAGACTGAGGACTGGACTCTAACATGGCCACTCCAGGACATTAACTTAGTTGTTTTTAAGCCATTCATGTGTAGCTTTGGCTTTATGCTTGAAGTCATTGTCTTTCTGGAAAACCAACTGCTTCCCCAGTTGTAGTTCTCTTGCAGACCGCATCAGGTTTTCCTCCAGGAGCTCCCAGAAATGTTGCTGCATTCATTTTACCCTCTACCTTCAAGTCAAGTCAAGTCACTTTTATTGTCATTTCGACCATAACTGCCGGTACAGTACATAGCAAAAATGAGACAACGTTTTTCAGGACCATGGTGTTACATGACACAGTACAAAAACTAGACTGAACTACGTAAAAAAAAGCTTCACAAGCTTTCCAGGGCCTGCTGCAGCGAAGCACCCCCAGAGCAGGATGCAGTCACCACCTTGTATCACAGTAGGGATGGTGTGTTTCTGATGATGTGCAGTGTTTGGCTTATGCCAATCATAGCATTTAGTGAAGGCCAAAATGCTCAATTTTCATTTCATCATAGAAGCTCCTTCCAGCTGACTTCAGAGTCTCCCACATGCCTTCTGTCAAACTCTAGCCATGATTTAATTGGAGACTTTTTCTACAGTGGCTTTCTCTTTGCCACTCTCCCATAAAGCTGTGACTGGTGAAGCACCCGGGCAACAGTTGTAGGTGCAGCCTCTCCCATCTCAGCAACTGAAGGTTGTAACTCCTCTCGAGCTGCCACAGGTCTCTTGGTGGCCCTCCCTTACTTGTCCCCTTCAGTGTTTGAGGATGGCCTGCTCTAGGCAGATTTACAACAGTGCTATAATCTTCCCATTCCATGATGATTGATTTAACTGTACTCCGAAGGATATTTGGTGACTTGGAAATTTTCTTGTATCCATCTCTTGACTTGTGCTTTTTAATAACCTTTTGCAGAGCTGCTTGGAGTGTTTTTTTTGTCTTCATGGTGTAATCTTTGCTAGAATACTAACTCATCAACAGATGGACTTTCCAGATATAGGTGTATTTTTACTACAGTCAATTGAAGCAAAATCAGATTTCCATTTAACTAATTATGTGACTCCTAATACCAATTAGCTGCACCAGTGATGATTTGGTCTGTCATATTAAAGGGAGTGAATTCTTCTGCAATCAATTATTTTGTGTTTTATATTTGTAATTAATTTAGATCACTTTGTAGAGAACTGTTTTCACTTTGACACAAAAGAGACTTTTTCTGCTGATCAGTGTCAAAAAGGCCAAATTAAACCCACCGTGAGTCAATGTTGTAAAACAACAAAACATGAAAGCTTCCAAGGGGGATGAATACTTTTTATAGGCACTGTAAGTTAGACAGCAATTATAAAGATTAGCTTTATTTGTCACATGTACATCAAGACTTAAAGTGAATTAGTGTCCAGGATGCGTCTTTACATCAACGACCACCTCAGTCCAAATATGTGCTCGGGAGCAGCCTGAGAGTGTAATCATGCTTATAGCAACAACATAGCAGCTCCACAACTTACTTACCCAAACTTGTACGTCTTTAGAATATGGGAGGAAACCGAATCACCCGGAGGAAACCCATGTGGCCACCAGGAGAATATACAAACAGCAGTGGGAACTGAACCCAATCTTGCAGCTGGTACTGTGAAGTGTTATGCTGTCTGGGCTTAAAATCCATGGAAGAATTGTGTATGGTGCTTAATATCCCAACTTCTGACCTCGTGGTCATTAGCGAAGAGGATCTGGCCCGGAGATGCTATCGCAGTGACTCCAGGTATGTTCGATTCCACTTTGCAACACTGTAGAGCTGCAACATGAAGGGTCCTCACTGTCAATGGGGCTTCATTTTCACAACGAGAGCAGCGATCACTCTTGCCAATGCTTAGATTCATCTATCGTAGAAAGACTAGTGGTGACAAGGTGAAGTTTGCAGATGATACGAAGACAGGTGGCGTTGTGGTTAGACTGGCAAATAATACAAGTGGAATATACAGTAGATCAGTTGCAGACACGGAAAGATGGAATTTAATCCGGCCTGCTATGAAGTGTTGCGCCTTGGTAGGTCAAATGTAAAGAGACAAAGGCCAAAATCTTTAACAGTGTTAGGGAGCAGAGGAATCTTGAAGTCCAAGTTCCATAGCTTCCAGAAGGTGGCAAACAGTCTGATAGGATGGTTAAGAAGACATATAGCAAGTTTGCCTTTAATATTCAAGAAATTGACTTCAAAAGTCAGGGAGTTATGTCGAATCTTTATAACACTGTAGTTTGGCTGCATCTGGGACAGTTTTGGTCACCCCATTATAGGAAGGATGTTGAGGTTTTGGAGATGGTACAGAAGAGGTTTACCAGGATGCTGCCTGGATTAGAGGGCATAGGCTATAATGACAGGATGGACAAAGGTGGGTTGTTTTCTCTGGAGCGGCTGAGGCTGGCAGGATATCTGATGGAAGTTTATATGATTATGAGAGGCATCAATAAAGTAGACAGGCAGCATCTTTTTCCCACAGTTGAAATGTCCAACACCAGATGGCATGTCATTTAAGGTGAGAGGAGTGACATTTAAGGCAGATCAGAGATGCAAGTTGTTTTTTTTATTATTTTACGCAGATAAAATTGGGTCCTTTTAAGAGATGTTTATATAGGTAGATGAATGTGAGGGTAGTGGAAAGTTATGGACATTGTGTAGGCAGATGAGATTGGTTTAGTTGGCCATTTGATTACTAAGTTTAATCAGTCAGCACAACATTATGGGCTGAAGGACCTGTTCCTGTGTTCTATGTTCTAAGTTCTATCCCTGACATTAGTTTGCTGACGACCTGCCACAGAACCATTCAGGCAGCTATATCCTCCTACTAAAAGGGAATCTACCAAGCCATTCTTCACCATGCACAACCTTTCCAACGATTCATAGGACAGCCAGATTTGTGTGGAGCATTTAGGATTTGCAACTTTTGTTTTTGACTGGGATTCTTCAAACCAGCGGCAATCTCTTGAGGTGGATCATTGTGAAAGATTACAATCCTAAGCTTCACACTCTATGCTTCAGGCAAAACATTATTGTAGACACAAGGGACTGCAGCTATGGTAATTCAGAGCAGATATGAGCAACATCAGCGGATGCAGATGATTGGCTGATGTTTCAATTGAGATCCTGCGTTAGGACTACCAAAGATGATTGTATTTCCTCTAAATGGATTTTATGTAAAACGACTTGGTTTAAAATGAGTAGATTACTGTTATTACTAGAATGTTGAAAATGATTTTTTAAATTTAAAATAGATTTGTACTTTAAGTCATTTTAACACATTATATCTACTCACTTTTCTGTCTTACCAATGCCCAGATGAGTGGTGTAATCCCATTCAAATGAT
This sequence comes from Hypanus sabinus, assembly GCF_030144855.1. Lineage (NCBI taxonomy): Eukaryota > Metazoa > Chordata > Chondrichthyes > Myliobatiformes > Dasyatidae > Hypanus > Hypanus sabinus. Next base: position 189,939,411 of record NC_082706.1, read on the forward strand.
GGTAATAGGTATTTCTTGCACAGTATCAATTTCATCAAACAGAAGGAATCATTCACAGGATGGCTTCCAGTTTAAACAGGCATTATACAGGGGTCCACTTCAACTGATGTAATTTAAAGCTTGACAGGATTTTTTATCTGGGCTTAAAATTCATGATCTGTTTGAGAAACTAGCACTCTGCACTAGTAAATGAAAGGCAGATAGAGCCTCTGACAAGCACTTTAGTTTATATACGCTTCCGTTCAAAAATTAATTTATGTAAATATTTTATAGTGATAAATTAGTCATATTAGGTAGTATCATCCAAAATATCAATTAGAAAAAGTCCAAATATTATACACAATATCAGCAACTGAAAACAGAAGTAGAAAAGAAGAGGAAAATGAGAACAGCAACCCAGCTTTTATATTCAATTTATATTAAGAATATGACATCTCCTGGTCAAAGAAGACATGGCATGTTTGCCAATATTCATCTATGTGAAATTCTGAAGAGCAACAATCTCCTTTTGAAAAATTTACATTTCTAAACTCAATACGTTAATCTGACAGGGCAGAGTTTGCTGTATGTTTATTTAAAAGGAACTGACAGCTCTTAATTAACAGAAAGCCAAGTCAGATCATTTCAGTTTCTACCATCTCATTAGAAGTAGGTTGGTGCTAAACATAGATGGACAATGAGGGACCTTATCGTCCCAGTTTTCAATCAGTGTGACAGTTGTGAGAAGACAACTGGTAACACAGTGAGGATATGCTGTGAAATTCATCAACACACTGAGCTGTGGAACCTCAGTCTTTTCAGTTTCATTTGGGTGGGGTGGGGGGGGCAGGGAGAACAGAGACATTTGGCTCCCAGAAAATTAATGGATTTGGCAATAGGACAGGAGAATTCAAGATTCAAATTTACTTCTTATGTGTACATCGGAACATACAGTGAAATGTGCCGTTTGCATAAACAACCAACACACCGCGGGGGCAGGGGCAGGGGCGGCCCGCAAGTGTTGCCACACATTCATTCTGTTACGTTTTAGAACTCCAAAACATGAAACTAATTGGAAGAAAAACAAGGGAGTCCAGAATAAGAGTCTAACTTTGTTTTTACTTTAAGTGAGGTGCGTAAGTAATGACATGATGCTGTGATGACGTATGCCATTCATGTACTTTTACATATAACTGCATATGTATACATATGCATATACATATGTAATATATGTATATGTAATATATGTAATATACATATAATATATAATTATGTGGACAACAAAGAAAGCTTTATCAAGCAAAATATTTACAATATTACTCAAATATTAATGAAATATTAAATGCACCACACATTTGGTCACAGTCCCTGAAAAAAATTTACCCTTGCTTGCCTTTTTCCCACCGACTTCCCGACTCTCAATAATTTTATGATTTTCTGTGAGAGTGAAGGCTTTCTGAAGGTGCAAGGCATGGAGGTATGTCTGAGAATTCTGATTTTAGGCAATAATGTAAAATAGGCAACAGGAAACCAGCATTTAATTGTATAGCTGGGTCATGTCTTCTCCTCATCGTTACCTTCAGGCAGGAGGTAGTGGTAATGGTGCATGCAGTACTTAAATAGTTTATCATTCCTTTTATATCTTTCCAGAATGTTCTTTCTAGCTAGATTTGTAGATGCCTCAAGAAGACAGCATCCATCATCAAGGATTCTCCTCAACCAGGCCATACCCTCTTCTCATTGCTACCATCAAGGAAGGAGTACAGGAGCCTGAAGACACACATTCAATGCACCAGTAACAATTTCTTCCCGTCTACCTTCTGAACAGTCCATGAACCCATGAACACTACTTCAATATTTTGCTCTCTTTGGCACTATTATTTATGTTTTATATTTTTCAGTGTAACTTATAGTACCTTTTTAATGATTGCAATGTACCGCGGCCGCAAATCAACAGATTTCAGGACATTTGTCAGTGCTAATAAACTTGATTTGGAGTCTGAGCTCCCCGTCCAAATCAAAGGGAAGTAAGCAAGTCATGAGACAGTGCTGAAAGGATTGTTGATGCGCAGTCATCTAATGAGATGTAATAGTGCCCGTGGGATTAGGCATAAATATAAAATCTTTTAATCTCAAATAAATGTTACTCAGCTGTACCTGCAGCACAGTGGCTGGCTGAAATAAAATTTCGGGATCCACAGAGACACTCTGTGGCCAAAATCTACAGCTGCAGGCAGATTATACCAACTTTTCAATTTTATCTCTATAAACCAATGGGAATCTGGTAATTTCCTTCAATTACTGTAATTGAAACGGTCGGTAGAGGAGTCAGCAAGGGTCTGCAGCAAATAGGATTTCTATCATTTTACTAAGTTTGGATTGCATTTTCATACTCCTTCCTCGCTGTAATACTAATAAAAACTTATTTATAGAGCACTTCTCATACAGACGACGCAGTTCAAGTGCTTACTGTGGCATAGAATGCCAACGTGCAAATAAAACACAAAGAAAAATTGTTAACAGCAAGATTAAATAAATAAGTTTTGCGTTAGCATTTAGAAGTTTCAACCGAGCCTGCAGCTCTTATAGCTTTAGGTACAGAGTTCAGGAGTGTGGTTCAAAAAAGCTGACCTTCCAGTTATCCTTTGAGAGAGATCGTTTAAATTTAAGAGACCGACAGAAGAAGGCCTGAGCCAAATTATAAAATAGAAGTGATTCTGAGCCAACGGGAGGGAGGCAACTTGCACTGTATCTTCCCACTTTCTACCCGTCTGGCCACAGCTTCCTGTGGCCGCCACAAGGCAGGTGGTGCGGGCCCCCAGCCTTGTGTTGACTTCCTCCTCTTTTGTAGACCACACAAAACTCCGGCATCTATGGAGGGGTGGGGGAGGAATGAACAGTCAACGTTTCAGGCCAAGACCTTTCCTCAGGACTGGTGTCAACTGAAACCTTGATTGTTCATTTTCCTCTAGAACAGATACTGCCTGACCTGGGGAGAACTCCAGGAATTTTTATGTGTTACTCAAGATTTCCAGCATCTGCAGAATCTTGCATCCTCCTCTGTACACAGCTATTGCAGACCCCAACAAGGCCTTAATTGTGCCTTTTCTTGGCATCTTCACTGACAACCTCAATATTTTCCTTATTTATTGAGATACAGAGCAGAATAGGCCCTTCTGGGTCTTTGAGCCAGACTATCCAGCAACTCCCCAGTTTAACCCTAGCCTAATCATGGGACAGTTTGCAATAACCAATTAACCAACCAACCGGTACATCTTTGGATTGTGGGAGGAAACCAGAGCACTCAGAGGAAACCTACAGGGTCAAGTGGAGGGCAGACTAGCTCCTTACAGGCAGCAACAGGAATTGAACCTGGATCACTGGTACAGTAAGCATTGTGCTAACCACTACAGCAGCTTCGCACTGGAAAGCACAGAACTTCACAGAATAAGTGGTCAGCAGAATTTGAATTGGAGACATATTAGAACAGGTGAATGAAAGTTAACAATTGGCTTTATGTATCACACATAACCAAAGCATACAGTGATATGCAGCATTTGCTTCACCAACCCTGGAGGGGAGGGGAAGCCTGTAAGTGTTGCCATGCTTCTGGTGCCAACATAGTGTACCCACAGCTTACGATTCCTAACCCGTATGGTCAGATTGTGGGAGGAAACCCACACAGTCATGGGGAGAACGTACAAACTCCTCATAGTGAGGAGAATTGAACCCTGGTCTTGGGAGCCACAGGAGCAGTCAGCAGTGGGGGGTGGGCGTGTCCAGACAGGTATACGTAGTTCACCACAGGCATAGAGCAATGCGTTCTCTGCTACGCTCTTCCCCGCTGTGCTTTGAATAAGCAAGGAACTCCTCAGAAAAAAGTGGCAAGCTGAAATTAAACCAGAGATTCACTTGGGGGCATACTAGCATAAACCAACAAAAGCCTGTCTGAACTGGTAAGCTTTCAAGAGCTCAACATAGTGATGAAGTTTTAAGGGAAGAAACCCTGAGCTCAGAACTGTGATTGATGAATGGAAGCTTATAAACAATGGAACAAGGGCTTGCACTGGAGAGATGCAGACATGAGAACATAAGAATCAGGATCAGGAGAAGACCTTCTGGCCCGTCGATCCTGCTCCGCCTTTCAATAAGATCATGGCTGATCTGGCCATGGATTCATCTCCACCTACCTGCCCTTCCCTCATAACCCTCAATTCCCTTGGCATACAAAAATCTATCCAACCTTGTCTTAAATATATTTACTGAGGTAGCCTCCATGAGGGAAATACATGAGGGTATTTACTGATCTTTAAGAATGGTTACTAGATCTATAAGTGCCGAAGCAGCTTCACAGTGTTGATGTTCACTCCTACATAAATCATACTGCAGGCACACATTTAACCCAGTAGACATAAATATTGAACTGCTGTTGCTCAATCTTATGGGAGAATTCTACACGTTTAGCAACCACATCCCTCCCAAATATCAGTTTCTCTTGCAGCAGCTATCACTATGCTATAATAGCACCTTGTATCACAGGAAGCACTGTAGCTTAGTGCTGACATCAGGAAGTTCTCGTTGAAGCCTTAGGAAGCACTTTTTAAATGGACTTTGAAACAATGTTGCAAACAAGTCAGCAATTTTAATGCATAAAGAAAGGCCTTGCAGCAGAAAGATGGCACAATTATCTGGGTAGAAGACTTGATGAAAAGCTGCAACTGATGTAATGATGACAGAAGCAAGACTTCTTTTACTCCCTGATAACTAATATTTTCATTACTTATTTTAAGTTTAAGTTGAACTTATTTAAGTTGGAAGTTCAGAGCACATAAATTATACAACCTTGAAATTTGCCTGCTTACAGACAGCCACAAGACAAGAAACCCAAAAGAACCCCATAAAAACAGACCAACAAACACCCAACAAGCGCAGAGAAAAAAAACTCACATCGTGCAAAAACAAGCGACAGTATTCAGAACGGAAGTGAGTCCACAGGCACGAAGCCTGGAGCAGACAGAGTAGGCCCACAGCCTCAGCTGTGTATCAGCCTCAGCCTCAGTATATCACACAGCAGAGCAAAACATTGCAGAGCTCACAGACATGAAGCCCGGAGCATTAAAAAAAACAATTTATTTTATGTACTGTGGATTATGCACCTTTGTCAACCTTGGCCAATAAACCATGGCTTCAGGTTTCACTTCAAGCCACAAGCATATCATCCAGACTGGTCCTGCAGTGTCATAGATGCCAACCTCTGAATAAACATTAAACCCAAGTCCATACTAGGCACCTACCGAGACATGATTTTTTCGACAACAATACTCAAATGAGTAGAGAAGTACTCTCAGCAACTTGACTAATAATTTCCCCTCAATCAAATTCAAGTTTATTGTCATTCAACAGTACACTTTATATAAAGTTAAATGAAAGAACATTCCCCTATAGCCAAGGTGCAAAGCACAGTTCATATATCACAAACAGCATAACACAATCATATTAACAAATAAAAAATATATTACACTGAAGTACAAGTTGACATCGTGCATATACAGCATCTGGTGTTATTTATAGAGTGCCTATAAAAAGTATCAAACTCTGCTCCCCCTGGAAGATTTCATGTTTTATTGTTTTACAACACTTAATCATAACTGATTTAATTTGGCTTTTTTGACACTGATCAACAGAAAAAGACTCTTTTGCATCAAAGTGAAAACAAATCTCTACAAAGTGATCTAAATTAATTACAAAGATAAAACCCAAAATAATTGATTGAACCCCCTTTAAATCAGAATTTAGTAGATAAACCTTTGGCAGCAGTTACACCCCTGAGTCTGGCTGGATAGACTTTGCACATCTGGACACTGCATTTTTTCCCCATTCTTCTTTACAAAACTGCTCAAGCTCTGTCAGATTGCATGGGAATCATAAGTGAATAACCCTTTTCAAGTCCAGCTACAAATTCTCAATTGGATTGAGGGCTGGACTCTGACATGGCCACTCCAGAACATTAACTTTGTTGTTTTTAAGCCATTCTTTGGCTATATGGCATAACGCCATATAGCTTTGGCTTTATTCTTGAAGTCATTGTCTTGCTGGAAAACCAACCTCCTCCCCAGTTGTAGTTCTCTTGCAGACTGCATCAGGTTTTCCTCCAGTAGTTCCTGGAAAATTTGCTGCATTCATTTTACTCTCTATTTTTACAAGCCCTCCAGGGCCTGCTGCATGAAGTATCCCCACAACATGATGCAGTCACCACACTTCACAGTAGGGATGGTGGTGTTTTTGATGATGTGTGGTGTTTGGCTTACATCAGGCATAGCATTCAGTCTGATGGCCAAAAAGCTCAATTTTGGTTTCATCAGACCATAGGAGCTTCTTCCAGCTGACTTCAGAGTCTCCCACATGCCTTCTGGCAAACTCCAACAAAGATATCATGTGACTTTTTTTTCAACAGTGGCCTTCCCTTTGCCAATCTCCCACTGGTGAAACACCTGGGCAACAGTTGTTGTATGCACAGTCTCTCCCACCTCAGCCACTGAAGCTTGTAATTCCTCCAGAGTTGTCACCGGTCTCTCAGTGGCCTCCCTCACTAGTCCCCTTCTTGCACGTTCACTCAGTTTTTGAGGACGGCCTGCTCTAGGCAGATTTCCAGTTGTGATATGTTCTTTCCATTTCTTGATGATTGACTGAACTGTACTCCAAGTGGAATAGGTCATTTTCTTGTATCCATCTCTTGACTTGTGTTTTTCAGTGACCTTTTTGCAGAGATGCTTTGAGTGTTCTTTTGTCTTCATGGTGTAGTTTTTGCCAGGACACTGACTCACCGGCAGTTGGACCTTCCAGAGACTGGTGTATTTTTTGCTGCTGTCAATGAAACAGCTTAACTGCACACAGGTCTCCAAAACAGATCTCCATTTCACTAATTATGTCACTTCTAAAACTAATTGGCTGCACCAGTGATTATTTGGTCTGTCATCTTAAAGGTGGGGGGGGGGTGTGAGGTGAATACTCATGCAATAATTTCTTTTGTGTTTTATATTTGTAATTTTTTGCACGTTGGCACGAAAGGTCTTTTGAAATTGAACAGTGCCAATTTCAATCCACTGTGAACCAATGCTGTAGAACAATAAAACATGTTTTATTGTTTATACGTAAACAATAAACGGGGGCAAATACTTTTTATAGGCACTGTATAAAAGTATAATGCTATTGACGCTGTAAGAAAAAACATGTACTAGATGGTAGCGGGGTGCTCAAGAAACTCACAGCCTTTAAAAATGTTCTCATAGCCAACCCAAGGAGCTTGTTATGTGTGTTATTTGGCTGAAAAAAGGGCTAGAAACAATTTTGACAATCAAATTTTGGTGCTATTGATTTGAGCGGCACAGCAGCATAGCGATGAGCTTAACATGACTACAGAGCCAGTTGTAAGGTCAGGGTCCAATCCTCATTGCTCTCTGAGAGGAGTTTGTATGTTCTCCCCGAGAGAGTGTGGATTTCCTCCGGGTGCTCTGGTTTCCTCCCACAGTCCAAAGACGTACAGATAGTGCTAATGAGTTGTGGGCCTGCTATTTTGGCACCGGAAGTATGTCAACACTTGCAGGCTGCCCAGCACAATCATTGATATTTTGATTATTTCTGGGGAAAATGAGGGAGGTGCAGGACATGTGTATTTCAAAAATGAAGAAATACTCAGATGGTAAAATAGTACAACCGTGGCTGACAATGGAAGCTAATGTAAAAGCAAAAGAAAGGGCATACAACAAAGCAAAAATTAGTGGGAAGATTGAGGATTGGGAAGTTTTAAAAAACTAAAAAAATCATTAGAAGAGAAAAGATGAAATATGAAAGCAAGCTAGCAAATAATATCAAAGTGGATAGCGAAAGTTTTTTCAAGTATGCTAAAAATAAAAGGGAAATGAAAGTGGATATAGGACCGCTAGAAAATGAGGCAGGAGAAATAATAACGGGGGACAAGGCAATGGCTGATGAACTAAAAGAGTATTTTGCATCAGTCTTCACTGTGGAAGACACTAGCAGTATGCCTGATGTTGCAGTGTGTGAAGGAAGACGAGTGGGTGCAGTTACTATTACAAGAGAAAAGGTGCTCAAAAAGCTAAAAGACCTAAGGGTACATAAATCACCTGGACCAGATGAACTGTACCCTAGGGTTCTGAAAGAGGTAGTGGTAGAGATTGTGGTGGCATTAGCAATGATCTTTCAAAAATCATTGGACTCTGGCATGGTGCCAGAAAATGGAAATGTTACTCCACCCTTTAAGAAGGGAGGAAGGCAGCAGAAAGGAAATTATAGACCAGTTATCCTGACCTCTGTGGTTGGGAAGATGTTAAGAGTCAATTGTTAAGGATGAGGTAATGGAGTACTTGGTGACACAGGACAAGATAGGACAAAGTCAGCATGGCTTCCTTCAGGGAAAATCCTGCCTGATGAACCTGTTGGAATTCTTTGAGGAGATTACAAGTAGGATAGATAAAGGGGTTGTAGTAGATGTTTTATCGTTGGACTTTCAGAAGGCCTTTGACAAGTTAAGAGCACATGGTATTACAGTAAAGTTACTAACATGGTTACAGCATTGGCTGATTGGTAGGAGGCAGCAAGTGGGAAAAAAAGGATCCTATTCTGGTTGGTTACCAGTGACTAGTGGTGTTTCTCAGGGGTTGGTGTTGGGACCACTTCTTCTTATGCTGTATATAAATTATTTAGGTGACAGAATAAATGGCTTTGTTGCCAAGTTTGCAGATGATACGAAGAATGGTGGAGGGGCAGGTAGGGTTGAGGATAAGTGGGACTTAGACAGATTAGGAGAATGGGCAAGAAAGTGGTAAATGAAATACAATGTTGGAAAATGCTCGGTCATGCACTTTGGTAGTAGAAATAAATGTGCGGACTATTTTCTAAACGGGGAGAAAATCCAAAAATCTGAGAGGCAGAGGGACTTGGGAATCCTTGTGCAGAACACCCTAAGAGTTAACTTTCAGGTTGAATCAGGTGTGAGAGGGACAAATGCCATGTTAGCATTCATTTCAAGAGGTCTAGAATACAAGAGCAAGGATGTGATGCTGAGGCTTTAAAAGGCACTGGTGAGGCCTCACCTTGTGTATTGTGAACAGTTTTGGGCTCCTCATCTTAGAAAAGATGTCCTGGCATTGGAGAAGGTCCAGAGGAGGTTTACAAGGATGATTCCAGGAATGAATGGTTTATCATATGAGGAACATTTGATGGCTCTGGGTCTGTACTCGCTGGAATTGAGAATGATGAGGGGGGATCTCATTGAAAGTTTCGAATGTTGAAAGGCCTAGACAGAGTAGATGTGGAAAGGATGTTTTTCATGGTGGAAGAGTCTAGGACAAGAGCGCACAGCCTCAGGATAGAGGGGCACCCTTTCAAATCAGAGATGTGGAGAAATTTCTTTAGCCAAAGGGTGGTTAATTTGTGGAATTTGTTGCCACGTACAGCTGTGGAGGCCAAGTTGTTGAGTGTATTTAAGGCAAAGATTGATAGGTTCTTGATTGGAAATGGCATCAAAGGTTATGGGGAGAAGGCCAGGATTTGCAGTTGAGGAGGAGTTAAAAAAAGGATCAGCCATGCTTGAATGTCCGAACAGTTTCGATGGGCCAGATGGCCTAATTCTGCTCCTATGTCTTATGGCCTTATGGTCTGACACAACTGACGCATGTAAATATGACAAATAATGCGAGTATTTATCTTTATTTAAATAAAAGTTCTTTCCATTTTAATTATTCAGTATCCTCTGAGTTCCTGGTTTGAAATTATATTTTGTAATTTGGTCAGTTTTATTCTTCCAGATTCATATTTTAATAGGTTATGGTCTGATCCACTTTGTGACCTGCAGTTACAAATTCTGCCTTGCACACACTTTGCATTTCATGCAATTGTCCTTCTTTGCTTAGCATGCAATATTGATTATCTATTCCCTGGATATTTTCTTCGCCTTAGCTGAAAATTAAAAAGAAAATCATGACGAATAAAGAGACGACGTTCTTCCCCACAGGGAAGAAAGTTATTTTTCACAATACGTGAACCAAAAACCTAACATGGCATTAAAAAAATCACCATCATTCACCACTCACAGAAGGCATCTCAAATTCCTGCTGCTGAACCCAAGCAACGTGCTTAGCACGGGAACATCAAGTTGAGCACAGCTATTTGGAAATTATATGTGAGACATTCAATCTCACATTCCTGACAATCAACAAACCTGCAAAAAGAGAAATATATTTAGGTATTAAAACTAAGTATTTCACCACAAGTCACCCATTGAAATTCGGCACTCGGAGCATGGATCAATGTCTTTCCAAGGCAATGAAACTAAACATCCTACCCAGCATGCACTTTGAAGGTTATTTTCTATGTTAAAAGAAAATGGACTGCACAATGCTCTAAATTGCTTTCAGTAAATAACTTACAAAAATATGCAGAGCTCGTTATTCTCTTTCCATAGCATATTGTATCAATGCCGCAAAAACTCATTTGAAAGCGACCACTTGAGAAACAGGGCTTTTATCCTTCATAGCCGCATAAAATATTGAACGTTAAATTGGTAAATTAAATCTCCCTTAAAATACCATTCCTGTGCTGGATTCTTCACTTTAGCAATTAATCCACAAGCAGAGACAGAATTATGTAATTACTTACTGCAACTCAGTTCATTTAATAATCAGGCAGATTTTTTTTTCTCTTCAGTTCGAAGCAGTCTTTTTAATACTATTGAGTGAAATTGTTTAACAATATTTATTGATGAAAACATGGTACATTGTAACTCTAGAATTAGAATGTAACCTTTGAATATCTCAGCTGAGTCTCAAGAAAATCTAGATGGATCATTCCATTGCAATGGCAGGTGATGCAGTACGTGGCCTTTTATCTATTCCCTTCCTGCCATCCAGACATCTAAACCAGTTCTTCCAAATGAAGCATCAATTCACGCACACTTCTTCCAATCTGGTGCACTCCAGCCAGTGCACACTATGTGTTCTCCCCCTTAATAAAGGAATGAAAACCACACTGGGTGGTTGCTTTGTGGATAAATTCATACAGCTCCCTAATGCCCGTCCGTTCATTTCCACTGCAGTCATGACCTAACTGTTGGGGGTCTCTTGTTTTGGTCCAATGAGGCCCGAGAAAAGCTCGAGGAAAAATGCCTCATCTTCCAACTGGGCCCAGCCTCCCAGCCTTCCAACTAGAAACAGCCTTTCAGAATTCAAATTCTACAACTTCAGGCAATCTGCTTTCCGCTTGTTTCAGAATTGGTCAATTCTGTCAGAGGTCATCCTTCTAAAAATTGGCTAAGCAACTTCTTTCTCCATTGGCACAGCCTGACTTGCTGTACATTTCCTGGGGCTCGGCATTTTTTTTGTGTTTGCTTTCTAAATGCCTCATTTCATGGTCTTTCTTTCCTTCTAACTGTCTTCATTAAACTACCTCTTATCTCAGCCTCACAGTTTCAGAGTGATAAGCACAAAAGATTCTTGAGCAACACACACAAAGTTCTGAAAAAACTCAGGAAGCACTAATGGAGAGGAGTAAACAGCTGATAATTTGGGCTGAGGCCCTTTGTCAGACTGGAAAGAAACCAGAGTAAGGTGGGTCGAGGGCAAGGAATACAAGTTGGCAAGTGACAGTCAAGGGGGAAGGTTCTACCCATCTTTTCCTTACCTTCTCTATGTCTTACAACTAAATTTGCTTTTTCTTTTCCTGAGTTCTGACAAAGGGACTTCAACCTGAAATGTTAACTCTACTTTCTTTTCCATAGATGCTGCCTTATATACTGCGTGTTTCCAAAATTTTGTATTTCCATTCTACAGTAAAAATTAAAACAGTAACACTCAGTTAACTACAGTGAAATTCAGCATTACACTGGCTTTGGGCAGCATGCTGAGGTTGAACATAACCAGCAAGTTATTTCCAATTCTGCTCACTTCAGAGCCTGAATGAGAATCAGATTTAATATAACTGGCATTGTCGTGAAATTGTTTAACCTGACAGCAGCCGTACGATGAAATAGATGGTAAATAAATATAGAGGAAAAATATTATGTTATGTGTATATAGGTCTATTAAATAATTAAGTAAAAATAAATAGTGCAAAATAACAGAAATAAAAAGGAGCTGGAGTAGTTTGACAAATGTCAAGACCAGGGCATCGTCAGGCAACGTCTGTGCCAGGGACTGTGTCAAAGTGCATTAGACACAAACTTGAAAGGAAAGTATGAAGATGATCAGTCCAGTCAGGGGTTCCTAACCTGGCATCCAGGTTAATGGTATTGGCCCATGGCATAAAAAAGGTTGGGATACAGCTTGAAAGATGTTTTTTAAATTCTTTAATTCTTCAATACGGACACGAATAGAAATCAGAAACAAAAACTTAAATACTCAGCAGATGTGGCAGCAGATGAGAGGAAGAGTTCATCTTTAAGGACATCAATTATTCTGTTGAAACCTGAAACATTTATTCCTTTTCCCTCTTCACTCTTCCAACTGGCATAGCATAGTAACTGACATAGTATTCCTAGTATTTTCTGTCCTTAATATAAATCAGAGATCTACTTTGGCCATTACAGAATATTGACAGATGTGGAAAGGTATTCCATTCAACAATTACAAAAACCAATACTAAATTCACGTGCCGCAACATTCATTTCGTTCTCAAAATGATTCCCGAAAACTTGCTACCATTACTCTGGCCAAAAGTGCACGTCAGGTGTTGATTACTCCTAAAAATAATCATTGATGATATTCCAAATTTTAAAGAGAAAGATTAGCTTTATTTGTCACATGTCCATTGAAACACTGAAGTATACAGTGAAACGTGTTGTTTGCGGCAGCGAGCACAGACCGCGGATGCACTGGGCAACCTGCCCTTCTGGTCCCAACGTCACACGCTCCCAGCTCACTAACCCTAAAGGCACGTCTTTGAACCGTGGGAGAAAACTGCAGCGCCCGGAGGTAACCCACACGGTCACAGGTAGTTCGTGCAAACTCCTTACAGACAGGAGTGGGGATTGAATCCCAGCTGGTGTTCACTGGTGTTGTGAAGTGTTACACTAACTGCTGCAGTAGCATATCACCTTTCGCCATTTTTAAATTTCTTTCCTGTCATTTTAGTTGAATACCTAAATGTACATTCTATTGTCCTCTACCTTTCATTTCATTACTGCTTAGTAATGAAATTAATTTTTTATGCCCAAAATCGCTCATCTCTGCCCTCAGATGTTTACTGATCTCTTCCCGACTCTAATCTGCAATGCCCTTCAGTACTTGAATGATTCCTCTCGCATTTCAGCAAACAGCATCACATCTGATACCTGATCATAAATAGATTGTTATCGGTTTAACACTTAAGTAAGTAAACCGCTGTTGGCTAATTTGGGCTCAGCTCAGACAAACAGAAATATTTCAATGGGGACACGAGTGAATCTGCAGATGCTGGAAATAAATAAAAAACACAAAATGCTGGCAGAACTCAGCAGGCCAGACAGCATCTATGGGAGGAGGTAGTGACGACGTTTCGGGCCGAAACCCTTCATCAGGAGTCACAATGGGGAATTGGGGTGGGGGGGGGGGAAATTGTTCCCTTTGGGAGTTAACCAAAACATTACAATTTGATATTTACTAGGCAAGGTAAAAATTGTGACCTTTAAAGGAATGAACAAACTCAGATCAATACTGTGCAGCTCACAGATCTCATTAGAAAAGCAGCACTTAACCATGGAAAAGTGCTGTGCTGCCAAGTTATGGATGGGGAGTTTGTTCTCTGAATCCCATTACAATGTAAGCATTGCACAGCTCCTAAATGACTTATTAATGGAATGCACTTTCAAGGTGCATTATGTCCATTATCCAGGGCAGATAAAATACAAAAAAAAGGCATTGATTTTCTGTGAACATAATAAAATCTAACAATTGAAGTCTTCCATCTAACAGGGCTTGAAAATTTTGTTGCTGTTTGGACATGTTTCCACCCAAGTACATCCTGATAGAGAATGAGGCACAGCAGGTCCGAGTTATAAATCTTGAGAGTAGAATCTCAAAGTTTGTATATGTTAGCATTTGCTACCTTGAGGTTAATTTTCCTGCAGGCATTTGCAGGGAAAGGAAAATACAATAGAGAGAGGAAAGAGACGATTTTACTGGGGCTTTGGCAAAGATCCTTAGCCACAGTGGAGGTCCCAGAGCAATCAGAATAACCAATGTTGTTTCTCTATTTAACAAGGAAACTATGGGGCAGTGAGCCTTATTTCAGTAGTAGGGAAGCTATCAGAGAAGATCTTTAGGGATAGGATCTTCTTCACTGGGAAAACATAGGCCTATTAGAGACGGTCAGTATGGCCTACTGCAGTGGGAGGTTATGTCTTATAAACTTAACTGAGCCCTTTTTTGTTTGAGAAAGTGACTGTGATGAATTACATATACCTGTCTGGACACGCCCCCTGCTGACTGCTCCTGTGGCTCCTCCCACTGACCCCTGTATAAAGGCAATCAAGGCCTGAGCCCGGCCTCTCAGTCTCCAGGATGTAGTATGGTGGTCACTCACTGTTTGTTCCTTCTTCCAGTCAATAAAAGCCGATATCTCACCTTACGTCTCAGAGTGAGTTATTGATGGTGCATCAGTGACACAGAGGATTGATGAGGGTAGGGCAGTTGATGGACTTGACTAAAGGTTTTTGGCTCAGTTCTTTATCACGTGCTAATCCAGAGGTGTGAGACACAGGGGATTCAGGGAGACATGCTGATTTGGATTCAAGTCGGAATATGGAAGACAGAGGGTAGTGGTGGAGGGGGGTTATTCTCACTAGAGTTCGGCATTTCACAAAAATCAGTACCGGGACTTCTGTCTGTTGCAGTAATTGTATGACAATGTAGGTGGGCTGATTTTTATGTTTACAGGGGGCACAAAAATGGTGGATTTGCAGACAGTGAGGAAGGTTATCATTTGGAAACATGGATAGACAAATGGCAGAGAGAGTGTAGTCCGGAGAATTGAGGGGTGTTCCACTTTGGGACGTCAATTGTAAGAAGAAAGTATGTATAAATAGTAGGGCCCATAGGAGCACTGATGTACTGTGCGATCTTGGGGTTGAAGCCCATAACTCTCCAAAAATGGCATTATTGGATTAGTATGGCTTATTTGTCTTCATTGGCTAGATGTTGAGCAAAAGATTTGGGAATTTATATTGGACCTGCATGACAATATGTTTAGGTCACATTTGGAGTTCTGTCCACTACATTACAGGAAGGGTAGGGAAGCTTTGGAGGGGACGCAGAAGATGTTGCCTGGATTAGACATAAGGAGAGTTTGGACAAACTTTGTTTTCTCTGGTCAGCACAGTCACTGTTGGCCAAAGGGGCTGTTCTACATTCTGTGTTCTGTACCACACTCTAAGGATATAAGTTGAAAACAGCAGAACTTCCTGGTGGCCACCATTTTAATTCCTATCCCTATTCCCATTCCAATGGCCCCATCAGTCCATGGCCTCCTCTTCTGCCATGAAGAGGCCACTCTCTGGGTGGAGGAGCAATACCTCCGTAGCCTCTAACATAATGGCATGAACATCAATACCCCCTACTGGCAATTTTTTTCTTTCCCCTCCCCCTTCTCTTTTCTTCTATTCCCCACTCCGGCCTCTTACCTCTTTTCCTCACCTGCCAATCACCTCCTTCTGGTGACCCTCCTTCACCCCTTTCTCCCATGGTCCACTCTCCTCTCCTATCAGATTCCTTCTTCTCCAGCCCTTTACCTTTCCAACTCACCTGTCTTCACCTATCACCTTCCAGCTTATCCTCCTTCCCCTTCCGCCACCTTTCTATTCCAGCATCTTCCCCCTTCCTTTCCAATTCTGACGAAGGATTTGGCCCAAAACATCAACTGTTTATTCATTTTCATGGATGCTGCCTGACCTGTTGAGTTCGTCCAGCATTTGTGTGTGCATTGTGCATTGTGTGTGTGCATTGCAAGTGAGTACTCACTGTGTACGTATCTACATAGAAAATATAAAAGCCAGATGAAGACAACAATAAGCTGAGGAGCTTTTTTTTCCCACTAGCCCTGCCGAAGGGTTTTGGCCTGAAACGTCGACTGTACTCTTTTCCTAGATCCTGCCTGGCCTGCTGAGTTCCTCCAGCATTTTGTGTGTGTTGCTTGGATTTCCAGCATCTGCAGATTTACGCTCGTTTGTGAAGACAACATGAGGAAACCCAAGGTATTTTAATTGATTAATTAACACCAATACAATTTTTACTTTGTAAATTAAACTAAAAATTGTGTAGCGTGGCGTCTGTGGTCGATTAGGGTCTGGTCTCTCCAATCGGTGTTGCCCTCCAGTGTTCGATTGGCGGAACAACAGGCTGATTTGTCGGGAACTGTACCAATTTGTGGGACGTGTCACTCAGGGTCTTGGGCTATATATATATATGATCTTTTTTGTGTAGCTATGTTTTTTTTTGCTTGCTATTTTTGGATGTGCTGTGTATGTTTTGCACCTTGGCCCCAAAGGAATGATGTTTCATTCGGCTATATTCATGTATGGTTGAATGATAATTAAACTTGATTTGATTAAAGATATGCACTCACAAATGTTAAATATAATTGACAAAATTAGAAAGACTGTTGACCTTTTGTCTTTCTATGTCATTGCACTTCAGTAAAGACAGATACTCAGAGAAAGATTAACACCTTTTCAAAGCTAAAAGCAGGAAAAAGTGATTAGATAAATGGAGAGGAGATTGGTTTAGTTGGTTTTATAAAAAGAATGAATAGCCTGCCAAAGATGAGCTATAAAGGCAAGGTGGGAAATAAAAGATCTCAATGAAGACAGATATAGTAGCATCAATAAAATGATGGACTCATTTCTGACGACAAAAGAAAAAAGGACCAAATTTAAACCCGAGGAAAACTGTAATGGCCCAATTCAATCCACGTCAAGTGAATAATGGCATATAAGAGTCCACCATTTCAAATGGGCACACGGCAATTGATTTATTTGATAAATGTTCTGAGTAAGATTTATGTTCCATCAATGACTGATATTCTTTAAAACTTTTGCCTTCAGATATGTCACAATTTCACATAGGCATTTTTACAGGCAAGTGAACATTCTAGATTAAACTATGGTGAGTAAAATTGTAGGGTAATTCAAAGAAACTGCATTAGAAGCCATAGAATGGTTGCAATTGTAGAAAATTAACACTTTTTAAAATCCCTTGAAATACACAAAGTTATTTTTCAAATGCAGGGTGGGGGTCAAGAATAATCAATAACCCTATCTTCTGGTGGGGAAAAAAATCTCAAAAATGTGTTAATGGCAAAACACACTTTAAGATCTGTCATGGCATCCAGGACATAGATTATTCGGTGATATCTCACCAACTAAAGCATGCAAGATTTAGCAACATTCAGAATAATTCTAAATACAGTTATCAGTATCTGTACTGTGAGTTTAGGAATTGTTATCTCTGTAAAAAGGATACTTACACCCAGTATTTCCTCATGACCCAGAAATTAACCTTCACCACTTATGGAAAGGGAATGTGATGAGGATGGGAGGAGGGGATTGGAATTAGAAGCTCTTAGCATTGGTTAAGAGGCTTCTGCTGACAAATACACTATTGCCTCATCAGTTAAATGAAGAATAAAAATGCAGCAATAAACAAGATTCTGCTGACATTCAATAATGATATATTACTCTAACCTATGAACAGGTGGGGCTGTTGGGTTTAAATAGAACTTTTACCTCAAAACACTGGATCAATTCAACATTCTGCCAATTCAGGTTACAGCAGCGATCAAAAGTTCCAGTTGGCACATCGACTGCCATTGCAACTGGTCTATTTGTTTTTCCTATTTACTACACAGCTATGTCAGTGTTGGAATGTGTAGTGACGGGCTGCCCCCAGCTCACCCTTGGGTTGCATTGGTTGTGAAGGCAAACGGTACATTTCACTGTATGTTTTTATGTAGATAGATACTTTATTGATCCCAAAGGAAATTACAGTCTCACAGTAGCATTACAAGTGCACAGATATACAACTATCCAAGAGAAGTAGGAAAGAATAAAAAATAAGTTACTTCAAACAGTCTAACAACAGTCATCACTTCCCCGGCTGTGGGTTGACTCATTATAGAGCCTAATGGCCAAGGGTAAGAATGACCTCATACAGCGTCCCTTTGCAGCAGCGTAGTTGTCTTAGTCTGTAACAGCTGTGATGGGTACGTTTGTGAATGAAATGAAAATTCATGGTGTTGTGGACTGGGAGGAAGGTTGTCAGGATACGGCAGGATAGAGAAACATAAAAGGCTGCTGGAGAAACTCAGCAGGTTGAGCAGGGGGTGGCAATGGAAATGCTGACATCTTGAGTCAATGCCCTGCATCAGGACTGAGCGAAAAGAGGGAATGTAGCCAGTATTAAGAGCATAAGGTGGGGAAAGACGCAGGGCAAACAAGCGATTGGTGGACTGAGGGGCGAGTAAAAGTTCAAAGTAAATTTACCATCAACATATGCATATGTTACCATACACTACACTGAGATTTGTTTTCTTGCAGACACTTACAGGACATTAAAGAAATACAATAGAAGTTATGAAAATCTACAAATAACGACGACTGACAAACAACCAATATGCAAGAGGAGAGAAACTGTGCAAATAATAAAAAGTAAATAAGTACTACTGAGTTGTAGAGTCCATGAAAGGGAACCTACAGGTTGTATATGGAGTCATTTCAACGTTGCGGTGAATGAACTTATCTGCGTCAGTTCAGCGTCCTGATGGCTGTAGGGTAATAAATGTCCCTAAACCTTCTAGTGTGGGACCTAAGCTCTTGCACTCACTGCTCGTTGGTAGTAGTGAGGAGAGAGCCTGGCTGGGATGACAAAGTCCTTGATGATGGAAGCTGCTTTCCTGTGACAGTGCTCCTTGTAAAGGAGCTCTACAATGGAGGGGGCTACATCTATCACTCTTTGCAGACTTTTCCATTCTTGGGCATTGGCATTTGCATACCAGGTTGTGATGCAACTAGTCAGGATACTTTCCCCTGTGCCTCGATAGAAGCATTCCAAAGTTTTGGATGACAGGCAAGCTTCTGAGAAAGTAGAGGCACTGTTGTGTCTTCTTTGTGATGGCACAATGGTGGGCAGATGGGAGAGGGTTGTTTAGGAGGCAGTGACAGGTGAGTGATAGGCAGAAGCAGACAAAAAAAGAAAAGAAGAAAAATGAAAGGTGAAGACTTTAGTTATGGGGAGAGATTGGATAAGCTGCCCTTGGCTGGAGAGAACGAAACTGAGAGATGACCTGATCAAAATATATAAAGACAATGAAAGTCATAGATTAACAGATAACCAAAATCTTTTCCAGTAATAGGAACATCTAAAACAAAAGAGCCTCGTTGTAAGATGGGAGGTAAGACATTTAACAGGGGATCTCAGGGGTAATTTTTTTTTTAAATACAGGGAGTTGTTGGTATTGGGAACACACTGCCAGAGGTGGTGTGGAATCCACTACAATGATTACTACAATGATTTAGAATGACACTTAAACAAGGCAGGGAAGGTACGGACCTAAAATGAGCAAATGGAATTAATGTAAATGGACAAAAAGGTCAGTATGGATGGGCTGAAAGGACTCTTTCTCTGCTTGACTTTATGGCTTATGGACTCAAGCCATCTTGGACAAAGTACTGAAGGCTCCAAGACACAATGGAAAAACTGAGAAGTGGGATCTCGCCAGCAAGTGCATTTGGGGAGAATACAAAAGCAATTGATTTCACACTGGTGTAGCAGACATTAATTTGATATGTATGATGTATTTGGCAAGTGGAATTTTCATTTTGTGTTCAACCGTGATATCAGCTTTGTGTTCCAATGGAATGAATTCTGATGACCACAGTTATAGAAAGTGTAAAAAAACTACATTTCTGAACGCTATTCCTGTGATCTAATGTACAACCTGTTATTTAATTGTAACACTTACTTTAAAATAAGAAAGCTTGTGATCACTGAAGACTGTGTATTGTTTGATCTTTGGATAATGCACTGGGTAGCCGTCAGCAACAGTGTCTTCAAGAAAAGGTGCAAAATAGCTACAGGGCACTGAAACCAAGTAACACTACCATGGGAAAAGAATAATGAGAAGAACAGGGTGCGACAATGGATGTACAGTTAGATTGAATTTGTAAACCAAAGGCTTGACTGAATTTTTAAAAAAGTGTATATACACTCAGTGGCCACTTCACTGCTTGTAAAAGCAAATACTCGTAAATAGCAGCAACTCAATGTATACAAGTACTCAGATAATAAATGTACTTTGAATATCTGAAAAGCATGCAGACGTGGTCAAGAGATTCAGTTGTTGTTCAGACCAAACATCAGAATGGGGAAGAAATGTGATCCAAGTGACTTGGACCATGGAATGATTGTTGGTGCCAGACGGGGTGGTTGGAGTATCTCACACACTGCTGATCTCCTGGGAGTTTCATGCACAACAGTATCTAAAGTTTACCGAGGATAGTGTGAAAGGCAAAAGATAAGTGCAGTGAGTGGCTGTTCTGTGGGCAACAAAGCCTTGTTAATGAGAGAGCAGAGAGGAGAATGGCACAAAGGAAGTCAAAAGACTACATGTTCCAACAGGGTGTGCAGAAGAGCATCTGAATGCACAACACGTCGAACCCTGAAGTGGGCGGCTTAAACAACAGAAGACCGCACCATACTCCGAGGTGTACGTAATAAAGTGGCCACTGACTACCCATGAAATGTCTTCATTCTCGGTGAAAGACAGCAGATCAAACCAAGCAGAATGAGCTCTAATCAAGATCAAACACACATGCACTCCTGAAAGACCTGGACAGTTGGACTGGCCATTCCATCTTCTGGTTAGATGGTGGCATGCTTGGTCTCAGTGGCCTTTCCGGGTCCAAAAAATGGTGCAAATGTATGTCTTAAATGTTCTTATCATTGTAAGACCTTGTTGGAAATTGGCAAGTCTTGTTCTTTGGTGAGACCAACGGTAGGGAAGCTGCATGGCATTGGTTATTGAGTAGACCAGACCAGTAATTGTAAATTTGTAGGCATTCCTCTGATTTAAAAGCTCCATGCTACTGAGCAGTTAATATTAAGTTATAAAAAGCATACTATCTTTTCTGGTAAAATTGTTGCTGCAGAAATTGAAAGTCAGCATCATCTTAGAACAGCAGCATATGGACTTTCTTTTGATTCCAGTTGTGTTTCATTGTTTTAGTGAAGTGTATGTTTTACAGTATCTTTGTTTCACTTGTGAATGGCACTTATGTAATGTTATATGCCTGTGGTGTTGCTACAATAATTTTTTTTCAAAAACATACACGTCCTTGTGCATATGATAATAAACTTTATTTTGACTTTGTATATATTAGGATTGCATCACTGGAGTGTGTCAATTGACTTGAATTACAGTCCCAAATATAACTGCAGGAATTAGCAAATGTCAACTTAAAGTTCTGTACACCAGGATTTCAGAATTCATATTATTGCTTCAAGGTTAAGGAATCATGATGAATTTCCCATTGGTAAGCACAGTTTAAACTAGTTAGCATGTGGTTCATTTGCTAATCTCAGACTATTAATCATATTTAGCTATATATTAACTAACATCAAGACTGGCTAGCTTCAAGACCTGATACAGTGGATATAAAATGGTGCAAATCTCGATAAGTAGCCCTACTCGAGCAATGCTCCAAAAGCCATGCTGATGGTTAGAATTTTAGTGACTATATCCTACATTGTCAAGGCATGAACAAATTTAAAAGTGCATTTTACCAAAATCCCACTTATTGTACCCAAATTCAAAAAAATGACCTTTCAACATTTAGACTTTCTATCAGCACAGCTGTAAAATAGTTTATAAACTGATAACACTGCTATGTACAAGAAGAACTCCAATAAGTAGGCTATCAATATGATTATCCTTTGTTTACAATCTCACTTTCAGAATTACATGAGATTTGAAAAAAAATGTTTCTGCAACATTTCTCATTAAATAAACAAGTAAGCTATGAAATATTGAGTGAAAATTAAAGTTTTTTATTCAGATGCAGTGAAATGTCCCAATGAGTCTAGCACAACATGCTAGACTCAGATTAGTAACTATTTTTTCTCAGCTAATATTTAAATTCCAATTGAAGTCGAAAGATGAGGAGTTAGCACAGATAAGATTAACTCGTAAAAATGCTGATAGAACTCAGGTCAGGCAGCATCTATGGAAAGGAATGAAGGGTCTCACTATCACGGATGGTAAGAGTCCTTATACCTTCCATGATAAAGTAGCCGGTGAGCTAGGTCACATGGAGGCCGAAGGAATTCGTTCCAAGTTTGAGTGGAGCCCACGGGCAAAGCCAGCGGTCCCAGTGTCCTCAAAGGATAGGTCTGTCAGGATTGTGGTGATTTTAAGGTTATCATCAGCCTAGTACTGAAAGCAGATCAATACCCTCTGCCCAGGACAGAGGATACCTTTGCAAACCTTCCTACAGGGAAACACTTCAGCAAAGTGGACTTAGCTGGGACCTATCTACAGATGGAGATGGAAGAAAAGTTCAAGGTGTTTTTCATCATAAAAATTCACAAAGGGCTTTAATGCTATAATAGGCTTATTTTCAGAGCAGCATCTGCACCTGCACTCTGGCAGAAAGCTATGGACCAGGAGCTCAGAGGCTGTCCGGGCACTCAGTGTTACCTGGACAACATCATTGTTACTGTAAGACCATACAACATAGGAGCAGAATTAGGCCATTTGGCCCATCAAGTCTGCTCTGCCATTTCATCATGACTGATCTAATTTTCCACTCAGTCCCAATGTTTTGCCTTCCCCATGTATCCCTTCATGCCCTGACCAATCAAGAATCTATCAAACTCTTCCTTAAATATATAAAAAGACTTGGCCTCCAAAGCTGCCTCTGGCAAAGAAGTCCACTGATTCATCACTCTCTGGCAAAAGAAATTCCTCTGCATTTCCATTCTAAAAGGACACCCCTGTATTCTAAAGCTATGTGCTCTGGTCTTAGATTTTCCCACTACAGGAAACATCCTCTCCACATCCACTCTATCAAAGCTTTTCACCATTCGTTATTGGCTGCTTCAATTCAGTCACCTCTCCTTCTTCTGAATTCTAGTGAATACAGGCCCAGAGCTATCAAATGCTTTTCATATGACAAGCCATTCAATCATGGACTCATTTTTGTGAACTTCCTTTGAACCTTCTCCAGATACAGCACATCCTTTCTAATATAAGGGTCCCAAACTGCTCACAATACTCAGCAGTGCTTTATAAAGCCTCAACATTACATCCTTGCCCTTATATTTTTGATCTCTTGAAATGAATGCTAACACAAATTTGGCTTCTTCACCACAGACTCAAGCTGCAAATTAACCTTTAGGGAATCCTGCACAAGGACTCTCAAGTCCCTTTGCACGTCACTTTTTTGTATGTTCTCTCCATTTAGAAAATAGTCATTTCTTCTATCAAAGTGCATGACTATATACTTCCCAACACTATATTCCATCTGCTCATTATCCTGATCTGTATGTACTTCTATAGCCTCTTTACTTCCTCAAAACTATTCTTCCTTCCACCTATCTTCATATTGTTTGCAAACTTTGCAACAAAGCCATCAATTCCAACATCCAGATCATTGGCATATAGCGTAAAAAGAATCAATCCCAACACAGACCCCTGCTAGTCATGAGCAGCCGACCAGAAAAGGCTCCCTTCATTCCCATTTTTTGCATCCTGCCAGTCAGCCATTGCCTTTCTCATACTAGATTTTTCCTGTAATACCATGGGCTTGTTAAGCAGCCTCGTGTGTAGCACCTTGTTAAAGGCCTTCTGAAAATCCAACTACACAATATCAACCGATTCTCCTTTGTCTATCCTGCTTGTTATTTCTTCAAATAATTTCAACGGATTTGTCAGACAAGGTTTTCCCTTGAGGGAACCATGCTGACTACGGCCTATTTTATCATGAGTCTCCAAGTACCCCAAAACTCCAACATCTTCCTAACCACTGAAGTCAGACTAACTGGTCTATAATTTCCTTTCTTCTGCCTCTCTCCCTTCTTGAAGAGTGGAGTGACATTTGCAATTTTCTAATCTTCTGGAACCATTCCAGAATCTAGTGATTCTTGAAAGATATTACTAATGTCTCCACGATCTCTTTAGCCACCTTTTTCAGAACCCTGCGGGGTACACCATCTGGTCCAGGTGACTTATCTACCTTCAGATCGTTCTGTTTCCCAAGAACCTTCTCTGCAGTTATGGTAACTTCACACACTTCATGACCTCTGACACTTGGAATTTTCACCATGCTACTAGTGTCTTCCATAATGAAGATTGATGCAAAATACTTATTCAGTTCATCCGCCATTTTGTTGTCCCCCATTGCTACCACTCCAGCATCATTTTCCAGCAGTCTGATATCCATTCTTGCCTCTCTTTTACACTTTATGTGTCTGAAGAAACTTTTGGTATCCTCTTTAATAATACTGGCTAGCTTACTTTGATATTCCACTTTTACCATCTTTTTCCTTTTTTTTTGCCTTCTGTTGGTTTTTAAAAGCTTCCCATTCCCCTAACTTCCCACTAATTTTTGCTCTATTATATGCCCTCTCTTAGCTTTTACGTTGGCTTTGATTGCTCGTCTTAGCCACGGTTGTGTCATCTTTCCTTTAGAATACTTCTTCCACTTTCGGATGCATGCATCCTGAACCTTCCAAATTGCTTCCAGAAATTTCAGCCATTGCTGCTCTGCCGTCAACTTTGCCAGTGTTCTTTTCCAATCAATTCTGGCCAACTCCTCCCCTGTGCCTCTGTAATCCCCTTCACTCCGCTGTAATACTGATACATCTGACTTTAGCTTCTCCTTCTCAAGTTTCAGGGTGAATTCTACCATATTATGATCACTTCCCCTAAGGGTTCTTTTACCTTAAGCTCTCTTATCAATTCCAGTTCCTTGAACAACACTCAATCCAGAATAGCTAACCCCTGGTGGGCTCAACCAAGAGCTGCTCTAAAAAGCTATCTAATAGGCCATTCTAGAAATTCCCCCCCCCCCCAATCTACCTCCCATTGTAATTTTTAAACCACATCCTTTCTACTGTTTGGGGGTCTATATACAACTCACATCAGGATCTTTTCTACCATCACAGTGTCTAAACTCTACCCATAAGTATCTTCCAATCCTATGTCACCTCTTTCTAAGGACTTGATTTTAATTTTTACCAACAAAACCACCCCACCCCCTCTGTCTACATGCCCTTTCTTTCAATACAATGTGTATCCTTGGACATTAAGTTCCCAGCTATAATCTTTCAGCCATGATTCAATGATGCCAACAACATCATATATGCCAATCTGTAACTCTGCTACAAGTTCATCTACCTTACGCTGTGCGCATTCAAATATAACACTCAGCCCTGTATTCAGCCTTTTTGATTTTGTTCACTTTTTACATTACAACTCATCCTGTTGACTGTAATTTTG
Source organism: Hypanus sabinus (assembly GCF_030144855.1). Taxonomy (NCBI): domain Eukaryota; kingdom Metazoa; phylum Chordata; class Chondrichthyes; order Myliobatiformes; family Dasyatidae; genus Hypanus; species Hypanus sabinus. Next base: position 189,964,929 of record NC_082706.1, read on the forward strand.
TCCTATCAACACTCCCTCCTCACTACACATTGCCTCTGTTTGTAAACCAGCGACCAAATCTTCAGCCCTATCACTGCGGTTCCCATGCCCACGCCAAATGAGTTTAAATCCTCCCAAGCAACTCTGGTCAACCTGCTTGAAAGGATATTCGATCCCCTCGGGTTGAGTTATAACCCATCCATTTTGCACAGGTGGTACCTTCCCCTGAAAAGATCCCAATGATCCATAAATCTGAACCCCTGAACCCTGCACCAGTTCCTCAGCCACACATTCATCCTCCTCTCACCTTCACTGCCATGTGGTATAGGCCGCAATCCAACGATTACTTCCCCAGAGATGTGTCTCTGTCACGCCCACAGAACCTCGTCTCTGTTCCTCTGACTATGAATCTCCTATCAACACTGCAGTTCTCTTCACCTCTTCTGCTCTTCTGAGCCACAGCACAAGACTCGTTGCCAAGGATGACAAGAAACATCTCCAGAATTTCAAGACAGTGTTAAAAGGATTAGAAGATTAGGGGCTCAGAGCACAATGCAACAAGTGTGATTTCTTTAAACCAAGTATCAGTTACTATGGTCACATCACTGACACACAAGAATTACACAAGTGTGCTGAGAAAATTCAAACAGTGGTGGACGCTCCAATGCCGAAGGATGTGTCACAGTGGCGGTCCTTTTGATTTGTCAATTACTAATACAAGTTGCTGGCAAACCTGACTACTGTGCTCTACCCCTTGAACTCATTACTACAGCTTGGGAAGAAATAGCAATGGACAAAGCAGTGTGAGGTGGCTTTCATTGCAATCTTGTGAGAGCGCAGTCACTGTATCAAGTGGTTTTTTTTTGTGTGTGTACCTTCTTACGGTCAAAACTGAGTTATGAACATCTGTTAAAAAAAGGAACTCATTACCTGAAGACAGTCAGTAAGCAAAGCATCACCACAGCACAAGTAGCTAAGACTGCAACATTTAATCACAAGAATCAAGCTCTCTGGACATGACTTGGAAGAGTCCCAAAGCCTAATAAAGGACCAGGAATCCAAATTTCAGTCATAAAATGGACGTTGATCAATCAGCAGCAATACCTTTAAGCAGCAGAAATTAGCTTCCAACAGCAATGAATTACATAACACTTCCTTAAGAAGTAAGTTATGTTCCAAAGCTATAAATCAAGCCATTCTTGAGCCATGTTAATCTAAAATGATATTGCTTCAGCTCTTTTCCGGTAGATCATCAGAGTACTTCAAATCACAGCTTTTAACTACCGCCTGGTAGAAAGCAAAAAACAAGAGATGTACTGTGATGAACAGCATAATTCATCGTAACACGTCATTGCAGTCTCCCCAATTCCAACTGGAGTGTTTGCCAGGTACCAAACTTAACACAATAGAGGTTGAAGGATGTCAGTGAAAGCAGCACTTATCTTTCTCCCACAAACCCCCAAATGGCATATACCAAACTCTGTTGTGTTCAAAGCTGGTCAGCAAGTAACGCTCTCCTGCAGCCGTTATCCTTGATTTCCACATCAGCCCTGCGAAGGACATGTGCCTGCAGTACACCTGAAAGAACTGGACAGGCCAGCCTTGATGCAACAGGCACTATCAGATGGATTATTGAACAAGGTACAGATCTGGATGATAAGTATATAATACAAATTATATGCTCGCATCCACTTTATTACATACCTCCTGTACCTAACAAAGTGGCCACTGAGTGAATGCTCATGATTTCTGCTGCTGTAGCCCACCCATTTCAAGCTTTGATGTGTTGTGCATTCAGAGGTGCTCTTCCGCACACCACTGTTGTAATGAGTGGTTATTTCAGTTACTGTCACCTTCCTGTCAGCTTGAGCCAGTCTGGCCATTCTCCTCTGACCCCTGTCATTGACAAGGCATTTTTGCCCACAGAACTGCCGCTCACCTCATTTTGTTTGTTTCACACACCAATCTTTGTAAAATCTATTGTGCTTGAAAATCCCAGGAGTTTATCAGGTCCTGCCTAGCAACAACAATCAAGTCACAAAGTCAAAGTCATTTAGATCATACTTCTTCCCCATTCTGATGCTTGGTCTGAACAACAACTGAACTTCTTGACCATGCCCACAAGCTCTTATGCAATGAGTTACTGCCACATGATTGGCTGATTACATTTTTGCATTAATTGGAATGGGGTACACCTAATAAAGTGGCCACTGAGTACATTTCCTTTTGATGGACAGATTCTCCATGGCAAAGAGAACTCTTGCAGATTAATATTTGCTCTGACAAAGGAGGTGAAACTGAACTTTGGAGAGGCACAAATCAGTCAGCATCATGTCAGCCATTGACGAGGCACTTGCCTAATTCTAACTCCAAGTGAAGTCAGCCAAGGCAAATAAAAAATGGAATTTACCTTTTAGCTGATGTGGTTAGGTATTCAACAAAAATACAAATTTACTTCAAGTAGAAGGTTAAAAATTTCTTAATGAGCTTTGAGTGTTTGTTAACTGGGGGCAGGAACCGAACTGAAGAAATGGAGGAAGGGGTGGTTGACTCACAAATAGAGAAAGCTTGCAGGCAGAGTGAGAGGGAGGATAGGCAGGTGAGAGAAGGGATGTGCTTAGACTGATGGTTTGAGATGTGTCTATTTTAATGCAAGGAGTATCATGAACAAAGCTGATGAGCTTTGAGCATGGATCAGTACTTGGAACTATGACATTATGGCCGTTACAGAGACTTGGATGGCTCAGGGGCAGGAATGGTTACTTTGAGTGCCAGGCTTTAGGTGTTTCTGAAAGGATAAGGAAGGAGGCAAAAGAGGCAGGGGTATGGCACTGTTGATCAGAGATAGTGTCACGGCTACAGAAAAGGAGTAAGTCATGGAGGGATTGTCTACTGAGTTTCTGTGGTTGAAGTTAGAAACAGGAAGGGGTCAATAACTCTGCTGGATGTTTTTTTATAGAATACCTAATAGTAACAGGGATATCGAGGAGCAGATAGGGAGACAGATTCTGGAAAGGTGCATTAATAACAGGGTTGTCGTAAGGGGAGATATTAACTTCACCAATATTGACTGGCATCACCCTAGAGCAAGGGGTTTAGATGGGGTGGAGTTTGTTAGCTGTGTTCGGGAAGGCTTCCTGACACAATATGTAGATAAGCCTACAAGAGGAGAGGCCGTACTTGATCTGGTATTGGGAAATGAACCTGGTCAGGTGTCAGGTCTCTCATTGAGAGAGCATTTTGGAAAGAGTGATCACAATTCTCTCTCCTTTACCATCTAACTTTTCAGCTAGGAAAATGTTTAATTGAAATAAGGAGAAATATGAAGCTATCAGGCAGGAACTTGGAAGTATAAATTGGGAGCAGATGTTCTCAGAGAAATGTACAGCAGAAATGTGGCAAATGTTCAGCGGATATTTGTGTGGCATTCTGCATAGTTAAGTTCCAATGAGACAGGGAAAGGACAGTAGGGTGCAGGAACCAATATGTATAAAGACTGTTGAAAATCTAGTCAAGAAGAAAAGAAAAGCTTACTTAAGGTTCAAAAAACTAAGTAATGATAGAGATCTAGAAAATTATAAAGTTAGCAGGAAGGAGCTTAGAATTAAGAGAGCCAAAAGGGGCCATGAGAAGGCTTTGGCGAGCAAGATTAAGGAAAACACTTTAGGATTCTACAAGCATGTGAGAGCAAGAGGATCGGATGTGAATGAATAGGACCAATCAAGTGTGACAGTGGAAAAGTGTGCATGAGGAGGAGATAGCAGAGGTACTTAATGAATACCTTGCCTCAGTATTCACTATGGAAAAAGACCTTGGCGATTGTAGTGATGATTTGCAGCAGACTAAAAAGCTTAAGCATATAGACATTAAGAAAGAGGATGTGCTGGAGTTTTTGGAAAGCATCAAGTTGGTTAAGTCACCAGGACCGGATGAGATGTACCCCAGGCTACTGTGGGAGGTGAGGGTGGAGATTGCTGAGCCTCTGGTGATAATCTTTGCATCATTAATGGGGATGGGAGAGGTTCCGGAGGATTGGAGGGTGCAGATGTTGTTCCCTTATTCAAGGAAGGGAGTAGAGATAGCCCAGCAAATTATAGACCAGTGAGTCTTACCTCAGTGGTTGGTAAGTTGATGAAGAAGATCTTGAGAGGCAGGACTTATGAACATTTGGAGAGGTATAATATTATTAGGAATAGTCAGCATGGCTTTGTCAAAGGCAGGTTGTGCCTTACGAGCCTGACTGAATTTTTTGAGGATATGACTAAACACATTGATGAGGGTAGAGCAGTAGATGTAGTGTATATGGATTTCAGCAAGGCATTTGATTGGGTACCCCATGGAAGGCTTATTGAGAAAGTAAGGAGGCATGGGATCCAAGGGGACATTGCTTTGTGGATCCAGAACTGGCTTGCCCACAGAAGGCAAAGAGTGGTTGTAGATGGGTCATATTCTGCATGGAGGTCGGTCACCAGTGGTGTACCTCAGGGATCTGTTCTGGGACCTCTTCTTTTTGTGATTTTTATAAATGACCTGGATGAGGAAGTGGAGGGATAGGTTAGTAAATTTGCTGATGACACAAAGGTTAGGGGTGTTGTAGATAGTGTGGAAGGCTATCAGAGTTTACAGCGGGACATTGATAGAATGTAAAACTGAGCTGAGAAGTGTCAGATGGAGTTCAACTCAGATAAGTGTGAGGTGGTTCATTTTGTTAGGTTAAATATGATGGTGGAATATCGTATTAATGGTAAGATTCTTGGCAGCGTGGAGGATCAGAGGGATCTTGGGGGTCCAAGTCCATAGGACACTCAAAGCTGCCGCACAGGTTGACTCTGTGGTTGAGAAGGCATACGGTGCATTAGCCTTTATTAACCGTGGGATTGAGTTCAAGAGCTGAGAGGTAATGTTACAGCTATATAGGACCCTGTTCAGACCCCACAGTACTGTGCTCAGTTCTGGTCACCTCACTACAGGAAGGATGTGGAAGCCATAGAAAGGGTGCAGAGGAGATTTACAAGGATGTTGCCTGGATTGAGGAGCATGCCTTATGAGAATAGGTTGAGTGAACTTGGCCTTTTCTCCTTGTAGTAACGGATGATGAGAGGCATTGATTGTGTGGACAGTTTTCAGGGCTTTTCTCAGGGCTAACACGACAGGACACAATTTTAAGGTGCTTGGACAAGGTACAGAGGAGATCTCGGGCAAGTTTTTTTTTACGCAGAGAGTGGTGAGTGCGTGGAATGGGCTGCCAGCATCGGTGGTGGAGTCGGATATGATAGGGTCTTTCAAGACACTCTTCAACAAGGTACATGGAGCTTAGAAAAAAATAGAGGGCTATGGGGAACCCTAGGTAATTTCTTAGATAAGTAGTACATGCTCAGCACAGCATTGTGGGCCAAAGGGCCTGTATAGTGTTGTAGGTTTTCTGTGTTTGTATGTTTCTATGTTCAGAATCTCTAGTGGGGAAGTATAGCTATGCTTTAACTTGACAGATTAATGGGAGCTTCAACAGTTGCACATCACTTCTAATGGCAGTGCAATGTAAATGTGCTATATATAGTAACCCTGTAATCTACTGCTAATGATTCCTCATAATATTGCAGTAATTACATCATAAAAATGAGGTTAATACCTACTTGTGAATACCACAATAGATGACACTGAGAGGTCTGAAGTCAAGCGAAAAAATGCCGGATATTTGCTGCACCCCAGGGAGGACAGGATGATTTTTGGGTCGCTACCCTTCACCCGAATATCAGGACAAAGCTTCTCCTATTTTCTGATCCTATTTTAATTTATTTTAAATTTCCCTGCATCAGCTTATTAAAAAGTTTCAATTAAGCAGCTTTCTAGTCCTCAGCCTGTGAATGTCTCTCCTATAAGTAATACCTGTACTAGCTGTCTTCCCCCTTCTTTCACACTCCACACTGTGCCCCTCACTCCTCTGTCCCCCATCCCCACCAGCTTTGCTAAATTCTTTCCTTATCATTTAGATGACAGTTCTGAAGAACAATTGGCACCTAAAATAGCATTGGCTGTACTTTCTCCATCCTCTTCATGGGCATTAACTGGACTGCTCTTTATTCCTGGAGAGCACTGCTTATTTCCAGAGTGTGCTGAATTTTTTTCTGATAGCCCTCGTTTGCAAGAAAGGGGGGAAAAAGTAAATTATTCTTTTAATTCAGCCAATGCTCTGGTTTGGACTATTAAAGGGACGATTGTTGATTGCTTTGTTTTAAACATTAGCCTGGAAATATAAATGAAGCCAGGAGCACAAGGGACCCCTTTAAGTGAAAGATAACATTGCAAGAGATAGCACTTTAATAACTTATGAGCTCATTAGCAGTCATAGTTATTGGTATATAACTGGCTGGCAGATGTTGGTGTTTCTAAATAGAACAGCTACATTTAGACCATTCCGGATGGTAGTAAATTGGGACATTCACACGTCCCAAACTAACTGAAAAACATATGTCAGTGCCCTTCTTTTGGAGTCGGGCAGATCACCAACCTATGGATTTCAATTAGGATTGTAGAATAGATATAAACCAAAGAAAGGCAAATTATTTTATAATTCATTTCAGTTTAGTTTAATATTGATTTGTAACTATTCTAGATGTCCTTAGGTACATTTTTAGAGTTACAAACAAGGTCATCTTTTCAAATAAAATAATTTACTTTGATCTGGAAAAGACAAATTGCACTTGTCTCTATTAAAGTTGTAGTCATTGAATTGTTGTTGCTAAGGCAGGCCTCAAATTTTGCATACGTACTAAGAAAGTTCAGCACCTTCTGACAGAGTGGTAAGAACAACCTGGCCCATTGGCCCATTGAGAAGGCCAATGAGAGAACCCAGCCTCACTGAGATTCTGGGAGATCCGTGCTAGATCTGAATTTTGGCATTTAAATCTTTGGCATATAAGAGAAGAAGTTCCTTTAAAATTACTTTGTTTTAACTCAATATTTTTATTGTTTGTGTGCTTTTATAATGAACACAAATTTTCTAAAACGTAAAACTTAAAAATTGCTAGACAAACGGCAAAGCTTCATCCCCAGATATGGTGTGGGGAAGGGTTGTGGGTGGAAAAGGAGATAAAGAAAGAAAGGTCACCTTCTCTATACCACCTGAAACAAATAGTTTTTTGCGTTTGTTTGATAAAACCTTGTGTTAAAACAACAGGCCAAACCTTGCTGGGAGATGTTGGCAATTCTGTGGTAAACTACTGGTATCTATCCACATAACAGTAGGAAAATTTGGGATTTCAGCAAATGCCTCTTCACAATCCTGAAATTGGTGGTTTATTCCAGATCCTCGTCTACCAAAGTGTTCCATCAGTGGTGTGATATCTGTGAAATAATTTTTTTAAATGGAGTCTCCATAGCTATATGGAAGAAAATCAAGAACATTATAAATTGACTTTTTCCCCTGTCCCAGTCTATTTAATTCAAGGAATAACTAACTTAAAAGTGCTTGCGCTGTTGATTCCTTTCCAAAGTATAATTTAATAATTTAAGTAGTTTATTTAATTTCTTGAATGCTTTTGAATTTCAGAGTATATCGGAAGATATGACAACTTTGACATGACAAGATATAGGTATGGCATTTGATTCTTGTTTTAAATACTTACTTTAAGTCTGCTTCCAGAAAGCATGGCCTGAATTTTTTCCTGGACTTCTCTCAGTTTCCTTTCGAGTTGTGAAAGGAGGGAAGAATTGGCACATGTATGAAACAGAAATGGAGGGCCACACAGGAGGGAAGGGTTGGATTGATCTTGGAGGATGTTAAAGGGTTGGCACAACATTGTGGGCTGAAGGGCCTGTACTGTTCTGTATTCTATAGAAATTCTTAGTCCACCTTTGTGACATCAGGGCAAGCCAATTACAAGGAAACAGCTAAGCCTGGAGCCGGGACTACAATTATTGGGATTCAGGACACTTTTCAGTTTCATTGTCTCCTACACCATCCAAATTCCTCACTTAGATGTGATTTCAGCATCTGAATATCTATGACATAATGCACATAATAAATTGTTCTTTGATGTCTCAATTATTGGACTTAAACTGAATTACAACATTTTACTGGAACACCAGTTTATGCAAATTTATCTAGTTAAATTATTAATGAATACATCTTCTTTAGAAAGCTGATGGCACTTGAAATTAAAAAAATTAAATCCATTTTATTCTAATTTGATGCACGGCTTTCACATAACCTTAAGGTTAATGCAAGAATTGATTCATAGGAAATGAACATGATTCACTTAATTTTATGGTTTTATTCATAAAGACATTTGAAGCCTGGGAAATATTGAATGGCACAACAATATACTTGCAAAAGAAGTTAAAATATTTCACATAGTCACTTGTTTTAATAATGAATTTTCGGGTTAAGGTGGTGCCTGCGTACAGCGCCCCTTCAGTTGATATATTTCACTTCCTTTATGTCTTTCACATTTGTTTTTCATCTTGGATGTGATGCTGGAACTGCTGGTCTGTGATTTGCTGTTTGGAGATCCTGTGGGTGTTCCAGCACTCTACAGTCTCTACGAGGATTCTGGGAGGCAGAGGTAACATGTGCAAACCTCAAGGTGGGATGGGGTGGGGTGCAAGCCGATGTTCGACTCCATTTTGCCGATCAAAGTGACGAGGGAAATTGAATCATCGTTGCAAGTGCCGAAGCTTGGAGGTTGTTTGGGTGAAATCAGCACTCTGCAGTCTCCAAGGGGATTCCAGGTGAAAGCCCCAGCAGGCGTGAAACTCATGGCGGCAGGTCGCGGGTCAGGGCGCAAGCCAATGTTTGACTCCAGTTTGCCGATTAAAGATCCTGTTGTGTGCCAATGAAAGCGACAAGGGAGAGTGAAGCAACGAGGCGAGTGTGGAGGGCTGAGGATTGCTCTGCTACGCTATCGGAGGTGGGAGAGCCTGCCGCTGTGCCCAGAGAACGTTGCTCAGGTTTTCTGCATTTTAGATGCAACTCCCCTTGGACTATAGACTTTTATCAGTCTTATTTTTTTTGATTCTCTGCTTTTTGCCCGATATTTCTTGGGTTTTTTTGTGCATTTGCGGGGGGGGGGGGAGGTTTGGGTGTCAATGTGGTTCTACTTTGTTCTTTTTTTTTGAGTGTGGAGGGGAATTTGGGGGTTGATGTGCCTGTTTCATTTTTGTTTGCTTTTTTGGCCGGGGAGGGGAGACTTGGGGAGTTGATGATTGTGTTGCCTTTCTTTTCTCTCTTGATCTTATGGCCACCCGGAGAGGAAGATTTTCATAACTGCATGCTTTGATAATAAATTAACCTTTGCATTTAAATTCAGTGGAGGGATTCGCACCATTATCACACAACTTTCAAAGATGCCTAACGAGCTACACCTCCATCCACACACAGACACCTGACTATGGCTCCCTCTTCCCTACTATAAACAGAGAAAATGTCATCTAAAGGTAGGCTTCTTCACTGTTGCTTTGAGTCGTCTGACTGGTCCACACTCAAAGACTCAGCAGCCAACCTAGATGTGTATGTCATCACTGTCACGGACTTTATGAGCAAGAAGTCAATCCAAGTATTCCTAAACCCTACCATGGATGAACCAGGAGATCCACTCTCTACTAAGGTCCAGGACTCTGGCATTTGAATTGGGTAACCCTGACCTGTACAAGAAGGGCAGTGTGGTAGCATAGTGGTTAGCACAACGCTTTACGGTACCAGGGATCCAGGTTCAGTTCTCGCTGCTGTCTGGAAGGAGATTGCATGTCCTCCCTGTGATGGTGTGGATTTCCTCTGGGTACTCTGGTTGCCTCCCACAGTCCCAAGAAGTAATGGTTAGTAGGTTAATCGGTTGTTGTAAATTGTTCTGTAATTTGGCTCAGGTTATATCGCGGGTCAAAGTGCCGGAAGGGCCTATTCTGTGCTGTATCTCAATAAATCAATCAATCAATCAATAAAATTGAGATATGGCCTTCATGAAGCTGTCAGGGAATCCAAGAGACAATACCAATGCAAATGTAAATCCCAGACCAGCTGTCATTTGTGGCGGGACTTACATGGTATAATGAGCTACGAAACAATGTTGTCAACCGTGCAGCCCTTCCTGATAAGCTTAACACATTCTACTTGCATTTTAAATAGAGCAGAATGGAATATCGCCACTTGCTCTAACAGCCTTCTAATGCACCTACACCCACAGTCACCACTGTTGACATTAGATCAGTCTTCTGGAGAGTGAACCCACAGAAAGGACCTGGCCCGATTTGTGTCCCCTGCTGTGGGGTCCTTAGATCTTGCACAGATCAGCTGGTGGGGCATCTTTGCAGACATTTTTAAACCTCTTACAACTCTCACCTGCTTTAAGAAGACAACTATCATCACAGTATCTAAGTAAAATAAGACAACACACCTTAATGATGACCACCCAGTGAATCTGACATTCACCATCATAAAGCCCTTCGAAAGGCTAGTCATGGTGCACATCAACTCCGGCCTCCCAGACAACCTCGACCCAATGCAGTTGCCTACTGTCAAAATAAGTCTACGGCAGACACCATTTCCCTGCCCTCACACTTACCTCTGGAGCATCTGAATGATAAAGACACCTAGGTAAGACTATTGTTTACTGCCTTCAGTCCCTTCTTCAATACTATAATTCCAAACAAACTTACCCCCAAACTCGTAGATCTGGGACGCAACACCTCCTTTTGCAACTGGATCCTTAACTTGACGACTAACAGTCTACAATCGGTAAGGATAGGCAGCAACATGTCCGCCAGGATTAACTTCAATAGGCTGTTCTCAGCCCCTACTTTATTCCCTTCAAACATACAACTGTATGGGCTGATTCTGCCTCAAGCTTCGTCTATGCTGGGCTAAGTAACAATGAGTCAGTGTACAGGAAGGAGATAGCAGGACGAGTGATACGTTGTCATGACAACAACCTTTCCCTCAATGTCAGCAAAGCAATAGAGTTGGCCTTTGATGTAAACAGGAGTGAATTCGCCAACCCCCTTCGGAAAGGGGAAGGGGCGGTGCACATGCTTCTGTTTACATCAATGGCGCTGAGTTCAAGAGGCTTGGGATCTTCAAGTTCCTTAGTGAACATCACCAATACCTTGTCCTGCTCCAACCACGTAAAAGCTATGACCTGCAAAGCGCATCAGTGCCTCTACATCCTCAGAAGGCAAGAGAGAGATTTGACATTGTCTCCTTTAACTCTCACGAATTTATATTGATGCATAAGAGAAAGCCTCCTATCCAGATGCTTGATGTGGCAAGTGACCCGCCCGAGACTATAAGAAACTGCAGTGAGTCATAGATAGAGTTCAGCACATCACAGAAACCAGCCCCCCCCCCCTTCCATGGTCTCTGCCTACACTCATTGCTGGCTCCGTAAAGTAGGCAGCATAATCAGAGATCCCACCCTCCCTGTACATTATTCATTTTCTCCTCTCCGATCCTGATGCTTTGCTGCTTTGGTGGGGGGGGGGGGGGTCTTGGGGTTCTAAATTTTTCTGTCATCCATTCTTTGGGATTTTCTCCTGTTTTGTGGATGTCTGTGAAGGGTAAGAATTTCAGGTTGTTTACTGTGTACATTCCCTGATATTGAATGAAACTACTGAGCCATCGGGCAGAAAATAAAAGAGCCTAAAACCATGTATCACCAAGCACAAGGACATTCTTTGATGCTGTTAAGACTATTGAACAGTCCCCTAATGTAATAAGATTCCCTCTTAACCTCATAATCTACCTCACTTGGCCTTGTCACTTATTGTCCACAGTTTCTCTGTAACCATAACACTTTGTATTCTGTTATTGTTTTTCCTTTGTACTTCCCCTGTGCACTGATGTGATGAAATGAGTTTGTCTCTGTGCTTTGTGGTGCATCAGGCGGTAACCTTGCCATTTCTTTAGCATTTTTGTCTGTTTTTTTAAGGCCGAGTTGCTAGCTCAATCCAGCACAGGTTGAAAGCGGGCAAGGAGCTGGCTGACTTTGAACCCGGGACCACTCGCTTCAAAGCCCGGTGCGGATGCCACTACAACACCGGGCGGCTAAAGGTGAGGGTAAACTCAAAGAAACTTATTCAGCCATACAGTCCAATCCCTCCTCCATCTTGAATTGTGAAAAGGTAGAATGAAAACAAAGACACAAAAATTAAATACATGAGCATACTTCTAAAACCTTGGGAAATTTGTGTAGAGGCATTAAAATTTTAGAATTCAATGCATCACCTCTTTTTAAAATAATTCATCTTTAATAAGAATGCCCAATTTCATAATTTCAAGTGTTAACTCTGTTAATAATAACTTTGTGAGCACAAAATGAACTCGTGTATCCATAATCGTTGACAAAAAGAACAAGACATTCTCTACAGTTCACAAATAGTACTTACATTATTAAAATTAAAAATTAACAAATTTAATGTTATGGAAAAAATATTGAAAACTGCTGAAGACTTTATAATTAAATTGATATTCAATTAGTTTTGTAATGCATTGCAAAAAAATCTCAACTTGACAAGTTTGGAATATTGCTTACATCATTCTTGCAAGTTACAATAAAATTGTGAAAACACAAAATTATTTTGTTTCAAATTCTAGAATTTTGCATATCTTACTTCTGGCATTGATAAAATTAATGGATATTTATCACAATTTCACAAATCACTTTATTTTGTTGGATGATGGAGGAAAACCAAAGACACTTCACCTCTTTACACGTTACTTTTGATGACCTCAGGACATACCAAACTACTTTATGGACAACTTAATTGCTTTTTTTTAAGAAAAAAAATGTTGTAATCATTGTAACAGAGAAATAAAGCAGGTGATTATTACACAATAATGTGATAATAATCAGATCTGTTGTACAATATTGACATAAGTGAGAAATACTAAACACATTAGCACACCCAAAAACATCTGAAGCACTTCCAGGGAATTTTTACGGCCATGATAGAGTGCGGACTGTGGGTGGGACGGGACCACCAAATTGACAGCAACTCTGACAACATAGCAATATCCCAGTACAGTATTGCATTGGAATGAAAGCCTAGAATTTGTTCAGAATCAGAATCAGCTTTATTATCACCGGCGTATGACGTGAAATTTGTTAACTTAGCAACAGCAGTTCAATGCAATACATAATATAGAAAAATAATAAATTAAATAATAAGTAAATCAATTACAGTATATGTATATTGAATAGATTTAAAAAACATGCAAATAAACAGAAATACTATATATTAAAAAAAAGTGAAGTAGTATCCAAAGATTCAATGTCCACTTAGGAATCGGATAGCAGAGGGGAAGAAGCTGTTCCTGAATTGCCTTCAGGCTTCTGTACCTCCTACCTGATGGTAACAATGAGAAAAGGGCATGCCCTGGGTGCTGGAGGTCCTTAATAATGGATGCTGGCTTTCTGAGACACCGCTCCCTTAAGAGGTCCAGGGTACTTTGTAGGCCAGTACCCAAGATGGAGCTGACTGGATTTACAACCTTCTGCAGCTTCTTTCAGTAGCTCCTGTGCAGTAGCTCCTCTGTACCAGACAGTGATGCAGCCTGTCAGTTTTGAACTCAACATGCTACCCGAGTTGTGAGGCCCATCAACATTGACACAACAAACTCAAACCTCAGCACTTCAACCCACTTCACTTTGCATTAGAGAGTCCAGAACTAGAATCAGGTTTATTATGATGATGATAATAATAATACCCTCCTGATGAAGGGTTTCGCCCTGAAACGTCGTTATTACCTCCTCCCATAGATGCTGTCTGGCCTGCTGAGTTCTGCCAGCATTTTGTGTTTTTTATCAGGTTTATTATGACTGTCTTACATGGCATGACATGTGTTGTTTTGCAGCAGCAGAACAAAGTTACTATAAATGACCAAATAAATAGCTAGATAGATAGATAAATAAATAAATAAATAAATAGAGAGAATAAAGGAGTAATAAGGCGATGTTCATGGACTATTCAGAAATGAGTTGATGGAAAGAAAAAAGTTGTTCCTGAATCACTGAATATGGGTCTTCGGGCTCTTGTATCTCCTTCCTGACAGGAATAACAGAACAGAAAGCTAACACAACTCCATAATTCATTTCAACCCATTCCTTTAACTCTCTACCTTGTGTACCTTCAACCATCTGGGAATCACCTCTGCAATTCCCATGCTGGTCCTTGTCTATTTTTCTTCAAGATTCTTAAGTTTCTCTTGAAACCTACTATAACAAAATGTTGAGTGACCCCTCCTGTTTTCTCCACGTCCCAGCTTCCATTTTTGAATTTTGAAGAGACTGAGAATAATGCTCTCATTAAAAGATACTTTAAAATATCAGTCAGTAGTTAGCAAGGCTCTTTAAGTACTGATTCAGAAATTTATAGGAGCTAATGCACAAACTTAATTTGTTTTATATAATTTATTCCTGCATTAGCAAGGTCATTGAATTCAGCCTGTTTGGAGTGTGGTGGATATAAAATACAAAAGATAGAAGCCTAAATTTTCCGTTCATGTTGTTTTCAGCACAATTCCTGTGTGCTGAAATCCTGGAAATCCTTGATCAAAGGATGGTGGAATTTTACAATGCAAATCACAATCAATACCATTTTAGCTCCTGTTATTTTAAACAATGCGGTGTCGCACCCACAAACCTTATCGTGCCTACAGTAAGTTAATCATTTAATACATTTATAAGTCTTCAAGGCAATTCCAAAAAATATCGAGATGATTTGGATGCAAATACACTACTAAGTAAGCTCTGATATATTTTGTGGAACACAAAAGAAATTTCAGAGCCCCAAACAGTCCATCCAGGTGATGTAACACTTCACTGTGAATCTTTTGGGGCCATCTACTGGCATCCAGTGCTCCTGACGCTGCCTCCTCTACATTGCTGAGACCCGATGAAAATTGGGGTCCACTTCGTTGAGTACCTCCGCTCCATCTGCAAAAAGCGCAATTTCCCACCGGCCAAACCTTTTAATTCCTATCTCCATTCTTATTCCAACATGCCGGTTCATGTCCTCCTCTTCTGCCACGATTAGAGCACACACAGGTTTGAGGGGCAACACTTCATATTCCATCCATGTAGCCTCCAAATTGACAGCATGAACATCGATTTCTCCTTACTGTAATTTTCCCCCTCCTTCTCCCTGACTCTGACTTTTCTTTTTACCCGCCTATCACCTCCCCTGGTACCCGTCCTTCTGCTAAGGATGATTTCAATATCTCTGCTAAAGCCATGGGAATTTCTGCATGCCTCCCTTGTCCTTCTTCCCCTCCCCCCCACCTTCTTGTTCTGGCATCTTCCCCCCTAGTAAATCTAGTCAGCTCCATCTTGGGCACTAGCCTACAAAGTACCCAGGACATCTTCCGGGAGCGGTGTCTCAGAAAGGCAACGTCCATTATTAAGGACCTCCAGCACCCAGGGCATGCCCTTTTCTCACTGTTACCATCAGGTAGGAGGTACAGAAGCCTGAAGGAGCACACTCAGTGATTCAGGAACAGCTTCTTCCCTTCTGCCATCTGATTCCGAAATGGACATTGAACCGTTTGACACTACCTCACTTTTTTATTATACAGTATTTCTGTTTTTTGCATGTTTTTTAATCTATTCAATATACGTATACTGTAATTGTTTTACTTATTTATTATTGTTATTTCATTTATTATTATTTAATTATTATTTTTTTCTATATTATGTACTGCATTAAACTGCTGCTGCTAAATTGACAAATTTCATGTCACATGCCAATGATAATCTGATGAAAGGTCTCGGCCCAAAATGTCAACTGTTGATGTGTTTCCACAGATGCTGCCTGACCTGCTAAGTTCCTCCAGCATTTTATGTGTGTTGCTCAGCGTTCCAGCATCTGCAGATTTGCTCTTGTTGGTTATTTTAAAATTGGGTTATGCGTATCAAGTGAATTTGCTGTGATTTGAGATACCTGTTATTTTGAACTAAACGTTCTTAATTACTCAAGAGGGATTTTGGCAATGTGTGATTATGTCAAAGGAATACGTTTAAAAGGCACTAACTTTAGGGAAAAAAGAATTAATTATTTTGAAGTCACGGAATATCTTCTTACACAGAGGTTAAGTAAGGAGTATTTATTATATCTAAAGAAAAAAGACGATAAAAGACAGATAACAAATTTAACAAATCAGATTAGTAACACTGATAAAATCTTACAAAGTTTACTTTGTTGATAATAAAAGATATTATTAACAGATCCATACTCAGGGAACTAACACTTCAATAGTGAGACAAGTTTAACCTATGACCTTGTAACTTGGGAAAGAGGAGAACAAAGCTTTGGATACCACAGTTACAAAGCTAAAGAAAGACTGACGGGATAACACTGTGCAGTAAGCTCTTGAGCTGAGTTATCTCAACAAGTAAGATTGCAACTTCACACCACTATTGTTGAAAATGTCAATCAAAGCTATGAAGGAGAATTATCTTCACAAATATTGATTACTTCAGCTGAAAATAAGTTTATTTTATGAAAATCTCTTTTTAAAAATAGTGCAATGTACATATGATTGTATTAGGCAACGCAGATACTGTGATTATAATAAGTTTGAATAAGTATGTATTTCTGAATAATGGAACAACCACTGCACCGCATTAGCTGTTTCCACTTTTTCTGTTGTGGAGGAAAGGGACAAAAATTAAAACATTCCCAACATTGAATTTGTCTGCTGTGTGAATCAATGGTAAATGAAAGGGAAAAATACTGAGAAATAGGTCTTGTGTTCATCTTAGCTGAGAAAGGTAAACTCTGCGGCAAGGACAGTCTGGGATATCCCTCCGATAATTGTCAGCCCACTGCCGAACTGTATCAAAAACGGCTTATTTGTGAGAGTTTGTGCTTATGTTTTGTATATCCTTTATCTGCACCAGAACATATGCATAACCAGTACAACAATGTACATTAATCGCAGAATATTATCCCAGTACACCACATCTGCCCAGTCCCAACATAAGAACACAGAGCATAGAAGCAGAATTAGGCCATTTGGCCCATCATTTCTGCTGTGCCATTCTGTCAGGGCTGATTTATTACCCCTCTCAATCCCATTCTTCTGCCTTCTTCCTGTACCCTTTGACATACCTATTAATCGATAATCTATCAATCTCCACTTTGAGTATACCCCATGACTTGGCCTCCACAGCTGCCTGTGGCAATGAATTCCACAAATTCACCACCTTTTGGCTAAAGAAATTCCTCCTCATCTCTGTTCTAAGTGAATGACCTTCTATTCTGAGGCTCTGCTCTCCAATGTTGGACTCCCCCACTCTAGGAAACATCCTCTGCACGTCCAAGTATGGATCGTTATTTATATTTTAGACTATGACAGAAAACCTCACATCCAGTTGAGAGGATAAAGAAAACTGGTTCTATGTAGAAAAAACTGTGCCATATAAACTGATTAAGATTACTCAAAAATATTAGCATAAAAGAGATTTTTTTCCTCCACACTGCAGCAGTGAATGGTAATCCAATATGACAGCTTGTTCTTTCAGAAGAACCAAAGGAAAAGCGTACGGAACATCAATTGTTTCTCTGTCCAGCCATCCTCCCTAACTTGCTGAGTGTTTAAATTATTTTCCTCTTTCATTTCACAGAGCTGCTGGGCACGAGAGATTTCCGTGAATTGACACTTCAAATCAATCGATATCAGAAAAGGGAAAACCACAACAATGGACCCCTCACCACTCCACCACCTGAGTTCAGTGATGAATAGACAATGGACAATAGGTGCAGGAGTAGGCCAATCGGCCCTTTGAGCCAGCACCACCATTCACTGTGATCATGGCTGATCATACACAATCAGTACCCCGTTCCTGCCCTCTCCCCATATCCCTTGACTCCGCTATAGAGATGCCTTGCCTCTGAATTGAATCTTACTTGGCAAAGCAGTTGGACATTCGGAGGCAATGAACCCATTAAGAAAGCCACACCTATCCTTATTGCTATTGGCTAATGAAGTAAAGGGGTGGGGCAGAATAATAACCTTTCTTTTGGCAAAGCTGCCTTCATAAACCAGAGAAGATAAAAGAAAATGTATCTACATAACAAAGTCCAATATGTGCGACTAAAGATTAGTATTGCTCACAAACATTTATTTGCTGTGTTTGCAAAACTTTAGAGAACAGCAATCAGATTACTCATGAGTCCAGAAAGCTACAGCTTTCTGCTGATGCACGTGCCTCTAGTGTCCTACCCAGATTTATACCTAGTCAGTGATTTGTTCATTTACTGCTGATTGGAGTCCTTGGTACAAAGTGTTGAAGTGGACTTACTGGTGGCGATTTGTAACAAGATTATTAGAATGTTATTTAACATTTGGAATCTTTAGAGCTAGTTCAATCCAGTCCAGGCCTAATGTTTGCATGTTTAATATTACACCAGCAATCACTGGTTAAACCATTCTCCTCTTCCCTCACCTCCTTTCAGAGCCCCACAGAGCCCTTCTAGGTGAGGCAACGCCACACCTGCAAATCTGTTGTGGTCGCCTATTGTACCTAGTGCTCCCAATGCTGCCTTCCCCATGTTGGTGAGACCCAATGTAAATTGGGGACTGCTTTGTTGAGCAGCTCCGGGCCATCCACCTAAAGCGGAATCTTCCAGTGGCCAGCCATTTAAATTCCTGTCCCCGTTCCCATTCCCATTCCAACATGTCAGTTTGTGACCTCCTCTTCCACCACGATGAGGTCATAGTCATGGTAGAGGAGCAGCACCTCATATTCCATCTCAGTAGCCTCCAACCTAATAACATGAACATTGATTTCTTCTTCTGGTTAATTTTCCCCCTCCCCTTCCCTCTTTTCCTATTCACCACTCTGACCTCTTTCCTCTTCCCTTCACCTCTGCCTGATGCCCTTTTTTCTTCCCTTTCTCTCACGGTCCACTCTCCTCTCCTCTACCAGAGCCCTTCTCCAGCCCTTTGCCTTTCCCACTCACCTGACTTCATGGCGCTACTTCCCCTCCCCCCCCACCTTTTTACTCTGGCGTCTTCCCCTTTCCTTTCCAGTCCTAAAGAAAGGTCTCGTCCTGAAATACTGATTGTTTACTCCTTCCCATAGATGCAGAGTTCCTCCAGCATTTCGTGTATGTTGCTCTGGATTTCAGCATCTGCAGTATCTCTTGTGTTACTGGTTAAACCATGTGCTCTTATCCCTTCCAAGGTACAAGTAACAATCAACAATGAATTAAGTACAGATCACAACTGGAACTTCCTTGATTGGCCTGGCTCGTTACTACACCAACCAGTAAGCTAAGCCGAAGAAGCACAGAAAACTTTTTTTTTAAATTCATGTCAAGTAAAGCATTTCAAATTTATCCAATGCTCTACCAAATGTTGATGAGGACTCCCTAAAAGTCAACAGATACCTTAATTCATACCAATAATGTTGCCAAGCACACTACTGTAAACAGAATAGTGGAATTCTCTATAAACTAGTTACAGATTTGACCAAGTCTTGTAAGATAACATTCAAAATTAAAATTACCACCTACAGTTACAGCAAATATACTGGTTGTTATGATCCGAGGGTCAAGCAAAGTCAGTAGAAAATTAGAATAAAGCTTCTGTATTCTCTAACCATTGTATGAGTCTCCTTTATGGCACAAGTACAAGAACTTATGGAATCCACATATCCATTTTAAACCTCGTATGCTTTCATCCTATCAATTATTTATTTCTCTAAATATATATATGCTAAGTATGCAATGTTCCATTCCTTGATGTCATAGTATATATCAGATGGATATTAAAAGAAATATGAAATGCTGCAATTGGCGACACTCTTGCAAAACAGGTTGATAGGTTTTAAAGAGCAGGTTAGGTAAACTGTAAAATGAAATGGAATACCTGCACAATTCTCCCTTCTTATTGTTTATCCCTCTTTAATTAATTGTTATTGTGCTACATTTGTGCCGTCCTTACCGCGGGCCTAATACTTAAGTCCAATAAACATATTTCAATATGGATGTGGCAAAGGACAATGCACAGACACTTCTAGATTGCTTGTGAAACCATATTAATATCTGAGCTTGAATTGATGCAAAGACACACAGTAGTTTTCTTGTTCTGCTGTAAGGCACTCCAAGCATGGTAGCAATAGGACAAAGTTATTGTTCAAACTCATTATACAAAGAATTAACATGTAAGATTTTAGGCCCACTGTGATCTTTTGATAGATAATAATTAATTTATTTTGTGGAATACATATTTTGAATGAATGCAGTTTGTTTCAGTGAATGCCTTGGCCATCATTTTTCAAAACAGCAAGTAAATCGCTAAAAATATTTCAAAATAGTTGTGAAATGTAATAAACTATACTTGTTAAAAGCATATACCATCTAATAATACTTGTAAAATTAACCTCATCCTTAAAGTTTACCAATTCACAATACAGTTCTCTTATTTGTATAATGCAACTGACAATATTGCAGATAATTAATTACTCACAGTGTCGAACCATGTTCCAGTCCAGAAAAGATGTTACATCACATTATGGACGGTCGCGTGTCAGGATTGTTATATGCAAAACAAAACAGCAGTGAGAACAAAATAACAGCAGAGGCTAAGAATATGTTTATTTTATGATATGTCTGGGATACTATAGAGGTTAGTGCCATTAAAATGGGGATTTATGTTAAAATTTATACATCCTTTGAGTCCCTTATCTAAGAAAGGATGTGTTGACATTGGAGTGGGTTCAAAGGAGGTTCACGAAAATTATTTTGGGATTGAAAGGCTTATTGGAAGGAGCGTTAGATGACTCTGGGCCTGTACTCACTGGAGATCAATAGAATGAGGAGGGATTTCATTGACACCTATCGAATGTTGAATGTTAAATGCCTCAATAGAGTGGATGTGGAGAGGATCTTTCCTATGATAGAGGAGTCTGACCAGAGGACACAGACTCAGAATAGGGGGATAGATGGGAGATGAGGGGCAATTTCTTTAGCCAGAGGGTGGTGTATCTGTGGAATTTATTGCCACAGGCAACTATAGAGGCCAAGTCATTGAGTAAGGCAGAGGTTGATGGATTCTTGATTAGTCGGGGCATGAAGGGATACGGGGAAAGGCAGGTGATTAGGATTGAGAGGGAAATGGATTAGCCATGATGAAATGGCAGAGCAGACTTGATGGGCCGAATGGCCTAATTCTGCTCCTATATCATTGCCAATAATATGAATGCATCTTCCTCGATAAAATTTAGGAAAACTCAGATTTATGATGTTATATATGATCATATGACTTTAACAAACAAATAGTTCAAATTTCTGCAGAATGATTCAGTAAGGAGTGCAGAGTAGCACAAGTCATTAAGAAGTCACATTTCAGTGTATGCTGTGCATTTAACCAAAATTATAAATGATCAACATTTCTACTTTCTCTTTAATTTCTTCAGGTTGTGCTTTTCTTTAAGCAAATTAAAACACTTTATGACTAAATGGCTCAAGAAATTATAAGCTCTGTTCAATTTAAAATAACATTGCTACATTTTGGTTAAATAGATTGAAGGTTAGTTGAAGTTTTGCTACAAGGCCAAATGACCAGTTTATTCTTAATATAGTTGTTAATCAATCAAACTGATTTGAAATAAATTGGTTTTTAACTTTATTTGCCATATTCTGCTTATACAAACTTGAATACATGGCTTTCAAAATATTAATCAAAGTAGAATTGATACCATAAACATACCCGAAGTCTAATCATTCAGTAATAACCATGTTAATTTGAAACCGGTTATAAACTAATACAACTTAATCGGCGATGTTCGATCACCAAACTGGAAGATAATCATATTAAGGTAGATCAGCTGATGACTGGCATTTTTTCACTGCCTACCCTGTCAAATCAATGTAATGGCTTAGTTTAGGAAAGAATTCGTACAAAGTATTAATATATATTAACTGTATTTTAAAATTTCTCCTTATTACAGTGTAAAATCAGCATGTTCAATTAAATCTCATCTAACCTTGCGTCAGGTTTAAAACTAAGCCGTTTAGAACAGCAATCACGTTTCCATCAACACATAAGCTTTTCGTACACGTACATAGTTAAAAGCAGTGAAAATACTGCAATCAGAGGCTAAAATAACTCCGCGTTTAATTTATCCATTGTATATCTCTATTGAATTTGCTCAGGTCATATATGCAATTGCAGCGTTTGGATTTATTTTACAAGTACTCGGAGACTTTTGCAGCTTGCATGGTTTAAATACGTGCCAATTTGTCTCTATTCTTTTGCCGGGATATCTGAGAGAGCAGAGAGACATTCATGAATTCCATGCCCTCGGCACTCAAAATTCATCTGGCAAATTATCTTCAATGATATTAAGCCTCGGGTTGGGTAATTTGTAATAAGTTCCATAACTGCAGTAATCTCATCACGCATACTGTACACGGTCAAAAAAAAAACATTCTGCCCCCGAACGGGATTTGAAAAGCGAAACAAAACTCAAATTAACCTTCACAGATCAAAACCCTTACCTTTCCCACTTTAAGCAGCACTTCAGAAGTCCCCAAACAGTTGAAATTGAAAAAGACTCAAACGTTGCATAACAACTAATCCGTGTTTTTTTAAATAACACTATTTTTGAAATACTGAATTAAACATTCAAATAGCATACATCCACTTGCAAAACATCGCAACTCCAAATCCACTTTCTTTTTGCGCTGAAGACTAACTGCCCGAGAGGTTTCCAGTTCAACGAATCCGAAAAGCAGACGCATCTTGCACACCGCCCATCAGGGCCGTATACGCCAATCCCATTGGTCAATCATCTTCCCTAATCACCTGGTGCCGAAAGCGGAATCCTGATCCCGGGATCTGTCAATAATAAACTGACAGGTACATGTCAACCTCCTCCATTTAGAACTGTTGTCAATCGGGATAGGTTATTATTAGTAAACTCGTTTTTGATCCAAAAGTGCCAGTTAAGAGGCATCAAAGTCCAAAATAATGAGCTGGTTAATTATGAGGGAAGTTTCGATTGGATTCAAAAGATGGTGAACCAAAAATACACTGAACAAAAGTCATTCTGAATATTGTTAGCTTGCCACCTTTTTCAGCTATGACAAAACCACTTGCAAAGGTTGGGAAGGCGAGTACGGTAACGGAATAGAGCAGAAAATCCTCGATCTGAATCTGGAAATAACTTCAGCTCACTGTTACAAGTGGCAGTAGAAGTGGACCCAAGCGCAGGACACAGGCACGAAGATTGAGCCGGAAGCCTACATGGACATGAACGTTGGACAACAAACAGGAGGGACTTGGACACAGAGCCTGGACACAGACGCGGAGCCTGGACTTGGACACGGAGCCTGGACTTGGACACGGAGCCTGGACACGGACGCGGAGCCTGGACTTGGACACGGAGCCTGGACACGGACGCGGAGCCTGGACTTGGACACGGAGCCTGGACACGGACACCAAGCCTGGACACAGACACGGAGCCTGGAAAGGGACACGGAGCCTGGACACAGACACGGAGCCTGGACACGGACACGGAGCCTGGACACAGACGCGGAGCCTGGACTTGGACACGGAGCCTGGACTTGGACACGGAGCCTGGACACAGACACGGAGCCTGGACACGGACACGGAGCCTGGACACAGACGCGGAGCCTGGACTTGGACACGGAGCCTGGACACAGACACGGAGCCTGGACACAGACACGGAGCCTGGACACGGACACGGAGCCTGGACACAGACGCGGAGCCTGGACTTGGACACGGAGCCTGGACACGGACGCGGAGCCTGGACTTGGACACGGAGCCTGGACACGGATGCGGAGCCTGGACACAGACACGGAGCCTGGAAAGGGACACGGAGCCTGGACACAGACACGGAGCCTGGACACGGACACCAAGCCTGGATACAGACACGGAGCCTGGAAAGGGACACGGAGCCTGGACACGGACACAGACCCTGGACACAGACACCAAGCCTGGATACAGACACGGAGCCTGGCAAGGGACACGGAGCCTGGACACGGACTTGGCGCCTGGACATGGACATGGATCCTGGACACGGACATGGAGCCTGGACTTGGACTTGGACACGGGGTGACAAAACCAAACAACGACAGACGATTTGTATCTTGACTCAGAGTAGCGGCAAACGGCCGACAATACTCAGCTGGACACGAAGAGACGGAATTCCTGACTCAGAGTAGCGGCAAAAGGTCAGAAATCCTCAGCTGGACACAAAAACAACAGAATTCGCATCTTGACTCGGAGCAGTGGCAAATGGCCGGTAACACTCAGCTGGACATGAAAACGACAGAATTCCCAAAGCAACCCCAGGTACCAAAGCAACTTAGAACCCACTATTTTTGGCGGCCCGGAACGTGCATTGCCGCACTTGCTCAGGTGACGGTCCAGCCCTGAGTAGATGTAAACCACAGTTTTTATGCTGCTGGTTCGGATGAGAACCAGGTGCCTTAATGAAGGAGGCCAGGAGAACATGGGGAAAAGAAAACAAGGAGTTAACGGACCGGACCATGACACCCACAGCATTTTGCTACATATTAACAAACGCAGATGGCCTTTCACACTACTGAGAAATACTGTCCTCTTTCTCATTGTTTTTTTTTCGAGTCCGGAGCCAATCAGATCAGAATGGTTATCAAGTGGCTCAGATATATATCCAGTGGCTGGGGCATTTGTGAGCTGATCGGCCAGAATTCACAAAAAAAACAAATGTAATCAATGATGAAGATTATGTACTCAGCAGTGATAGAGAAGTGCCAGGTTCTCACTTCTTTCAAAGCTGTCCACTGGACTGCCAGGCATCAGTATTTGTTGTTAAGTGAGAACCGTATCAAAATGGGGATCTGGGACCTGGGACCTCTATTAAACTTGCAGTGCCCCCAACTAATCAGGCTGTAGGCTCATGAAGAGGCTAACATGAATGTATATTATATCCATTGCAAAATATTCAACCAGAGAGATGAAAAGTGTTTCTTATCCCCTTTAATCCAACAAATTGAAAAATCATCAACAGCAATCTAATCTGAATCAGTAAGATTTATATTAGAATAGATAAACCCTCACTTTTCCTGGTGTATTTTGCCTCCAACAACTGCAAGCTCTTCCCCTTCATATATTTGAACACCGAGTCCTTCCGCAAATAGCACTTGAACAAAACTTTTGGAGAAGCAGGCTGATCCAGAAAGCAATTTTCCGATGACCAAATTTAATGCATGTGGATGGAAGCTGAGATTTGCTGTTGGCTGAACTGTTGCTCCCACTAGAAAATCAGTGCCACATGTTCATTCATCACAGGGATTTCTGAAGATTGTAAGATAGGAGTCCTTCCATTTATAATATAAAGGCACTAAGGTAATTTTGAATTGTAACCTCTGATTGAAGAAAGATGTCACAGCAGTAAACTTGAATCTATCCAGGTCCCACAAATAGCAATGTGAAACAGCTGAGAGATAATAGACGAGAATGTACTTATCTTGCATAGGTAATTGTAAGGCATGAGTCAGCCTGTTCCCAACTTCGCTGTGACAAAGCTGCTAATAAGCTGGAGGTCACCCTCCATAATATCAGGTACCTGCTCCATGACTAGACTGTGCATGCTGAAGGACAAATGTCCTGAGCTAAAGATCCATATACACTGCACATTGGGAAACAGATCCTGCCATGAATGGGGTCCAAATGAAAAAAAAGTATGCAAAGTTCAATGGCTTGGGATTTTACCCCATTACTTTATCCAAGAATTTAAAATTACATATTAGTACTGAAAATTAACTTTTCTGTATTTTTAAAATTAGTTTTATACTACTTAAGTTTATGACTTTACATATCACAGATTTACACAAGGTGACACGGCAGGGTTAGTGTAGTGCTTTACAGCGCCAGAGAACCAGGTTCAATTCCCACCACTGTCTGTAAGGAGTTTATATGTTCTCTGCATGACCACGTGGGTTTGTCCCAGCTGATTCAGTTTCCTTCCACATTCCAAAGATGTACGGGATAGGGTTAGGAATCTGTGGGGATGTCATGTGGATGCCCCCAGCATGGCCAGACTTGTGGGCTGCCCCCAGCAAATCCTCGGACTGTGTTAGTCGTTGATGCAAAGACTGCAGTTCGCTGTATGTTTCAATATGCATGTGACTACTAATCTTTGATCATTAGCAGTATTTAAAAACTGTTCAAATTTGATTGGGGCACTCTGAGCTTGGAGCATCAAAAGCCCAGAGGTCCATATTGCCCTTCAGGGTGGCCTTAACAATCAGGCCACCAGGACAATTGGACCTATGGGGCTGCAAAAAATGTAGACGTGGCAATTGGGAGCATTAGGCTACACCAAGCATTATCCAGTCCTTTGGGTGATAATCCACCTGAGAGAACTGACAAAACATAGATTTAAGATTTGTTGCACTGCAAAACTACCTACTTTTCTCAAGGCATCAATGGAGCAATGTGTTGGTAGCTGTTCTACTCTCTCTATACACATGACCTGGTGGCTGGGCATAGCTCAAATACCATCTACAAATTTGCTGACAATACAACCATTGTTGGTAGAATCTCAGGTGGTGACGAGAGGACGCACAGGAGTGAGATATGCCAACCAGTGGAGTGGTGCTGCAGCAACAACCTGGCACAACGTCAGTAAGACAAAAGAGCTGATTGTGGACTTCAGGAAGGATAAGATGAAGGAACACATACCAATCCTCATAGAGGGATCAGAAGTGGAGAGAGAGAGAGCAGCTTCAAGTTCCTGGGTGTCAAGATCTCTGAGGACCTAACCTGGTCCCAACATATCGATGTAGTCATAAAGAAGGCAAGACAGTGGCTATACCTCATTAAAAATTTGAGGAGATATGGCATCTCAGTAAATACACTCAAAAACTTCTATAGTTGTACTGTGGACAGCATTCTGACAGGCTGCATCACTGTCTGGTATGGAGGGGCTACTACACAGGACCAAAAGAAGCTGCAGAAGGTTGTAAATCTAATCGGCTCCATCTTGAGCACTAGCCTACAAAGTACCCAGGACATCTTTAGGGAGCTGTGTCTCAGAAAGACAGCGTCCATTATTAAGGACCTCCAGCACCCAGGGCATGCCCTTTTCTCACTGTTACCATCAGGTAGGAGGTACAGAAGCCTGAAGGCACACACTCAGTGATTCAGGAACAGCTTCTTCCCCCTGTCATCCGATTCCTAAATGGACATTGAAGCTTTGGACACTACCTTACCTTTTATAATATACAGTATTTCTGTTTTTGCATATTTTAAAAAATCTATTCAATATACGCAATTGATTTACTTGTTCATTTTTTATTATTATTATTACTTCTTTTTCTCTCTCTGCTAGAATATTTATGGGATTGAACTGCTGCTCCTAAGTTAACAAATTTCACGTCACGTGCCGATGATAATAAACCTGATTCTGATTCTGATAATGTCATTCCTAATGAGTAGATGTTTGGATAATTCTTGTGACAGTCAAAATTCCAAAAACCACACTGATGTAAGAGACCAAGATTAATGCTATGTTCATATGTTGTATATTGATCATCCTCCACTCAATATAATTGTTTGGCAATATTACCCTGTTTTCGTTGGCGAGAAGCCACCATAGAATCTATGGTCTTGGGAGACTTGACAATTTTCACTTCTTGTTGTGTAAGGAAATATTTCATTAAAATGTGAAAACTAGTTAATGTTAGGAACAAGGCTTTTCAAAATGCATACTCTGGCTTTATTAGATCAGAATTATTATTAGAACAGTGAAGAAATGTTTTTTCCTTTCAATTTAACCATCCAAAATATCCATCTGTTTACTAGTTCAGCCACAATGGAAACTCAACTGTATTGGCTTATAGTTTTCAATAGTAAACATAACTACAATTTTTATCAAAGCATATTATTTTTTGATTTAGAATATGTATTTTGAGTAGTTCTAATATATATGTATCCTCCATGAACAGCTGTAAAATCTCTAAGAAATGTTTAAACAATAAAATTTGCCAAAAGACGCATCTTGACACACCTCATCAGATGTGGTAACATGAAAAAGACATCTCGTAGATGGTGAGAATTTTTAATAATGGATGCTATCTTTGTGAGATAACAATGTCCTCAACGGCTAGGATGGTTGTGTCTGTGATGGAGCTGGTTAAGTCTACAAACTTCTGCAGTAATTGTTCCAATTGAATTCCGAAACTTAACAGTTGGTCTTTAACACCTCCATGTTAGGTGCTGTCACAAGTCTTCACCCAACTTGAATTTTTCCTGTCTACCTTCTCTGGTGCTTGATGCAGGATCATAGTGTAGGAAGCATAAAGAGCTCCATTGGTAGAATGCTATCTTAAATGGAGAAATGTCCCTCAAAATGTAGTCCATCTCTTCATCTGAAGGAATATTTCTCAAAATTCTCTTTTTCCATTTCTTCTCCCTCTGTACCAAACTCTCACAATTTAACCCATTCACCTCATGTTACCCATTCTTTTAATGATGCTCTATTTCTAACAGCAGTGATCAGAGCATGAGGTTATCAATTGGTGAAAAGTTATTGTTAAACCCAAAGATAGTTATCTATTTGATAGCCCCTTTATTGTGGATATTGCCATCTAGATACTTGAAACAAGAACTGACTCAAAGCTTTTTTGACCTCCTTAGTAAAGGATCAAGTTGATAAGCCTTCCATCAGCAACAGATATATAGTTATAGACTACTACAGCACGGAAACAGGCCCTTTGGCCTATTTACTCAATTCTGAACTGTTATTCTGCCTAATGCCATTGAGCTGAACTTGCATTATTACCCTTCCAATCCCTCCCATCCATATCCTTATCTAAACTTGTCTTAACTGTTACAATTGAACCTGCAGGCACCATTTCCCCAGGCAGCTTGTTCCACACTTTCACCACCCCTCTGAGTGAAAAGGTTTCCTCTCAGGTTCCCCTTAAACATTTCACCCTTCACCTTTAACCTATGACCTCAAGTTCTGATCTCACTCAAACACGGCCGACAAAGTCTGTTTGTATTTATCCTCTCTATACCCCTCATAATTTTGTATACCTCTATTAACCCTTCTCATTCTCCTATGCCCCAGAGAATAAAGTCATAACCTATTCAACATTTCCCTGTAACTTGGGTCCTCAATTCCCAGTAACATCCCTATAATTTTTTTCTTTGAATCTTAGTAGAGGCAGGTTCGGTATTGTCATTTAAAGTAAAATTGGATAGGTAAATGTACAGGAAAGGAATGGAGGGTTATGGGCTGAGTGCGGGCCAGTGGGACTAGGTGAGAGTAAATGTTCGGCACGGACTAGAAGGGCTGAGATGGCCTGTTTCCGTGCTGTAATTGTTGTATGGTTATATGGTTAATCTTATTGTCAACTTTTCTGTAGGCAGATGACACAGCAGCCCACAATACTCCAAAATTGACCTTACTAACATCTTTTACAACTCCTGTACTCAGTACTCCGATTTACGAAGGCCAATATGCCAAATTCTGTATAACGCTTTCTACCTGTGATGTCACGTTCAAAGAATTATGGATCTGTAATCCTTGATCCATTTGTTCTACCACACTCTTCAGTGCCCTACTGTTCACTGTGTAAGTCCTACTCCAGTCTGTCCTCCCAAAGTGCAACACTTCACACTTGTCTGCATTATATTCCATCTGTCATTTTTCAGGTCAAGTTTTATCCATCTGATCCAGACCCCACTGCAAACTTTGCTAGCCTTCCTTTCTGCCCACTACATCTGCAATCTTGTTCAATTTGTACATTCGATGCTCAGGAAACAGCATATGAAACAGGCACACTCTTGCATTTCTCTGATATCAGGCATTAAACGGATGTGATACATCTTGCTGTTTACAAGCCAATTTTTGTTGAAAAGTCCATGCCTCTAATATGGCTTTCTGCAACTAATAAATAATTCCACCAGGAATGGTTAACATCATGAAATAATAGAGAACCCTACCACTTCCAAGCAAGGAAAAAGACAATATGTTCACTGCTGTAAAGTTCAAAGGTGAAAGTAAATTTATTATCAAAGTCATGATATTATTATTATTTGTTATCAAAGTCATGTCATTATATATGTCATGATACACAACCCTGAGATGCATTTTCTTATGGGCATACCAAAAAATCCATAATAGAATTATAGCCATCATAGAATAATGAAACACCGCAACAACTTGGGTGTTCATTCAGTGTGGATAAGAAAACAAACTCTGCAAATACAAACAGATAGAAATAATAATAATAAACAAATAAGCAATAAATATCAAGAACATGAAAGATAGTCCATAGGTTATGAGAACATTTCAATGATGGGACAAGTGAAGTTGAATGAAGTTATCCCCTTTGGTTCAAGAGCCTGAGAGTTGAGGGGTAATAACTATTCCTGTGCCTTGTGATATGAGTCAAGAGACCCATACCTCCTTCCTGATGGCAGCAGTGAGAAGACAGCATGACCAAGATAGTGGGGGTCCTGATGGTGGACACTGCTTTCCTGCTACACCGTTTCATGTAGATGTGTTCAATGGTGAAGAGGCTTTAGCCATGATGGAATATGCATAAAGATATGATTTCTACAGCTCATTGCCTTCTAATGACTATGGCATATTTATCTTATATCTTAATTTCCACAGAGTTTTTAGAAAATTAGGCAAGATGTTAGTGGAATAGGAAAGATGAAATATTTCCCAACATCATCCTTCCAAGATGACAAATTGAGACTGTTGTAATGTGAACAGACTCACCAGAGAGAGACTGAAGCTAGTGGATACAGAAGTGTTTTATTCAGTAAAATCAGACACTCTTGGTGGAAGGGACCCACTATAAGATGACATTTTATTTGCTATTGATCAATGGTAACAGTAGGACAGCTCGATAGTAACAATGTATCTACAATACTTCCTTTAAGTTAGACAGACAGACGTACTTTATTGATCCTGAGGGGTTTATAATTAAAAATTATATATAATTCTTAAACATGCCCTTCTTTGCACTTACACTCCAGACTACCAAAATGAATGTTAATCAGCATTGCCTGGTTTCCGATCAACTGGTGTCCACAGCTCTAAGAAACAATTGTTCCGGACTGGATTTTAAATTTAATCTACAATCCATGTTCATATCTGAAGAATGGCTGCCGTTGAACAAAATGCTTGTTATATACCCTAACTCCAGAATATGCATTAGCAGAGACCATAACAGAGTCACTGAATTATAGCTTTGTTTACCTTGAATTTGGAATATGTCCTTTGTCAATAGGACCCTGCTGATACAGCAAGATTTTCTGTATGATTCTAACTATCTGTTGCCTCACTGCAAAAAAAGTTTTGAAGTAGGGTATATCTGCAAAGCCTCATATCTGTAGGTAGGTAACAGGACAGTTATGAACAAGGCTGAAAGAGCATAAAGGAAATTTACAAGGATGTTGTCAGGCCTGGAGGACCTAAGTTATAAGGAAAGATTGAACGGGTTAGGACTGTATTCTTTAGAACGTAGAAGATTGAGAGGAGATTTGATAGAGGTGTACAAAATTATGAGGGGTATAGATAGAGTAAATGCAAGCAGGCATTTTCCAGTGAGGTCAGGTGCAACTACAACCAGAGGTAATGGGTTAAGGGTGAAAGGTGGTAAGTTTAAGCGTAACATGAGGGGAAACTTTTCTATTCAGAGGGTCGTGAGAGTGTGGAAAGAGTTGCCCATAGAAGCTTTTACCAGGGCTGAAATGTTTACTACAAGAGGACACAGGTTAAAGGTACTGGGGAGTAGGTACAGAGGAGATGTCAGGGTTAAGTTTTTTACCCAGAGAGTGGTGAGTGTGTGGAATGGGCTGCTGGCGGCGGCGGTGGAAGCGGATATGATAGGGTCTTTTAAGAGACTCCTGGATAGGTACATGGAGCTTAGAAAAATAGAGGGCTATGGGTAAGCCTAGTAATTTCTAAGGTAGGGACATGTTCGGCACAACTTTGTGGGCTGAAGGGCCTGTATTGTGCTGTAGGTTTTCTATGTTTCTAAGTGGTACATGCAATCTTTATGTCAATGTTTAAAAGAAATTTGGGTAGGTACATGAATATGGAGGGTATGGTCTCTGTGCAGGTCAATGGGAGTAGGCAGTTTAAACGGTTTTGGCATGGACTAGATGGGCCAAAGGGCCTGCTTCCAAGCTGTACTTCTCTATGACTCAATCTAGTAAATTTAAGAAACGTTCTAAGCTAATGCATGAAAAACCAGTGGTACTTACACAAAATTGTTTAACTGCAGACGTTAGTTTGTGTAATCACTTTTAAGTCTCATTTCATTTTCAGAGCATTTTAGAGGTTACATTTCTGTTACTTTATGGGATATTATTCTCTGATACTCTAGAAATAGAGGTTCTGGTGTAAAGGAGTAGGAAAAAGAATTGTAGAGTTAGAATGAAAAGGGATTCCCCTGAAAGGATGTATAGTCTGTGGCCACTTTATTAGACACTTCCTGTATCTAGTAAAATGACCTATGAGTGTATGTTCATGGTCTTCTGCTGCTGTAGCCCGTCCACTTCAAAGTTTGACATGTGTATTCAGAGATGCTTTTCTGCAAACCACATTATAATATATGGTTGTTTGAGTTACAGTCGCATTCCTGTCAGGTTGAACCAGTCTGGCCATTCTCCTCTGACTTCTCTCATTAGCAAGGCATTTTTGCCCACAGAACTACCACTCACTGGATTTTTTTGTGTTTTTTTGCACTGTTCTGTGAGAACTTAAGAGACTTTTAAGCATGATCAGCTGCTTCTGAGCTTCTCGACCCATGCCATCTAGCACCAACAATCATTCTACAAAGTCGTTGCAATCATATTTCTTCCCCATTCTGAATAGGCAGCATAGAGTAAATGAGGTGCTCGAGGAATATAAAGAGTGTAAGAAGAATCTTAAGAAAGAAATTAGAAAAGCTAAAAGAAGATACGAGGTTGCTTTGGCAAGTAAGGTGAAAATAAATCCAAAGGGTTTCAGCAGTTATATTAATAGCAAAAGGATAGTGAGGGATAAAATTGGCCCCTTAGAGAACCAGAGTGGACAGCAATGTGTGGAGCCAAAAGAGATAGGGGAGATTTTGAACAATTTCTTTTCTTCAGTATTCACTAAGGAGAAGGATATTGAATTGTGTAAGGTAAGGGAAACAAGTAGGGAAGTTATAGAAACTATGACGATTAAGGAGGAGGAAGTACTGGCGCTTTTAAGGAATATAAAAGTGGATAAATCTTCAAGTCCTGACAAGATATTCCCTAGGACCCTGAGGGAGGTTAGTGTAGAAATAGCAAGGGCTCTGAAAGAAATATTTCAAATGTCATTAGAAACGGGGATGGTGCTGGAGGATTGGTGTATTGCTCATGTGGTTCCATTGTTTAAAAAGGGTTCTAAGAGTAAACCTAGCAATTATCGGCCTGTAAGTTTGACGTCAGTGGTGGGTAAATTAATGGAAAGTATTCTTAGAGATGGTATATATAATTATCTGGATAGACAGGGTCTGATTAGGAACAGTCAACATAGATTTGTGCATGGAAGGTCATGTTTGACAAATCTTATTGAATTTTTTGAAGAGGTTACCAGGAAAGTTGACGAGGGTAATGTAGTGGATGTTGTCTATATGGACTTCAGTAAGGCCTTTGACAAGGTTCCACACGGAAGGTTAGTTAGGAAGGTTCAATCGTTAGGTATTAATATTGAAGTAGTAAAATGGATTCAACAGTGGCTGGATGGGAGATGCCAGAGAGTAGTGGTGGATAACTGTTTGTCAGGTTGGAGGCCGGTGACAAGTGGTGTGCCTCAGGGATCTGTACTGGGTCCAATGTTGTTTGTCATATACATTAATGATCTGCATTATGGGGTGGTAAACTGTATTAGTAAGTATGCAGATGATACTAAGGTAGGTGGCATTGTGGATAATGAAGTAGGTTTTCAAAGCTTGCAGAGAGATTTAGGCCAGTTAGAAGAGTGGGCTGAAAGATGGCAGATGGTGTTTAATGCTGATAAGTGTGAGGTGCTACATTTTAGTAGGAATAATCCAAATAGGACATACATGGTAAATGGTAGGGCATTGAAGAATGCAGGAATAATGGTGCATAGTTCCCTGAAGGTGGAATCTCATGTGGATAGGGTGGTGAAGAAAGCTTTTGGTATGTTGGCCTTTGTAAGTCAAAGCATTGAGTATAGGAGTTGGGATGTAATGTTAAAATTGTACAAGGCATTGGTAAGGCCGAATTTTGAGTATTGTATAAAGTTCTGGTTACTGAATTATAGGAAAGTTGTAAACAAAATAGAGAGAGTACAGAGAAGATTTCCTAGAATGTTCCCTGGGTTTCAGCACCAAAGTTACAGGGAAAGATTGAACAAGTTAGGTCTTTATTCTTTGGAGCGTAGAAGGCTGAGGGGGGGACTTGATAGAGGTATTTAAAATTATGAGGGGGATAGATAGAGTTGATGTGGATAGGCTTTTTCCATTGAGAGTAGGGGACATTCAAACAAGAGGACACGAGTTGAGACTTAGAGAGCAAAAGTTTAAGGGTAACATGAGGGGGAATTTCTTTACTCAGAGAGTGGTAGCTGTGTGGAATGAGCTTCCAGTAGAAGTGGTAGAGGCAGGTTCGGTATTGTCATTTAAAGCAATATTGGATAGGTGTATGGATAGGAAAGGAGTGAGGGTTATGGGCTGAATGCAGGTCAGTGGGATTAGGTGAGAGGAAGCGTTCGGCATGGACTAGAAGGGCCGAGATGGCCTGTTTCCTTGCTGTAATTGTTATATGGTTATATGAATAACAACTGAACCTCTTGACCATGTCTGCATGCTTTTATACAGTTGGTGCTGCATTATTGGCTGATTAGGTATTTGCATTAATGAGGAGAAGTACAGTTGTGCCTAATAAAGTGACCACTGGGTGTACATTGACTTCCTTTGTGCAAGGGTCTTGGTACCAATGTCTAAATAGAGATGTTTTCTAAAGTGGTGAGATGGGTTTAGACAGAATGATATAGGAACGGGAACCAGTACAAATTAACTACGGAGGGAAAAACAGGGATAGAAATGACAAAAAAACAACAGCATGCAAAAACAGCAAGTAGGAAAATAAAGTGTTAGAGGGAAACAGCATGGAAAATTAACTACATTTTAAAAAAGACAAACATTCCTCAGTCATAAACACAAGGAAAAAATCTGCAGATGCTGGAAATTCAAGCAACACACACAAAATGCTGGTTGAACGCAGCAGGCCAGGCAGCATCTATAGGGAGAAGCACTGTCGATGTTTCGGCCGAGACCCTTCGTCAGGACCCTTTGTCTGAACATTCCTCAGAGGCCACTTTAGTAGGTACACTGCTCATTTGAGCATCTCAGAAACTATTAATCTCCTGGGATTTTCATGTACAACAGTCTCTTGTACTCAAGTACCCTGAAGCGTCATCTGTAATAATGGATTTCAACAATTTCCCAGCCACTGAAGTCAGGCTAATTGGCCAGTACTTTCCTTTCTTTTGCATCCCTCCCTTCTTAAATAGCGGAGTGACATTTGCAATCTTCCAGTCCTCCAGAACCGTTCCAGAATCTGTGATTCCTGAAAGATCATTGCTAATGCCTCCACAATCTCTTCAGCTACCTATTTCCAAAGATTGCTGTGTAGTCCATCTGGCCCAGGTAACTTATTTACCTTCAGACCTTTCAGCTTCCCTGGCACCTTCTCCTTGGTAATAGCAACTACACTGACTTCTGACAGTCACAAATTTTTGGGATACTGTTAGTGGCTTCCATAGTTAAGACAGATGCAAAATACTTAATAAGTTTATCTGCCATTTCTTTGTACCCTATTTCTAGCTCTCCAGTGTCATTTTCCAGTGAACCAACTTTTAGTTCCTGACAAAGGGTCTCGGCCCAAAATGTCAACTGTACTTCTTCCTATAGATGCTGCCTGGCCTGCTGCGTTCCACCAGCATTTTGTGTGTGTTGCTTGAACCAACTTTTAGTATCCACTTTTATATTATTGGATAGCTTACCTTCATATTTCATTTTTTCTCACCTTAAGGGTTATTTAGTTCCTTTCTGATGGTTTTTAAAAGCTTCCCAATCTACTAACTTTCCACTAATTTTTGCTCTATTATACTCGGATCCCGCTTACCACTCCCCTGCATAGTGATGATTTGTTACAACGTGGTTATTCAATTAATTATTGAAAAATTTTTAATGAAAAAAATTCATTCTAAGCAACATTTGAAACTTGTCAAGAGCGGCCGCCATTATAGTAAACATTCAATCAGCCAATCAGAGTGCTTTACACATGCTCTGAGACACTCACAAAGAAGCTGAAGTTGGAGGAGAGCTCATAGCCTGGTCCCTCCTCAAGGTGTAACCACCACACGCTTCCCTCCACTGCTGCTCCACTGACGTCCAGATTAGGCCTACCTGTGTGTTTCTTACTCCACCGAAAGTCATCGACGTGCAGCTGCAGTTCATTAATACAGTCTCTACGGAGTTGCAACTCAATACATTTGGTGCAAATGTAGTTATCAGAGAGAATGGAGGTCTCCCAAAGTTCCCACATCTCAAACAAAGAACATGCCATTAACTCTGGACTCATTCTCACTGCACTGGCGATGTACTAATAGACAAAGAAAGAGAAAAAAAATACTAGAAACTTATTAGAACCTCTACCTGTCCTTGCTGAAGCTGTTGAGCCAAAGGCTAACCTCTCTAGCACTGGCCCACTCCAACAATGTCTGCTCCCACAGTGGGAACTCCGCCTACACCTCACTTTTTTTATGAGCTCAAATAAAGCTCACTCCCATTGAGACTTGTCCTTTCCAAATGGTTCCTACCCTACAGTGATGCCGATCGTTCAAGGAATGATGACACTGGTCCTTTCCAAATGGCTCCTGCCCTGCAACAGGTGCCAGTCTGTCACTTCTATTTAAAGAAGGGCAGGAAAGTGGCTTTGGGGAATATTGGATCAGCCGCACTCCTACTAAACGGTGGAGCAGACAGAAGGGCTATTCTTGTTCCTATTCCTCATGGTCTTTACACTCAGATATGTTTCCATTCAACTTTTTATTCATCTCATCCAAGTATTTTCTATGTGGAACAATATATGTCTTTTTACTTTCAAATTATACATTAACACGCCCAAAATATTTTCTCTGGTTCTCTCATAGATCAGACAGATATTTTATAGAAACAAATATGTTATCTTGGTATGGTGAATCATATAACTTTGGCCCTTTATTAGAAACAGAACATTTTAAAAATTGTTTTGTGTTAGACCCAATCAAGATACAGCAGTTATACATTTTGCATATCTGCGTCAGCGAATGGCCATTACTTCTCCAACCAACTCTCCAAAGCAAAGTTGCCAGTGCACCTTCTTTCCAAGCAATTCACCCAAAATTATTATAGCATTTCATTGGTCTTAACCGTTGAGACAACCAATATTGTTCTGCTCTAATTCTCCATCACTGTTTGGTAACAACTGGCTGCCATGTTTCCATCATCATAACAACAACTGCACAGCTCAGAAAACACAGTGACAGATCCTACAGTTACAGGGTGCGAGTGCAAGCTTTTGCTATTTACTGTATTTGCTACGTGCAATTTTAGTGTCTACATTTAATTATTTAATATCTTTTGTAGGGAGCAGATGGCTTATGGATCTCAATGACTGATGCATTCAGTCTCATTACTTGAGGTCAGAGCTTTATGGCCTCCATAAGAGTGTTATCTCTCGAACATTACCAATTAGTGGTGCCCTTCTTCACAGCAAGAAATCCCTGGTTAGCAATGAACTTTCACTGGATTTGATGTTTTTGAAAGGGTCATTCAGCTTACATAGATGTAACAGGCTTTTCTAACTGAGTCTCATGGGCAAGGATATTACCAACCAATGATTTAAATTGACTTCGGGCAATGTATCAAAGGCCTCTTGCATTACTAAAGCTGACATCATCCTTTTAGAACCTGGTAGCTGTATAAATTGTAGCATCTTTCCTGCTGGGAATACATGTTTCAGGAAATGGTAGAAGTCCGACTACTTCCATGATATTAAGTAGATTATTGTTCTGAACATAGGAAAGCCACTTTCATGATGGTTCAGTGGGGACTTGCTCTGAATGTTCTCTTCACTAAATTGATAGGCCGTATTCATCAGTCTTTGTGTCAGCTTATTATGACTCAACAACATCACTGCATATCCAAACATTGTTCAAAAAGTACAAATGAAATTCAAATGGATACTATCCAACACAACAGCTTGAACTTACACGTAGGAAAGGTTTATTAGTGTATTAACAGGCTGGAAAAAAACATATTAAATTTTGTTCCTGGCAACTATCATTCAATAAATTTGAAAAGATTGTCTTATGGTTAATGATCATTTGGAGAAGATGAGATCATCCTCAGGCTGCATGAATTATTGACTGACAATGAATTAACGCTGGTAACACACACTCAGTGGAAACTTTATTAGGTACACCTGTACACCTGCTAGTTCATGCAAGTATCTAAACAGCCAATAATGTGGCAGAACCTCATTGCATAAGAGCATGCCAACGTGGTCAAGAGGTTCAGTTGTTGTTCAGACCAAACATCAGAATGGGGAAGAAATTTGATCCAAGTGATGTTGACCGTGGAATGTTTGTTGGTGCCGGATGAGGTGGTTTGAATATCTCAGAAAATAACCTCCTGGGGTTTTCGTGCACAGAGTGTTTAGTGCATAGAGTTTATAGAGAATAGTGCAAAAACCAAAAGGCATTTTGGTTTCTTTAAATAGATAGAGTCCATACCTAGCTGGCTTTGAGAAGGTGATAGCAAGTTGCCTCCTTGAACTGCTGCATTCAGTGGTATTAGAGAAGGAGCTCTAGAATTTTGATTCGGACAATGAAGGGGCATAAGATGCTGAAGGTCATGGAGGTGTCTGAATTCAGTACCAGCGTCTGGTCAATTTAAGTCCTTCTCTGTTTAAATGTAGCAATATCGATACAACTGAATTGCTTTCTCAGCCAGAAGGCATTTAAGATTCAAACACATGCTATGAGTCTGGGTTCACATGCAGGCCAGAACGGATAAAGAAGGCACATTTCTTCCCAGAAAGATGGATTTTTACAGCAATCTGCTAGCATTGACAGTCATCCTTACCAATGACTTACCAATAGTTTTGTTTCCCAGTTTTCAATTTAAAATCCTCAGCTGCCATGGTGGGATTTTACCTTGGGTCTCTGATAATTTACTTGCTGTGCCACCAATGTATCTTTAATGATTAGATACACTGAAAGGGCTGATGTTGTTTCTGGATTATGATAGTTAGTCTCCGTTAGTCTCGTGAGACCATGGATTTGCACCTTGGAAGGTTTTTCCAGGGTGCAGGCCTGGGTAGTATGGGAGACCGGCAGTTGCCCAAGCTGCAAGCCTTCCCCTCTCCACGCCACCGATGTTGTCCAAGGGAAGGGCACTAGGACCCATGCAGCTTGGCACCGGTGTCATCGCAGAACAATGTATTGTTAAGTGCCTTGCTCAAGGACACAACGCACTGTCTCAGCTGAGGCTCGAACCAGTGACCTTCAGATCACTAGACCTGATGCCTTATCCACTAGGCCATGCACCAACACACTGGATTATGAAGCAAGATTACAACCAGATATGAATCTTTCAATGGGGCTGCTGCTATTTATTATCATTTAGAATTTATAACTCACTTTATAAAATGAAATCTGAGCTAAGTAAAAATAGATAATCCTAGAACATAACAAGTTATGTGGCACCTGTGGTGAGAGAAAATGTTTCTATTGAGTGTTTCCAGCATCTTTTGCTTTTATTCCGGGTTTCAAGCACCCCTCAGGATTTTGTTCTCATGTCAGAATGAAGAAAACTAACTTTGTGACTTATCATTGTAATCTAAATGATCAAGTTAATTTAGAAGATTACAGCTGTATTATTGTTGAGACCGTCAACACACAGTTTACTGTTTGATGTATCTTTGGACACTGGGAAACATATAACCAAACGTAGGATTCCAGATGTAGTCCATCCGAGATATTGTGGGCCTTCACATGCTGGGCTTGTGTGGTTTTCTGTGAGTCGGTCCACTGGAATCTGTAATTTGTCATGAACTTCAACAGTTCCTACACGAACCTCACTATAAAAAAAGGTGAATAAGGTTTAATCAAGGTTTTTAAATTACATCTTCATCGCTGGATTCTAGTACCCTAACAGTAGCTCATATCGAAAAAGAAACAATCCTTGCCACCCTTGCATTATAAACAAATTTCTCTGAGGTCAACAATGAGTACACTTCAAACTATATTAACAGAATAGAAAGCCGAACCATGTTCTAATATTGTCTATTTAGGCCTGCACACAGGACAATAATTTTATGTCATGAAATAATATTTTTAATCCTCTTCAAAATTGGAAATTGGTGGTGAGCATGTAAGTAATCTTGGATGCTGTTGGGTTTGGTTTATAAGTATTTTTAGCTGTTAATGTATTGTGGAATATTCTCATTCTTTGCAATATATTGAAATCTAAAATAAAGATGAATTGAAATAGATCCAATCAACAAATCCTTTGCGTCTTTCAGTTCTGCCT
Source organism: Hypanus sabinus (assembly GCF_030144855.1). Taxonomy (NCBI): domain Eukaryota; kingdom Metazoa; phylum Chordata; class Chondrichthyes; order Myliobatiformes; family Dasyatidae; genus Hypanus; species Hypanus sabinus. Next base: position 190,005,501 of record NC_082706.1, read on the forward strand.
CCTACCATGCTGGTACATCAAATCCACTACCAAACAACTTGGGGAATTCTGCACACTTGGGACTTTGCTGGTGCTGGACTTCGGAGGTTATTGGATGTTATTCACTAATTCCCTAACACACTTTTAATCCTACTGAAATAATTTGGCTGTTTATTCCCTTCCTTAGGTACCTTCTGATCTGCCGAGTTTTTCCCGCACCTGCAGAATCTCTTGTTTACAATTTTATTTAGTTCTTTTTGTGTTGCCATAAAGGATCATAGTAAATTTTCCACAGAACTCAGGGAAGCACAGGAACCCAATGAGTCTTCAGGCATTGTGATATCCCAATGGAATCTTGGTGGTGAGGTGGCAAATGGTGAGGCTTGGGTGGCAGTGAGGGGCATTGAGTCTCGGGGAGAGTTGACCTAGTGAATCGTTCTGTGAATCTGCAAGGACCTGGTGAATCTAAGGGAGCATGGGGACCTGGCAGATCTCAGGGGAGTAGTGGGGCCCACTGGAGTCTCGCATAGTGCAGAAGCTCTTCAGTCTGGGGGAGTGCGTGAAACATTATCAGGTGATGTTAAACCATGGCGATTTCCAAATGGTTGAATAACTAATTTTTATATATTTCCAACCAAGGTACGATATTTGCATGAAGCAATAAGTTAAATGGCTCTTACTCGAGTAAGTTGAAATTGACCTCAGAGAAATTTTGTCCATGAAATATCAGCTTATTTGGTAGGCAGTGTAAAGGCATTGTCTGCAATCTCTGAAAACAAGCAGTGTGTTTGTAATTAAAGATTTCTTTTTGCAGAACTTTTATTTCCCAGTTGTTTTATATATTTCCATTTGGATATGGATATCATTATCATCATTATGGCCCTGTCTGTCCTGTCAAAGCACAGGCACTATATTAAATTCATAACTTTTTGACAGCACAGAAAGTTAAAATATTAGCATTTTCTTGTCTCCGTGTGACTGGGTTTGTGATTTATGCTTGGAAGTCATGGATGCAATAGTGCAAGAAATAAGGTTCAGTGAAGGATCAAAGGTATCTCCTCACCTTCAAGGTAGAAACTGGAAAAATATGGATTTGGGGAAATCTGGAAGAAATCAGTTTGAAAGAGTTAAGTAACAAAACTGTTTTTTTCAAAATACCTTCCTAGAATCAACTGTTTTTGTTCATTGAAATTAATTAGTGGCAAGGAGATGATACCTGAGGTACACAAGTATAACATTTAGTAAGAAGGCTAGGGCTAGTAAATGAGATGGAATTGTCTGTACAGTTAACTCATCACTCACCAATGTAATTAAACATAGTAACAAGTGTATAAATTCCCTTTTAGTTTCCCAGTAAATGCTTCCTCAGAGTTAAGCTACCTGTTAAATTTTGTTAAGGATAACGCAAATTCCAGGTTTTATTTAGCTTCGTGTGTTTTTATTTCCCAGAATTAACCCATTATGTCATCCCTGAGCCTGTGTTCAGTCAAATTTCAGTTTCTTATATAAAGTATAATTCCTTCTCATCATCTGCTTTCTTTTGTTGTAATGAAAATAGTCCTGTTTTGCTTCTTCAAGCATGACAACAGGAGCCAGCAGTGGAGATGAATTTAGGTCAATTGAGGAAACAACAATTATCAAAATAGGTTCACAAACCCAATAAACGCTAATTGCAGGAATGTGAAAGGAGCAATTGCAAGGAAATAATGCATTTTAAACAAAAATGGGCCTATTGGAAAAGTTGAAATGAGTGGTCTTGTTTTCTGTGAAATCATTAACTAGGTAATTGCATACTAGAAGAGGAATTCAGATGTTAAAAGTTAGCAGAAGAGACACATTTTCACAGAGAAAAAAATGCTGGATGAACCTAAAAACAAGATTAATCTGGGAAAAATATCACAAATAAGACAGGGGACTCTGTAATGTCTTCTGAGGAATTGATGTTAGGAGATTTTCAATCTTATATCTTCTTGGTACCAAATGATCAAATTAAGTAGTCATGATATCAAACTTGCATTTCACTGACACGGTGCCCATTATTGGAAAACTGGGTAAGTCACCCAGTAATTTCAGTCACTAGAATAGTAAAATAGAATCCCAAATCCAGAGCAGAGGTATACATAAGGATGTAATTTGTGTGTCTGATTTGTAATCCCAAAGCTTTTGAGTGTATTGGGATGTTATATCATTTATTTATTGAGATACATCATGGAATAGGCTCTTTGAGCTGTGCTGCCCTGCAACCCCTGATTTAACCCTAGCCTAATAATGGGACAATTTTACATGGTTGTTCCATTAACATCTTTGATTTGTGGGAGGAGACCAGAACACCTGAAGGAAACCCTCACATCCATGGGAAAGACATACACTCCTTTCAGATGACGTCTGAATTGAACTCCAAACTCTAATGCTTTCACAGCATCGCACTAACTGCTACACTACCATTGCAGTAATATTATATATAAAACTTGCTGAATTAATGCTTGCAAGCCAAAAAAATCACCCAAACATGTGACAATTAAGTGGAAGAAAGCTAATTGATTAAGTAAATTTCCTACATTCACCCGTTGAAGTTTTTAAATACACTTTATGCAAGTCCTTTATTTCATCTAACACACACAAAATGCTGGTGGAACACAGCAGGCCAGGTAGCATCTATAGGGAGAAGCACTGTCGACGTTTCGGGCCGAGACCCTTCGTCAGAATGAAGGGTCTCAGCCTGAAATGTCGACAGTGCTTCTCCTTATAGATGCTGCCTGGCCTGCTGCGTTCCACCAGCATTTTGTGTATGTTGTTTGAATTTCCAGCATCTGCAGATTTCCCTGTGTTTGTTATTTCATCTATATTGTTTTCAGCAACTCTTAAACAACATATTTATGCCCTCAAAGGGGTGCACAGATTGCTAAAACAAAGTGCTGTGCAAATCCCCAGTCTACATCAGTTAAATAACTATTTCAAGTTAGCTTCTTAGCAATGTAGTTTGGGGACCAAATTAATCACTAACCAGTCTACCGTTTAACTTGTGGATTGACTTTATTTGTGTCGGCATTTACAACCTCCATGTTAAAAAAACAAGCTTTTGTTTACCTTTTTTTTAACCCCAGAACTTTGGTAAATAAATTTTAATAAATTCTAGTGGAATTTTGAACATTAAACATCCTATGTGTCTTTGCAAGTGATCAGGGGATTAATAATCTTCCTTCCTGACCTCATTTTGATGTAGACATTGACAGCACTATAAGTTCACAGATGACACAGACTAATTTAGATTCTTTGGGGAAATAGACTCATTCGTATATGGCAGATGTCATGGACTCTGGATATGAAGTACAATGCTTTTGAGACAAGGAAACCCTAGACTTGTGTCTACAATGTTAAAAGCTACAGAGTAGTATTACAGCTTGGAAGTCATTACTGATGAATCAATATATATCTGCAGATAGTGTGTATTTATTTTTCAGTAATATTTGAGTAATAATGTAATGTAAATATATTGTTTGATCAAGCATTCTTGTTCATTCAGATAATTCATTATGAGTTATATGTAAAAGTATATGAATTGCATTCACATGATAGGTGCATGCCTCGCTTGAAGTGAAACTTAATGTACACAAGTTATCTCCCGGCTCCTTTGTTTTTCTTTCAATTAGTTTTTGTGCGTTGGACTTATAAAACATATCAGTAGTGAAGAGAAAGTTTCAAACAAACCTGAGATAATAACCTGCCTGTTGAAGCGCAGCAAGATGTTTGATTTAAAAAAAACACAGTGCAGCATATGCTCTTTAGAAAAAGAGACTGGCACAGCTGTTAAAAAAAGACAAGAAATGGAATCTATATCAATGATTTGGATGATAATTTGGCAAATCGGATCAGTAAATTTGCTGAGAGTGGAGGTGTAGTGGACAGTGAGGAAGGTTTTCAGAGCTTGCAGAGGGATTTGGACCAGTTGGAGGAATGGGCAGAAAAATGGCAGATGGAGTTTAATGCAGACAAGTGTGAGGTACTGCACTTCGGAAGGTCAAACCAAGGTAGAACATACAAGGTAAATGGTAGGACACTGAGGAGTGCAGTAAAACAGAACCATCTGGGAGTACAGATACATAATTCCGTAAAAGTGGCTTCACAAGTAGATAAGGTTGTAAAGAGAGCTTTTGGTACATTGGCCTTTATAAATCAAAGTATTGAGTGTAAGAGTTGGAATGTAATGGTGAGGTTGTATAAGACATTGGTGAGACCAAATTTGGAGTATTGTGTGCAGTTTTAGTCACCTAATTACAGGAAGGATATTAATAAGGCTGAAAGAGTGCAGAGAAGGTTTACAAGGATGTTACCAGGACTTGAGAAACTGAGCTACAGAGAAAGGTTGAATAGGTTAGGACTTTATTCCCTGGAGCGTAAGAGAATGAGGGGAGATTTAATAAAGGTGTATAAGATTATGATGGGTATAGATAGAGTGAATGCAAGCAGGCTTTTTCCACTGAGGCTAAAAACCAGAGGTCATGGGTTAAGGGTGAAGGGGGAGAAGTTTAAAGGGAACATTGGGGGGGGGCTTCTTCATGCAGAGAGTGGTGGGAGTGTGGATTGAGCTGCCAGATGAAGTGGTGAATGTGGGCTCACTTCTGACATTTAAGAAAAACTTGGACAGGTATATGGATGAGAGGGGTTTGGAGGGATATGGTCCAGGTGCAGGTCAGTGGGACTTACTGGGCTCAGGTCTCTGGACACACAGCCCATGGCAGCCAACCCGCTGCTCCCGATGTACTGTGTTCTCCCATGACGCTTCAGTCAGGAGTATCAGCCTTGAATCAGCCCGTCTCCAGAGCCACGAAAATCCGGCACCCCGAAGGCTCGCTAGGCTTCCAGGCCGCATCCCTGGGATATCAAAAAGCGCCGGTCGTGAGGCCCTGAGAGCGGGTTCCATTCCCATAAAGAACCAAAGTCAGAGTGTAACTCCAGGCCAGGGTCTCCAAAAGAACCTTGAAAAGGAAAAAAAGAGATAGTGAAGATAGAAATAGAGTTGTTCCAAAGATGCAAGCAAAGGACCCACCATTTACCACCATCTTGACTTTGCTCTGCCCTTCAAGATATGTTTTATTTCTGTTATCTCCATTACACTAGAAAGCCTAGATGAGGCCAAAGAGTCCTACAAAACTGAAGCAGGCCATTATGCCCATCATCTTCATGCTGCCCATCAGTACCTATTTTCAGCACTTGGATCACAGGCTCTGTGCTCGGTGCTTCAATTGTTCTTCTAGATAATTCTTAAATGTTGTCAGAGTCTCCCTTTCACCATCCCTCAGACAGTGTTTCAAATTCTAACTATTTTCAGGATAGGCAAAAAAACCCTGAAAAACCTTCATCCCTTGCCTTAAACCTATGGGATCTAATTTCAGATAACTCTGCCATGGGAAGAAGATTTCCTTATCTAAGCATTTCATAGTTTGGTAGGGCCATAGTCAGATTACCCCCTCAGCCTCCTCAACTCCAAGAAAAACAAACCTAGCTTATGCAATCTCTCCTCAGAACTGAAATGATCCATACCAGGCAACGTCCTGGTGAAACTCTTCTCCATTACAATACCATCCTTCCTTTAACCAGAACTGCACACTGTCTCCAATTGTGGCCTAATTAAGCTGTACTTGCTTGCTAACTCCTGCTGATCTATGCCAGCTATTGAAAGCAAGAATACCTGTGTCACTTTCAGGAATCCTTCACCACCTTATCCTCGCATGCTGCAATTGACAGAGGTCCTCACACATGTACACCAAGGCCCCTCATTCTCTCCGGGGGCCTACCATTCATTGATTTCTCAGTCCTTCACGGTGCATCACCTCATATCTCTCAGGATTAAATTCTGTGATTGCTGTTCTCGTCTACTTAATTGATCAATATCATTTTATAACCTGACACCACTGATTTTTATGTCATTGGAAAACTTACTAAACATTCTGCATAAAATCACATTCAAATTGTTAAGGTATACAACAAACTATAAAGGTCCCAGTACAATTCCTGTGGTACATCATGAACGTCCAATCCTCTACTATTACTCTGCTTCCTGTAACCTTGCCAATTTTGGAACAAAATAGTCAAATTGTCCTTGAGTTCATAGCTTTAATCCTTAGAATCAGTTTCCAGTGTAGGGTTTTTGAAATGTCCATGTGTGCTACATTAACGGTATTGCCTTCATCAATAGACTTTGATGCATTTTCAAAAACTTCAATCAAGTTGCCTTTTGGTCCTTTATAAATTGGCTCCATTCTTTCCCTGGTTGCCCCCTTTCCCTTCTTTGGGATTTTCCTTCATTTTGTCCACCAGTGATACTTCATGCACTTTCTATAGTTCTGTCAAGCCTCCTGTTTTCAGTTCTCCACACCTGCCTTCTGCTTCACTTTTTTCATTATCCAATTCTTACAAAACCGTAAGACATTAGATCAAAATTAGGCTAGTCAGTCCATCAAGTCTGTTCTGCCATTCTGCCATTCCGTCATAGCTGATTCATTATCCCACTCTTGTTTTTGCCCTGTTAACTTTGACACATTTACCAATCAAGAACCTGTTAATCTCTTCTTTAAATATACCCAATAATGATTTCTACAGCCATCTGAGGCAATGAGTTCTACAGATTCACCGCCCTCTGGCTAAAGAAATTCCTCTTCATCTAAAGGGTTATCTTTCTACTCTGAGACTGTGCCCTCTGGTCCTAGATTTCTCCATTTTAGGAGATATCCTCTCCACATCCACTCTATCTAGGCCTTTCAATATTTAATAGGCTTCAATGAGATTCCTGCTCACTCTTCCAAACTTCAGCGAGTACAGTGTAGAGCCATCAACTGATCCTCATATGTTAACCCTTTCATTCCTGGGAACATTCTGAAGAGCCTTCCCTGGACCCTCACCAATGCCAAAACCTTTTGATGTTCAAGGAGCCTTGGATCTCGCATCCTTGCAGTCGAAATTCTGGAAATCTTCGGCAAGCCAAGAAAACTGCAGAAGCTGGAAGCAGAAGCAAAGACAGAAAGTCTGTAAAATTCAGTCAGCCAAGCAGCATCTGTGGAAAAAGAAACCAAATCAATGTTTCGGGGCAGCAACCCGTTCAGCATTTGGCTGATTTGAAATGTTACCTAGTTTCTCTCTTTCTCCAGATGCTGCCTCACTAATGAAATTCATCCAACATTTCTGTTTGTTGCTGGAAAGCTTTTCCTCTGTCCACCGTGAAACTATGTCTTCCCCTCTCTTCTACATTCCTTTCTTCCTCCTCTGTTATTTCCAGTCACTGATTCTCTCTCCTCATTCCCACTCTCCTCAAGTACTAAAGTAATATCTTCAACAATTGAAGGGTAGCAGTTCAGGATAGATCTTCACCACCATTTAATCTACTCTCCTTGTTCTCTTTTACATTTATTTCTAATGACACAGAAGTACTATATACTCCTGTCTCCTTTTATCTCTCTCTTTTCCACTCTTTGGCTCTTTCATCCCAATGCTTCCCTGTTATCCAATTACCATTCATTTTTAGTCTTGAGTACCTTTTGGTATTCTCTAATAAATATATTGAGGCATTTCACTATCTCCTTAATGTTGTCTGCCAGTGATATTTATTGTCCCTTTTTGCTCTGCTAATTGTATCAGATCAATCTGTTCCATCCTATTCTCACTGAGCTTCTTACACAAAGCCACTGTTGAGGACTGACTTTGAGAATCTCTTTCCTGTCACATTTGTTTTTCTACTAATGCTGTTCAACTGGGTCGAGGATCAATAATTTTTGCTTGTCCTTCTGTCTGTTAATGCTGAAGAAACAATACCACCTTTGATTTATTCTGGATGTGTACAATAGGAGTATGGTTTAATGGAATCTTTCCTCATGAGTGAGTCCAATGTATCTCGTTATACCATTCATCATCTGCTCTCTCCTTGCTTTCTGAAGATGAAACAGTGCTTGCAAAGTTATGGGTGATTTTACTGAAAACAGAATGGACAGCCTAGTACGTCGCATCTAACATAGCATGCCTTATCATGTTTTTATTATACTTTAGATGCCATGTATAACAGGCATTTGTCATTTAGTTTGATATTAGTTCCTTCTCTTATCTCTCCAGCATTTCTTGTCGTTTTCAGAATTTTGATTTTTCTATTCCATCTACCTTTTCTTCACTCCCTGCAAGTTCCTCTTCTTCTTCTTTTTCCCATTATTTCAATGGAGTTTAGGGTGGCATTGAAGGTCCTCCGTCTCTGACGACATTCAAGTCTTCTTTCATCATGCCAGTAGCTTCCTCTCAGTTTATTGTCAGTCATGCAAGTCCCAGGTGGAGACTCAGGAATACCGTCACATTCAGATGCAGAAGGATCCTTCATTGCAGTTTCCGTAACAGTTTTGCTTGACCAGCTAGGGTTGTCGGACCTGAGCTGAAACTCCCCACCCCCCCGAACCTGGAGGATTGGTGGATCATTCTTAAGGCTGATATATACTTGTGCGTCACATCTGCGCCGTAGGTGCCACTTACCCTACACCGTACCTACGCCGTAGGGTGACGTACACGTCCCCAAAAAAGTAATTCACGCATTGCAGCGATGCAGTCCACAACAACTGTGATTGGCCTGCTTGGTAGCATCGCATTTCCTCTTACACATTTCTGGTTGCTTCTTCTCCGCCATGTCTGTACACTGATGCGAAATAGAGGAACCAAATCGTCAAATTTACCTGCCGGCATGCAAAAATGTTTGAAATGCATTTCCTTTCCACGTCTCTCATGAAGAAGCTCAACACAGTGGCATAGAAACCCCACCACTAACTAGCGTTTTGGTGCACACCAACGCATGCTCGCTACGGCGTAGAGCGACACAGAAGTGAAAAGCAGGGCTGTGGCATAGGCTATGACGCAGCCCGTATGCACAAGTATAAATCAGCCTTTAGTCTGTCCTCTACCCTTTGACCTCTTTGGCATGGGTTTGACCCGATCAAGAGTCAAAGCGTAAAGTCCCGACTCCAACCAGCATAGCTCTTTGGGTCATTGAGGCATGCAAGCCTCTAAACCATGACAGGATTGTGGTCCTTTTGGAGGTGCAAATCCCTCTACTCCATCATCACATTTTCATTGAAAGAGCTTCCCTGCTCTCCTACAGAGTCATTCCTTTTGTGCTCACAATGTGGTTTTCCCTACAAGGGAACAATCAAAAGCAGAATAGGTAACTACTTTGTAGAACACTTCCATTCAGTCCACAAAGGGGATTCTGAGTTTCCAGTCTCCTGTTATGCAAATTCTTCTTCCCACTTTGACTTTGATTTCTGTCACTGGCTTCATCTGTTGCTCCAACTTAAGCCTGAGGAACAGACTTCTCTTTCAGATGGTATGTTACAAATATAAAATAAGGGGAATATTTTATTTTTATTTAGAGAAATATCATGGTAACTAGCCCAATGACCCTACACCATCCAATTACACCCATGTACGTATGTCTTTGGAAAGTGGGAGGAAACTGGAGCACTTGGAGGAAACCCATGTGGTCACAGGGACAACGTATAAACTCATTAATCTGCTTAACAGCATTACGTGTTATGCTACCATGCTGCCACAGGTAACTTCTGAATTATTTGACATTGTAACGTTCAATAGTTTTTCTTTTCTCCATGGCTGGGGCAATATCTTATTACTTCAATTTGTTTCATTTTTTCCTTCCTTTTTTCATAGTAAATGAACTCTGCGATCAATAGGCTGTAACTTCCCTTTCAGCATCAAGCTTTTGAGCCATCTGTACGATTTGGCATTTTTGCAGTGTGAGATGAAGCCTTGAAGGTGCAGGATGGTTGTGAGGTGGTGTGTAATGGGCCAAAGCAAGGTGGCATGGCTCAGGCCTGGGAGCGAGGAACAAGCTGATGTTTGATCAATTTAAACACTGGGCTGGATTGGGAATGCTGGATACAGGCTTAATTGAGGTGGTAGGTCTCAGGCCTAAGATCATATCAAAGTGGCAGGGACGGGGTCCAAGAGCAAAGAGCTCTGTTAGCCATTTAAGCTCTGGGCTAGAGTACAAAGGTCAGGGAGTTGGGGCTGGAGGCAAGGGAAGGGCTGGTGTTCAGCTCACTGTTCACAAGGTTTACTCATCTCTGTGCTGAACTGACACTGTGGTCTGCAAATAACAGGCTCCTGGATCGACTGTGACTGGCTTTGTGGCTGTGGAATCACTTTTGTGAAGTTCAGTTTTATTGTTTGCATGTTTGTTTTTTTCCTGCTAATTGAGTGTTTGACAGTCTTTTTTTAATGGGTTCCATTGGGTTTCTTAGTTTTGTGGTTGTCTATAAGGAGACGAATCTCAAGATTGTATATAGTATACATACTTTGATAATAAATGTACTTTGAACTTTGAAATGTTACTTTTAAAGTAATTGGTACATTGATAACTTTGGGCACCCTATTTTCATAAACTTCTCTGTTTTCTCTGCTTTACTTCCTATCTATAACACACTTGGCTTCTCACTAGCCCAGTCCTTGACCTACAGCTGCTGTCTGCCCTGCTCAGCATTCCCAACATTGCTTTTGCTTCAGACTGACTTCCCGCAACTGTAGTTTCTTGCTCCTATTAAAGACCAAAGACCATAAAACTTAGAAACAAAATTAGGATATTAGGCACTGAGTCTGCTCTGCCATTCCATCATGGCTGATTTATTATCCCTTTCAACATCCTTCTGCCATTTCCCCGTAACCTTTGACATCCTGACAAATCAAGAACCTATCAGCTTCTGCTTTAAATATACACAGTAACTTGGTCTCCATAGCCATCTATGGCAATGAGTTCTACAGATTCACTCCCCTCTGGCTGAAGAAATTCCTCTGTTCTAAATGGATGTTCTTCTATTCAGAGACTCTGTATTCTGGACCCAGACATCCCAACAAGAGGAAACACCCTCACCAAATCCACTCTATCTAGGCTTTTCAATATTCAGTAGGTTTCAATGAGATCTCTCATTCTTCTAAACTCCATCAAGTATAGGCTCAGAGCCATAAAATGCTCTTCATATGTTAACCCTTTCATTCCTGGCATTATTCTTGTGAACCTCCTCTGGACTCTCTCCAATGCCAGCACACCTCTTCTGAGATAAGTGGTCCAAAACTGTTCATAATCCTCCAAGTGGGGTCTGACCAATGGCTTATAAAGACTCAGCATCACATCCTTGCTTTTATAACTTAGCACTCTTGAAATGAATGCTAACATTGCATTTGCCTCAACCTAAAGCCAGGGGATTAAACAGAAGAGATTCTACAGATGCTAGAAATCTAGAGCAACAAGTATGGAATGCTAGAGGAACTCAGCAGTATCTGCGGGAAGGAATTAATAGTTGGTGTTTCAGTCCGAGATCTTGATGGAAGGTCTTGATGAAAGACTCTTCCATAGATGCTGCTTGATCTGCTGAGTTTCTCCAGTATTTTGTGCATGTTGCTCTCAGTTCCTTAGGATTGGTACTCCAGCTGTGGTATTGTCACCCAGGGAATAAAACAGTAAATTGTAGGAATGCAGAGAGGGAATAACGTTCTATGCTTCTCCAATGCATTGAAACTAAGTGGAAAAACTAGTACACATGTCTCAAAAAATATGTCAAGACATTTCACATTACATGCAACAACACACAAAATGCTGGAAGAACTCAGCAGGTCAGGCAGCATCTATGGAAATGGATAAACTGTCGACATTTCAGGCCGAGACCCTTCATCAGGACTCAAAAAGGAAGGGGGAGGAGGTCAGAATGAGAGGATGGGGGAAAGGAAGAAGTACAAGTGAGAAGATGAAAGGTGAAGCCAGGTGAATGGGGGAGGAGGATGAAGTTAGAAGCTGGGAGGTGATAAGGTAAAGGGCTGGAGAAGCAGAAATCTGGAGAGGAGAGGAGAGTGGACCATGGGAGAAAGAGAAGGAGGAAAGACACTGGGGGAAATGATAGGCAGATGAGGAAAAGAGAAAAGTTAAGGGGAGCAAATAGTGGGGAACTGAAGATGCAGGAAGGGGGAGGGGTTAATATTACTGGAAGGTGGAGAAATTGATGTTCATGCCATCAGTTTAGAAACTACCCAAACAGAATATGAGGTGTTGCTCCTCCAATCTGATAGTGGCTTCATCATTGCAGAAGGGACCAACATGTTGGAATGGACTGGAATTAAAATTTTTGGCTTGTGGGAAATCCATCTTGTTACGGGTGGAGTGAAGGTGCTCAAAGAAAGCCGCCCCTCAATCTACTTTGGGTCTCAGCAATGTAAAGGAGGCCACATTGGGAGCACCAGATACAGTAGACCACCCCACATGAAGCATTGCTTCACCGAGAAGGACAGTTTGGAGACCTGAAAAGGAGGTGAAGGAGGAGGTAAATGGGGAGGATTAGCACTTCCTCTGCTTGCAGGGATGTGCCATGGGCGAGATTAGTGGGAAGGGATGAATCAACAAGGGAATCATGGAATAAGCGATCCCTGTGGAAAGTGGAGAGTGGGCAGGGAGGTAAAGATGTGGTTGGTGGTAGGGTCTCATTGAAGATGGCAGAAGTTCCAGAGGATGATAGGCTGGATGTAGCGGCTCATGGGGTGTTGGGAAAGGACAAGAGGAGCTCTATCCATGTTAAAGCAGCAGGAAGATGGGGTGAGTGTGGATGTCCGGGAAATGGAGGAGATGCAGATGAGGACAGCATCAATGGTGGAGGAAGGGAAACACTATTCTTTAAAGAAGGAGAAGATCTCTGATGTCCTGAAATGGAAAACCATGTCCTGGGAACAGAAGTGGCAGAGATGAAGGAAATGAGAAAAGGGAATAGTATTTTTACAGGAGACAGGGTGGGAAGAGGTATAGTCAAGACTGAGTGGGAGTGGGTAGGTTTGTAAAAGATACTAGTTGACAATTTGAGATAGAAAGATCTACAAAGGGAAGCGAGGTGTCAGAAATGGGCCAAGTGAATTTAAGAGCAGGATGGAAGTTGGAGGAAAAGTTGATGAAATTGCGAAGCTCAGCATGGGTGCATGAAGCAGCACCAGTGCAGTTGTCATTATACCACAGAAAGCATTGGGAGCGTTACCAGGGAAGGCTTGGAACATGGACTGCTTCACATAGCCAATGAAAAGGCAGGCATAGTTGAGGTCCATGCAGGCACACAAGGCTACACCTTGAGTTTGGAGAAAGCAGGAGCACTGAAAGAGAAATTGTTGAGCTGCGGACCAATTTCGCCAGGCAGAGGAGGGTGGTGGTGAAGAGGAAATGGCTGTACTCCTGGCAATTGGATTTCTGAAGAATGACAACAAGCCCCATGAGCCTCCATGTTCAGCACATCATTCTCTGCAACTTCTACCATCTTCATTAGAAACGGGGATGGTGCCGGAGGATTGGCATATTACTCATGTTGTTCCATGTTTAAAATGGTTCTAAGAGTAAACCTAACAATTATAGGCCTGTAAGTTTGACGTTAGTGGTGGGTAAATTAGTGGAAAGTATTCTTAGAGATGGTATATATAATTATCTGGATAGACAGGGTCTGATTAGGAATAGTCAACATGGATTTGTGCATGGAAGGTCATGTTTGACAAATCTTATTGAATTTTTTGAAGAGGTTACCAGGAAAGTTGACGAGGGTAATGTAGTGGATGTTGTCTATATGGACTTCAGTAAGGCCTTTGACAAGGTTCCACACGGAAGGTTAGTTAGGAAAGTTCAATCGTTAGGTATTAACATTGAAGTAGTAAAATAGATTCAACAATGGCTGGATGGGAGATGCCAGAGAGTACTGATGGATAATTGTTTGTCAGGTTGGAGGCCGGTGACTAGTGGTGTGCCTCAGGGATCTGTATTGGGTCCAATATTGTTTGTTATATACATTAATGAACTGGATGATGGGCTGGTAAATCGGATTAGTAAGTATGCAGATGATACTAAGATAGGTGGCGTTGTAAATGATAAAGTAGGTTTTCAAAGCTTGCAGAGAGATTTAGGCTAGTTAGAAGAGTGGGCTGAAAGATGGCAGATGGCATTTAATGCTGATAAGTGTGAGGTGCTACATTTTGGTAGGAATAATCCAAATAGGACATACATGGTAAATGGTAGGGCATTGAAGAATGCAGGAATAATGGTGCATAGTTCCCTGAAGGTGGAATCTCATGTGGATAGGGTGGTGAAGAAAGCTTTTGGTATGCTGGCCTTTATAAATCAGAGCATTGAGTATAGGAGTTGGGATGTAATGTTAAAATTACACAAGACATTGGTAAGGCCGAATTTGGAGTGTTGTGTACAGTTCTGGTCACTGAATTATAGGAAAGATGTCAACAAAATAGAGAGTGTACAGAGAAGATTTACTAGCATGTTACTTGGGTTTCAACACCTAAGTTACAGAGGAAGGTTGAACAAGTTAGTTCTTTATTCTTTGGAGCATAGAAGGTTGAGGAAGGACTTGATAGAGGTATTTAAAATTATGAGGGGGATAGATAGAGTTGACGTGGATAGGCTTTTTCCACTGAGAGTAGGGGAGATTCAAACAAGAGGACATGAGTTGAGACTTTGGGGGCAAAGGTTTATGGGTAACATGAGGGGGAACTCAGAGAGTGGTAGCTGTGTGGAACGAGCTTCCAGTAGAAGTGGTAGAGGCAGGTTCGATATTGTCATTTAAAGTAAAATTGGATAGGTATATGGACAGGACAGGAAAGGAATGGAGGGTTATGGGCTGAGTGCAGGTCGGTAGGACTAGGTGAGTGTAAGCGTTTGTCACAAACTAGAAGGGTCGAGATGGCCTGTTTCCATGCTGTAATTGTTATATAGTTATATGATTCAATGGGACCTGATCACCCCATTCTCGGCTTTCCTCCATGATTCTGTAGCAGTTAGTGCAACATGATTACATTAGAGTCCGGAGCGGCAGAGACTGAAGGAGATCTGATAGAGGTTATCAGAGATTATGAAAAATTATAGAGTAAACAGACAGTGTCTTTTTCCCAGGGTTGAAATGTCTGATACCACAGGACTTGCATTTAAGGTTAAGTTCAAAAGAAAAGTGTGGGACACAGAGTAGGGGGTACCTGGAATGCTCTCCCTGGGAAGGTCGTGGAAGCAAATATGACAGAGGTGTTCAAGAGGCTCTTGGACAGGTACATGAAATTGCAGGAAAAGGAAGGATATGGATGTTCTGTTGGCAGAAGAGTGGTTTAATTGGGCATTGGGCATTTAAATTTAATTTGTTTAGCACAGTGGGCTGAAAGGCCTATCCCTATGTTGTACTGTTCTATGTTCTATTAGTTACAGTATGTTAAGTTTGATTCAGAATTTGTCAGGAATTTTCATCAGCTTCTATCATCTCTTAAAATCTATCCAACAATGCAATTCATCTGGAATTGGCCCAACCAGTGTAAAATCACAAATTCTGTTCTATGAATTGCTCAACATTCAAAGTGAATTTGTGTCAGAAACTGGCCGTGCTTATGAAGTTGCAAAAGTCCTGATCAAATTACTCACCTTCGCAAGTTTTTGCTGACTGAAGCTGTTTGTGGACGTCTGAGGAAGCTCGAAACTTTTTTTAAAAGGAGCTTCTGAATGCAACTCAAAAATAACTAGAAAACAGACTTGTACAACAATAGAAATTGTTTATCGCTGATACAACTGTTGGAAATCAATTTCAGCTTTTCAAAACTGGGCAATTTAAAAGCCTGAGACACCAAGTAGCACCATATTTTATAGCTGTACTACTTAGTAATTGTCTTATTGCTGCATAGATTTGGCATATCAGCAAACATTTTGACAAACCTCTATAGATGCACTGTTGAGAGTACCCTCACCAGCTACATCACGGGATGCTGTGGAAATACCAGTGCCCAGGAATGGAAAAGGCCATGGAAAAGTGGAGGATACAGTCCAGACTGTCACAGGCAAAGAACCTCCCCAACTTTGATTACATGCAGTGCTGCCACAAGAAAGCAGCATCCTCATCAAAGACTCCTACCATCCACACTATGCCTTCTTCTCACTACTACTATTGGGCAGGAGGTACAGGAGCCTTAGGTCCCACACCACCAGGTTCAGGAACCTTTAATACCCTACCCGCATCAGGCATGGATAACTTAACTCACCACTACTCTGAACTGATTCTACGACCTACAGGTTCGCTTTCAATTACTTTGTTCTCATGTTCTCAGTGTTGCTTTTATTTGCACAGTTCGTCTTTTTTTGCAAGTTGGTTATTTGCCAGTCTTTGTTTATTTATAGTTTTTCATAATGTTCTATTGTATTTCTTTCTTCCTGTAAATGCACACAAGAAAGTGAATCTTAAGGTTGTATATGGTAACATATATGCTTAAGAAATATACTTTGAATTTCAAACTTAAACTTGTATCAGGTGAGAATTTAAATAGGATTTTAAAAACTCAGTTTTTAAGAATTAAACTCTAACAAGATACTGGTTTATGATAAAAAGTGCAAAACAAAAGTGTAGGTCTTTGGCTGAAAGAACTGAAAAGAGAGCAGATTTTGGCCACAATTTACCTTGGATTGTTCAAAGTTCAAAATTTCAAAGTAAATTTATTATCAAACAACGTATATATCACTGTATGCAATCCCAGGAAACATTTTCTTGCAGGCATTTGCAGTAGAATGAAGGAATATATCTAATAGTTTTGTGAGATGCCCATAGAACATTACCGTTAAATGTACCCAACTGCAGACATTCCACCACATACCAATCTTGCATGTTTGGTAAGATGAATACGACAGGCATTTTCTGTCTCTACTACACATATGAGAATACCCAGCAATCGGTATTGAACCGAGGTCACCTGTACTGTAAAGTGTTGTGCTAACTACTACGCTACCGTGCTGCTCCCGTAAAACAGAGAAAGAGAAGGATTCTTAGAAGACAGTCAGCAGTGCCAGGAGCAGCTTTAGTTTTAGAACAGCTAAGCAAAGATGGGTTAAGTGATCTTGATTATCCATATTTAACACAAATAGATGAGCCTGCTGCCCTATAAACTGGCAATATTTTATATTTATATTATATTATATGTAACACTTACCCTCAACAAATACCGTTATGAAATACACTTTAAAGAGTTTACTAAAATTAAAAAAATAGTAGGCAATACAATATATATATATATATACAAGGAAAAAAACAAAAGGCGCCAACTTATCAAAGTTCAGTCTGTTTAGTGCACTCGTTGGAGTTCAATCCACGAACCAATCGACCCATCCGGCCGTCGCACCTGGGACCACCCCGGTGGTCTTACAAGCAGTCCAGTACACAGCACACGTCCACCTTCCTCAGCGTCTTCCTCGGCCTCCCCAAAAAAAACCCCTCCCCCAAGTTCCCAGCATCACAAGACACAATGACATTCCTCATTGATTAACAAATGAAGACAATTACCATATCAGCCATTCTAAAGTGAAACAATGGCGACAGAAACACTTATCGGACAAAGAAGCATTCCTACTTGTAACAAACCAACGAGGCCATTTTGAGTAACATACCCAGGACATTGTACATTCTCTCCCCACCAGCAAATGTCATGCCCTCATAGCATTACTAGAGGTCCCCAAAGCTTCTTGCAACACACAAAACCCAACCCAGGTGCAGAAAGCAGTGACATAACTACCCAGAGCAGTAGAAATCACACTCGGTTTTCCTGGTACCACATATGTCAACCGCTCCAGGGGGCGCCTAATCCTCTGAGATCTCCAAACCCCTTCTGCCCCACTGGGCTCCCTCGTCACCTGCGAACCCACTGTCTCAGACACCCCAGGTCTACCTGACAGACCCGCACCCCCTTCCTCACAGGGGTCCTCCCTCACCCGAGATCTCTCCGGCTCACGCTCGGGTTCCACCCTCTCTCCCACCAATGTAGGCTGCCTCTCCATCTGACCCTCAAGACCTTCCCTCCCCTCACCCAATTCAGTATGGGAAGGGCCAGGAGCCTCCTCTCCTGGTACTGGAGCACCAGCGAATGGGAACAGGACCCACTCATCTGAGTCGTCCTCCTCTGAATCGGTAGCCATTCCCGGGTGAGGGACCCGTCCCCGCTCTTCAGCAGCGGGCTCTTCCCGTTCTCCGCGCCCTCGCAGAGTCCTTGTTCTGGGCGTAACCTCCCACTCGGGCTCCTTATCCACCTGCACCGCTTGATCCAGTGGCAGCAGGTGATTCCTATGGAGTACCTTGATAGGCCCTTTTCCATCCTTGGGTTTCACCCGGTAAACTGGCAGGTTCGGCATCTGGCTCTCTATTACATAGGGGCTGGCTGCCCATCGATCTGCCAACTTGTGCTTACCAGGGAGTCCCAAATTCCGTTAAAGGACCCGGTCGCCCGGTAATAATTGTACAAACTTCACCTTTCGATCATACCGCATCTTATTCCTCTGATTTTGTTTGGTAGCCGCCGCCTCGGCCAACTCGTACGCCTGCTGTAACTCCCTCTTCATGTCGGACACGTACTTTAGATGGGACTTCCCGGGAAATTCACCCACTCCACCTCCAAAACACACGTCAATGGGCAACCTCGCTTCCCGCCCGAACATCAGATAATAGGGCGAATACCCTGTAGCATCATTGCGAGTACAATTGTAACAGTGAACCAGTTGTCCAATATGACGACTCCACCTGCTTTTCTGCCCAATCTCCAGCGTCCCGAGCATATCCAACAGGGTCCTGTTAAATCTCTCTGGCTGAGGATCTCCCTGTGGGTGGTAAGGGGTAGTCCTGGATTTCTCAACCCCAAGCATAGTCATTAATTCCTGGATAAGGCGGCTCTCAAAGTCCCGCCCCTGATCACTATGGATTCGCCTGGGAAGGCCGTAATGCACAAAGTACTTCTCCCATAACACCTTCGCCACTGTCGTCGCCTTCTGATCCTTGGTGGGAAATGCCTGAGCATAGCGAGTGTAATGATCGGTGATGACTAATACATTCGCGGTGTTGCTGGTGTCAGGCTCAATCGACAGGAAATCCATACATACCAGGTCCAGAGGTCCCGCACTCTGCAAGTGCGACAGTGGAGCCGCCAACGCTGGCAGGGTCTTCCTCTGGATGCAACGACGGCATCCCCTACAGTATTCTTCGACGTCCCCCCTCATCCGGGGCCAGTAGAACCGGTCTTTGAGCAATCCATATGTCTTTTCCACCCCCAAGTGTCCAGAATCATCATGTAAGGCCTGGAGTACAGTCTGGCGATACTCCTCCGGCAGGACCAGTTGCCAACAGCGGGGTTGGTCCGGAGGCGTCGTTACCCGGTACAAGATTTTGTTCTTTAACTTCAACCGAGACCACTCCTTCAACAACAGAGGCACGCATGGGTGTTTCGCCTGCTCAGCCAACGCCGCATCCCCCTTCTCGACTGCTCTCCACACTGTGCCAATGCCCGGGTCATTTTGCTGAGCAGTTGCCACTTCCCCCGGACTCAGTTCCGGCAACTGTTTAGTCCCCAGTGCGGTCAGGTCACAGTAAACTAGGGGTACGGCGTCGTCAAAAACCCCCAAATGGTCCACGGCTCGTTCCAGCCTCCCTCTTCCCTCGGCCCTCACAGTGATAGCAAACTGACACATCACCTTCACTCCAGGGGCAGGGACACTCTCCCACTCCTCGTCCCTCTCCTCCTCCCCCGGCTTCCGACGAGACAATGCATCCGCATCGACATTCTTGCTTCCGGGGCGGTACCTCAGGCTGAAATCATATACCGACAAGGCCGCCAGCCACCGATGTCCGGTGGCATCCAGCTTCGCCGAAGTCAAAATATAAGTGAGAGGATTGTTATCCGTTCTCACCTCAAACTTGGCTCCGTACAGGTAATCGCCCAGCTTGTCCACCACCGCCCACGTCAGCGCCAGGAACTCCAACTTGTGAGTGGGATAGTTTCTCTCCGATGGCGACAAGCTTCGGCTGACAAAGGCTACTGGTCTCAATGCTTTGCCATGCTCCTGGTACAGAATAGCCCCGAGACCCTCTCGGCTGGCATCCGTGTGCAGCACATATGGCTTCTGGGGATCGGCAAAAGCCAACACCGGGGCCTGGGTCAGTGCCCTTTTCAAAGATCGGAACGCCTCTTCACATTGATCATCCCATCTCGAGCCAAAAGGTTCTGCCGGGTTCCAGTATCCTCCAGCATCCTGCCTCTGGTTCCCCGTCCTCTTCTTCCCCACCGGGGGATAGCCACACAACAGCTGAGTCAACGGGTGACACACTTTGGCGTAACCTTTCACAAATCGCCAGTAATACCCACAGAACCCCAAAAATGAGCGCAGAGCACCCACTTTCTGGGGTCTCAGCCAGGTGGTCACAGCTTCTATCTTGGTTGGATCAGTAGCCACTCCCTCTCGCGAAATGATATGGCCAATGTAGTTAACCGACGACTTGCAGAACTGGCATTTGTCCAGGGAAAGCTTCAACCCTTCTTCATAAGCCGGCCCAACACCTTCAACAGCCTCTCCTCATGTTCCTCCAAAGTTGATCCAAACACTATCAAATCGTCCAGGTACACCAGCACCTCTAACAGATTCATATCCCCCACAGTTCTCTCCATGAGCCTCTGGAAGGTGGCTGGGGCTCCGGATATGCCTTGGGGCATTCGTTCGAACTGAAAGAACCCCAGCGGGCAGATAAAAGCAGTCTTCTCTTTATCGGCCGCACTCATCGGGATCTGGTAATACCCACTTCTTAAGTCCAGCACACTGAACCACTTCGCACCGCTCAGGCAGGCCAGCGCATCCTCGACTCTTGGGACAGTATATTGATCAGGGACAGTTCGCCGATTCAACGTCCTGTAGTCAACACACATGCGCACTCGCCCATTCTTCTTCCGTGCCACCACTATTGGGGACGCATAAGGACTTCGAGACTCAGCTATGATTCCGGCCTCCTTCAACTTGCACAAGTGCTGTCGCACGTCCTCAACATCTGCCGGAGCCAGCCGCCGGGATCTCTCTCGGAACGGGGTGTCCTCCGTCACCCGGATGGTGTGGCGAGTGCTTTTGGAGCAGCCAACATCAAACTCGCCCCGAGAAAAAACAGCTTCCATCTTCAGCATCTTCCCCACTAGCCGGTGTTTCCACTCCGGCGACACAGGGGAATCCCCGAAGTTAAAGGCTTCAGCAGTCAGCTCCCTTCGATGGTCCGATCCCTCCCTGTTAGGGGTCCGCACTGGTGCGCTGGACATTACCGTCACCGGGAACAGATGTGCCAGCGGCATTCCCCTCTTAAAGGTGATTTCTCTTGCCGTGGTGTTCCTGACACTTATAGCTATACGCCTCGCATGTACCACCCCTGGTCTCTGCACTTCGGGCCTCACCAGCGCCCCCCGCCGGAAATCGTGTCTCCCCTTCAAGATCGTCTGGGGCGTCTACTAACAGGGCTTCTCCCGTCGGCACTCCTGGGAATCTGGGGGTCCCCATCACTAGGGCTACCTCCCTGGGTCGGATCACCTTGGGCCTCGCTTGCGTACACCACACCGTCCCTCGTTTACACTCCGGATCCAGCCCTTGGGAGGCAACCCCTTCTGTGAACACTGCTCGAAACACTGGATGCACCGAGAGGGTCTCCAGAAAGTCTTCCCCCCCTTTCTCCTTACAAGCTCCCAGGAGCCGTCGCACAACTGGGGAGTTAGTCCCCACCAGGAGGGCAGCACCACCGGTTTCCACCGGGTCAGGACACACCAACACCAACGTCTCAATAGCTTCCGACACTCCCACATCGCCCTCCAAGAACTCCAATCTCACCGATAGGTACCCATCGTACGGGTAGTCACCCTCGCTCACACCCCAAATCTGCAGGACGTCAAATGGTGTTACAGGCAAATGCTTTAGATATTGATTGTAGAAAGACCAGTACAATAAGGTCACCTGCGATCCCGTATCAAGAACGGCTTTTGCGTAAATTCCCTCTATCCGTAGACCCACACTGGCACGGGGTCCTACCAGCCCATCCGGAACAGAGGCGTGGGCACCCGGTGGTCTTCCGGCTGATCTCTGGGAACGTGTTCCTCCAGAGGCTCCAGTCCATTCCCTCACTGAGCCTCTCCAAAGTTTCCCCGACACCTCTCCCTTCTTAGTCGCAGGGGGGCTTGTCCTCCGCGGGACTCCTTGTCTCTCACAATCCCACCTAAAGTGACCCTCCTCTCCACAGCTATAGCACACCCTCGGCCTTCCACAGTCCCGCCTGAAATGACCCTCTTTCCCACAGTTAAAGCACACACTGCCGGCCGCCCCTCCTCTCCCAGGAAGGCTCCTGCTCCCAATCCACTGCACTGATCGCCCCTGAGAGTCGGTACCTCCCCTGTCCCTCCCCTCCAAAGGGGGTTCCCTACTCCCCGGGGGTTTGTCATTCCTCCACCCAGCCACCACTTCCTGTATCGCTGAGGATCGCTCCCGTAGTCCCGTGCCCCTTTTACGCCCCAACACTCTCTCTTCCTCTCGCACCTCTCTAATCAGTTGCCCGAAGGATGGAGGGGGACCTTTCCTATAAGCCTGCCGGATAGTCCACGCCACTTTGTCCTCCTCCAGAGAGCCACTGAATAGCTGACTCATCCTCACGCTAGCCACGTCAGTCGCCTTCACTACCCCCCGGCGCCGCAGCCCCGAGAGCATCCCCTCCATCCTAAATATGTACTCGGAGAGCTTTCCCCTCTCCATTGTTCCAGGCGTTGAAACTCTGCTAAAAGCAGCCAGGGTTCCCCTGACAACCCAAACGCTCCCTCCAAAACTTCTAGGCAGTCCTCCACTGAGGCCCCAGGCTTCTCAGCTTTCAACTCCCGGACGGTTTTGGCTGCTAAACCCCTCAAACTTCCCACCAATCGCTGCCTCTTCTGCTCCTCCGAGCCTGGCCACTCCTCTAACATCAAAGACGTATGCTCGATCCAGGTCTCATAGTCCACCTCCCCATCCGGAGTAGGCTTGGCTCCGGAGAACACCCCCAGCTTCAGCCGTGGCCTCTCGGCCACCCCCACCAGGGAATTAAGTGCGGCTGCCAGCTCCGAGGCTTCCACCCTACCTGCGGAGCTGGGCTTAGTCACAACTCCCTCCTCCCACCTCCCTTTACTAGTGCCGGGCACCTCTCTGGGGTCCACCTCTAACTCCTCCTCCGATGTCTCCTCAGCCTCATCCTTGTAGGAGTGGAGACCCCACGGCCCCTCCTCCCCCGGTACACTGACTGTCGCCGGCAGTTCCACCGTCCTGACTTCAGCACTCGTACGAACCAACACCCAGCTAGACTCTACCTCTTTACCACACCGTCTAGCTACCAATTCTACCTGCCCAATACCCTTCACCGAACTTAAACCCCGCACTATTGCGTCTCCCGAAACTCGAAAATCCACTCCGCTCACTACGCATGCGTACTGTACTGGGACATCTTCAAACTGGCACCAACAAGCAATCTTATCTCTGTCCATCTCCGCTCTGCTGCCTGCGCGATTCCACAGCTCCTGACAATCCAATCCGGGACGAGCACCCCACAAATGTAACACTTACCCACAACAAATACCGTTATGAAATACACTTTAAAGAGTTTACTAAAATTAAAAAAATAGTAGGCAATACAATATATATATATATATACAAGGAAAAAAAACAAAAGGCGCCAACTTATCAAAGTTCAGTCTGTTTCGTGCACTCGTTGGAGCTCAATCCACGAACCAATCGACCCATCCGGCCGTCGCACCTGGGACCACCCCGGTGGTCTTACGAGCAGTCCAGCACACGTCCACCTTCCTCAGCGTCTTCCTCGGCCTCCCCAAAAAAACCCCGCAAAAACCCCTCCCCCAAGTTCCCAGCATCACAAGACACAATGACATTCCCCATTGATTAACAAATGAAGACAATTACCATATCAGCCATTCTAAAGTGAAACAACGGCGAGAGAAACACTTATCCGACAAAGAAACATTCCTACTTGTAACAAACCAACGAGGCCATTTTGAGTAACATACCCAGGACATTGTACATATATTATATCTTTCAGACCTGCCTTTTTGTCGTTCATACTTCACCAATATGTACATTTTAATATTGCATAAGAGGAAAATGAAAATTGCCAAGTTGAAATTACAACAAGCAAATGGTTAAAATAGGCTAAGTTAGATCCTTCTAGCAGAATGACTTTATGTTTCACAAGGGTTGTAAACAAGAGTGAATCAAAATAATTTGAGACATATGCAGCCTTTTTTCCTTGAATACATGGATGTACCAGGCAACAATGAAGGTGCAACTTGAGTGATGATACACAATTAACTGCTGAGAAGATAGAACTCTTCTGAAATCAATGGTCATGAATATAATTTGAGCATTGGTGGAAATCGGCTTTCAGTGCCACATCAGATTAGAGGTCGCCATGCTACACAAGGTTCACCAGGGCAAAGTCTAATTAAATGCTCACTTAGCTCAAAGCAGAATTGTTATTTACTTATCAAGCTGTGCCATCGTGAAGGCATTTGCTGAGAAATTTAAAGGGATTTAATTCACTAAACCACTGCATCTACAAATGATCACAAGATTGTGAATAAGATGAAGAGACAGCTGTAGAAAAAACAATTGGAGGAAAGCACGGAACTAGTTTTGCACTCTAACTTAGGCGCTGTTGCTTTTAAAACTCTCACACCCTTAGAGGCCCTTTCTTCATATATAGGCATCCGATAGTCTCGTGAGACCATGGATTTGTGCCTTGGAAGGTTTCCAGGGTGCAGGCCTGGGCAGGGTTGTGAGGAGACTGGCAGTTGCCCATGCTGCAAGCCTTCCCCTCTCCACGCCACCGATGTTGTCCAAGGGAAGGGCACAAGGACCTAAGCAGCTTGGCACCGGTGTCGTCGCAGAACAATGTGGTGTTAAGTGCCTTGCTCAAGGACACAACGTGCTGTCTCAGCTGAGGCTCGAACCAGTGACCTTCAGATCACAAGATTTGAAGAAAGTGACCTTTCTTCACATTCTCCTATAATATGATAATGTTAGCATACACTTCTGTTCTCCTGAACTTTGTGTTTCGATCATTCTGTTTTTGATGGCTCCCCTTTTAGCAGTTGAAATTGCTAGTCTTGGAAATCCCCTCCAAGCAATTCACAAGCACAGGTCCTTTGTCCCATTATACCTAAACTGGGATCAAAACCAAATTAAACTAAATTTCAAACTCGAGGAAATCTGCAGATGCTGGAAATTCAAACAACACACACAAAATGCTGGTGGAACACAGCAGGCCAGGCAGCATCTTTAGGGAGAAGCGCTGTCGACGTTTTGGGCTGAGACGTCGACAGCGCTTCTCCCTATAGATGCTGCCTGGCCTGCTGTGTTCTACCAGTATTTTGTGTGTTAAACTAAATGTCTTTTGACTGCTCATGATGCCTCTCCTTCCATTCCTGTATACCCATGTATATATCTAGAAGGTTCTTAAATGTCACTCTTGTATCTGCTTCCAGCACAACCCCTAGCAGTCCATTCCAGCGCCTAGCACTCTCCATGTAGAAATAAAACTTGCCCTGCATTCCTCCTTTGGATTTTGCTTCTCTCACTCTAAATGCATGTTCTCTAGAAATTGGCATTCTTTGTTTGGGTCAAAGATTCTGCCTAGCCTCTCAATCTTATGAAGTCACAAGGGCCTCAAGACTCACACCACCAGTTTGAAGAACAGTTACTATCCCTCAACCATCAGACTCTTGAACACTCATCTATTGAGATGTTCCACCCACAATTATCTCACTTCAAGGACTCTTTATTCTGTTATTTCATGCTCTCGTTATTTATATTTGCATTTGCACAGTTTGTAAGACTATAAGACCAAAAAATATAGGAGCAGAATTAGGCCATATGGCCCATCAAGTCTGCTCCACTATTTCATCATGGCTGATCTAATTTTCCATCAGCACCAATCCCCTGCCTTCTCCCCATACCCCATCATGCCTGACTAGTCAAGAATCAATCAACCTCGCCCTTAAATAAAGCTCTATTTCCATCTTTAATATCTCTATTTTTCCCTTTCAGGGTACTTTTGAAGACCCTGACCTGGAGTTACACGCTGACTTTGGTTTTTTTGCAGGAATGGGACCCACTCTCAGGGTTTCATGACTGGCCGTTATTCGACATGCCAAGGGTGCAGCCTAAGCGCTCAGCTTGCCTTCGGAGAGCTGAATTCTCATGGCTCTGGAGATGGGTGAATTGAAGGTCGCTATCCTGTCAGGAGACTGGTATGTCGTGGGAGTTGGGAGATCTACGGCGGTGTGCTCAGGGACTTGAGATCTTTGGGCACAGAGCTCAGAAAGAGTGAAGCAACGGACTTTTAACATTGTAAACCAGTGAGTTGTTTGTTATGTCTCCCCTCTCGCTATAAAACAGACACCTCTTTTTCCCTTATTGGAGAGACGGAGAGCCAGTGGTATGAAGGAATAGTCTTTGGGGTACTGCAAGTCTATGTTTTTGCTGTTGCTTTGTTGTACACTTGAGTGCCAATGATTTTTTTTGCTGTTGGGGGTATGGGGGAATTGTTGTTTGCTGCTGCTTACGCGCAGGAGGGAGGGGGAGCTGGGGGGACTTCAGGATTCTAACATTTAACTGTCATTCATTCTTTGGGGGCATGCCTCTGTTTTCGTGGATGGTTGCGGAGGAAAAGCATTTCAGGGTGTATATTGTATGCATTTCTCTGACATAACCTCAAGATTCGGGGGAGTAGATTTAGGACGGAGATGAGGAAGAACTGCTTTTCCCAGAGAGTGGTGAACCTTGTGGAATTCTCTGCCCAATGAAGCAGTGGAGGCTGCCTCAGTAAATATATTTGAGAAGGTTGGATAGATTTTTGCATAGTCGGGGAATTGAGGTTTATGGGGAAAAGGAGCTTAGGAGGAGACAATGGTGCCTAATGGTGACTCATGGAAACATAGAACCATAGAAAACCGTCGGCACAATACAGGCCCTTCAGCCCACAAAGTTGTGCCGAACACGTCCCTACCTTAGAAATTACTAGGCTTACCCATAGCCCTCCATTTTATTAAGCTCCATGTACCTATCTAAAACTCTCTTAAAAGACCCCATCATATGTGCCTCCACCACCATTGCTGGCAGCCCATTCCACACACTCACCACTCTCTGAGTAAAAAACTTACCCCTGACATCTCTTCTGTACCTACTCCCCAGCACCTTAAACCTGTGTCCTCTTGTGGCAACTATTTCAGCCCTGGGAAAAAGCCTCTGACTATCCACATGATCAATGCCTCTCATCATCTTGTACACCTCTATCGGGTCACCTCTCATCCTCTGTCGCTCCAAGGAGAAAAGGCCGAGTTCACTCAACCTGTTTTCATAAGGCATGCTCTCCAATCCAGGCAACATCCTTGTAGATCTCCTCTGCACCCTTTCTATGGCTTCCACATCCTTCCTGTAGTGAGGTGACCAGAACTGAGCACAGTACTCCAAGTGGGGTCTGACCAGGGTCCTATATAGCTGCAACATTACCTCTCTGCTCTTAAATTCAATTCCACGATTGATGAAGGCCAATACACCATATGTCTTCTTAACCACAGAGTCAACCCGTGCAGCTGCTTTGAGCGTCCTATGGACAGACCCCAAAATCCCTCTGATACTCCACACTGCCAAAAGCCTTACCATTAATACTATATTCTGCCATCATATTTGACCTACCAAAATGAACCACCTCACACTTATCTGGGTTGAACTCCATCTGCCACTTCTCAGCCTTTTGCTTGCATTTTCAGAAACAGCTCTACTTCATCTTTAATATCTCTGTTTTTCCCTATCAGGCTTCTTTTGAAGAGTTACTCAATTCTTTGCAGGAATGGGACCTGCTCTCAGGGTTTCACGACTGGCTGTTATTTGATATGCCAAAAATGTGGCCTAAAAGATGAGTGTCCCGGCAGGAAATCAGTGTGTTGTGGGAGTTGGAAGATCTTTGGCTGCATGCCCAGAGACCTGAGATCTTTGGGCAGAGCTCAGAAAAAGCAACACAACGGACTTTTAACATGGTAAACCAGCGAGTTGTTTATTATGTCTCCCCTCTCGTTGTGAGACAAGAGAGAGAGAGAGAGAGAGAGAGAGAGAGAGAGAGAGAGAGAGAGAGGGGGGGGGAGAGAGAGAGAGAGAGAGAGAGAACACGCCTGTGGAATGCCGAATTCCAGGTGAACGAGTAGTCTTTGGGGTACCGCGTCTGTGTCTTTCCTGTTACTTCTCCGCACACCTGAGTGCTCAGTGGTGGGTGCCGATGCTTTTTTTGTTGGTGGGGAAGGGGGGGATCATTGCTTTGCCACTGTTTACACGTGGGAGGAGGGAGATGTGGGGGTTCTAACATTTACCTGTCATTCATTCTTTGGGGGGGACTCCTCTGTTTTTGTGGATGGTTGTGAAGAAAAAGCATTTCGGGATGTATATTGTATACATTTCTCTGACATTAAATGTACCTTTGAAACCTTTGAAGGCAGGTAGGTGGAAAAGAGTCCATGGCCTGATCAGCCATGATCTTTCT
Organism: Hypanus sabinus; assembly: GCF_030144855.1. Taxonomy (NCBI): domain Eukaryota; kingdom Metazoa; phylum Chordata; class Chondrichthyes; order Myliobatiformes; family Dasyatidae; genus Hypanus; species Hypanus sabinus. The sequence goes on from NC_082706.1 coordinate 190,033,913, forward strand.
GAACGGCAGGGCATGCTCGGCGGGCCAGATGGCCTACGGCTGCTCCTATTTTTTATGCTCTTAGGTTCTTAAGACTTGGCCTTCACAGCTGCCTGTGGCAAAGAATTCCACAGATTCACCACTCTCTGGCTAAAGAAATTCCTCCTCATCTCCATTCTAAAAGGACGCCCCTCTACTCTGAGTCTGTGTCCTCTGGTCTTAGTCTCTCTCACTATAGGAAAGATCCTCTCCACATCTATCAACGCCTTTCACCATTCGATAGCTTTCAAAGAAATCACCTCTCATTCTTCCGAATTCCAGCAAATACAGTCCCAGAGCCACCAAGCTCTCTTCACCTGACAAGATACTCAATCCTGGAATCATTTTTGTGAACCTCCTGTGAACCCTCTACAGTTTCAGCACATCCTTTCTAAGAGGCCCACTATTTGCTCACAGTTTGCTGTTTTCTGGGCTCTACTTGATCTTTCATCGATCCTGTTTAAAGTTACTGTTCTATGATTTGCTGAGTATGCCCACAGAGAAAGAATCTCAGGGTTGTATGTGGTGACATACATGTACTCTGATATAAAGTTTACTTTGTGCTTCTGTCAGGTTTCCCCTTAGCCCCTCCCATTCCAGAAAAAAACAATTCAAATTATACAGTAGATCATATTAGACCAAGAGATTCCAACCCGGGGACCATGGACCCCCTCCCTCAGTTAGTGGTCCGGGTCCATGGCATAAAATAGGTTGGGAACCTCTGTATCAAACAGAAGATACATCAGCTTGAAAGCACATACCACCAGACTCAGGGACCGCTTCTAACCCCCTGCTCTCAGACAATTAAATAAGATGGACTCTTGTCATCACAATCTATCTCGTTATGTTTTTGCACTTTATTGTTTACAAACAATACACTGAATATTGTTCTACTTCAAGCACACTGCGTAATGAATTGATCGGTACAAACAAAAAGTCTTTCACGATATCTGGGCCGACGTGACAATAATAAACAGACTCCAACTTTCTCCAATTCGGGCAGTATCTCGGTAAACCACTTCTGACACCTTTCCGAAGCCACCGCACCCTGACTGTAATGGGGCCGGAATTGTAGAACGGAAGCCCAAACCAAGTTCTGTACAGCTGCAAAGGGACGGCAGAATATTCACCTCTTTGACTAAGATTTGGCGATGCCTACTTGAATATCTGGGTCAAAGGTCTGTGTGAGACTTCCTCTGTGAAATGCTTTAAAAATGTACAATGATTAAAAATGCGTATTTTGTTTGCGTACAATAACCGTAACAGCGCACAACTCGCCTTTGATAACCCGACCTCTAAATCCTTCGCTATCGAACACACACGTTTTCCGCATTTCAGCAAAATCGGGAAATCAGAGTATACATTTTTCCCCCAAGATGATGGTAGTTAAAGAACTCTTAAAAAGACATATTCGCGATGAAATAAGCCAAAAAAGAAACGCTTAAACCCCTCGAAGCATCAATATGCAAACAAGCAAGATTAGCCTAATTTTAGAGAGGTGTACAGAGCGGCTTGGTGGAAACTGCTTCCACTGGAGGGAATTGCCAAGAGGAGTTGCCGTAGTTCGGATCCAATTCAAAAGAATGAGTTGTCTACGAGGAGGCGTGGTTTTGGATTGGTCGCGAATGATACCCGGTGTGGCAGGAATGGGGAAGATTGTCCCACCTGCTTTGTGCCGATCGGTCACCAGGGAAGCGCGCTCTTTGGTGGGATTTATGTTATGAGTTTTGTGGATGGAGTCATCGTTTTACTGGAAGAGTTGGGGGCTAATCACCTTACTTAAACGACAGTAACTGTCATCAAGTTACTCTCCTTTCTTTTTACCTCCACCTTTTCTTCCTTCTGTCCATCCCCTTTGTACTTTTCTCCTCCCTCTGACCCCCTTACCTCATCAATAATTCTTTTTCAGCGAGTTATTTCTTTAAAAAAAATGGATTCTGCCAATAGCAGTACCTCTGGTGAGACAGTCTTTTTTATACTTCAATAAGAAATGTGCATTAACTTCCCTTTTTTTCCTGAGAAATGTCATGATGATATAGCTTCCTGATATTATCAGAATAAGTAATATCTTTATCTATCAGAGCAGTAAAACTCTCTTCCTTTTTGCCTGTTTAGTGAAAAGAGCCTGGACTTTTGAAATCCTTCCAGAGATTTGGCCTCTTGCCCTTTTTGTCAAATTAACTGCCCCTTGTACTTTCCAGAATCTGGATTTCATTCCCAGACTGCACCGCTCAAATGCATTATTTGCATATATTTTAGACAATGTTTCATTCAAATTTAACACTAGGTTTACTTCAGTGTGATATTAATTCCAATCATTTTAAATAGGAACTTGGACAATACAGTTTACTTGTGTTTTATGTTGTAAGATATTCTAACACTAACCTGAATATGTAAGCTACACCTGATTTTAAAGTTGTTATGCAATGGGAATTGTGATATCTGGATGCAGGAATTTATTTGGATGTTGCTAATGAATAGATAGAAAGAGATGTGCTTGTAAGGTGTTTAGTATTAATAGAGACTAAATCTTACTGCTGAGTTGGATGTTCCTTTAGATTAATTTTCTGTAGGAGCAATGAAAAGAAATACTGCTTAGAGAAACATGATCTAGCCTTTTGTATGAGATAAGAAAGAATGGTTCATTGTTAATACATGTAACTGAAGCAAGTTGTGCAGTGAAGCGAAGGCCGTCAGGGCAATGCTCCCATTTGCAATCTTTCATGCATTTTGCGCAGTTTGGAAAAGAAGTAGCTGTATTTATCAGCTGTGTCAAAAAAAAACAATTTTGCTCTTAAAAAGCTGTTGCATTTGTCAACTGACATCCCAAAGAGAAAGAAGTATTCTGAAGGGAAAGATGTCACAATCATGGCTAACAAGGGAAGTCAAAGCCAATGTAAAAGTTGAAGGTAGGACAAAATTGAGTAGGAAGTTGGGGAACTGGAAAGCTTTTAAAAACCAACAGAGGGCAATTGAAGTCATTAAGAAGGTAAAGATGGAATACAAAAGCTAGCCAGTAATATGAAAGAGGATACCAAAAGTTTCTTTAGATACATGAAATGCAGAAGTGAGGCAAGAGTGGATTTCAGACCACTGGAAAATGATGCTGAAGAGGTAGTAATGGGAGGCAAGGAAATGGCACACAAATTGAATAGGTACTTTGCTGTGGAAAGCCTGGTGGAAGTTCCAGGTGTCAGGGGGCATAAAGTTATCATTATTAGAGAGAAGGTTCTAGGGTAACTGAAGTCTGAAGGCAGATAAGTCATCTGGACCTAATGGTGTACTCCCCAGGGTATTGAAGGAGGTGGCTAAAGAGATTATGGAGGCGCTGGTAATGCTCTTTAAAGAATCACTAGATTTTGGAATAGTCCCGAAAGACTGGAAAATTGCAAATGTCCCATCTTTCTTCAAGAAGGGAGAGAGGCAGAAGAAAGATAGACCAGTTAGCCTGTCATCAGTGGTTGGGACGATGTTGGAGTCGATTATTAAGAATGTGGTTTTGGGGTACTTGGAGGCACATGATAAAATGGGCTGTAATCTGCATGGTTTCTTCAAGGGAAATTCTTGCCTGACAAATCTGTTAGAATAAGTAAAACAGACAAAGGAGAAACCGATAATGTTGTGTACTTGAATTTTCAGAAGGCCTTTGACAAGGTGCCATATGAGACTGCTTAACAAACTATGAGCCCATGGTGTTACAGGAAAGATACCAGCATGGATAAAGCAATGGCTGATTGGCAGGAGGCAAAGTGTGGGAATAAAGGGAGCCTTTTTCTAGCTGGCTGCCAGTGATGAGTGGTGTTCCACACGGATCTGTGTTGGAACTGATTCTTTTTGTGTTGTATGTCAATGATTTGGATGATGGAATTGATGACTTTGTTTCAAAGTTTGCAGATGATTTGAGGAGATGATTGGTGGAGGGACAGATCGTTTTGAGGAAGAGAGGCTACAGAAGGACATAGGTTAGGAGAATGGGCAAAGAAATGGCAAATGGAATATAGTGTTGGGGAGTGTGTAGTCATATACCTTGGTAGAAGAGATGAATGGGTAGACTACTTTCTAAATGGGGAAGAAAATACAGGAAACTGAGGTGCAAAGGGACTTGGGAGTCCTTGTGCAGGATTCAGTAAAGGTTAATTTGCATGTTGAGGAAAGTAAAAGCAATGTTAGCATTCATTTCAAGAGGACTAGAATATACAAGGATGTAATGTAATGTGGCCCTGCTTGGAGTATTTTGAACAGATTTGGGCCCCTCATCTTAAAAGGGATGTGCTGGAACTGGATAGAGTTGAAAGGAGTTTCATGAAAATTAATCCAAGATTAAATGGCTTGTAATATGAAGGGTGTTTAATGGCTCTGGGCCTATATTCACTAGAATTCAGGAGAATAAGGCATTTGATAGGGTTCCCATGCGAGGCTTATTCAGAAAGTAACGAGACATTGGATCCAAGGAGACCTTGATTTGTGGATCCAGAATTAGCTTGCTCACAGAAGGCAAAGGGTAGCTGTGGATGTTTGGTATCCTGCATGGAAGACAGTGACCAGTGGTGTTCAGAAAACATCTGTTCTGTGACCCATCCCCTTTGTGATTTTTATAAATTACCTGAATGAGGAAGTAGAAGGGTGGGTTAGTAAGTCTGTTGGTGATACAAAGGTTGGAGGTGTTGTGGATAGTCTGGAGAGCTGTCAGAGATTACAGTGGGACATCGATAGGATGCAGAGCTGGGCTGAAAAGTGGCAGAGGGACTTCAACCCGAGTAAGGGTGAAGTGGTTCACTTCGGTAGATCAAATTTGAAGGCAGAATATAATATTAATGGTCAGACTCTTGGCAGTGTGGAGGATCAGCGAGATCATGGGGCCTATGTCCATGGGACACTCAAAGCAGCTGCACAGGTTGATAGTGTTTGTAAGAAGGCTGATGGTGTGTTGGCTTTCATCAACTGTGGGGTAATGTCACAGCTATATAGCACCTTAGTGAGATCCTGCTTGGAGTAAGTATTGTGTTCAGTTCTGGTCACCTCACTACGGGAAGGAAGTGGATATAGAGAGAATGCAGGGGAGATTTACAAGGCTGTTTCCTGTATTGGAGAATGTGCCTTATGAGAATAGGTTGAGTGAACTTAGCCTTTTCTCCTTAGAGTGACAGAGGACGAGAGGTGACCTGATGGATGTGTATAAGATGATGAGAGGCATTGATTGTGTGGATAGCCAAAAGCTTTTTTCCCAGGGCTGAAATGGCGAACATGAAGGGGCACAGTTTCAAGGTAGGTACAATGGGGATGTCAGAGTTAAGTTTTTCATATAGAGAGTGACGAGTGCATGGAAGGGTCTTTTAAGAGACTCTTAGATAGGTACATGGAACTTAGGAAAATAGAGGGCTATGCGATAGGGAAATTCTAGGCAGCTTCGAATAGGTTACACGGTCGGCACAACATTGTGGGCCGAAGGCCCTGTAACGTGCTGTAAATTTTCAGTGTTTCTAACAAGGGGGTGACCTAACTGAAACCTATCAAATGGCGAAAGGCCTTGATAGAGTGGATATGTAAAGGATGTTTCTCATGGTGGGAGTGTCTAAGATCAGGGGGCACAGCCTCAAAATAGAGGGGTATCCTTTTAAAATGGAGATGAGGAATTTCTTTAGCCAGAGAGTGGTGAATCTGTGGACGACTTTGCCACATGCAGCTGTGGAGGCAGAGGTTGATGGGTTCTTGATTGGTCAGGGCATGAAGGGATATGGGGAGAAGGCAGATGATTAGGGCCGAGTGGGAAAATTGGATCAGACATGTTAAAGTGGCAGAGCTGACTCGATGGGCCAAATAGCCTAATTCTGCTCCTATGTTTTATGGTCTTGCTCTGCTGAGCGTCCTTCAGAGAGTGGGCTAATCTGCTGATATTATTAAGCTGATTCTGCACTGAAAATCCCAACATTTAGGACTTGGAATAGAGTCATAGAACACTGTAGTGGAGAAACAGGCCTTTTGAGCAATCTTGTCCATACTGAACTAGTAATCTGCCACGTCCCATCGACCTACACCCGGACCATAGACCACCATACCCCTCCCTTCCGTGTACCTGTTTAAATTTCTCTTCAATGTTACAATCAAACTTGTATCCACTACTTCTACTGGCAGTTCATTCCACACTCTGTCCACCTTCTCAACAAGTTTCCCTCTTGTTCCCCTTAAACATTTTGCCTTTTACCCTTAACTCATGACTTTTAGATTTAGTGTCACGCAACATCAATTGCAAAACCCAGCTTGCATTTACCTGGTATAAATACCTCATAATTTGTATACCTCTATCAAATTTCCCCTCATCCTCCGATGCTTATTATGGAATAAAGTCCTACCATGTTCATCCTTTTCCTATAACTCAGGTCCTCGTGTCCTGGCAAGATCCTAAATTTTCCTTGCACTCTTTAAGAATCTTATTAGACGGTAACACTGTAAGATATCTTTCCTGACACTTTTCCTGTAGGTAGATGACCAAAACTGCATGCAGTTCTTCAGATGAGGCCTCTCCCATGTCTTGTACAACTTCAAGCTAGCATCCCATCTCCTTTGCTCAATGCACTGAGTTATGAAGGCCAATATGAGAAACAATTTCTTTAATCCCTATCTGCCTGTGATTCCACCTTCAAGGAATTATGGATCTGTATTTGCCTCTGTTCTACCACTCTCCTCAGTGCCCTATTACTCACCATGTAAGTTCTACCCTGGTTTGTCCTCCCAAAGTGTAACACTTCTGCATTTAATTTCATACATGGGTAAGCATGATAATGCACCAGAATCCTTCCCTTTGGTGCAGGGGCAGGGAGTACCCTCTGAAAGAAAGGTGCCAATTTATGCTATGTATAAAGCATTGGTTATTTAATATTGTAATGTTCTGTTCAAATTATGCGATTGTTTATATTTTCACAGACCCCTATTTCTTGATGTTCATTATGACTATGTGGTTTATCTCTAAAAATGTTAAGTTTGGTTGACGCTTCAAAATGTCACTGCTGGTGTGAACGTGGGGATTGAGCGTGGGCAATAGTGATGAGGGAATAAAAGGAAGATTTAGATTTTGAAAAGGACGGCCTGTCTTAATTGCAACCTGCCACAGTTTCAGAAGCTCCTGAGTGCTAAATTGTTTGTAAGGTATTCTATGTTGTAAGAGAATGTAAATTTTGAGAGGTTCAAGTGTTAAGCATATCAATTCAGAATCAGGTTTAATATCACCAGCACACGTCATAAGTTTGTTTGCAGCAGCACTACAATGCAATACAGATAAAACTGAATTACAGTAATTATATGTATATTAAATCATTAAGTTAAAATTAATGGTGCAAAAAATAGAAACTTTAAAATACAGAAATGACGTAATGTTCATGGGTTCAGTGTCCATTTGGAAATTGGTCGGCAGAGGGAAGCTGTTCCTGAATTGCTGAGTGTGTGCCTTCAGGCTTCTGTACCTCCTTCCTGACAGTAACAGTGAGAAGAAGCATGTCCTGGCTGATGGGGGTCCTTAATAAAGGATGCTGCCTTCCCGAGGCACCGCTCCTGGATAATGTTTTGGATACCATGGAGGCTAGTATCCAAGATGGAGCTGACTGATTTTACAACCATCTGCAACTAACTTTGATCCTGTGTAGTAGCAACCACCCCCACCCCCCAATACCAGACAGTGATGTAGCCAGTCACAATGCTCTCCACAGTACTTCTGTTGAGTGTTTTAGGTGACATGCCAAATCTCCTCAAACTCTAAAGAAATGTAGCTGTTGTCTTGCCTCCTTTATAGCTGCATCAAAATGCTGCAACCAGGGTAGGCCCTCAGAGATATTGACACCTAGGAACATGGAATTGCTCACTCTCTCCATTTCTGATCCCTCTGAGGATCATATTCTGAGAAGAAGTTTACAGTTACATGAGAGAGAGTGCTGGGATGTGATAGGCTTCAGGGGAATGGAGATAGTAATGTTACAGCCTGGGAGGTGACGCTCTGAGAATGCGCTATTATATAAAGTTTAGGAGCAAACAACGTACCTTGTTAGAATTTGAAAGACATGCAAACTGATGAGCATGTTGTGTAAGTGATTGTAACTCAAAATATGGACCAGTTTCAAAGCTGTGGGTACTTGAAGTTGTTGGTAAAAGTGAAGGGAACTAGCTGGATAAGTACCGTACTTTCAGAATAGTGATACTTCTGAATGAAAGGTTGGATTTAATGTTTTGTAGTTTGAACACCCTTAGCTTCAGGATGGAGATAGAGGGTGGAAGAATAATCATGGGTTTTTTCCACATTCTGAGTCGCCTTGCTCTGTTATGTAATTTCTTCATCCATGTCTTCCTGAATATTACAAACGCAACTAGGAGACAAGAAGTCTGCCGTGAAGTGGTGTAATCTGTGAAATACGATCTCCCTTTTGCCTGTCTAGTCAGGATATAAATATTTAAATCTACATGTTCATAGCACTATGGGCACTTAATAATTAATTTTAGTTTCATTGTGTGAGTTTGCATTTGGTAATTTAGCAGCTGACCAAAGATAGAGTTCAGTTGCTAACATTCTTATTCCATGTACAAGTAATTTAATTTCAAATTGAGAGATTTGTAACGTACACCACAACTTTTGCATGAGGTTCGATAATAGAACGGAGTGAGATTCACTATTGTTATGATTTATATCTGTGATGTAAGTGGGGTGAAGCAAGAACCTAGGTTAGCAAAGTTCTCTTCAACCACAACAACATCAAATCGTGATGAATTGGAGTAAGTGTTAATAATTTAATTTAAGTAATAATTTCTTCGCAATGGAATGTCAGCTGCTTCAGATATTGCTCATCCCATTTGCAAAGATTTATTTACAATTACATGGACCATGAAACGCAGTAGCTGTGGTGAACTACATATACCTGTCTGGACACTCCCCCCCGCTGACTGCTCCTGTGGCTCCTCCCACGGACCCCGGTATAAAGGCGATTGGGGACACCGCCCTGGCCTCAGTCTCCAGGATGCAGTGTGGTGGTCAATTGCTGCTTGTTCTTTCTTCTAGACAATAAAAGCCTCACGTCTCCAAGAGTTATTGATGGTGCATCAGTAGCAGAATTAGGCCTTTCAGCCCATAAGGTCTTCTCCATCATTTCACCATGGCTATTAACCCCCTCAACCCCATTCTCCTGCCGCCTTCCCAGAACCTTTAATGCCCTTATTAGTCAAGAACCTTTAAAATAGCCAAACACTTGGCCTCCACAATTGTCTGTGGTAATGACTTTCACAGATTTACCACCCACTGGCTGAAGAAATTGTTCCTCATCTCTGTTCTAAAGGGATGTCCTTTGTTTCCGAGACTGTGCCTCTGGTCCTACATGCCACCACTATAGGAAACTTCTTCCCCACATCCACTTTCTAGACCTATGAATATCCGATAGGTTTCAATGAGATCTCCCCTCCCCATTCTAAATTCCAGTGAATACAGGATCAGAGCCATCAAAGGCTCCTCGTATGTTAACCCTTTCATTCCAGGAATTATTCTCCTTAACCTCATCTGGACCCAGCACATCCTTTTATAGATAAGGGGCCGAAAGTGGCTCTCATTTCTTCAGATGCTGTGTGATATGTACCTTATTAAGCCATGTTAAGCCAACACCTTCATGTCTGAATCCACTGAAATAGGAAACTGCAGTTGGCAGCAACATTCTAACGTAGCTTTCAGCTTTAAACCTATTTTGTTTCCTGTTCCAGAGGAGGTTTGCTCTCAGACTTTAGAGGAGCTTGCAGAATTTCTATTTTTTGAAACTGATGTTAAAGAACTGATTGAAGGTGAGATTTTGTACCTCCGTCCAAATGACTGATCCAGCTTAAACAAAAATAATATTTTTTTCTGCGGGGTAATGTTTAGGAATTTGTTATTTGTGATGTGAAGACTTTAATTACGGATGTTATTGTCCTTTAGCTGATATTTTGTGTCATGAAGCAAAGAAAGAATTGAGCAGAAAGTTGTAGGTGAGCAATAATGCTACATCCTTGTTACAGTTCATTGATAAACCAGTGAGCTGTTTTACTTGTCTACTTTGGAGAGTTAGTCGAATGGTTTCTCTTGTCTCAATCTACCATTAAAATTCTGGCTTTTGTTCAGTAGCCTACTGACAAATCTGAGAAAAGTAAATTGTGAAGAAGTGTTTCACCCTAAGGGTATTTTTCATCATGTTGTGTGTCACTGTCAATATGCAGCGTGGTAGGTACAAAATGTGGTACAAAACGAAGTAACTCAGAGCTGGGTATTTGTGGTGGCCAATAGAACAGGGTTTTGTGCTGCAAATATCCATAATCCTGGCCCATCATTCTTCACTCCTCTCAATCCTCCATCACACTCTAACTGTTCTGGCTCAACAAGGAATATGAAAGGATTATATTAACCTTGCTGAAACAAAATAAAGGGGCGAAGCTACATTGTAGGGTTATGAGCACGCTGAAAGCAATATGTATATAAATGTGACAGTTCTAAGTGATCAGCATCAGATACACTCTTGTTGTATCTATTTGTAAATGAACCTGAGGAACTGAGCAACCAGCAGATGGTGGGAAATTCATGGGCCCCTTTGTGGATTTGGAGTTCCATGCCTGACTTCAAAAGACCAGAGGCTTGATTGCTTTTGATCCCAGCAGTGTTGAGTTTCACTGCCTCTTTCTGTACTCCCTGCTGTTTCCACCAAGGTCGTTAATTCCACATGGCATCAAGAAACATGTGTAACAGGGTGAAGGCTATGGACACTGTCGATGTCTCAACTTGTTCTGTGCTGTAGAAGTTGCAATTCCAAGAAAGCAATAACACTTGAGTCTAATGACAGGACTGACCTAGGTGAATTCTGGCACTTGCTTCGCACAGCACATTAATCCACTCAGCCGAGATACTATCCAGCTTTCAGAGAAGTGAATGTTCACCAGTGTTATCCAAGAAAGCACAGTTAGAAGATCGCTTCTCAGCATAGTTAGATGATGAAGTCTATGGCTCATGACCTCATTGTAGCTTTATGTGTTAACATAAAAATGAATGTGGATTGCATTGACCAGAAGAATCAGGGGCTGAATTGGGCCATTTGGCCCATCGAGTCTTCTCCGCCACTTCATCATGGCTGATCCATTTCCCTCTAGCCCCAATCTCCTGCCTTCTCCCTTTAACCCTACATGCTCTGACCTATCAAGAACCTATCACCATCTGTCTTGGCTTCTACAGCCGCCTGTAGCAATGAATTCCACAGATTCACCACCCGATGGCTAAAGAAAGTCCTCATCTCCATTCAAAATAGATGACTCTTTATTTCAAGGCTGTGTCCTCTGGTCTTAGACTCCCCCATCATAGGAAACATCCTCTCCTCATCCTCGCTATCAAGGCCTTTCAACATTCAATAGATTTTAATGAGATCCTCCCTCATTCTTCTGAATTCCAGTGAGTATAGGCCCAGAACCATTAAACACTCCTCATATGATAAGCCTTTCAACCCTGTAATCATTTTCATGAACCCCTGAAACCTCTCCAAATTCAGTGCATCCTTTTTTGGATAAGGAGCCCAAAACTACTCTTAAATACTTGGAGTGAGGCCTCAGTAGTGCCTCATGAGCCTCAAAATTACATCCCTGCTTTTATATTGCTGCAGTTTGGTACTGTTCTTATAAGGTAATGAGGCTTTTATAAAATTCAGAAAAAAAGTAAGTCTTTGGGAATGCAATAGTTCCATGAGGCACCATCCAAAAACTGTTATCTTCAACTACTCAATTAATCTTCCCTGCATTTGAAAGCCAGAAGAGACTCAACTAACATTTACAATGTTCATCCACTTATTTAGTAATTTCTCGGGTAATGAAGCAGTACCTGTGTGAAGCGAGATCCTGATGGTGTTCAGGCTTGACAGATAGTATCTTAAGTGCCTGTTAGTGGTTGTCCTTGAGTAGGATCCTAATTGTTTTATAAATATTACTGTTTAATCTTGGATTGCAAGGAAGTCCCTATTGTCCAGAAACACAACTTCAATAACCTCAAGTGCCATGGTTACTGTAAATGTTCACAGCCTGTGTGATTCACCTTCTGCTTCCCAGAATCTCCATCAGAAGATGCATTTTAATTAATTACTCTCTAATTCACTTAGGAAGTACGTTTGATCATGAGGCCATGATTGATCTGTATTGACCGAAATGCTGCCCAGCTATGAAAGACCACAGGAGCTTGTGAAAGCAACTTTCTGAAAATAAAAAAAGACAGCACATTAAATAAGATGCAAACAGTCTTTTCTTTCTCAGACAAGATTAACTCAAGGACACAATTTGTGTAATCTGTTTTCCTCACAGTCTGATTGTGGAATTTGATTATTTCAAGTTGCTGATAATCTTCCCATCAAAGCAACCATGTTGGCCTTTTCCACAGAAGGGGTTTAGTTCGACTGGGATGCATGGCCATGATGCATAAACTGAACACAGAAGGAGCAGTATAGAGTGGTGTTGATCAATTATCATGGACATAATTCCTTGGTTATCAAAAGAAGGGTTTAGAATAAATCTTGGAAACAGGCAACAGTAAAGGCAGGGCCTGATTAGCAAGGTGTGCAGAATCAAAGTAGGAGCTATTTGTGTGGAAGCTGAAGTTGCACTTAAGAGTTTATAAGATTATTAGATGACAAAAGCTGCAGCAGTGCGTGGGTTCTTTAGTTTATTGTGGTGTGGTATTTATTGACTTCCTATAGTAAAATTTATAGCTTTTAATGTTATGTAAAAATGGCACAATTAGTAGCGTTACTTGCTTTCAGTAAACTTATAAAGAGTTCTGAGATGTGATGCTCAAAATCTCAATTGTTTACTCCATTCAGAAAGGTCTGGGGAAGAATACAGGTAACAAGTATCAGGCAGGGCAACCCATGCAAACCAGTACAAAAGGGACAAGTTGCACTTGAATCTGAGGGGAGCCAATGTTCTTGCATGCAGATTTACTAGAGCTGTTGGGAGTGGTTTGAACTAATATGGCAGGGGAGCTGAGGATGAGCCAGCAGGTTTACAAGTAGATGATGGGTGTAACATAGATGTAAGGAAGTACAAGCCAATGATTGGGTACAAATGCAAAGAGTTAAATTGTACCACAGAGGCAAACTTCAAAAGGGTGAAGAATGCGGGACTGTATTTAAATGTACTTAGCATTTGGAATGAGGTGGATGAACTCATGGCGCAATTACAGATTGGTTGGTATGACATTGTGGGCATCCCTGAGTCATGGCTGAATGAAGGCAATAGTTGGGAGCTTAACATCAAAGGAAATACTTTGTATCAAAAGGACAGCCAGGAAGGCATATGTGGTAGTATAGCTCTGTTGGTAAGAGACAGAATTATCTTCAGAAAGAGGTGGCATAGGGTCAGAGAATGCTGAATCTTTGTGGGTGGAGTTAAGAAATTGTAAGGGGGAAGTAAAACCATTATGGAAATCATATATAGGCCTCCAAATAGGAGCCAAGATGTGGAGTTGAGATTGCAAAGGGTGCTGGAAAAGTCATGTAATAAGGGTAATGTCACAATTATAAAGGGGGACTTCAATATGCAAGGGGATTGGGACAATCAGGTTGGTGTCGAATCGCAAGAGAGGGAACTTTAAAATGGCTTTTTAAAGCAGCTTGTGCTTGAGCCTACTCGGGGAAAGGCTGTCTTAGATGTAATAACCCAAATCTTATTAGAGAGTTTAATGTAAAGGAACCTTTTGGACGCAGTGATATTAGTATAATTGAATTCATACTGCAGTTTGAGGGTGAGAAGCATAAGCCACATGGATCAGTTTTACAATGGAATAAAGGGGCATAAGAGAGGAGCTTGCCCAGGTGGGTTGGAGAAGGACACTGGCGGGTATGGTGGCAGAGCAGAGGTGTCTGAAGTTTCTGGGAATTGTTCACATAGCATAGGATAGGTATGTCACACAGAGGAAGAAGTTCTCAGAAGGCAGGGGTGGGCAACAGTGGCTGACAAAGGAAGTTAAGCACTGCATAAAAGCTAAGGAAAGAACATATAAAGTAGCAAAAGTGAGTGTGAAGTTGGATGATTGGGAAGCTTTTAAAATCCAACAAAAGGAAATTAGAAAAGCTATAAGAAGGGAAAAGATGAAATATGAGGGGAGACTAGCCAATAATATAAAGCAGGATACCAAGTTTTTTTCAGTTATATAAAGAGTAAAAGTGGGGTGAGAGTTGATATGGTGCTGGTGAGGTAGTAATGTGCAACAAAGAAATGGCAAGTGAACTTAATGGGTACTTTGCTTCAGTCTTCACTGTGGAAGACAGTAGCTATGTACCAGATGTCCATGAGTGTCAAGGAGCAGGAGTGAGTGCCATTGCTATTACAAAGGAAAAAGTGCCAGGCAAACTGAAAGGTCGTAAAGTGGTAAGTCACCTGAACCAGATGGACTACATCCCAGAGTCCTGAAAAAGTTTGCTGAGGAGATAACAGATGCATTAGTCATGATCTTCCAAGATTCACTTGATTCTGGCATGGTCCCAGAGGATTGGAAGATTGTAAATGTCACTCCTCTTTAACAAGGGAGGAAGGCAAAAGAAAGGAAATCATGGGCCAGTTAGCCTAACCTCAGTGGTTGGGAAAACGTTGGAGTCTGTATGTTAAAGATAAGGTTTTGAGGTACTTGGAGACTAATGATAAAACAAGACAAAGTCAGTGTGAAGGGAAATCTTGCCTGAAAAATCTGTTAGTTCTTTGAGGAAGTAACAAGCAGGATATCATTTACTTAGATTTTTGCAAGGTATTTGATAAGATGCGACATATGAGGCTGTTTAACAAGATAAAATCCTATGGCGTTACAGGTAAGGTACTGGCATGGATAGTAGAATGGCTGAAGGCAAAAGGCAGTGAATGGGAGTAAAAGGGTCATTTGCTGGTTGGTGCTAGTGACTAGTGGTGTTCCTCAGGGGTCAGTATTTGGACTGCTGCTTTTCACATTGTTTGTCAATGATTTAGACAGTGGAATTGATGGCTTTGTGCCAAAGTTTGCAGATTATATAAAGATAGATGGGGGAGGGGGAGGTAGTGCTGAGGAAGCAATATGATTGCAGCAGGACTTAAGAACATAAGAAATAAAGCAGGAGTAGGCCATCCGGCCTATCGAGCCTGCCCTGCCATTCAATAAAATCAGTCCGTAAACTCAGCTCCATCTACCTGCCTTTTCCTTTTAACCCTTAATTCCCTTACTATGTAAAAAACTATCTAACTGTATCTTAAATATACTTAATGAATAAACCTCAACTGCTTCCCTAGGCAGAGAATTCCACAAATTCACCACCCTCTGGGGCGAAAAACAGTTTCTCCTCATCTCCATCCTAAATCTTCTCCCCCGAATCTTGAGGCAATCTAGTCTCACCTACCAGTGGAAACAACTTTCCTACTTCTATCTTATCTATCCTTTTCAAAATGTTGTAAGTTTCTATAAGATCTCCTCTCGTTCTTCTGAATCCCAGAGAGTATAGTCCCAGGCAACTCAATCGCTCCTCATAGGTTAACCCCTTCATCTCTGGAATCAACCTGGTGAACCTCCTCTGCACTGCCTCCAAAGCCAGTATATCCTTCCTCAAGTATGGAGACCAGAACTGCACACAGTACTCCAGGTGTGGCCTCACCAGTACCCTGTATAGTTGTAGCTTGACCTCCCTGTTCTTGAATTCAATTCCTCTAGCAATGAAGGCCAACATTCCGTTTACCTTCTTGATAGCCTGCCAACCTTTTGCAATTCATGCACAAGCATGTCCCAGTCCCTTTGCACAACGGCATGCTGCAATCTTTCACTATTTAAATAATAATCTGCTCTTGACAGGATCCTCTTGACAGGGTCCTGACAGGATATTCCCCAGGACCTCGAGGGAAGTTTGTGTAGAAATAGCAGGAGCTCTGACGGAGATCTTTAAGATGTCATTAGAAACGGGGATTGTGCCGGAGGATTGGCGTATTGCTCATGTGTTTCCATTGTTTAAAAAGGGTTCTAGAAGTAAGCCTAGCAATTATAGACCTGTCAGTTTGACATCAGTGGTGGGTAAATTAATGGAAAGTATTCTTAGAGATAGAATTAATAATTATCTGGATAGACAGGATCTGATTAGGAGTAGCCAGCATGGATTTGTGCGTGGAAGGTCATGTTTGACAAACCTTATTGAATTTTTTGAAGAAGTTACGAGGAATGTTGACGAGGGTAAGGCAGTGGATGTAGTCTATATGGACTTCAGCAAAGCCTTTGACAAAGTTCCACATGGAAGGTTAGTTAAGAAGGTTCAGTCGTTAGGTATTAATGCTGGAGTAATAAAATGGATTCAACAGTGGCTAGATGGGAGATGCCGGAGAGTAGTGGTGGATAATTGTTTATCGGGATGGAGGCCGGTGACTAGCGGGGTGCCTCAGGGATCTGTTTTGGGCCCAATGTTGTTTGTAATATACATAAATGATCTGGATGATGGGGTGGTAAATTGGATTAGTAAGTATGCCAATGATACTAAGATAGGAGGTGTTGTGGATAATGAGGTGGGTTTTCAAAGCTTGCAGGGAGATTTATGCCGGTTAGAAGAATGGGCTGAACGTTGGCAGATGGAGTTAAATGCTGAGAAGTGTGAGGTTCTACATTTTGGCAGGAATAATCCAAATAGAACATACAGGGTAAATGGTAGGGCATTGAGGAATGCAGAGGAACAGAGAGATCTAGGAATAACAGTGCATAGTTCCCTGAAGGTGGAGTCTCATGTAGATAGAGTGGTGAAGAAGGCTTTTGGAACGCTGGCCTTTATAAATCAAAGCATTGAGTACAGAAGTTGGGATGTAATGTTAAAATTGTACAAGGCATTGGTAAGGCCAAATTTGGAATATTGTGTGCAGTTCTGGTCACCGAATTATAAGAAAGATATCAATAAATTAGAGAGAGTGCAGAGACGATTTACTAGGATGTTACCTGGGTTTCAGCACTTAAGTTACAGAGAAAGGTTGAACAAGTTAGGTCTCTATTCATTGGAGCGTAGAAGGTTGAGGGGGGATTTGATCAAGGTATTTAAAATTTTGAGAGGGATAGATAGAGCTAACGTGAATAAGCTGTTTCCATTGAGAGTAGGGGAGATTCAAACAAGAGGACATGATTTGAGAGTTAGGGGGCAGAAGTTTAAGGGAAACACGAGGGGGTATTTCTTTACTCAGAGAGTGATAGCTGTGTGGAATGAGCTTCCTGTAGAAGTAGTAGAGGCCAGTTCAGTTGTGTCATTTAAGGTAAAATTGGACAGGTATATGGACAGGAAAGGAGTGGAGGGTTATGGGCTGAGTGCGGGTAGGTGGGACTAGGTGAGATTAAGAGTTCGGCACGGACTAGGAGGGCCGAGATGGCCTGTTTCCATGCTGTGATTGCTTTATGGTTATATGGTTCTATTATTCCTTCCAAAGAGGTGCAGAGGGACTTGGGAGTGCTAATGCAAGGCTCCCAGAAGGTTAATTCACAGGTTGAGTCTGTAGTAAAGAAGGCAAATGCAACGTTGGCATTTATTTTGATGGGAATGGAATATAAAAACAAGTAGTTGATGCTGAGCCTTTATAAGACACTAGTTAGGCTACACTTGGAGCATTGTCAACTGGTTTTCAAATATGTCAAATGTTCAGGGGATATTTGCGTGGGGTTCTGCATAGATACGTTCCAATGAGACAGGGAAAGGATGGGAGGGTACAGGAACAGTGGTGTACAAAGGCTGTTATAAATCTAGTCAAGAATAAGAGCTTATGGAAGGTTCAAAAAACTGGGTAATGATAGAGATCTAGAAAATTATAAGACTAGCAGGAAGGAGCTTAAGAATGAAATTAGGAGAGCCAGAAGGGGCCATGAGAAGGCCTTAGTGGACAGGATTAAGGAAAACCCCAAGGCATTCTACAAGTATGTGAAGAGCAAGAGGATAAGATATGAGAGAATAGGACCAATCAAGTGTGGCAGTGGAGAAGTGTGTATGGAACCGGAGGAGATAGCAGAGATACTTAATGAATACTTTGCTTCTTGTCGATTGTAGGAATGACTTACAGCGGACTGAAAAGCTTGACCATGTAGCTGTTAAGGAAGAGGATGTGCTGGAGCTTTTGGAAAGCATCAAGTTGGATAAGTCACTGGGACCAGACGAGATGTACCCCAGACTACTGTGTGAAGTGAGGGTGGAGATTTCTGAGACTCTGGTGATGATCTTCGCATCATCAATGGGGGCAGGAGAGGTTCTGGATGATTGGAGAGTTGCAGATGTTGTTCCCTTATTTAAGAAAGGGCATAGAAATTTATAGACTACAGTGGTTGGTAAGTTGATGGAGAAGATCCTGAGAAGCAGGATTTATGAACATTTGGAGAGGCATGATATGATTAGGAATAGTCAGCATAGCTTTGTCAAAGGCAGGTCATGCCTAACGAACCTGATTGAATTTTTTGAGGATGTGACTAAACACATTGATGAAGGAAGAGCAGTAGATGTGGTGTATGTGGATTTCAGCAAGGCATTTGATAAGGTTCCCCATGCAAGGCTTATTGAGAAAGTAAGGAAGCATGGGATCCAAGTGGATATTGCTTTGTGGACCCAGAACTGGCTTGCCCATGGAAGGCAAAAAGTGGTTTGTAGATGGGTCATATTCTGCATGGAGGTCGGAGACCAGTGGTGTTCCTCAGGGATCTGTTTTGGGACCTTTACTCTTCGTGGTTTTTATAAATGACCTGGATGAGGAAGTGGAGGGATGGGTTAGTAAATTAGCTGATGACACAAAGTTTGAGCGTGTTGTGGATAGTGTGGAGGGATATCAGACGTTACAGCAGAATATTGATAGGATGCAAAACTGGGCTGAGAAGTGACAGATGGAGTTCAACCCAGATAAGTGTGAGGTGGTTCATTTTGATAGGTTAAATATGATTGCAGAATATAGTATTAATGGTAAGACTCTTGACAGTGTGAAGGATCAGAGGGATCTTGGGGTCCTAGTCCATAGGACGCTCAAAGCAACTGCGCAGGTTGACTCTGTGGTTAAGAAGGCATATGGTGCAATGGCCTTCATCAATCGTGGAATTGAATTTAGGAGCTGAGAGGTAATGTTGCAGCTATATAGGACCCTGGTCAGACCCCTCTTGGAGTACTGTGCTCAGTTCTGGTCGCTTCACTACAGGAAGGATGTGGAAGCCATAGAAAGGGTACAGAGGAGATTTACAAGGATGTTACCTGGATTGGGGAGGATGCCTTATGAGAATAGTTGAGTGAACTCGACCTTTTCTCCTTGGATCAATGGAGAATGAGAGGTGACCTGATAGAGGTGTACAAGATGAAGAGAAGCATTGATCATGTGGATAGTCAGATGCTTTTTCCCAGGGCTGAAATGGCTAGCACGAGAGGGCACAGTTTTAAGGTGCTTGGAAATAGGAACAGAGGAGATGTCAAGGATACCTTTTTTACACAGAGTGGTGAGTACGTGGAATGAGCTGCTGGCGAAGGTGGTGGAGGTTGATACGAAAGGGTCTTTTAAGGGAATCCTAGATAGGCATATGGAGCTTAGAAAAATAGAGGGCTATGGATAACCCTAGATAATTTCTAAGGTAAGGACCTGTTCAGCACAGCTTTGTGGGCTGAAGGGCCTGTATTGTGCTGTAGGGTTTCTATGTTTCTTGTTTTGGGCCCCATGCCTCAGAAAGGATGTGTTGTCATTGGAGAGAGTCCAGAGGAAGTTCATGAGGACAATTCTGGGAATGAAGG
The DNA here is from genome assembly GCF_030144855.1 of Hypanus sabinus. Classification (NCBI taxonomy): domain Eukaryota; kingdom Metazoa; phylum Chordata; class Chondrichthyes; order Myliobatiformes; family Dasyatidae; genus Hypanus; species Hypanus sabinus. The sequence continues at coordinate 190,053,676 of NC_082706.1, forward strand.
GGTTAACATATGAGGAGCGTCTGTCAGCTTTGGGCCTGTAGTCGCTAGAATTTAGAGGAGCATGTCATTGAGACCTACCAAATGCTAAAAGGATTAGATAAGGTGAATGTGGAGTGGATATTTCTTATGGTGGGGGTATCTAGAACTAGAGGGAACAGCCTCAAAATTGAAGATTGACCCTTTCGAAGAGAGGTAAGGAAGAATTTTTTTGGCCAGAGAGTAGTGAATCTGTGGAATGCTGTCCCACAGACTGTGGTGGAGGCCAAGCCCGTGTGTATATTTAAAGCAGAAGTTGATTGCTTCCTGATCAGTCAGGGCATCAAAGGATATTGCGAGAAGGCAGGTGTATGGGGCTGAGTGCGCTTCGGGATCAGTCATGATGGAGTGGTGGAGCAGTCTCGATGGGCTGAGTGGCCTAATTCTGCTTCAGTGTCTTATGGTCTTGTGCCTTAGAAGGGTATAGATGCAGCAACTTGTAAAAGCTGAATATTGCCCAAGGAATGTATTATGTCTGATCAAAAGGCAAATAGTAAAATAAGTTTTATTGATAAGGCAGAGTTTGCAAAAATGTTACTTGACTCTTGGAAAACTATTAATTTGGAAAGAAGAATAATGTAGTGATTTCAATTTTTAAAAAATACAATCATCCCAACTTGCGTCATCAGTTTGTTGTGATTATTGCTTTGACTTCTTGGTGCAATATTTTAAACATGCTAAAATGTCTGTTTTATGCTGTCATTGAGATTGCCTACTTTTCTGAAATGTCCCGCATCTTGTTACTGTGAGACATTGATGCCCTCTGCTGAAATCCTCATCTACTCCTGGGCTTTTCCTAACCTCTTGGCTATTTTCTACCTTCTGTAAAATAGAGCAGACCCACATCTGTAGCTTGTTTATTTGGACTAAATCCCATTCACTCATCCCTCCTGTGCTTGCTGGCATATCCAGACAAAATACTTGGCCATGCTAGTTTTAAAATTGTCATTCTTTTCCCGGAACCTTAAATGGATTTGCTCTTCTCTCTGATCTTTCCATCACTTCATTTCTGTAACCTCTTGCATATTTTAATTACTTCAGCTACAAGCTATGCTCTTAGCCTCTCAGGGCTTAATGTCTAGAATTCCCTTTTCGATGCTCCTTTTAATGATCTTTGTTCCTCAGGACTGTCTAACAGGTTTTAAGGAAAATCTTATCAGTTAGTCTAATATGTTGTGTAGCTTTGTCATTTTTTATTACTTCTAATGTAATTTGGGATTATTATTATTCACTAAAGGCTATAAATAATGTTGTCAGTTCAGTGGAAATGCATTGCATTTGAATGGATTAATGAGATTTAATTTGTAATTTGTAACTGCTAGAGAATGGTCACGTCCGTGTAGGGTCTGAGATCTTTCCATGCGATTAAGCAAAAACATGTGGAGCTTTGAAAGCCTTTCCAAAGTGGAAATCAAAACAAAATTTAATATTGTTTTATGAATGTCAGCTGTTTTCCTTTTTTACTCTGATAAAATTTCAAGAAGAATGCCTTCAGGAAAAAGGATAAAGGGAAGTAGTATTGTGGTTCAGTGATATTGTTGAGATAATTATGTTTCAAAGTTCATTTATGATCTAAGTATGTATACAACCTTGAGATTCATTTTCCTGCAGGCAGCCACAAAACAAAGAAACACCATTTTAAGAAATGAGATTTACAAAGGTGTTGCCTGGATTGGAAAGCATACCTTATGAGAACAGGCTTGAGTGAACTTGGCCTTTTCTCCTTGGAGCGATGGAGGATGAGGGGTGACCTGATAGAGGTGTATAAGATGATGAGGGCCATTGATCGTGTGCAGAGCCAGAAGCTTCTTCCCTGGGCTGAAATGGCTAACACGAGGAGGAATAGTTTTAAGGTGCTTGGAAACAGGTACAAGGGGCACGTCAGAGGTAAATTTTTCCACACAGAGTGGTAGGTGCTTAGAAAGTCCTGCCAGCGAAGGTGGTAGAGACAGATACAATAGGGTCTTTTAAGAGTAGGTTACATAGTCGGCACGGCATTGTGGGCCGAAGAGCCTGTAATGTGCTGTAGATTTCTATGTTGTATGATTGGAATTTAAAGAAAATCCCCATACAACAAGGCCATCAAGTGCATGAGGGAGAAAAGAACAAATCACACAAACGAAAAGGCGAACAAATAACATACAACATCAAACAGCAGCATCCCCAAAAGTGAGTCTGCAGCCTTGAGCTGCTGAGGCAAGTGGAGCCTCTTCAGGAGATGGCCACAGACATCGAGTCAGTCAGTTCGGTACTGTGTCAATGGCTGCAGGCCACAGCTGTAGATTCAGCGCCGCGGTGAAGCATCTAGATTAAATTGCGCAAATAGCAAAGCGCGTTAGCGGTGAGGATATTAAATATCAAACTGCAGCTGAATGAGAGTCCACATTCGTGAGTGGCTGAGCCGATTGAACCTTGCGGTGTGGGACCCATGACTCCTGCAGCTTCTGATGGTGGCAACGGGAGGGAGACTGGTCAAGCGCGGGCAGATGGCGCTCAGCAGCCATTCACTGTCTGCTCTCATCCTCGTCAACTTTAATCTTGCTCGATGCTTCATTCAATGGGCAGCAATAGAGCCAACCACAAGTTTGTGTTCCACTGTTTGGAATTAGCGCAGCACCCCTGGGGATGGCTATAGTTGAACTACACACCAAATCCCCCAGGAGGTCACAGAAGCGTCAGATCATTCAGTCGCTTCAAAAATGCATTCTTTAAAGGGAGATTACAAATTGCAATCAATGGCAGTTCAGAAGTATATCTAGAAGGAGAATATCCAGTAGTATTGTAAGTTGTCTGCAAGATGTCATCACTGGTCACCGGCACCGCCTTGCTGAAATTAAGTTACTGTTGCTTTTTTGACATTGACAACTGGACTATATTTTTATTTTCCTCTTGTTTAGTTGTCATATTGATCATCTGGTAGTTGGTCATAGCAAGCACCAGGCTGACGTTGGAAACTAGTCTTTCTACTGATGGGAGATATCAGTCATAATGGAAGATAGAACACTACCCCACAGTCCAGGTCCATGATGCGCTGACTCTTGAACCTTACTCCAGCATCAACCTAACTCTTCCCTCTCATCTAGCACTCAATCTTGCTTTCACCTGTGTGCCTAATCATGAGTCTCCTAAATGTCCCTGATGTATCTGCCTCTACCACTACCCTTGGCAGCATGTTCCACACAACTACCACTATTTGTGTGTTTTTATATAAAAAATAGAACAATATACTTCTGACATCCACCCTATATTTTCCTCCAATCACCTTAAGATTATGCCCCCTTCCTATCCTGGAATCTGGAGAGAATTTTTCTTGATTATCGTTCATGTAAATAATCCACTCATTATTGGTACTGTAGCAGATTTTTGTTCCTTAAGTGGGATTAAATTAGAATAATTTGTTTGATTATTTTACTCTAACTCTTCAATTGCAATCTAGAAACCTTGGAAATTTGATCTTTTCAGCACAGAAAACTAAGCAAATAAAATTTTCGGTGCAATTCTCTCTTTAGTTCACCCCCAAGAGAGCGAGCAGAGAAGTCATGAGCTGCAGCATCCTGTGCAGAAAAGAAAGCGGGCCCAGAAAAGCCCCCCAGCAGGGGGAAGAAGAAGAAAGCCGCCAAATTATTTTGTATCGATACCTGTGACAAATCCAAAGGTACAAGTACGTACTGGAAATCTGCAGGTGTGGCTAATCTGTGGAGTTTGGAATTTGCTCAGTTCAGCGCTTGTTGCTTAGATGACAGATTACTTTTGCAGCAGTCAGCAGCAAACTTGGAACTGCTTTGTGCTTTTCTGAATGGCCTTGATTATCTTTTGGGTAATACATTGAATTCATTTACTCCCTATGGAAGCTATCTTTTCAGGGTTGTTCATTAACCGGCTCTTCAAATCTACTGGTGTGCTCAGCTGAGTGCTCTGGATCCCTTCATTATATGCAATAAATTTGAGATGGGGAACTCCACAGTAAGGGGATAATACTGCTACCATTAATGTCCTTTCTTCACCTTCACTGCCACATGAACATGATGGCAATTAATATCCAGAGGCCATAGTTCTAATAGAGCACACCTCCTGTGCAATCATTAATGTTCCCCCAAATATGATTGCTCTTCGTGTAAAAGAAATAAGAAATGCTGCTCTCCTCTGCTCAGTGGGCATCATCGAATGCAGAGTTGGGCAGGCAGAATTTTCTTGTGAAGGGAAGTCAAAATCTGTTTTTAAACTGAGCTTTTTAGATTTACCTTTTTTTTGAGAATAATAGTCTTGGAGTTAGAGCATGAAAACAGGCCCATTCTGTCCATGATGACTTCTGTCCAGTTTGCCTACATTTGGCCCATGTCCTTCTAAACACCATGAACCCCTTACTTAATGGCATAAAAAGAGTTGGGTGCCTCTTTACTGAACATTTCCTATCCCTGAACCATTCCAAATACCTTTTGAACAATCAAATCATAGCTCATTCCATACACCCACTACCATCTGTGTGGAAAAACCATTCTCTTGAGTTCCCTTAAATCTTCCACTCTCAGCTTAAACCTATGCCCTCTACTTTTTAAATTCCTACTCCATGAAAAAGACTGGCCATTCATCTCATCATAATTTAATGAACTTCTATGAGGCTACTCCCCAGCCTCCTCTCCAGGGGAAAATATCTTTCTTGTGACTCAAACCCTCTTGTCCCAGCAACATTTTTGTGAATATTTCCTGCACACTCTCCAGCTTAGTCATATCCTTTCTGTAGCATGGCTTACAGAACTATACGTGATATTCCAGGTGTGATTTTTGACAAAGTTCTACACAACAATAATGTGCCTTCCCAATTCTTGTACTCTATGTCCTATCCAATGAAGGCAAGTATGCCACCTGCTGCCTTCATTTTGTCTACCTGTGTTTCCACTTTTGAGTAACTATGTAGAAGGCCCTAAGGACTTCTGTTCTATAATTCTTGCTAGACTTCAGCCCTTCACTGCGTGGGTCCTGCTGTGGTTTAATTTTGCAAAGTGCATTACTTTGCATCAGTCTGAATTAAATTTCATCTACCATCCTTTTTCCACTTTCCAAGGTGATCAAAGTCCTGTTGTCACCCCTTCAGGCCAGCCTACCTTGGGGGACCTTGCTTATGCCTTCCTAAATTTCAGGTAGACAATGTCTAGTGCTCTGCTCTTATCAATCAAAGCAACAAGGGAGGTATGTAGAAGGATTCAGGATGCAGTGTTGAAGGAGCATTAGCCCTGGAGTTTATCTAACAGGTTTAAGATTGTTGCTCCCTGTGTGAATGAAAGCTGCAACAATAGCAAGGATGAGTAACCTGACCATGGCATGAAATTCAGGTTGAGGGAAGAGAAGTGTAATTGGAGATGGCTCTCTGTTGAAAAGATCAAGAATCTAGATGTCCATCCTGTTTGATTGGTTTCCAGATTTGGGACATCTCGTCTGACCTGCAAAGGAATATGGAGCGGGAGGAAAAAACTTCAGTTGTCGTGGTCCATGTGGACGATACAGGTCGAACATGAAAAACAGTTGTGCTGAGGGAATATGAGAATTGGGATGAAATTATAAAAAGCTGGTGGATTTGGTGGTCAGAGCTGGGAGACAAATTTTCAATGATGTGCATCCTATCGAAAAGACAGGCAAGTGGGCAGGGTGGCCCTGTTGGTAAAACATGTAATTAAATTTATAGCAAGAAATAATCTAGGATTAGAAAATGAGGAATTTTTGTGGGTACAGCTGAGGAATGACAAAGGTTAAAAGGAAGTTGTGTATAGACCTCCAAATAGTGGTCAGGATTTGAGATACCAAATACTAGGAAATAGAAAAATTATGTTGGAAAAGTAGTGTTACAGTGTCCATGAGGAACTTCTATATGCAGGTAGAATAGGGAAAATCAGATTGGTAGTGGACTCTAAGGGGGAGGCGGAAGTTGAGCAATGTCTACAAGGTGGCTTTTTACAGCAATTTGTGGGGCAGCCCTATTGGGAGCAGGTAATAAAGTAGATTTGATAAGGGGGAAGTGACTAATGTGACAGAATTCATACTTCAATTTGAGAGAAACTGAAATTAGATGTCATTACAATTGAATAGAGGTAACTGCAGATTCATAGGGGAAGAACTGAAGAGTTGACTGTGTGGCAATCCTAGCAGAGAAGACTATGGAACAGAAATGGTAGGAGTTACTGGGAGTAATTTGAGGGGCGCAACAGAGTTTTAACCTCAGGAAGGTAAAGCATATTTGGAGGAGATTGAGGGAACGATGACTGACAAAAGGAGTCAGGGATGGCATAAAAGTAAAAAGGAAGGCAGGCATTATGGTAAAGATTGGTGGGAAAACAAGAGGATTGTGAAGCATTCAAAAACTAACAGAACAACTAAAAAGGGAATGAGGTGTGGTAGAGGAGGAGATGAAATGAGGGTAAATGAGCCAATAATGCAAAAGATTGTTCAAGTTCTTTTATCCCAGTAGCAGTTAAACAGGCAAGAGCAGACTTGGCTGAAGAAGCAGTGATGGGGAATGAAATCGGCTGAGGAATTAGATAGGTACATTATGTTTTCTGAGTGGAAGACAACAGTAATGTGCCAGAAATTCTCAAAGATGTTGGGGAAGAGCCAGAAGGTGGACCAGAAGGACTATATCCCAGAGTCTGAAAGACGTAGCTGAAGAGATTGTACGGGCATTAATAGTAATCCTTTAAGAATCACTGGAGCCAGGCAGGATCCCAGAGGATTCAAGTCACAAATGTAACACCTCTTTGTTTTAAGAGAAGTTGACTAAAGGGGAAATTGTAGGCAAGTTAGCTTGACCTCTGGTGGACATGATTTTAGGCTCCATTTTTTTTTCAAAATGAAAATTGAGTACTTAGAATTACTTAATAACATAAAGCAAAGTTAACACAGTTTCTATTAAGGGGAGATCTTTCTGACTAATCTATTAGGGTACTTTTGAGGAGGAAACAAACAAAATACCAAGATAGGTGGTGGGGCAGATAGTATTGTGGGCGTAGGAATTCTGCAGAAGGATTTGGACAGGTTTAGAGAGTGAGCAAAGAAGTGTCAGATGAAATTCAGCACAGGGAAGTGAGTTTAGGAAGAATAAAGGTGAGGGCTGTTTTCTGGACAAGGAGAATTCAAAATTCAGAGGTGAAAAGGCACCTGGGAGTCTACAGAATCTTACGTCAGGATTTCGTTCAGATTAGCTTACTGGTTGAGTCAGTAGAAGGAAGGTAAATGCAATGTTAGCATCAATTTCAAGAAGACTAGAATATAAAAGAAGGATGTACCGCTGAGGCTCTACAAAGGGCTGGTCAGACTGCATTTGAAATATTGTGAGCAATTTTGGGCCCACCTCAGGAAAGAAGTGCTTGCCCTAGAGAGGGCAAAGATTCTGGGAATGAAAGGTTCAACATAAGAGTCTTTATCTCTGGCCCTGTACTAGATGGAGTTTTGATGAGGGGGTTACCTCTTTGAAAGCTATGGATTCTGAAAGGCCTGGGTAAAGTGGGCATAGAGAGTATGTTTCCATTAGTAAGAAAACCTGGGAACTGGGAGCACAGTCTCAGGATACAAGGTTATTCCTTAAAAACTAAGATAAGGCATTCCTTCAGCCTATGTGTGGAGATAAAGTCATTGGGTTTATTTAAGACAGAGATTAAAAGGTTATTAATTGCTGGGAAGGGAGGGGTTAAGAGTAATGGGAAGAAGGCAGGAGAATGGGGTTGAGAAAAAGATCTACCATGATTGAATGGTGGAGTAGACTTGATGGCCTCATCTGTGACCCAATTCTTGCTGTCACCCATTCAAAAAAAATCCTTGAATTCCTAAGGCACAATTTTCCATGCTCAAAGCCAGGATGACTATCCATAATCTGTCCTTGATATTCCAAGTGCAGATAGATCCCGTCTCCAGTAACTTCTCCACCACTGACATTAAGCCCACCAGTCCGTAGTCTTTCCATCTTCCTTTCCAGTCCTGAAGAAGGGTCTCGGCCCAAAATGTTGACTGTCTGTTCACTTCTTTTGATGCAGCCTGACTGGAGTTCCTCCAGCATTTTGTGTATGTTTTAGTTCCCTAATGTCTCTCTGCACCACTCCTTACATAATGGCACAGCATTAGCCAATTTCCCGTCACTCAAGACTTTGTCCATGGCTAAACAGGATGTAAAAATCTTGGCCAGGGTTAAACCAGTCTCTTCCATGGATTCCCATGATATCCTAGTTTAATTAATACTTGGCATGACCGCCATCTACTTTTTATTGTTCCAAGGATATGTGTGTGAAGAATGGGATGGAGCAACTCTTTCCCAGATATGCAAATATTTGACCAGTCATCTATCACGTCCCTGTTGAGGCAGCCAGCACAAGGCCTCAGACACGGGGTCGTAGCAAACAGGAATGTTATGGGGTGGTACTAAAGACTGGAAAGAAATGTTCATCTTGTAAACAATAATGACTAATACTATGGAAGAAAATGTAATTAACTGAGCAACCTATTGTTTAATTGACTGAAATGATACAGTTGTTACTCATTAAATATCCCCTGGCATCATGAAATATGATTCATCTTAAACCTGTGCTTTTTCAATAAGATAAAGAGTAAAGATAATGTCATCAATTCACCTGTATGGCTTTAGATGCCAAAATCAAAATGCTTAAAAAGGTGTTTGCATCATGTGGGCAAAAGATAATGGCTTCACACTGTGATGTGTTGTTGTTTTGTGGCTGCTGATAACAGCAGCTTAATCACAGTTTTGATGCTTTATCAACAACCAAGTCACATCTGTAGATAAATGGGGAAATGAGCAAGCAGCGCTCTGTCTTGTGTTGCATCTAAGATCCTAACAGTATATATTTGTAACTACTCTGTAATGATCAACTATTCCTACCACAGATAGGGCAACATGATTGTGCTTAACAGTTAAGCAGTCATGGTGATTTTAAAGTATTTCTTTCTATGCAATTTGTTTATGTCCGTAGCATCCTTTCATCTACGGCATACCCCCATCATCTCAGCTGATGAATCCATTGCCATTCAATGTGGTTCATTGTGATAGTGGACTGGATTGTAGCAGTTAACATTAGTGCTTTTTGACATACAGTTAATATATGGAATGGAGGATAATGTTGAAAAATGATACTGTTTGAATTTGTCCTCTGGTTTCTGCCTTCATAGATATTCTTTTTCTTTTGTGCGTGGCTGATACATTAATGGAGCAGATGTATGACAATTGATAATCTTTATCCATAAGAAAAATAGGAGCAGAATTGGGCCTTTCAGCTCACTGAGTTTTCACCACCATTTGATCATGGCTATTTAATATCCCTCTCAACCCCATTCTCCTGACTTCTCACCACAATCTTTGGTGCCCTATTCAGGCTCTAACAAGAGCCTATTAACCTCTGTTTTAAATATATTGATGTCTTAAGCCTCAACATTACATCCTTGCTTTTATATTCTTGTCCACCTCCTTCTCAGGCTTGTGTACACTTTGATACAGCTCCACATGCTCTCCATCCTCATTTACCTCCATTCAGCAGAAGGTGAAAATACCCTTGCCCCTCAATAGTTGAAGCAAGACTTGCTCCTATCATGCCATCACCTAGAGTCTTATTAGATTTATTCTCAATGCTTCTCTATTTCTCCTCTACTTCTTATATCCTGATGACTTTATCAAAAGCATCAGTTTCTTCATGTGCCCCAGTGATGTGCAGAACCATTTCTTCTGTCTGCTGGTCCAGTAACAGGAGAATTTTCCTGCAGTTGTCCTTTGTCCCCTACAAAACAAAAACCAGTCTCCAGATACTGACTCGCATCTCTCTGGCAAATGTCTGAAGCTGAGCTGAACTATTTGCATCTTGGCATTCTTCTGACCTCCATGACCTCCACTTCATTAAAAGTACAAAAGTTGCCTTGGGTATTTTAGCATCTCGCTCTCTTCAGCATGTTTATATTGACATTCAATTATTCTAATGTTGTTCTGGATGGCTTCCCACCCTAGAAAATTTTGAGCTCATTTTTAAAAAAAAAACTTGCCTCTCATTCTCTCGTTCTCCATTGTTGACCTAAATTGGCTGTTTCTGGCAATACCTTGATTTTTTTTTAAAGTTCTCCATCCTTGTGATGCACCATCAATAACTCTTGGAGACGTGAGGCGAGTTAAAGGCTTTTATTGACTGGAAGAATGAACAAGCCGCAATTGACCCCCACACTGCATCCTGGAGACTGAGCCGGGGGCGGAGTCCCCAATCGCCTTTATACCGGGGTCTGTGGGAGGAGCCACAGGAGCAGTCAGCGGGGGGGGGGGGGGGCCAGACAGGTATATGTAGTTCACCACACCTTGAGTTCCATGGAGTTATCTCTTGTGTCTTTGTAGCCTCTTTCAGTTCTAGAACCCACAATTTCTACCTCTGTTCATCCCTGACTTTAATTATCCTACCTTCTCTTGACTCGGCCCTAAACTTGAGGATTGCCCTCCTAATTTCTCCTATTCTTTGCCTCTTGTTAAACATGTTATATGTTGTTCTTGAGTCAAGTTTTTTGTCAAATGCTCAAGTGCAATGAACAACTAACTTGCAGCAACGTCGCAGGCATATCGCATTGTACAAGTAGCATTCACAATGAAAACAAATTATGCACTTTTTAAAATAAAGTACAAGATTTTAAAAGTGATGCAAGCGGTCCTAGTGCTGCTAAACTGTTGTGATTAGGGCTGTGCCGGCTGATTCAAGAACTGAGTGGTTGAAAGAATGTAGCTATTCTTGAACCAGCTGGTATGGGATTGTCGGCCTCTGTACCTCTGACTGCTGGTACTTGCAAGAAGATGGCATGACCTGGATGGTGGGATTTTTGATAGTTCTTGCTGCCTTGGGGCAGCACCTTCTGCAGATACTAACAGTTTTGGGGATGGATGTGCCTGTCATGTAGTGGGCAGAATTCACTACACTCTGCAGTTGAGAAGAATACCAACAGAGTTCGGTCCACCGAAAATGCAGCAGAGGATGTGACTACAGCCAATGAACTTCTGTGAAAAGTCAGTTTGTGCAGTAAATGGTATACTTAAAGGGCAGAAGAAGCATGCTGAAGCAATATGCATAAAATGCTGAAGGCCATGGAATCGGACAGTCAATGTTTCAGGCCGATTCTCTTCCTCAGAACTGGAAAGGAAGGGTGAAGGTGCCAGAATAAAAAAAAAAGTGGGGGTAGGGGGAAAATGATAGCTAGAAGGTGAAGCCAGGCAGGAGAGAAAGGTAAAGGGCTGGAGAGGAAGGAATTTGATAGAGGAGAATGGACCATTGGAGAAAGGGAAGGAGGAGGGGAAACAGGGAGGTGATAGGCAGGTGAAAAGAGGCAAGAGCCCAGAACCCAGAATGGAGAACTGAAGGTGGGGGGGGGGAAATTTTTTTTTATAACCAGTAGGAGAAAGCTACATTCATACCATCAGGTTGGAGGCTACCCAGACAGACCATAAGCTGTTGCTCCTCTGCCTTGCGTGTAGCCTCACTGTGGCACAAGAGAAGGCCAAAGGTTAACGTGTTGGAATGGGAATTAAAATGTTTGGCCACTGGGAAATTCAAATATTTTTGGTGGATGGAACGTAGCAGTCCCCTGATTTACGATAGGTCTCCCGAATTGCGGGAGCACCGGCCACAATAGACGACCCCAACAGATTCTCAGGTAAAGTGTTGCCTCACCTGGAAGGACTGCCTGGGGCCCTGGATGGCAGCGGGGAAGGAGGTGAAGGGGCAGGTGTAGAACTCTGCCTGCTTGCAGGGTAAGTGTTGGGAGGGAAATTCGTGGGGAAGGACGGATGAAACAGCAAATCAGAAGGAAGCGTCCTGGCAGAGGATGGGGGGTGGGTGGAGGTAAAGATGTGTTTTGTGGTGGGATACTTTTGGATCTGGTGAAGGTTCAGGGTTATGGGGTGGTGGGTAAAGACAAGAGGAAGCTAAAACAATTTCTCCAATAAAATTCAAACAGCTGAATAAAGTTAAAGGTTAATTATGTCTGCATAATCTATCCAGGGCACTTAAAGCTCATGCTCGAATGAGCTTCATGTCTGATTGTCAGAGTACCCAGTCATCTCCACCCTGGTTGTGATGTTGTTCCTATTGTTATGTTCCTTAAAACATGTAATAAAACATGTAACATGTATATTGGAGCTATTGTGGAAATGCAAGAGATTAAAACAATTCTTCCTAGCAGCTGCTTTGTATCCACTTAATATATTCAAATTGTACGTGTACTGAAAAGATTAAAATTTCTAACACTTGATACTTCTGCACCCACATGGAAATGCCATAATAATAAGTAAAGTGGGGGGGCGTTGTTGGGGGTTATTAGCTAGGCTTCCATCTAGTGTCGAAGTGACAGGAAAATAACCATCAGTTGAGTTTGTAAGTTGTTTTGTCAAGTTTTCTAAGTAAAACATGATTATCCCATGAGCTTAAAAGATATTGGACCAACCCTGGCCTATCTCTTGCGTTTTATTTAGCAAGTGCTTGGTCAGTACAGTATTGATAGAACCAAGGACACTCAAACCTCTGCGCAAGTTGACAGTGTTGTTAAGAAGGCGTATAGTGTGATGGTCTTCATCAACCGTGGAATTGAGTTCAAGAGCCATGAGGTAGTCTCACAACTATATAAGACCTTTGTCAGGACCCACATGGAGTACTGTGTTTAGTTCTGGTCACCTCACCGCAGGAAGAAGGTGGATACTATAAAGTGGGTGCAGAGGAGTTTTAAAAAGGATGTTACCTGGAGAGCAAGCCTTGTGTGTACAGGTTGAGTGAACTTGGCCTTTTCTCCTTGGAGTGACGGAGAATAAGAGGTAACCTGAGAGGCAATGACCGTGTGGATAGCCAGAGGCTTTTTCCCAGGGCTGAAATGGCTATCACGAGGGCGCGTAGTTTTAAGGCGCTTGGAAGGATGGACGTCAGGGTAAGTCTTTCACACACTGGTGGGTGCGCGGAATGCACTGCCAGTGACGGTGGTAGAGGTGGATATGATGGGGTCCTTTAAGAGACCCTCAGATAGGTACGTGGAGCTTAGAAAAATAGAGGGCTATGTGGTAAGGTAATTTGAGGCAGCTTCTAGAGGAGGTTACACGCTTGGCACACCAATGTGGGCCGAAGGGCCTGTAACGTGCTGTAGATGTTTATGCTCTATGTAGAGGCACAGCAAGGTAACAAGACTGTTTGCCCCTGCACCCATGAGACCAATTACCTACCAATCCATAAGCCTTTGGAATGTGCGAGGAAACACGCACGGTTATGGGGAGAGTGCACAAATTGTTTATAGACTGTGATGGGAACTGAACCTAGGTCACTGTGTTACACTTACTACGATACTACAAATTTAGTTTGACGGATTGGCCTAATACATTGGTGAGAGATTTAAATTTAGAATTAACTATTTTATTTTTTCCCTCTGCAGATTTTGGACAAGATTGAAGATATTCAGCAGCTAGTGTTGACCAAGGAGCCTAGGCTGCTTCCTGCTGTGGTTCCTGTTGGACGGATGCACATGACGCTCATTGTGGCTCATTTAAATACGCCAGCTGAGGTCGACAGGCAAGTGGAATGAATTGATTCCCTGGAGTTCTGACTCACACATTATCTCCCTTCTATCTTCCTCTGCTTCCCACGATCATCCTATTACTAACTAGCATCAGGAAATGTTTGGATATTTACAGTCGTTGTAATACAGCGGATTCTGGTTAATTGGGCCACTGGTTAATCAGCACAGTCGCTTAATTGGGACAAATCTTTAAAGGACAAAGCTTATGGGCAAATTGACTGCAGTTTCCTTTGTTTATTTGGGACTCTGTGCTGCTTAATTGGGACAGGAGACTGTTTATCCCAACTGCTTCTTGCTACAGCGTCCGTTGTGTGCACTTGTGTGGCCATTAGACACAACATCGTGCTCCAAGCGAACAGTTTTAAATGGCAACAGTTACATGAGTTTGTGTTCAAAAAGCAGCAAATTTTCGTCACTGATAGCTGGTGAGAAATGAACAATAAGACTGTTTTGCTCACTACTGCAGTTTCAAGCATTCAGGTTTGGAGATGCTAGAAACAGCCAAGAGTGAAAATGAAACTATTTCACTACAAGTTAGAAACCACAAAGAATTTGAAGGTATTGAAAATCATCTTGAATACGACAATGAATATTAAATCTTGGAGGAAGCAGTTATCGACAGCATTGCATGAAGGCAGTCTGTTATCCGTACTAGGGGTCTGCGCTGATTTTGTTTAATTACAGTCGTTTACATGCAGATGATATTGCATTAACTTTATTACTTGCATCTTTCATATACGTGAGGAGTAATAATCTTTGTGGCTCCGTCTGACTGTGTGCAATGTATAGTTTGTGGTAATTTGTAATACATAGTATTTACAGTAAGATATACAATAGAACAATATAGCTTAGAAATACAGTTGTGTCAGTGTTATTTCATCAGTTTGATAGCCTGCTGGAAGAAGCTGTCCCGGAACCTGTTTGTCCTGGCTTTTGTGCTGCAGTACTGTTTCCCGGATGGTAGCAGCTGGAACAGTTTGTGGTTGGGGTGACTCGGGTCCACAATGATCCTTCAGGCCCTGTTTACACACCTGTCTTTGTAAATGTACTGAATAGTGGGAAGTTCACATCTGCAGATGTGCTGGGCTGTCCGCACCACTCTCTGCAGAGTCCTGCGATTGAGGGAAGTACAGTTCCCTTACCAGGCAGTGATGCAGCCAGTCAGGATGCTCTCAATTTTGTCTCTGTAGGAAGTCCTTAGGATTTGAGGAATGCTGAACTTCTTCAACCATCTGAGGTGAAAGAGGTGCTGTTATTTTTTTTACCTCTCGTGTACAGACCACGTGAGATCCTCAATGATGTCTATGCCAAGGAATTTAAAGCTGTTCACCCTCTCAACCCCAGATCCATTGGTGTCAATAGGGGTTAGCCTGTCTCCATTCCTCCTGTAGTCCACAACCAGCTCCTTTGTTTTTGAGACATTGAGGGAGAGGTTGTTTTCTTGACACCATTGTTTCAAGGTGATGACTTCTCTGTAGGCTCCCTCATTATTATTTAAGATGAGGCCAATCACTGTAGTATCATCTGCAAATTTAATTAGCAGATTGGAGCTGTGGGTGGTGACACAATCATGAGTGTACAGAGAGTAAAGCCCTGGGGGCTCCATTGTTGAGGGTCAGAGGTAAGAGACAGCCCACTCTTACCACCTCCCGGAGATCTGACCGGAAGTCCAGGATCCAGCTGCACAAGGCAGGGTGAAGGCCGAGGTCTCTGAGATTCTTGACGGGCCTGGAAGGAATTATGGTGTTGAATGCTGAACTGTAGTTCAAGAACAGCATTCTCACATAAGCACCCTTCCTCTCCAGGTGTATAAGGACGGTGTGTAGAGCTGTGGCTATTCCATCATCTGTTGATCGGTGTGTCGCTAGGTGAATTGTTGGGGGTCCAGTGTGGGTGGGAGCAAGCTGCAGATGTAGTCCTTGACCAGCCTCTCAAAGCATTTGCTTATTATTGAGGTGAGTGCGACAGGACACCAGTCGTTCAGGCAAGTTATCTTGGTCTTTTTCAGTACAGGGACAATGGTGGATGTTTTGAAGCAGGAGGGAAATCCGGTCCCACAGCCTTACTACTGTTCACTTGTTGGAAAGTGCGTACTTCAGCAGCAGGGATGACCAAGGTGCAGGTCACATCGGTGGCTCTCCTCAGGGGCTCGGTGTTGCTGACTTCAAACCAAGTGTGTGTAAAGCAAAACAATCAAACAAACAAACAAACTTGCGGGCCCTGTCCCTCTCTCTGCCACCACTCTGGGCCTCGCAGTCTACTGTCTGCCGAAGGAAACAAGAAATGCTTTAGCTCATCTGGGAGAGAGGCAGCACTGTTGGCAGCACTACTCCGTTTGTCTTTTTAAAATATGTATCTGTTAACTATTTCCATGAAAATATCGCTAATTGGGAGGTTGAGGAAGATTTGGACCAAATGTTCTACCCACCAAGGTGAAAAATTCTTCTTGGTGCTTGTGAAGAGGTTGACCTCTTACTTCATGGAGAACCAGTGTATCGACACATCCATCCAGAAAGGTGACATCCCAGGTTTTTCTGGATGCCCTGAACACACGTCAATAATCAGCCAATTGATTCATGAGGCCAGGCAGAAGAAAGTAGACCTAACAGTCATCTGGTTAGACCGAGCCAACTCCTGTAGATCAATTCCACACTTCCTCATCCAGCTGACCTGATCACTACCATATCCCACCAGTGACATGACACAAGATCATCAGCTACGCTTCACTTCAACCTTCTTTACAACCAGGTGGAAAGACCTCCAAAAGGGATTCCAATCTGCTGTACCATGTTGTTTGTCATCGGTATGAACCTCCTCAAGTCAGACCCAGTGTTGGAGCCCGGCATTCGGCAACCTGCAATACGGACTTCACAGATGACATCACAGTAATCACTGTAACCCATGCCCAAGAAAGATGGGTATTGGAAACGCTGGACAATGAAGATCATCCTAGCCCTGGTAGCTAAAGGCCAGGAATGCAGATGTATGGTGATCAAAAAGGGCAAAGTTACTAGCAAATTCAGTCTTGAAGTATAGGGAGAAGTCATTCCATCTATAGAGGGCGACCCAGTGAAGTATCTTGGAAAGCGGCTTAATACAGAAATGATAGACAGCACCAGCATCACTAATACTGTAAAGCAGACTGAAGAAGATCGACAAAATGAGACTCCGTGGTAGATTTAAGACATGGCTGTACCAACGTGGTCCTCTACCAAGGCTGCTCTGGCTTTTCAGGAACAAAAAGGAATCAAGAGGAAAGTCAAAAAGTACTTGTGGAGGTAGCTGGGGATCCCCAAAAGCTTTTCTTCAGTGGGGGTCTACATAAGATCAGCCCAGCTACAGCTCCTGTTGTCATCAGTAGTGGAGGAGTTCAAAGTGGCAAAGTGTAGAGTTGTGTTAACACTGACTTCCAAGCAGGAGTCACAAGATCAGGATGAAAGTGGGCCACCAACTCAGTCATAGAGCAAACAGTGAGCTTCCTGCGATTGAGAGACGTCATCAGTAACTCAGGCCAGAGACAGCTCTGCACGCTCCAAGTGTTAAGGGATGGGCGTGCCCTGGTCCAGGCAGAGGTGTGGATCACGAGGATGAAAGGCGGGTATTGAAGGCAGTGGAGTTGGGGCTGACAGGGCACCTGGACAAAACAGATCTTCCCAAGCACAGGATCACTTGGGCAAAGCTTTGGAGACTGGAGCCCTTCTGGCATTTCTTTTCTTCTGCAGTCCATGTATGACATACTCCCTACATTATGACAGCTGCACACACAGGGGCTGAGAGAGGATCCGAACTGCAAGCTTTGTGGTCAGTGCGTGTCACTGGGACAAGCACCGTTAGGATGCAAAACAGCTTTAACACAAGGACGGTATGGGTGGCGCCATGACAAGATCTTGCTGTCCCTTGCTGACACACCGGAGTGGGAGAGGTGTAAAAAGAGACCAGCTGGCAGAGAGGCAAACAGGGCAGTCATTTCCATCAAGGAGGAGGGTCAAGGAAAGAGGCCTAAATCCAATCTACTGCAAACTGCCAAATCATGGGAGATGAGGGTCGATGTGGAGAGGAAGCTGCAGTTCCCGGAGGGGGTACAAACCACACTTCGACCAGACATCGTACAGTGATCCACTGAAGACAAGAAAATCATTCTGGTGGAGCTCGCAGTACCACGGGAAGAAGGATGCGAGGAGACCCCAAAGTACCGGTCCTTGGTCCAGGAGCACAGGGAGAAAGGATGGCTGACGTGGCTATTCCCTGTGGAGATCAGCAGTAGAGGGTTCCCGGCAAAGTCGCATGGAGGTTGCTGTCTGTGCTGAGACTTGATGAAAAGAGCAAGAACCAAGCAGCTCACAGAATGGGGGAGGAAGCTGAAAGAGCCTCTTGCTGGATGTGGAGCAGGAGAGAGGAGTTGAGTTGACAGTCAGGAGCAGATAGAGTGACCTGACCAGAACTGCTGACCTGCCAACTGGACAGTGCAGCGGTTAAAGGTCAAAACGCTCCGTGAAGGCTGGTCACCACCTGACAACATCTGCTCATGGCCAAATGCTACGGTTACCTTATCAGGTAACTGAAGAGAACACCCTGGTGTATGATGCAAGGGACAACTTGTACCAGACCTGATGGGTCCTAAGTAACTGGAATCCATTGTAATTGCAAATATTTAATGTTATTCAGTTCACAATCAAGCTTTTTCACAATTATGCCCTGCAAATTTACTTTGAAAATTTGATAATTTATTTTTAAAAGTTAGCAAAATTTTCCCTAAAGATAATAACCTAACTGGTCTATAGTTTCCTGTTTTTTTTTCTTTGTCTCTGTCTGTCAGAGCACACAATTCTCTTCTGTTAGTTCCTGATTTTTGACGAGGTTTAGTTGGGAAGGACCATCATTTAACTGACAAATAATTACTCTGCTTTGTGACCTTGAAGATACTCAATGAACTGTTCCAATTCTCAGATGAATATGGAGGAGGCTGATAGCAAAGCAGGGTGTAGTGGATATAATCAATAGATCAGGCACACTAACTGCTATGCTACTGTGGTGCCCATGGTACTTCTCTTGCAGCTGCACAAGAAAGGAGCGAGATTCCATCATGGGGGAGTGTGAGGGTTCAATGGAGGACACATTTCTGGTGTGATGCTGGAAGAGAGCAAACGTGTTTTATAGTGGTGAAATTAAAAATGATCCATTAAATGTGATGGGGGAAAAATGATGGAGTGAGCACCAAACGTGTTGGCATGTGGCCAAGTGGTTAAGGCTTTGGGCTGGCGATCTGAAGGTAGTTAGTTCGAGCCTCAGCTGAGGCAGCGTGTGTGTCTTTGAGCAAGGCAGTGAACCACACACTGCTCCTGCACATTTATAGCCCAGTGGCGACGGTTGGTGCAGTATGGACAAGACAAGACAACTGTAGGAAATGGAACAGATAGCTCAGGATCCTGTCAACTGTGGTGATGTTTTGCTCATTTGAGGTAATATGGAGATTTTAGCCATCATCCTGGTAGTGGGGTACATTCTGAGATGCTTGTTCTTAATAAAGAAAAAATTGGCATGGGTTATGTTCGAACATTTTATTACCAAACAACTGCTCAACCCTGTGCGTATGCAATCAAGTCACTTTCGGTTCCAGGTGAACCCCTCACATTGCCCACTTGGAAGTGAAGTTCTTTATTATGCACACAATAATACACCTACCATGTTGAGAGATAATAAATACCATGCGATGTCATAAACCTGCAAGTAACAATCCTTTCCAAAGATATCTACATTCCATAGCCAGATTTTTCAGTTCAGCATTTCATCTTCAATGGTAGCGAACAACCACAATCTCTTATCCACTTATCAACTTTCAATCAGTCCCTGAAGTTGTTTAACAATCTTTGGTCTATTTCCACAGGTATATTGCTTGCATTTGCTGCATTAATATTTGTCTTCCTGAGAACTTAGATCAGCTTGTTTTTTTAATATTTGCTGGCACCTTTGATGTACTGACCGGGGATGCATTAAAGCTATGGGTTGGAGCTTGTGGTCATAGATTCACGTGGTTGCTTGTCAGTGGTGTCCCTCACTCTGTCTGGATCTGGTAGGAATGTGGAACTACTTCCTCTTGCACAAATCCGTGCATGGACCAGGTGCTAGAATTGTGATCTCAGATTTGCACTTTATTTCCAGGTGTCAGGACTGATAGGCTTTGCACAGATTTGTTGTGACACTATTTGTTTTCCTTTCTCTTTTGCTTTTGTCAGCTTGACCTTCGTGTGCTGCTGTAGGCGTCAACAGGTTTTCATGCATTGGAAGGTTAGTGCGTATGTGTCAACCCATTAGTGTCTGGGCTGGTGAAAGGCCATTGTGTAGTGGCACAGTTCTGTAAATTATTAGACTTTTGTGGAAATCCTCTCATCCATCTTACAATTTTTCATGAGGCCCTTCACAACCTTCACTGAACTCTCTGCTGGGCCATTAGATTTTGGGTGATATTGGCTTCAAGTTGTATGTCAATCCCCCCCCCCCCCCCCCCAGCAAATGTTGGAACAGGACTCAAATTCACAGCATGAAAATTGTGGACCATTGCCTGATGGTACTTTGTGTGGAATTTCATGGCTCAAACAGTTTTCGGAAAGGTGAAGATCGCTTTGCAGGATGTTGATTGCGGTGTTGCAGCCTCTGAGTAATTGGGAAAAGTAGCCTGTTACAACAAATGACTTCTTCCCATTACAATCAAACAAATCCACTCTAACTTTGAAGTATGCTTGTTGGGTACAGGGTGTGGTGTAAGAGGTTCTACTTGCTGCTTTAGTCTGTAGGTAAGGCATGTTTCATATGAAGCAATGGTCTGGCTGATGTGTTGGTTATTCTTGGCCAGTACATCACCACATAAGCTCTACATTTACCTTATTCCTCACCAAGATTACAAAGAAGGCACAACAGTGGCTATATTTCATTAGGAGCTTGAGGAGAATTGGTCTATCATTAAAAGCACTCACAAATTTCTACAGTTGCATCATGGAGAGCATTCTAACTGTTTGCTTCACTGTCTAGTATGGAGGAGTCACTTCACATTATTGGGAGGACAAAGCTGCAGAAAGGTGTAAACTCTGCCAGCTCCATCATGGGTACTAGCCTCTCCAGCATCCAGGACACCTTCAAGCGATGATGCCTCAAAAAGGTGGCATCACCATTAAGGACCCCCATCACCCAGGATATGCCCTTTTCTCATTGTAACCATCAAGGAGGAGGTATAGAATCAAATGTTTCTGGAATAGCTCCCACCCATCTCCACCAGATTTCTAAATGGCCAATGAATGCCTGAACACTACCTCAGTATTTTATTTCCTCCACTTTTGCACTAATTGAATTGAATATATAAAAAATAGGTTTAAGTGGTCAGGCTTTGGCTTAACAGGCTTGGGCAAGAACAGGGAGGCTCGGTCAGTACGTTACAACCTTTTTTTGTTAGTATATAGCTAGTGTGCTGAGAATTGGTCTAGAGGTGGTGGTATGTTCTTCATGTGAGATGTTGGAGCTCTGTAAGGGCTCCAGTCTTGCCAATAACTTCATCTGTGTAGAGTGCACTGAGCTGCAACTCCTTGAAGACCGTGTTGAGAATTTGGAGCTGCTCCTCAATGAATTTTGGATCATATGGGAGAATGAGGGGATGATAGGAGCTACAGGGAGGTAGTCACCCTGAGTTGCCGGAGGCAGGTACCTGGGTGACTGTCAGGGAAGGAAAGAAGGTAACCAGTGCAGAGTTACCCCTGTGCTCATTCCCTTCAATAAGTATACTGCTTTGGGACTGTTGGGGGGCAACAGCCAACCAGGGGAAGCCAGTGACAGGGTCTCTGGCTCTGAGTCTGGCTCTGTGGCTCACAAGTGAAGGAGGGAGAAGAGGAGTGCAGCAGTGATGGGGATTCAATAATTAGAGGAGCAGAAGACAGATTCTGTGGACGTGAAAGAGACACCAGAATGGTACGTTGCCTCCCAGCTGTCAGGGTGAGTGGTGTCTCAGATCAGGACCACAGCATTCTAAAGCCTTGGTGCATGTTGGTACCAAGGACATGGGTAAGAAGAGGGAGGATATACCAAAGAGAGAATATAGGGAGTTGGACAAAGTGGAAAGGCAGAGCTTCCAGGGTCATCATCTCTGGAATGCGGGCTGTGCCACAGGCCAGAGATGATATGACAGATAAGTGTGTGGCTCCGGAACTGGAGCAGGGGGCAGTGACTCAGATTTCTGGAACATTAAGATCTCTTCTGAGCAAGGTATGACCTATACAAAAAGTTGCTTCTGAGCCCAAGGGGGACCAATATCCTTGGCAGGTTTGCTAGAGCTGTTGGAGAGAGTTTAAACTCATCTGTCAGGGGGATGGGAACCGGAGTGATAGGGCTGTGGATGTGGCAGTTGCTATACAGCTGGGTGCAGATTGTGAGGAAGGACGGGCAGATGATAGGGCAAAATTGCAGTCAGTGGGACAAGTTGCAGGATAACAGTGGGGTAAAATTGAAAAAGGTGATGAATATCGGACTGGGATATATAAATATTTGAATGCAAGTAGTATACGAAACAAGGTAGATTATCTTGTAGAGCAGTAGGAGACTGGCGGGTGTGGTATTGTGGGTGTTTGAGTTGTAGCTGAAAAATGATTGTAGTTGGGAGCTTAACATCCAAGGATACACACTGTATTGAAAGAACAGGCAAGTAGGCAGATGGGGTGAGGTGGCTCTGGTGGTAACATTGAAATCAAACCCATAGAAAGAGGTGACATAGAATTGGAAGATGTAGAATCCCTGTGGGCTGAGTTAAGACACTGCGAGTGTAAGAACTCCCTGATGAGAGTTGCATTCAGACCTCTACCGTGGAACAGGTGGACGAAGTTGCTTCGAGCTCGACAGCTGTGAAGGCGGATGAAGGCTGCAACAAATCCATCAGCTCCAATCATCATGGTTTCCATGCCATTGGAATCAGTTGGTTGTTTTGTGAAGTATCGTGTCTTTCTTGGAGTGCGACATCAAGTACACGTTAAACAAATACACGCACAGGCATCTTCGCTCTGTGTCAGATCAACGGAACGAAGACCACCATCCTCGACCTCGAGGGATAGCCACAACAATTCAGACCTCTAAACAGTAGCCAGGATATGGGTTACAAATTACAATGTGGGATAAAGTCGTGTCAAAAGGGCAATATTGCGACAGTCATTGGGGATTTCAAAATGCAGGTAGATTGGGTTAATCAGGTTGGTGCTGAATCCCGAGAGAGAATTTGAAGACTGCCTATAAGTTGGCTTTATAGAGCAGTTTATGGTTGAATCCATTAGGGAGATGGCAATTCTGGATTGGGTGTTCTGTAGTGAACTAGATTTGATCAGGGAGCTTAAGGTAAAGGACCCTTAGAGGCAGTGCTAATAATGTGATAGAATTCACCCTGTAGTTTGAGAGTGGGAAAATAAAGTCAGCTGCACTTGTATCACAGTGGAGGAAAGAGGAACTACAAGAGCATGAGAAAGGGGCTGGCCAAAGGTGATTGGAAGGGGATCCAGCAGGGATGATGTCAGATCAGCAATGGCTGGAGTTTCTGGGAGAAATTTGGAAGATGAAGTATTCTAAAAGAATGATGAGGCAATGCTGGCTGACCACAGAAGTCAAAGCGATGGCACATAATATAGCAAAAATTAGAGGGAAGTTAGCAGTTTAGGCAGCTTTTTAAAAAGCACCAAAAGGCAACTAAAATACCATGGAGAGACAAGATGAAATATGAAGGTAAGCTGGCCAACAAAAGAGGATACAATTTTGTTTTTTAGTTATATAAAGTGTAAAAGGCACATGAGAGGGGTTATTGGACAGCGGGTAAATGACACCAGAGATTTAGTAATGGGGGATAAAGAGATGGTAGACAAATTTACTAAGTATATTACATCTGTGTTCACTGTGGCAGATACCAGCAGTATGGTGGAAGTTCCAGAGTGTCAGGGGCAGAAGTGAGTGTAGTTGCTATTACTGAGGGAAAGGTGCTTGAGAAGCTGAAAGGTCTGAAGGTGGACAAGTCACTTGGGCCAGATGGACTACACCCCAGGGTTCTGAAAGATAGCTGAAGAGATTGTGGGGCCATTAGTAGTGATCTTTCAAGAATCACTAGATTCTGGAATGGTTCTGGAGGTCTGGAAATTTGAAAATGTCGCGAAGGGAAAATAAAGGGAGCTATACGCCAGTTAGACTGAGTCCAGTGGTTGAGATGATGTTGGAGTCCATTATTAAGAATGAGATTTCAGGATATTTGGAGGCACGTGATAAAGCAGGCCAAAGTCAGCAAGCATGGTTTCCTTAAGGGAAAATCTTGCCTGACAAATCTGTTGGAATTCTGTGAGAAATTAGCAGACAGGATAGACCAAGGAGAGTCAGTGGATTTTATTTTGATTTTTCAGAAGGTCTTTGACAAGGTGCTGCACATGAGGCTGCTTAGCAAGATAAAGACCCATGATATTACAGGAAAGGTATACACACATGTAGAAGTTTGGCTGACAGGCAGGAGGCGAGGAGTGGGAATAAAGGGGCCCCTTTTCTGATTGTCTGCTGGTGTCACAGGGGTCAGTGTTGACTTGTGTAGTTTGTGTTACCATTCCTTTTCACGTTATGTATCAGTGATTTGGATGAAGGAATTGATGGCTTTTTGCTTAAGTTTGCGGATGATACAAAGATCAGTGGAGGGGCAGGTAGTGTTGAGGAAGCAGGTTGTTTGTAGGACTCAGACTGAGGGAATGTGCAAAGTACAGATGGAATATAGTGTAGGGAAATGCATTGTCATGCACTTTGGTAGAGGAAATAAAGATGTGGACTAATTTTTTTTTTAAATGGGGAGAAAATTCAAAAATCAGACCTGCAAAGGGACCTGGGAGTACTGCTGGAACCCCTGAGCTAGTTTGTAGTTTGAGTTGGTGGTAAGGAAAGTAAATGCAATGTTAGCATTCATTTTGTGAGGACTGGAATACAAAAGCAAAGATGTAATGTTGAGGCTTTATAAGGCATTGGTCGGACTGCACTTGAAATATTGTGAGCAGTTTTGGATCCCTTATCTAAGAAAAGCTGTTCTGGCATTGGAGAGGGTTCAGAGGAGATATGCATGAATAATTGCTGGAATAAAAGGGTTAACATAGGAGTATTTGGCTTTGATCCTGTATTCACTGAAGTTTACAAGAAAAGGGTTTTAATGAGATCCCCCCCCCCCAAATCAAATATTGAAATGCTTAGATAACATGGATGTGGGGAGGATATTTCCTCTTGTGGGAGAACTGAGAACCAGAGGGCTCGGACTTAGAATTGTGGGCTATCCGTTTAGAACAGAGATGAGGAGAAATTGCTTTAGCCAAAGGGTGGTGAATCTGTGGAATTCGTTACCACAGACAGCTGGGCATGGCAAACAACTGGGTATATTGAAGGTGGTGGTTGATAGGGTCTTGATTAATCAGGGTATTCATGAGTAAATGAGGGATTTTTTTTAAACTGCAGTTGCTGGATGTCTGGAAAGAAAATACTTTACTTTTTCAGGAAGTCTTTGGCATATCAGGTATCTATGGCTATTATTCTGATTTCACCACCCTTGTTTGATGTTGAGGGTTCAGTCTGAAATGATAACTGGTTCCCTTTCTACAGATTCTGATTGATCTGTCAAGTTTCCTGCAATTTGATTTGTTTTAATCTCCAGATAATGTTTGTAGAATGGGACTTGAGAGTGCATTTTAATTAAAATTTTAAGATGTTTGTTTCATGTTCAGGTAGGTAATTGAGAACAGTATTTTCTGTAAATGGTGGAAAGTGATTAGTTATATAAAACACATCAATGAGGAATACAATGTTTCTGCTTCATGAATTGGCCATGGGCAGAGCGTGCAAGCATCTGGTTTCAGTAGATAATCTCCTTTGATCAGACCTGATTTGACATTTCCAGGTCATTACCAACAGGCTGTTAAAACTTGCAGTTCCACTGGACAACCCAACAAAGATTTTGCTTCCTGAATACTTCTGGGTGCATCTTATGAGTTTTGGGCTGCTGATTATGAAACTTCCCTATCACATGCCATTTTTTAAAAAAAATGTCTATGCTCCATATTTTAATCCATAATTCAAGTCAATGTAAGTGTTGCCCATTACGTTGGCTGAAAAGTTTTCTATCTTCTCCAGTCATCCCTGGGCATGCTTGGGCAGGGCAGGTTTTAGAAAGGCCATAAATTTCCGTGAAGGATTTTGATATTTGAACAGACGTTTCCCCAGACTAACTGATGACAAAATTAAGGAAGGCATTTTTGTTAGTCCACAAATCAAACAAGTCTTCAATGACAGGCAATTCAAAGAACTTCTAGTGGGACTGGAGAAAAATGCGTGGAAGGCATTTGAGGATGTTGAAAATTTTTTTGGTAACTACAGTGCACCAAACTTCATGCAGCTGGCTTGACAACATACAAAAGCATACAAAACCATAAAGTGCAACATGTCACTAAAGATTTATCTTCTGCATTCCCATTTAGACTTCTTCCCTGCAAATCTTGGCAATGTCAGTGACGAGCATGGTGAAAGGTTTCACCGGGACATTGCAGACGTGAAGAAATGGTATCAGGGCAACTGAAATCCATCAATACAGGCTGATTATTATTGGACACTTAAGCGAGAAGCCTCAGACACAGTACAAGTGAAAATCATCAGCAAAACATTTTTAGCTGAGTTGAACTATTGTGAAGTGTCAGCACCATTATGCAATTAAACCCATCATATTCAATATAAGTTAATTTCTTGTTTCTATAAATTCCAACATGATAAAAGCAGTCTGAAATTATATTTCTGTTCATCTTCAAGTGGTCTATCATAAACAAAAAAATTCTGAGGAAACAACACTTCCGAAAAAAATTGTCCAATGTTATTATTAAGTATGTTTGACAATAGCAAAGTACTGTATTTGCAAATGAAACTAATTATTATTCTACTGTTTCTCAATTCCCAGAGCTGTGACAGCATTACAGCAGTGCAAAAACAAAGTGGATGCCATTCTAGAAGGAAAACATCTATCTCTTCTATTCCAAGGAATAGGGCAATTCAACGATCAAATTCTGTTTGCAAAATTGTCAGACAAAATGAACAAAGAGGTAGTATCTACATTAGAAGCAGTAGCAGGTGAGAACAAAATTTACCGACTAATCTAATTTATGATTTTAAAGATTGTTTAACTGCATTACCTGAAAAGATGAGTGTACAAACTTAAGTGCTGGACATTTCCTTAACCGTGTTAAAAATATGAATAAGCGATTTGGACAACCTAATATGTGTTCAGCTTGTTCACCCAGAATTAGTTTTTGCAAATTACTGAAAAGGTTGCTTACATTCTGTCTCTTTGATTTTCATTAGAAAAATTAATTGGATAATACATCTTCTAATTACTTAGCTGTAATTGATTCAACAATAGCAAAGAACTATTTAGATTTTTACTGCTAGACGCTGTATGCAGCTAATGCAGTTTTAATTGTAGGAGAAGGTGCAGTGTGATCTGGATCAGAATACCAAATGGCCACTTAGTGGGAGTGCTTTCTCTCCAGGGCATTGGAGTGATCCTCACATAACCTTGGCTAATGCCGGCAACATACTGAAGGACTGCTTTACTGTTGCTTCGATAAGAAGATAAACGAGGCCTGGATTCAAAGTCGTAGTAGTTCCAGTAGTATCAGCTTTGCAGGCAATCCCAGTCCAGAGTAAATCTCTTCCTCGCAACTACTACCCTTCTCCCCAACCCCCCAAAGAAGCAATCCAATATCAGATTACTTGGTCTAAATCATACCTGATTGTATGATCTTGTTTGAGATTGTAAGCTGGTAGGGTGAAGTGGTGTACCTGGAAGAAAATGGCTAATACCGTGCATTGTAGATCAGCAAAGTTATTACAGCCGTGCTGATAGAAATTTAAATCTCTTCCTTGTATTTGTGAATTCCTGCTGCATTGCCTCCATTTTAACTATGCTTAACGGAGTGATTCACTTAATATCCTGTGATTTAGGGCCATCTTTATTTTCTCCCTCTTTCTTCATTTGTCATTGACTTGCACATGTAGTCAGAACCAGAAGAACGCCTTTGCCTTTCCTCGGGCATTTCATGTAGATTTTGAAATGCTTCCTAAAGTTTATCGAACATACATGTTCCTTCTTCCCCAGTACCCACCCCACCAGTGCCCAATGGTGTGAGTTAATTGCTTGCTTCACTAGAGAAGCTATGTAAACTTCAGCTTTACACTTGGTTGATATCTCTTTTTCCCAGTTGCCGCTTACTGGCATATTCACAAGGATCACCTCCATTCTGGTGGTTTCCTGTAAACTAAGAGGCGTGAGGAGTGGTAGACTTTGAGTCTAAGTATATTATAATATTGAATGTTCTCTGGGCATAGAGTACTGGTCTTTTCCCATTACCCTCATCTCTCTATCTGCTCTTCAGCTTTTGTTCCCCTAATTTCCTGAAGGTTGCGTGCTGATTCCAACTTTTTAAGAACAGAGTACAGCCCAGGAACAGGCCATTTGCCCTACAGTGTTGTGCCAAACCAGCTAAAAAGCAGATTAAAAACACCCAAACACTATTCCCTTCGATCTATACAGGGTTCCTATTCCCCCGTCGTCTTTGCATTCATGTGCCAATCCAAATGGCTGTTAAAAGCCTCTAATGTTTGTGCATCTACCACCATACCAGGCACTGCATTCCAGGCATCCATATGGGGGGGAGGGGAAATTTCTCCTCACATCCCCCTTGAACCTACCCCCTCTCACCTTCAGTGCATGCCCTCTGGTATTAGACACTTCAACCTGGGTGAGAAAGATGCTCCCTGACTACTCCATCTGTCATAATCTTATAAACTTCTATCAGAACTCTCCTCAGCCTCCACTGTTCCAGAGAAAACAACCCAAGTTTATCCAGCCTCTCATGATAGCACGTGCCCTCTATACCAGGCAGAGTCCTGGTAGATGTCTTCTGCACCCCCTCCAAAGCCTCAACATCCTTCCTATATCAAGGAGTTGTATAACAGATATGAAACTTGACTCTTTCTTGATCTGCAGTGTTCACTGAATTAGTTGGTAAGGTTACAAAAAATAGTGAAGAAAAGGAATGACTTTGTGTTGAATGCATATGGCATTCAAAACAACAGATAAACATAGTGCAAACACAAAAAGAAATATGATGCTCATTACTGAAACCATGGTGCATGATGATTTAAATTGGGTCTGAATGAAGCAGATGTGATGTTTAGGAAGGATAAAAATAAAGGAGTAACTCAGTTAAATCATGATGGTATTTGCAAAATAGGGCAGGATTACCTAAATTCAGGAAACAAAGACGTGGAAGTGATTTGCGTGAAGATGAGATGTAGTGAAGACCAGCTTGTAGGTGTGGTGTTGAGGCACAAAAACTGAACCACATGAAATGGTAATGTTTGAAGCAAGAAATAATGGATGCTCCTCAAAGGTAGCATGATAATCATGCAGGATTTTAACATACAAATGAACTGAACGGAAAACAGGTGTGTGAAGAGAGTCTAGATAAATTTGCTGTATTTTGGGTGTAATTCCAGCATATTCTGGAGCTAACCATGGTTTAGTTCCCATGCAATGAGATGGGATTAATTACCGACTTCATTAGGAAGGCTTCCCTAGATAGCAATGATCATATTTCAATTCTATACTCAGTTTAAAGGAGGGAAGAATGGGTCGAAATCCGGTATTTTAAATTTAAGTAAATGCCAATGTGATGGCCCTAAAAACAAATGCAGTGAAATAAATTGTCAAACTTGTTACAGCACTCATCAGATGAAATTAATTGGAACTCATTTAAGGCTCTCTTTCTTCCCTCCCCGCCCCCAAACTGAGAAACAGATCGACCATCTGTGGTTAAATAATATATAGTATCAAACGTTGTAGTTTAGAGGAGGAAATGTAATATAGAACCAGCATGACTAAGATTAATAAGGAAAGAAAAACAAATAGAATACATGGTAAACTCAGCTATGTGGAAATGGATTTGCTGAAGCTATTATAGTTTTAATAAAAACCTACCAGTGAGAGTTGGTTTGAAAGAAAGTAAATCTTAGTTGGAGTAAAGAAAAACAAGGAGAAGAAATGGAAGTCTTTGCCACAGAAGATGCAAAGGTTATTCCAGAAATAGCTGTAATACATAGAAACACAGAAAACCTACAGCACAATACTGGCCCTTTTGCCTACAGTTGTGCCGAATATGTCCCTACCTTAGAAATTACTAGGCTTACCTATAGTCCTCTATTTTTCAGATCTCCATGTACCTATCCAAAAGTCTCTTAAAAGACCCTATTGTATCTGCCTTCACCACCGTTGCTGGCAGCCCATTCCACGCACTCACCACCCTGAGTAAAAAAACTTACCCCTGACATCTCCTCTGTACCTACTCCCCAGCATCTTAAACCTGTGTCCTCTTGTGGCAATCATTTCAGCCCTGGGGAAAAAGCCTCTGACTATCCATGCAATCAATGCCTCTCATCATCTTATTACACCTCTGTCAGGTCACCTTTCATCCTCTGTCGCTCCAAGGAGAAAAGGCTGAGTTCACACAACCTATTCTCATAAGGCATGCTCCCCAATCCAGGCAACATCCTTGTAAATCTCCTCTGCACCCTTTCTAGGCTTCCACATCTTTCCTGTAGTGAGGCAACCAGAACTGAGCACAGTATTCCAAGTGGGGTCTGACCAGGGTCCTATATAGCTGCAACATTACCTCTTGGCTCTTAAACTCAATCCTATGATTGATGAAGGCCAATACACCGTATGCCTTCTTAACCACAGAGTCAACCTGCGCAGCTGCTTGGACTTCAAGTAAGTTGGAACAGGAAGAAGAGGGGGCAGAACCTGTTAAATAACAATTGCTGGGGTTGTAGTACTGAGTAAATTGATGGAGCTGCAAACTGAATCTCTAGGTCCTGATGGACTTCATCTTAGGGTCTTCAAAGAGTTGGTAATGAGATTGTTGATACTTGGGTTTCAATTTTCCGATATTTGCTAGATTCCCAGAAGATACTGTACAAATAAACAAAAAAAAAAGAAATTTCTTAGTCTAAGTAAGACAAAACATGCAACCACAGGTCAGTTACCTGAACCTCTGTCACAGGAAAACCATTTAGGAGCTATTCTCAAGTTGCTAAAGAGCACTGGCTCCCACCGCTGCCTGTAAGGAGTCTGTACGTTCTCCCCATGACACGATGGGTTTCCTCCTGGTGCTCTGGTTTCTTCCCACAGTCTGAAGACATACCGGTTGGTAAGCTAATTGCTCATTGTAAGTTGTCCCATGATTAGCCTAGCATTAAATTGGGGCATTTCTGGATGGTGTGGCTTAAAGGGCTGGAAGAGCCCACTCCACACTGAATCACAATAAATAGGGCAGTCATGCAAAGTGATGATGGCTGTGTTTGATGCATTTGTTGGAGTTCACAATGAAGTACTTCATGCTGTGGATACAGAGAAACCTGTGGGTGAACTATACTTTGATGTGATGTCTTAACAAATACCTTCAGTAGATCAAAGTTTATTGTGGAAAATCGAAGCTCTGGGTGTAGGAAGCAATGCATTAGTGGGGATTGGAGATTGACTTGCTGACAAGAAGCAGACTAGGATAAATGGATCTTTTTTCATCTCGGCAAGATGTACTGAGTTTTGTGCCAAAGGGATCAATGCTGGGGCCACAGTGGTTTATAACTTATGTAAATGACTTGGCTAAAGGCACCAAAGATTTGGCTGATAAATTTGACAAAACAAACTAGGAAAGCTAGTACTCTGGAAGGTCAGTCACTCTGTATACTTAAGATTGTGTTTTGGATATCCACAAAATTGCGGGACATGGGGTTGGGGAAAAAGGAGTGGTCCTGAGGTAGAAGATAATCTACTATTGAGATGGCACTAATGGATAGCATGAAGTGAGAAGGTACTTGATCATGGATGTAGAGATGTTTCTGGTTATAGGGGCATCTAGAACTGGTGGTGGTTGGGGGACAGTTGGGGTGAGGTGTCCAGGGAGCGGGTCCTCTGTTCAAAAGCAGGAGCCAATTTGATTTGTGAATCTTGCGACTTTCTTACTCAGAGCACAGTGTAGGCATGATGGCTAGCAGTCAGAGTTATGCTCTTACAGCACCAATAGCCTTGGGTTCAGTTCCAATGCAATCTGGGAGAAGTTTGTGTATTTCCTTTATATAACCATATAACAATCACAGCACGGAAACAGGCCATCTCGGCCCTCCTAGTCCGTGCCGAACTCTTAATCTCACCTAGTCCCACCTACCCACACTCAGCCCATAACCCTCCACTCCTTTCCTGTCCATATACCTATCCAATTTTACCTTAAATGACACAACTGAACTGGCCTCTACACACCTGAATTGGCCTCTACTATGACTATGTGTTCTTTCTCCAGATGCTCCAATTTCCACCCACGTACTTGTGGGCATGCTCTTTTGGGTCTGAAGCAAGTGACATTTGCGGGCTGGCCCAGCGCATCTTCAGACTGTGTTGGTCATTGATGCAAACAACGTGTTTTGTTTGTGCTTCAATATACATGAGACAAACGAAGTTAATCTAATCTTTAGAGCGAATCTTGTCTTTAATCTTTGAATATCTTTAAAGCAGATGGAAGGATTCTTGTTAAATCATGAGGTGAAAGGTTTCTGTGGGTACACAGGACAGTGGAATTAAAAAAAAATAAATTTGAGTTTTTTACTCAGAGTGGTGAGTGCGTGGAATGGGCTGCCGGCAATGGTGGTGGAGGCAAATACAATAGGGTCTTTTAAGAGACTTGGATAGGTACATGGAGCTTAGAAAAATAGAGGGATATAGGTAAGCCTAGTAATTTCTAAGGTAGGGACATGTTCAGCACAACTTTGTGGGCCGAAGGGCCTGTATTGTGCTGTAGGTTTTCTATGTTTGTTTCTAAGATGAGTACAATCTTATTAAATGGTGAAACTGGTGTTGGTAGGTCATTTCCCCTGGTCCCAATTCAAGCATTTGTCACTAAGTATTTTTTTAAATGTTAAAATTATGGAAGTAATTCTGAAGTGCTTTCCTCCTCACCTTGAAATTCACATTTTTTAAACTGTTCCTTTTTGTTTTTGTAGAACTCTACACGAGGATTAAGACCGCTAGATATAGGAGCAGAATTAGCCCATTTGACCCATTAAGTCTTCTCCACCATTTCATCATGGCTGTCCCAATTTTCCTCACAGCTCCATCCTCCTGCCTTCTCCCTATGTACCTCCATGCCTTGACCAATCAAGAATCTATCAGTCTTTTCCTTAAGTATACATAAAGTTTTGGCTTCCACAGCTGCCTGTGGCAAAGAATTCCATGGATTCACCACTCTCTGGCTAAAGAAATTCCTCTTCATCTCCATTCTCAAAGGAGGTTCCTCTATTCTGTGGCTGTGACCTCTGGTCTTTGACTCTCCCACCATAGAAAATATCCTCTCCACATCCACTTGAAAGACTTTTCACTGTTCAACACACAACATGCTGCAGGGGCTCAGAAGGCCAGGCAGCATCTATGGAAAAGAGTAAACAGTTGACATTTCAGGCCAAAACCCTTCATCAGGACTGGAGAAAAAAAAGATGAGAAGTCGAAGTATGAAGGTAGGGGAGGGGGGGGGGAAGAAATAGAAGGTGATAGGTGAAACTGGGAGAGGGGGAGTGGTGAAGTTAAGAGCTGGGAAATTGATTGGTAAAAGAGATAATAGGCCTGAAGAAGGGGAATCTGATAGTAGAGGACAGAAAGCCATGGAAGAAAGGGAAGGGGGAGGAGTACCAGAGGGAGGTGATGGGTAGGTAAGGATATAATGTGAGAAGCAGAATTGGGGAATGGCTAAATGGATCTTTTTTCCCATCTTGGCAAGATGTACAGGGTGTTGTGCCAAAGGAACCAGGGCAACAGAGTTCTCATCCTTTTGAAATGAATGCTAACATTGCATTTGCCTTCCTCACCACAGACTCAACCTGCAAATTAACCTTTAGGGAATGCTGCACAAGGATCCCCCAGGGCCCTTTGCATCTCAGTTTGTTGTATTTTCTCTCCATTTAGAAAATAATTAACCCTTTCATTTCTTTTATTGAAGTGCATGACCACACACTTCCCAACACTGCATTCCATTTGGTAAACCTTAATGGGTAACTGCATCCAATCTGTATACATCCTTCTGTAGCCTCTCCACTTCCTCAAAACTATCTGTTCCTCCACTAATCTTCATATCATCTACAAACTTTGTGACAAAGTCATCAATTCCATCATTCAAATCATTGACATATAACATAAAAAGAATCAGTCCCAACACAGACCCTTGTGGAACACCACTAGTCTCCAGCAGCCAACCAGAAAGGGCTCCCTTTATTCCCACTCTTTGCCTTCAGCTACAGCCTTATCCATGCTAGAATCTTTCCTGTAATACCATGGACTTGTAGCTTGTCAAAGGCCTAAAAATCCAAGTGCACAACATCAACTGATTTTTTTTCCTTTGTCTATCCTGCTTATTGTTTCTTCAAAGAATTCTGACAGATTTGACAGGCAAGATTTTCCCTTGAGGAAACCATGCTGACTATGACTTATTTTGCACATGGCATGGGTAGCAATCCTGGGATCACAACCCTGGAGGTCCTGCTCTTTAACTTAGCACCTAACTCACTGAGGTTGTGCAGAACCTCGTCACTCATTCTAGCCATGTAGACCATGACTTCTGGCTGCTCACTCTCCCACTTAAGAATGCAGAGAACTCGATTCAAGATATCCCGGACCCTGATACCTGGGAGGCCATGCACTACAAGTCCTCTAGCATATCTTCAGTTTACCAACATCATTTATCCTAACATTATCTAAATAAGTGTACCTTTTCATGTCTGGTAGATTCTTCAATTCGCAAAATTGTGTGCATTCTGATCTAGATGTAGAGAATGTATCATTTTTGCATAATTGACTACTTTTTTGATTTTAACCTTAATACCATACATTATATTTTTAATCACCTTTGTAACATTCTAGCACTTTATTCCTACTTCCTTTAGTGCCTTAGTAGACCACCGTTCCTGAATCCCGTCACCAAAATCTTCCCTCCCCATGCTAATTGTAGTGTCAGTTGCATTTTGAAGGTCAGTTAATTGGACATCCTTGATCAGAAATAGATCTGTAAATTGGATTTCTTGTACAATAAGAGGAAAGGATGAATATCTTAGTAAGTTCCTCCTGATCAACAATGATCTCTTGGATGTTTGCTAAGACTTTAACGGGAACCATTAACTGCTGCACAAAGGGGCAGGAACTACTTAATGGGGTGAGTGGGTGGTTACTTTCATTGACATGCCTTCTTGCCACTC
Organism: Hypanus sabinus; assembly: GCF_030144855.1. Taxonomy (NCBI): domain Eukaryota; kingdom Metazoa; phylum Chordata; class Chondrichthyes; order Myliobatiformes; family Dasyatidae; genus Hypanus; species Hypanus sabinus. Next base: position 190,088,644 of record NC_082706.1, read on the forward strand.
TGTGCATCTAATGCATGGCCTCAAGGTTCTTGGTACCACCCTGAAATGCTTTTGGAGGAGATGTATTTTTTTCCAGCACACCTACATCTTCTCTTTTGATAAAATAGTGAAAGAATAGACCGGCCTCTGTAATGGTCTGTGGTTGAACTTCATTAAGCCGTTAACCTTCAGTTCAACGGGCGGCCCTAGCTGGGTGCAGCTGTCTCTAAACGGATTGCTCATTCAACTCTACCAATCACCTTTCTGACAAGTAAAACACCATGCTCTCTCTGCTTGTTGACAGAATCAGTTGAAGAACTATTTCAAGAATTGGGTGTGAATATTGAAGACAGCAAAGCGTTCAAGCCTCATGCAACTTTTCTGAAGCTCTCCAAAGCTCCTATCCTTCGTCGCAAGGTAATGGTTCTAAGTGTTAACTGCTGTGTAATTTTGTGGTGTAATAGACTATTTTCTCTATCACCTTCAATATGGTCATCTTTCTGTTGCAATTAAATACTATTGGCCACTTTGTGTGTATTGGCTGGTGTAAATAAGTGAAATATTTAAAGGAAGGCTAAGGTTCGTAGCTTGGTCTGAATATGGAATCATCCGTTGCCTTGAGTTTATCTGCATTGTAGTAGTGCAATCACTCAAGTCAAGTAGGATGTTCTCCCAAGTTGGTTGTCTATTGCTGGGTCCTCAGATGGCTGTACAGACTGATCTGAGATCTGCATATTCTGGTGCAGTGTGGACATGAGTAAGTGGTGGCTATGGTTAGTGCTTGGGACTTTTGCTTGTTCAGTTTCTCCTTTCACAGCAGTTGCTTGTTCTCTGCAGCGCAGGAGAGGTTGCTCTCGTGCAGTGCAGCTCTCTCTTGAAAAGATTTCCTCCAGGTTTATCAGCTGAATCTTCCAAGAGGACCATCACCTTGTTGTAAGGTTTGGAGGCTTGCGTGCCTCTATGACCAAGAGAGCAGAGTCAGGACCTTGTGCCTTGGCTCTTGGTGGGGTCACCCATGCCAAACAGGTTGAAGGCTAGAGACCAGACTAAGAATGGTCCACTGGTTCTCTATGTTCAGGATTTCAGCTCAGGGCTAACAACCCTAGCTGGTCAAACAAAATGTTGTGGATGCAGCAATGAAAAATCTTTTATCTTCGTGTGATGGTTTGGACAGACAGAAATGAAGGACCTTCATTGCTGACCTAAATACCAGCTGCATAATGGGCAGTAAGTATCTATTGAGTAAAGTGTCTTCCTAGACCTTAAATGGAATGTTGAATTTCTTCAGGTGATTTTGATATCTTTGAACTGTTTCCTTTGCCCATGAGGGGCTTGCTAACCTTCCTTCAGCTGTGAGTAAAGGATCTGTTTGGGGAGACGCGAGTTAGGCATCTGAATGACATGACCAATCCCTCAGAGTCGGTGTTGCTTTATTGTAGTAGAGATGCTGTTCATGTTGGCATCCTTCGGTATGCTGGTGTTAGTGTGTCTGTCCTTCAGACCAAGTCAGGTTTTTCTTCTGCTTTGTGGTTGGAGCTGGCTTGCCATCCCCCTCACTCTCTCAATTTCACTGTATGCAGTGTCTTCTCCAGAGATAGGCCAGGTCTGAACGGTGCTTCCAATGGGAGAGCCGCACTTCAAAAGTTCAAACCTGGTTTAGAAAGCTGTTGTAAGTGTGGATGGCTTGCTGTTGGCTACAGGTTCGGGGCCATTGTCCCAAGCTGCGTAATGTCTCCATATTAAACATTTAAACTGTAAGGAGGTACAAGCCTACATCTGAAACACTTCATGTTTTGAATGCTTTTGAAATACATGTGAAAAGATTACAGCTCACTACTTAATATTTTCCTGCCTTTTAAAGATTTAAACTATCATTTCCCAGAAAAATTATAAATCACATTTAGTGGCTTCGGTATTGGCATTTTCTCAATACACAGACCTGCGCATTGTTATTGTTTGTAATTTTTTGTTACTAAGTGTTAGTAATTGGTAAGCTTAGCATAGAATACCTCTTTCTATAGCTGATGTAAAATCAATTGAGTTATCTGGAGTATTGGGTGAGATTGTTTAATTTATAGTAACTTTATTTGAATGCCTCTGTAGGACTGTTGAGTTCTGAAGAATTTTTCTTTTTCCTTTTTCTTCTACACCCTCCCCATCCTTTCTGTTTTCTAAATTTTTGCTTTACCTCAGAGAATGTATGATCAATGCTGGATCAGCAGAGATAGCTGCCTGATATTAAGGATGAAGATACAGTACTTCACACTTTAGCTAGGAGACAAGATCAATGGATTGGAAAGTCTTTGTCTCTTTGACTCTTGTGTTGGTATATAACTAATTTATTCTCATCTGTTTGCAAGAGGAAAATTTTTGAAAACTCCTTTTGCTCGTTGTTCAATTTAAATTTGGTCAACATAGTCAGTAAAAGTGTGTGCCTTTTAATTTGGGTTGTCATCATCATTATGTGCCATGTCTTATGATGGTGATAATGGTCTTTCCATCGCCATGATTGTTTTTGGACACTTTCTTCAGAACTGATTTGCCATTTCTGCCTTCTGGGCGGTGCCTTTACAAGACAGGTGACCCCAGCCATTATCAACACTCTCCAAAGATTGTCTGTGTGGCGTCAGTGGCCGCATAACCAGCACTTGTGATGTGCACCAGCTGCTCGTACAGCCATGGACCATCTGCTCTCATGGCTTCAGGTGACCCTGATCGGGGGAGGGGGAGGCTAACTAGGTACTACACCTTGCCCAAGGGTGACCTGCCGGCTTGCAGAGAGAAAACGTGCCTTACGCCTCCTTTGGTAGAGATGTTATCTCCACCCTGCCATTCGCTTAATTTGAGTACACAACCTTGTATCTTTATATTTACACCATTTATTGTCTAATGTGTTAAGCATTCAATATTGTGTTTTCTCTGAAGGACTTGGGTAGTACAACTTATTTCTGTATTGAGTATGTGGTTGAAGCTAGCTTTCAAGCTAAAACATTACACATCTTGCATTATAGATGAGAAATCTGGTTTGACAACAAATTTTCAAAATGAAGTGAAAATATATAGGTCTTGATGAAGGGTCTTGGCTGTTAATTTACTTCCGTGGACGCTGTCTGACCTGCTGAGTTCCTTCAGCATTTTGTGCTTGTTTGCTCTGGTTTTCCAGTATCTGCAGAACCTCTTGTGTTCAGAATATATCCTGTTGTGATAACTGTTTCTCAGGCAAGGCATTTTATTGAAGAACAGCTATTCATTGAGTGTTGCAGTAGTGCCAAGCTTGTGAAGCAACATCGAGAACCTTACAGACATGAAGTCCTGAAGAAGAGCCTCAGCTCACAATGTTGACTGTTTCCTCCTTTCTCTGGACACTGCCTGTCCTGCTGAGTTCTTCCAGCCTTCTGTGGGTGTTGACAGATAGCCTTAATATCAGGTTAACCTAGAACCTTAACAAAGGAAACCTTAATATCATGTTTCTGATTATAACATCTTTCACCCCAGCTCAGACTTCAGAGAAAAACCTGTTAAATTCTCTAATTATTCTATACCATTAATTGTCTCTGTATAAAGTCTCGAAGCTACTTGATTGGATTCCCTGGCATAAAAACTTGCCTCAGTGAGTAATTCAATTAAATTGTGTGCATCAAGCAAATCAGAACACATTATTCAAGTTTTTTTTTTAATGTAGAAAATTGCACAGCAATCTCAGAGTCATGCAGCATGGAAACAGACCCATTAGCTGACTGACTCTGCACCCATTTCAATTAGTCTAGTGCCTCTAACTTCCCATGAACTCCTCCAGGTTCCAGCGCTCAACTGCATACTGGGGTCGCATAGAGGTCAACTAACATAGATCTTTTTGCAGTTTCTATAACTAACTCAGTTAGGATGGGCAGTGAACATACGATGGAAAAATCAGAAATGTTACCAAAGCCAGCTTCTAGATTGGCGGAGTTGTTGTGCTTCTCAGGCTTCACATTTAACAGGTTCATAACTAATCCTTTGTGTTAGTGCCATTTACTTGTTCTATTTCAAATCCTTTGATTACCTTAATTCTGTTGATCACTGCCTTGTATGTACCCATGATGAGCTTTCACAACCTCTAGGGAAGTGTTGAAGCTACAGTGACACCCCTGAGATGAAATGTGGCTGTGGCACCTGTCTGGAACTCAATTGATGGACTAGATTAAAGTAAATATTGTTTTGTGCCTTTTTTTAACTTCTCTGGACTGATTATTTATTTGGAAAGTGTTTTGCTGACAGGCAATGCAAAATCTTTTATTGTATAATGACAAATATTGGAATCTTTCTCTGGAAAATATGAGCTACATGCACAACATTAATTTTAAGACACGGGGGATTCTGCAGATGCTGGAAGTCCAGAGAAATGCTCACAAAGAGGAACTTCGGGTAAGGTAGCATCTATGGAAATGAATACACAGTTGACATTTTGGGCCGAGATTCCTTGTCAGGACTGGAAAGGAAGGGAGGGAAATGCCAGAATAAGGAGGTAGGGGAGGGGAAGGGGTACAAAGGGAAGGAGGGGTGCTCAGTGTCCCAGAGAGTTATCAGTAGCATGTCTCCTTTGTGTTAGTACTGCATAGAAGTTCCACTTTTAACTACTGCCTTATGGTTCAGCTTTAAAGCTGCTTGTGAGTACTTTTTTTTCCTGGAATGAGTAGAATCTGAACTCTTTGACAAGATAGACATATGGGCAATGATTGCCAGCACACAGTTTTATCCATAAGTGGTGAAAATCCACATAATGTTTGATGCACCATCAATAACGCTCAGAGACGGGAGGCAAATAATAGGCTTTTATTAGCTGTAAACGTGACCACGACATCTTAGAGACTGAGGGAGGAGCAATGCCTCCAATCGCCTTTATACAGGGGTCTGTGGGAGGAGCCACAGGAGCAGTCAGCAGAGGGGCGTGTCCAGACAGGTATACACATAGTTTACCACACCGTTATTATTTTTCTGGACCACAGCTTCAGGATTTGCCTTTTGACTGCAGGGTACCATCACATTTAAGGCAGCAAAGGATGGAATTCCCCAGTAAATAGCAGCCATCTCCTAGGAAGTTTCAGTCCTGAAAGTCTCAACTACCTACACTGGATCCTTTTGTTCCACCGTTCACTGCCTCTCAGTGCATAATGTAAAAATCACAAGATGTGGGTTGCTCATTACTTTCCTGAATAGCACAGACTGAATTTGGGGTTCATCCTATCTTAAATATCTGTGGGTTGAAGTATGTTTCTGGACTTTCACACCGGAGATCGCCAACTTTCTGTGGAGCTACAAAGTTAATAATTTGCTAAATGCTGTGGAATGGGTAAATATAGTATTAAGTCACTTTTCACCACCTCTCTGCAGAACTCAATGCCTGCTTGTTCTAACATCAGAAACACATCTCTGCTTCTTTTCCATGTGAAGTGAAAGACTGCGACCATGAAACCAGTTGCTGTTTCCTTTCCTGTCAAAATGGTGCAAGTTCCTTCTATATTTGCACTTCTCATTTCCGTCTCCCATTATGTTATGGACTAATACTGCCTGCCTTGCTTAAATTCCATGTAAAGCTGCACCAGTTGATTTTAAAGGACAGCTGCCTTTGCTTTGTTCTCTTCCCTGTCTCATTCCTTCACCACCTTCCCTCTTATAAATACCCAGCACAAGGGCAGGTAATGAATATTAATGTGGTCAATCACCGCAGAAAACGGTTACACTCTCATCCATTCTCCATCGTAACAACGTTGAATTGATTCTGAGTTTAGCTTCCCTGAGCAGGGGAATGGTAATCCACAGTGTGGATTGTGCTTAAACTATCTGAAATATCTTTATTCTTGGTTATTAGCACATCAGAGAGCAGCTGGAGCCATGCAGTTCGTCACTTTTATAACCGAAGACCTAGGAAGTGGAGGAAATAAACATGTCAAAGAGAGAAATATACTGTAATATACTTGAATGGAGAATATACACTGCCACATTGTGGTGAAGAGATGGGCATGCTGTCATGATTTTTCATACACCAAGAATCAGATAATTCTCTGGTTCTCAATATATCATGTTTGTGCTGTTGTTTGCTGACAGGACCTGGTGCTAGGTACCATGCACGATGGCACTTCGCAACACTGCAGACTGAATTATGTGAAGCATACCTACTTGTGTGGTATAATAATCTGAATTTTGATACAAACCTCAATTCAATTCATGTTTGAAATTCTATGATTTGTAGCTGTGGTTTACCAGGAAAATAGACGCAAGTAAAAATGCAAAGCCAGAGAAGGAGTGGTTAGCTGAAGTGGCCGTGCACTTGATCGACGATAAGGACTTACAAGGGCATGAACAGCTGGAAAAATGGCTTCCAGAGTTGTGCAAATAAGAGAAACACTATGATTTTTGACCGGACTGAGGGAAGACAAGGTTTATGGGATAACAGTAAAATAGAGGTGAATTCATGATTGATATTAAAATATTTTTGAGGTAGTGGTTAGTGTGACACTATTGTGGCATCTGTTAGGAGTCTGTACGTCCTCCCTGTGGAATGCCTGGGTTTTCCCCAGATTCTTCAGTTTCCTCCCACAGTCCAGAGATGTACTGGGTAGGTTAATTGGTCATCGTAAGTTGTCCCATCATTATACTATACTTTATTAGGAGCTTGAAGAGATTTCGTATGTCAACAAATACACTCAGAAGATCTACTGTGGAGAGCATTGTGACAGGCTGCATCACTGTCTGGTATGGAGGGGGCTACTGCACAGGACTGAAAGAAGCTGCAGAGGGTTGTAAGTCTAGTCAGCTCCATCTTGGGTACTAGGCTACAAAGTACCCAGGACATCTTCAAAGAGTGGTGCCTCAGAAAGGCAGTGTTCACTGTTAAGGACCTCCAGCACCAAGGGCATGCCCTTTTCTCACTGTTACCATCAGGTAGGAGGTACAGAAGCCTGAAGGCACTGATGCACCATCAATAACTCACTCTGAGACGTAAAGGCAAGATATCGGCTTTTATTGACTGGAAGAAGGAACAAGCAGTGAGTGACCACCATACTACATCCTGGAGACTGAGAGGCCGGGCTCAGGCCTCAATCGCCTTTATACCGGGGTCTGTGGGAGGAGCCACAGGAGCAGTCAGCAGGGGGGAGGGCGTGTCCAGACAGGTATATGTAGTTCACCACAGGCACACACCCAGTGATTCAGGAACAGCTTCTGCCATCCGATTCCTATATGGACTTTGAACCCGTGAACACTACCTCATGTTTTTAAAATATTTCTGTCCTTGCACTATTTTTAATCTATTCAATATATATATACTGTAATTATTTATTATATTTTTTTCTTCCTCTAGATTATGTATTGCATTGAACTGCTGCTGCTAAATTAACAAATTTCACGACACATGCCGGTGATGATAGACCCGACTCTGATTATGTTGGGGGTTAATCAGGTTTGTTGAGGTTGCTGGGGCGGTGTGGCAAAAAAGACTGGAAGGGTCTATTCTGCACTGTATCGCCAAATAAATGAAGTATAGCTTCACAGCATTATTGGTGCAAGGGTGTTTGAGAACAATGGGTGAGCAAGATGCCATGGAATTGATGAGGGTTTTGCACAAGACAGAAGTAGTCTACCATAATATTAAAATGCTCAAATTTTCTGAGGTTACACTCATAAAATTGAAGACTCAGAAAGCTCTTGATTCCCGTTTGTACTTGTGACAGTTATTTATAAAAAAATCATCTAATGATTTACATTTTGTCTTTTTGCCCCTCCACATATGAATCGGATTCCTAGGGAATGCATCAGGATTTCTGGAGTAAATTGGGAAGGGTGAAAATCAGCAGTCATTGTGATGGAGAGGACAGTCTTGTGGAATTGGTGTACTTGTGAGTCAAGTAAGACACCAAGACTGCAAAGCCTAGGCACTAATTTGCAGAAGTAAGAAATCACTGCTATTAGGAGGGTGGAGAGGAAAGAAAATACACTGGGTTTTGGTCTTTTGAGTGATGAATAAAATTGTAGGCACTCCAGAGCTTTTAAATCCTTGAAATTCAGCAACCAGAACTGCACACGATACTCCAAATCTGGCATAACCAAGGATTTGTACAGCTGCAACATGACTTTTAAAAGCCAACTTTTATACTCAATGGCCTGACTGATAAAGGCGAACATCCCATATGTAAACTCTAAAGTTATTTAAAATTGTCATAGATTTGTACATCTTGGATACAGACCCTCCATCCTGCATTGTTCATGCTGACTGATGCATATTTGTGTGATCCATTATCCTGTATTTGGCCCATAGCTCTCTTTCTTTCAATCCATGTACCTGACCAAATGTTTTTTTTTCAAAGCTGGTTATGCCAGCCACTACCACCATCTCTGGCAACTTATTTCATATACCTGCCATCCTCTGTATGGGGAGGGGGCACTTGCATTCTGATGTACTTTAAATATTTTCCCTCACACTTTAAACTTACTGTTTTAGATGGCCCTACCCTTGGGAAAAGACTAATCGTCTCCCTTCACTGATCCCTGCAGTACAGCACGGGGCACGGGCATTCAATTGGTAAAACAACAGCTACCACTACCCTCTGCCTTCTATCATCTTCAAGGCAATTTTCAAAGTTCATGGTAAATTTATTATCAAAGTACATATGTTGCCATGTACCGCTCTGAGATCAATTTTCTTGAACATTCTCAGTAAATCAACAATAAAATGATAACCATAACAGAATCAGTACAAGACTGCAGCAGCTTGGGCATTCAACTGTTGTGCAAAAGGCAACAAACAATGCAAATACAAAAAAAATAAATAATAATAATAAATAAATAAGCAATATATAATGATAACATGAGATGAACAGTCCTTGAAAGTGAGTCCAAAGGTTGTGGAAACATTTCAATGAGGGGGAAGTGAAAGTGAGTGAAGTTATTCCTTTCCAAGAGCAAGGCGGTTGAGGGGTAATAACTGTTCCTGAATCTGGGTGGTGTGACCCCTGAGGCTCCTTTTCCACCTTTATAGCAGCAGCGAGAAGAAAGCATGTCCTGGGTGTTGAGGGTCCTTGATGATGGATGCTGCTTTCCTGCAATATCGCTCTGTGTCAATGTGTTCAATGGTGGGGAGGGATTTACCTATAATGGAGTGAGCCATATCCTCTACTTTGGTCAAGGGCAGTGGTGTTTCCTTACCAAGCTTTGAGGCAGCCAGTCAATATACTCGCCACAGACATTATAGAAGTTTGTCAAAGTTTTAGATGACATGCCAAATCTTTGCAAACTCCTAAGGAAGTAGAGGCATTGTTGTACTTGTGGGCTGGGTCCAGGACAGCTACTCTGAAATAATAACAGTGGAACTTAAAGATGCTAACCCTCTGTGCCTCAGATCCTCTGAGGAGGCCTGGTTCATGGACACCTGGCTTCCTTCTCCTCAAGTTAATAATCGGCTCCTTGGCCTTGCTGGCATTGAGTAAGAGATTTTTTTTGTTATGAACCCCACAACCAGGTTTTGAATCTCCCTCCTATATGCTGATTCATCACCACCTTTGATTCAGTCAATAATGGAGGCATTATCATCAAACTTAAATCTGCCATTGGAGCTGTGTTTAGCTACAGTCATAAGGGTAAGACAGTAGAGCAGGGGTGAAGCTCGCAGCCTTGTGCTGATGGAGATGCACGAGTAGATGTTGCCAATATGAACTGGTTGGGGTCTGCAAGTAAGGAAATCGAGGATCCAGTTGCACATGGAGGTACTGAGGCCAAGGTCTTGGAGCTTATTGAATTGTTTTAAGGGGACAATGGTATTGAATGCTGAGCTGTAGTCGATGGATAGTTTGCCAAAATACCTTGCATCAAGTAATAAAACAAAGCAAATGTTGCCTCGTGATTACTTAAACAAATTACCTGTGAGAAAATTGAATGGAAGGCTTTTTGTCTGTAAAACAACATTTCCAGGTACTATTAAGGGAAAGCATCTGTTGTGTACGTTTTGCTAAACTCAGATTGTTGTTCAAAATGGGAGCGATATAGCATCTGATTGCTTAATTTTTAGATCAAGCTCTAATACATTTTAAGCCTAGAATTGCCACTTGAGTGTGGTTTTTATCCAACATCTAAAATAATACTTTGCAAACTGTCCATAACTGAGTGCTGAAGGAAAAGCTAAACTTAATGAGATTAATGTTTGATAAATGCAGCAATAGTTGAGCAGAGTTAGAGCTGATGAATTGATCAAAGGTCTACAATCAATGAGGGTTGACCGGAATTTAAGAAGTAATGTATTCCATCAATGTAGTTAAATTTTTTTATTTAAAAAAAGACAATTTAATGCCTGATGGGCCAAATTGCACTGATGGCTATAGTCCTGCTGGCTAGTTGCAATATGTGTTTCAGCAAGCCCAGAATTCCATGCCTACTTACTGCAGTATCGAAATTCAAATGTGCCAGGTCAGGTGCAGGTATATATGACCTCTCATTCTGCGCTGGAATTGCCAGAGAGTCCAGGATCCATTAGGTACGGAATCGAGGAGTTTGTTTCATTTCATATCTGGTTTTTTGGATTTAGCTGTGTAGCTTGTTCCACTCTTGCAGCCCTATTCATTCGAACAGAGCTGGTGACCTTCATTTATAAAGATGAATTAAGGGAAGCGATTTTAATTTGTGTTATTTCATTAATTTGCATCAGTGAAAATTAAGTGAATTTAAATTTTGGTTATTAATTTTAATATTTTAGATTAGTCATTGGCATAAATATAGAAAGAAGCACTTCCTTCTGGAGTCAACACTGACCATAAATAATCCATATTTATTCTCCTCAAATTCCTGTCAACTCTGTCCAGGCAGTACAATGGACAATTGACCTATGGCCTGCTCATCTTTAAGGGTGGGAGAAAGCCAGAGCAGCTGGGAGAAACAAGTGATCTATAAAAGGATGTGCAGACTCTGCAAGGTCAGTACCAGAGGGTCAGGAATGGACAATCATGAGAGCTGTGTGGTAGTGGCTCCGCTGTGCTGCTGAATGTGAATGTGAATGTCAGTGCTGAGATAAAGTGAAGTTCTCCATCCACAGGGTGCTGAATCTTTAGATTTAGAGGGCTATAGCGCACTTGCTGGTACAGCTGATTCATCTCCAAGATAATCGGCTTTTCTTTTTCTCTTTTTAACTTAAAAAAAAACAATAAAACAGTGAAACTACAATTTTAATTGGTGTACAGGGTGCACTCCAACCCCTGCAGCGATCACTGCATTCTCCATTTCCAGCCTCACTGAGGCCCTGACACATCCTCAAGAAGGACGGGCAGTCAGCTCAGATGGACCCCAGTGCCCACCCGCTTGGACTTGTGAATGGCCGCCTTGCCAGGACCAACAAACTTCTCCCGTCCTTATCCCTTATTACCTCTGTAGCAGATGACCGTAGGTCCAGAGTATGAGCCTGAAGATGGTCAAATAAACACCAGTGTGTCTACTTCAGGAAGCTAGTCATATCCCCGTTAACCTTCATTTTTTTTTAAATTGATCCACCATAGAAAGCATCTTCTCCAGGTGATTCATGGTTGGGTGTGGCATCTGCCTGGTCTGAGACAAGAGGAAACTTGTGGGCACAGCTAAGCACAGCCTCCAGTACATAGACTCTAACCTATACTTCTCGTTGCATTGGTAAAGCGGCCAAGGTACGATAAGTTTCTCACTGTACCTTGATACCTCTGACAGTAATAATCCAGTTTAATGTTAGCAGTTTCTTCAACTACTTGGGCTACAACCTGGCAAATTCTGACAAATCCAGGTCACGCAGCTGGCAGGTGTCCTGGGAGTCTGTGAACCAGGTTACAGAACCCATTGACTGAAACCTCTGTGTAATGTCCCCTTCCTCCAAAGTTCAACGCATGTTCAAAGTTTATTTATTATCAGTGTAAGTAACTGTCTCCATATACTGCCCAGCAATTCATTTTCTGGCAGGGATAATATATTCGAGGGGTGATTGATAAGTTCATGGCCTAAGGTAGGAGGAGTCAATTTTAGAAAACCTAGCACATTTATTTTTCACCCTCTCTTAGTGTTGCCACCGTGTCCTTGTGGACCTCTTTGGGTGAGACCGAGGAAGCGGATGACTGCACAAAGGCCAATGTCCATTTTCTCAGTCAGTGCTTACTTGCAATTTTCAATTTTCTGAATCAGAAATACCACAAAAGTTATTAACTTCAAACTTTCTGCATAATCACTCAGAGTTGAACTGCACATGCATGTAACGAGAGCTGTATAACTCATCTCAATCTATCTTAGGCCGCAAACTTATCAATCACCCCTCCTGTGGACCACTTTCTGGGGGTCCAAGACGCCGACTTCTACAAAGAAGGGATCCATGACAGCTAGACTAAGTGTGTAAATGTAGAAATGTTGAAAAATGTGTGAAAATGTAGGTATGTTGAAAAATAAATGTGCTAGGTTTTCTAAAATTGACTTCTTCTACCTTAGGCCACAAACTTATCAATCACCCCTCGTATAACATATTATGCTCACAGGTCCTGATTATTTAACTTTTTCGGTAGTTGGTACAGTTTGAAGACCAGCAGACAAGTTCAACACTTCAAGGGCTTGAATCATCCTGCCACCTGTGATCTCACTTCCCCTCACTGAATGATTAAGGCACCAATGCTAGCCAGAGTTTGGGAGGCAACTGGGCCCAGAGAGGGTTAGTGTGCACCTCGGACCGCAACAGGATGCAGCAATGGCTGCACAACACAAGTAGAGTTGAGTGCAATCTGGCCCAGTGTTTAATTATTGGCACTTCTGTCTTGATAAGAAACTGTACTAAAACGATGCAGTCAAGCTAAAACTTATTGCATTGTTTTCTTTTGAAGGGTTTGCGAAAAATCTGTCCGGAGCTCTACAGGGAATATGAAAATACTGTCTTTGGCACAGAAGTGTTTGCACGTATTGACCTCTGCTCAATGCACAAGAAAAATCAGCCATCTGGTTATTATCACTGTGAGGCCTCGATAAGCGTAGGTGGGTATAGTGATCATATATCATCAATCAGGTATGAAATTTGTAAGCTTAATGTTCAAAAGAAAAATAGCACTTGTTTATAATAATACAATTCCCCACCCACTCAGCCTCCTCCTTACTTGGTTTCACCTATCACTTGCCAGCTTGTACTTTCTCCCCATCCCAAAATACCCCCACTTTCTTCCTTCCTTTCTTCCCATTCCCAATGAAGAGTCTGGCCTGAAGCATTCTTTCTCCTCAATAGATGCTGCCTGACCTGCTGGATTCCTCCAGCATTTTGTATGTGGATTTCAGTGTTTATTAATAAGTGAATAAATTCATCAGTGACATTTAGAGGCATTAGTATCTGATAAACATTTGTGCATTTATCAGAAAGTTCCTTTTTATGCAGTTCAAGACATTGGGTGACAACTGGTTTGTGCTATCCAGCTGTCTTAGAAATGTCAGCATCTCCATGGAGGGTGCTGTGCAAAGTTCTTGATAGCAGGACATCAGTCAGAAAACAAGTGTACTGTATGAATAATAAAGTGCTACAGATGCTGAAAATATGAAATTAAAAAAAGCAATGCTGGAAATGCATAATTGCTGTAGGAAGAGAACATCATTAGTATTTTGGGCCAATGAGCTTTCCTTAAAATGGGAAAATGGGAGAAAACTGATGTTCCAAGTTTCAGAGAAAAGTTGGGGGGGATAGAAAGAATAAAGAGAATGATGATGATAGGGTAGAGACCAAAAGAACCTCTGGTGAGAGAGATTGTTTGATGGAGATGCTAGTAGAAAGAGGTGAAGGAGGGCAGAAATGAGGAGATGTTCAGTCAGTGTTGGAATGGTTATGTGAGGTACAGCTGTTGCTTGAAATGATGCAGAGATTTTTTCAAAGATCAGTTTTATTTGTCATGTTTATAGAAACATGCAGTGAAAAACATTGTTTGCATCAAATCGGTGAGGATTCTGCTGTGGGCAGCCACGCTTCTGGTGCTGAACTAGCCCACAACTTTACTAATCTCAAGTGTACGTCTTCGGGTGGGTTTCCTCTCAGTACTCCAGTGTCCTCCCAGTCACAGGAGAACGTGTAAACTCCTTGCGGATAATGACAGGAATTGAACCCTGATTGGTAATTGCTGGTGCTGAAATTTGATTGTGCAAACCACTAAACTACCATGCCACCCATGCTTGAAATATTCAGCAGGCCAGGCAGCTGCATCCATAGCTTGATAAGGGATTGGGGTGGTAACTGGGCTTACCATATCAAGCAAGAGAAAATCTGAAGACACCGGAAATCAGAGTAATACACACAAACTGCTGGAGGAGCTCAGCAGGCCAGGCAGCATCTATGGAAAAGAGTAAACAGTCAACGTTTCAGACCGAGACCCTTCATCAGCGTAAAACATCGACTGTTTACTCTTTTCCATAGATGCTGCCTGGCCTGCTGAGCTCCTCCAGCAGTTTGTGTGTATTACGGAACTTCCAATAGAAGTTAAATCCCTGAATTTTTTTTTTTAAAATTACTGTACTGGGGCTGGTGTAGGCTAAGAAAAACCTTATGATCTATTGACTTGTAATTGGTAGAATTGACAGGTGAATTTAACATAGTGACTGATATGGGCTTGGTGTTCCTGCCCCTATAGTTGTCCATTAAATCATGAAGAACAGGTCAGAATCTAGAAAATGAACCAACGTTTAAGGTGTTCAGCCAAAGCAAGCCATGACTACCATGTTGCTTAAGAAGTTGACAACCACAAATGCAAGACTAATATCACCTTGATCCATATATTAAAGTGTTTCAAATCTTGTTTAAATAACTGCATTTTGATAATCCCTCGAAGACAAATTATTTGGCTGCTCTCTCTGGGTGATGTATCAGAAAGAAACAGAATCTAGTATTCAGTATCGAAATGTTACAGTGAACTGCTCGGGTAAGGTTACTAATGTAACGGTGTCATTGTTATAGTGGCATAGGGAGGGTTGATGAGAGTTTGGAAAATATAAGTACAATGAGAGCAGGCAGATAAAATAATGGTACATCCTAACTTTTAAAATCTAGTGCAGTAATGATTACAAATGACCAAGAGGTTTTACTAGTTGGGATTAAACTGAATAATGGAACTCATCCAACTCAAGACAATTAAACAACTGAATGTAGAAACACAATGTGATAGTCTGAAAATTAATATGTTAGGCTATCAACTCTGGAAATTGACCTACAGATGCAAAGCTGAATGTGGAAACTTTAGTGCTGGGGATGGAATAACTTAAATCTAACCAATGCTAAGTAATGTCAGAAGTGCTATCAGACTTAAACATTAAACTGATTTGTAATTGTGTCAATAATATTTAACTGCTTGAAGGAGCAAAGAAGATTTTGTAACATTTATGTGTGAATTTTCTGCTGTAAAGGCACAAGGTTCCATGGAGCGGAAACAGCGCGGTTAAATGAAAATGTAAATTACAGAGACCAGGGAATCTCCACTTTCTGCCTATAGGTGGCAGAAAGAGAAAAGGATTTTGCTTGTGGTAATTGAACTGAATACTGTATGTTCAGACCATGGGGTACAGCTCCAAACTGCTGTGTGTAGGGATCTGCAGAGTTGACGAGAAGTGCTGAGTTAACTCATTACTGTGTGGAAGACACGGACTACCATAGTTCTCTGAGAAAGAAAACCTAACAAAAGAGAATATTTGGTTTGGTTTTGTAAAGCTGAGTAATCCTTGCACACGAGTGTTTTCATCCTTCAAATGCCTTTCATCAGCACACCCTTCACACTCATAAATGTCTTGGAGAATAAAAATGTAGAGATTTAATTTCAAACCTGTCCACTGCAGAGATCACTTTTTTTTTTGGAGATTGAAATCAAATCATACAGGTTCCTTTTCTTCTGTCTATTTCGGGTATCGAAAAGAAATGCTGCTGATTTTGCATGTATTTTTACATATTTAAGGTTTACAAATATACAGCTCCTGTGTCTTGAGGCTTGGCTCTATTGCCTATATTTAGGGACGGCATGGCAATGTAGTCATTAGCATACTGTGATTGCAGCACCAGCAACCCAGGTTCGTGTAAGAAGCCGGTATCTCCTCCCTGTGACAACGTAGATTTCCTCACGGTGCTCTGGTTTCCTCCCACATTCCAAAGATGTACTGTTTAGGGTTAGTAAGATTTGGGCATGCCATGTTGGCACTTGCTGGATGCCCCCAGCACATCCTGGCACTATGGCCATGGACACAAATAACATGTCACTGTATGTTTCAAAGTACATGTGACAAATAAAACTAATCTACTATTTAAATGTGGTGAAACAACAAGACTCATTTATATCATGATATAAATTGACATGACATGAAATGGAAAGCGGCCAGTGAGTGAGTGGGCCAGTGAAGGAGAGGAGATTTGGGGCTTTGACTTGAGAGATTCTGGCAGTTTTGGCAGTTGGACTGTGCAATCAAGTCAATCAAGATTTAAATAGCTCAGCAGAAAGCAGTTGATTAGACAATCAAGATTTGAATAGCTCAGACTCAGCAGAAAGCAGCTGATTCAGCAATCGAGGCTTCGACGAGAAGAGGCTGAGGACGAGCTTCACTCCAAGTGAGGTAAGGCCGGGTAAGTTCCTTTCAAAGGAGAAAGTTTCAGAAGTTGAGGCAAGTATTGAGTAGGTCATGGCAGCTGAGATCATCCCGTGGTTTGTTCATCCTGCAGCATGTGGGAAATCAGGGATACTTCCAGTGTCCCTGACGACTATGTGTGCAGGAAGTGTGTCCAACTGCAGCTTCTGGCAGACCGCATTGAGCATCTGGAGCTGCGATTGGATTCATACTGGAGCATCCGCGATACAGAGAAAGTCGTGAATAGCACGTTCAGTGAGTTGGCCACACTGCAGGTAAAAGCTACGCAGGCAGAAAGGGAAGGGGTGGCCACTAGACAGTGTAGCAGCAGGCAGGTAGTGCAGGAGTCCCCTGAGGTCATCTCCCTCCTAAACAGATATACTGTTTTGGATACTGTTGGGGGAGATGTCTCATCAGGGGAAGGCAGCAGCAGCTGAGTTCATTGCACCATGGGTGGCTCTGCAGCACAGGAGGGAAGGAGAAGGAGTGGAAGAGCTATAGTGATAGGGGATTCGATTGCAAGGGGAATAGAGAGGCGTATCTGCGGCCGCAAACGAGACTCCAGGATGGTATGTTGCCTCCCTGGAACAGGATGAGGTTCTACAAGGTGAATTTAGGGAGTTAGGAGATAAACTAAAAAGTAGGACCACAAAGGTAATAATCTCTGGATTACTACCAGTGCCATGTGCTAGTCAGAGTAGAAATAGGAGGATATTTCAGTTGAATATGTGGCTTGAAAAATGGTGCAAGGGGGAGGGATTCAAATTTCTGGGGCATTGGAACCAGTTCTGGGGGAGGTGGGACCGGTATAAACAGGACAGTCTGCACCTGGGCTGGACTGGAACCAATGTCCTAGGGGGAGCGTTTGCTACTGCTGTTCAGGAGACTTTAAACTAATGTGGCAGGGGGATGGGAACAAGTGCAGAAACACAGAGGGGTGTAAAATGAGGGTAGAAGCAAAAAGTAGTAAGGTGAAAAGTAAAAATGGCAGGCAGGCAAATCCAGGGCAAAAAGCAAAAAGAGCCACTTTTCAACATAATTGTATAAGGGCTAAGAGTGTTGTAAAAACAAGCCTGAAGGCTTTGTATGCCAATGCGAGGAGCCTTCGTAACAAGGTGGATGAATTGAATGTGCAGATAGTTATTAATGAATATGATATAATTGGGATCACAGAGACATGGCTCCAGGGTGACCAAGGATGGGAGCTCAACATCCAGGGATATTCAATATTCAGGAGGGATAGACGGGAAAGAAAAGGAGGTGGGGTAGCATTGCTGGTTAGAGAGGAGATTAACGCAATAGAAAGGACGGTCATTAGCCTAGAGGATGTGGAATCGATATGGGTAGAGCTGCATAACACTAAGGGGCAGAAAACACTGGTGGGAATTGTGTACAGGCGACCTAACTGTAGTAGGTTGGGGATGGCATTAAACAGGAAATTAGAAATGCGTGCAATAAAGGAACAGTAGTTATAATGGGTGACTTCAATCTACATATAGATTGGGTGAACCAAATTGGTAAGGGTGCTGAGGAAGAGGATTTCTTGGAATGTATGCGGGATGGTTTTCTGAACCAACATGTCGAGGAACCAACTAGAGAGCAGGCCATTCTAGATTGGGTATTGAGCAATCAGGAAGGGTTAGTAAGCAATCTTGTCGTGCGATGCCCCTTGGGTAAGAGTGACCATAATATGGTGGAATTCTTCATTAAGATGGAGAGTGACATAGTTAATTCAGAAACAAAGGTTCCAAACTTAAAGAAGGGTAACTTTGAAAGTATGAGACATGAATTAGCTAAGATAGACTGGCAAATGATATTTAAAGGGTTGAAGGTGGATATGCAATGGCAAGCATTTAAAGATCGCATGGATGAACTACAACAATTGCTCATCCCAGTTTGGCAAAAGAATAAGCCAGGGAAGGTAGTGCACCCGTGGCTGACAAGGGAAATTAGGGATAGTATCAAGTCCAAAGACAAAACATATAAATTAGCAAAAAAAAAGCGGCACACCTGAGGACTGGGAGAAATTCAGAGAGGATTGAGGATGAAGGGCTTAATTAGGAAAGGGAAAAAAGATTGAGAGAAAGCTAGTAGGGAACATAAAAACTGACTAAAAACTTTTATAGATATGTGAAAAGAAAAAGATTGGTCAAGACAAATGTAGGTCTTTTACAGTCAGAAACAGGTGAATTGATCATAGGGAACAAAGACATGGCAGACCAATTGAATAACTACTTCGGTTCTGTCTTCACTAAGGAGGACATAAATAATCTTCCAGAAATAGTAAGGGACCGATGGTCTAGTGAGATGGAGGAACTGAGGGAAATACATGTTAGTAGGGAAGTGGTGTTAGGTAAATTGAAGGGATTAAAGGCAGATAAATCCCCAGGGCCAGATGGTCTGCATCCCAGAGTGCTTAAGGAAGTAGCCCAAGAAATAGTGGATGCATTAGTGATAATTTTTCAAAACTCCTTAGATTCTGGATTAGTTCCTGAGGATTGGAGAGTGACTAATGTAACCCCACTTTTTAAAAAAGGAGGGAGAGAGAAACCGGGGAATTATAGACCAGTTAGTCTGACATCAGTGGTGGGGAAAATACTAGAGTCGGTTATCAAAGATGTGATAACAGTACATTTGGAAAGAGGTGAAATCATTGGACAAAGTCAGCATGGATTTGTGAAAGGAAAATTATGTCTGATGAATCTTATAGAATTTTTTGAAGATGTAACTAGTAGAGTGGATAGGGGAGAGCCAGTGGATGTGGTACATTTAGATTTTCAGAAGGCTTTTGACAAAGTCCCACACAGGAGATTAGTGTGCAAACTTAAAGCACACGGTATTGGGGGTATGGTATTGATGTGGATAGAGAATTGGTTGGCAGACAGGAAGCAAAGAGAGGGAGTAAACGGGACCTTTTCAGAATGGCAGGCAGTGACTAGTGGGGTACCGCAAGGCTCAGTGTTGGGACCCCAGTTGTTTACAATATATATTAATGATTTAGACGAGGGAATTAAATGCAGCATCTCCAAGTTTGCGGATGACACGAGGCTGGGTGGCGGTGTTAGCTGTGAGGAGGATGCTAAGAGGATGCAGGGTGACTTGGATAGGTTAGTTGAGTGGACAAATTCATGACAGATGCAATTTAATGTGGATAAATGTGAGGTTATCCACTTTGGTTGCAAGAACAGGAAAACAGATTATTATCTGAACGGTGGCTGATTAGGAAAAGGGGAGATGCAATGAGACCTGGGTGTCATTGTACACCAGTCATTGAAGGTGGGCATGCAGGTACAGCAGGCGATGAAAAAGGCAAATGGTATGTTGGCATTCATAGCAAAAGGACTTGAGTACAGGAGCAGGGAGGTTCTACTGCAGTTGTACAAGGCCTTGGTGAGACCACACCTAGAATATTGTGTGAAGTTTTGGTCCCCTAATCTGAGGAAAGACATTCTTGCCATAGAGGGAATACAAAGAAGGTTCACCAGATTGATTCCTGGGATGGCAGGACTTTCATATGAAGAAAGACTGGATCGAATAGGCTTATACTGACTGGAATTTAGAAGATTGAGGGGGGACCTTATTGAAACATATAAAATTCTTAAGGAATTGGACAGGCTCGATGCAGGAAGATTGTTTCCGATGTTGGGGAAGTCCAGAACAAGGGGTCACAGTTTCAGGATAATGGGGAAGCCTTTTCGGACCAAGATGAGGAAAAACTTCTTCACACAGAGAGTGGTGAATCTATGGAATTCTCTGCCACAGGAAACAGTTGAGGCCGGTTCATTGGCTATATTTAAGAGGAAGTTAGATATGGCCCTTGTGGCTAAAGGGATCGGGGGTATGGAGAGAAAGCAAGTACAGGGTTCTGAGTTGGATGATCAGCCATGATCATACTGAATGGCGGTGCAAGCTCGAAGGGCCGAATGGCCCACTCCTGCACCTATTTTCTTATGTTTCTATGTTTATTTGTTCTGCCCAATATTGTTCATATATTGGCTAAATATTTAACTATGATCAGCAAAAATACATGAAGTATGATCAGTGCTGTATAACAATAAACCATTAGGGATGGGGTAGGGGGTGATAGTGGTAAGATCATGCTGTAAACAGATTAGGAGAAAAATTGATAATGTGTATGTGATTCGGATGCCTAGGGTAACATCAACTGTTTTATTTACATTAAGCAAACAGTATGTATAGTTGAAAAGTTCTAATATGGCAAAGGGTAAAACAAAATTAGTACTTGAGCACCAAGTTTCTCTCTGTTCACGGGCTTTTACTCTTTCTTCAACAGGACTGAATAGCACGCCACATCCTTCCAACTTCCTTGTTGAGAGTTCTGATGTTGCTAATACACTTGAGCCTTCTCCAGAAAAGTTAGCAAAACAGGTGGAATTGGAAAAGCCAATTAAGTCAGAAGACTTTAAGGGGAATGACATGGTTTGTGAATTCCATCTAACTCAACTATCTGCAATGGAGCCTCCAAATCAGGATGGAAGTACCCAAAATCCTTCGAGGTGTTTATCCACCTGTGATGCTTTCACACAAGTGGATCACCCATTCAGTGGGAGTCTGCATGTACAAAAAGAGGGATTTGACAAAATGCATGATGACTTAGTGGATATAAAAACAAGTATCCAGTCTAGTCTAGAATGCACTCAAGCTGGAATCCAAAATGGTCTGGATCGTCTGCAGTCTGCTGTTCAGGAAGAAGCTGGGAGAAGTTTTGCCCATTCTGGTTTGCCTGCAATAGAAACTGAAATGAGAGAACTGAAGTGTATTGTTCAGTCTGAGATAAAACGGTTTGAGAGGTCTATCAAGTCTAGCTTTGATATTCTGAATAGTAATATTGCTGCACTGAATCAGAATATTGTTGAACTGGGCAATGTGCTAACTCTGATTCATGCTTGTAATCCTGGTGCAATGTCTCAAGATGTCTGAATATTGTACAGAACACAGGGTCTGTGTCATGTTAGCATAATTGCTGTTATTGGGAATATCTCCAAGGCAGAATCTCGGTACCATTCATACAAATCACTGATAAGAAATTGCACACCCTAGATTCAACTTCATTGCCTGAAAATCTCCTACAGTGCCTAGAGAAAGAAGACACGAGAAGTAATTATAGATAATATATTTTACAAATAGAATTGAGTTTTCTCCTCAGTAAATTGAAAATGGATTACTGTGATTTAGAGAAATGAAGTCGCAGGAGCAGTACGTTATCTAATTACCATTGAAAAATCACCACGACGTTGTGCAGGTATCAACTTGCACATGGTGGATATAAAAAGCAAAAATGAAATAAATATTTGGTTGAGAACTAACAATAGTTGATTGGGACAGAAGATGGCATTCATAAGGGTCCCTTATTTCAAAGCTTCCAAGTGTTTTTTTTAATCTATGTGATAGGAGGGAGTGGGTCAATCATTTCAAAATAAAAGAGACCACTGACTCTACTGAACTACCTCCAGATGGTTCAGGCAAAAATAAAAAGGCTGATTCATGCACTTAAGTTTCAGAAGGATGACTGGAATCTATAGTTGTATGACTCAGGTTGAAGTAATACCATCAGTTCAAACCAGATGCATAATGTATGTCTTGCCACGATTCTGCCTTGAGCTACTGTCTGATTAAACTTGGTTTAGAACATAGTGCACATTTGGAATGTGGGCAGTACTAGAGATACTCAACAGGTCTTTCAGCATTTGGAGAGATAAAGTGTATATTATGATCAATGAATATCAAAAGGTTTTTCTTCACTTGTTAATCATTTAAAAAAAATGGACATTTGGATGATTTCTGTGCCAGATTGGGTATTGCACAAATTAATTTCTTTCTGAAACATAAACAATATTAACTATGTTGAGTGGAATATATGATATTAAAGAGAATAAAGTTAATTAAAAA
This sequence comes from Hypanus sabinus, assembly GCF_030144855.1. Taxonomy (NCBI): domain Eukaryota; kingdom Metazoa; phylum Chordata; class Chondrichthyes; order Myliobatiformes; family Dasyatidae; genus Hypanus; species Hypanus sabinus. Next base: position 190,111,126 of record NC_082706.1, read on the forward strand.
TAACTGTTTTCCTTGTATCCTGAAACTTATTACATAAGTGGTGTAATATAATGTAATACTGGTTTGGTAGTGCCAGACAGGACTCCAGCAACATATTCAATACTCTGAAACAAGTAAACCCATTGTTTTCTGTGAACTTCAGATTAACATTTTGTGTAGCTTCCCTGAAATAGATTACATGTGTATTGTGGCCTCTAACTAGCATCGGGGGGGGGGGGGGGGGCATGATTTCTGGAACAGTAGAACCATGCATTAGGATTGATTAATTACATTTTCTTGGATTTCAAGCTTCACAGCAGCTATTGGCATCATTAATTGGGTCTTCACTCAGGTACCAAATGGATAAAAATGCTGGTTGTATTAATACTAATCATTTTTCAAAAATATTGATTTAGTTATTAAATTTTATTTGGGTGAAGATCAGGTAAAAGATCATATTGACATTTTTTAAAAAAACATGCTTGTAACCTTTGCAATATAGAGTCATTCCAAATTTGTTTTGGAAAAAGCAGTTAAGCAGACAATCTTCTTTACTATTTTTATATTTCGGTAATCATTCTGAAAGCATTGACGTATCTTTCTGCCAATGGATTGCAAATTGAGAATGGTATATTTAAAAGAATATTTAAATAGGTTCTTTCCACAGTGAAGATTTATTAAAATAAACTGGTCTGTTGGGCTGCAAGTGTGCTTGTTTCAAAAACAATATCAAAGATGGCAAATATATAAATTCTATAGCTCAATGCATCAATAATTTAGTTGAAGATTTTGCAGCAGAGGTAGAAAAGAATTCATGAAGTAAGTTCCACAATTTCATCTTTATCACTAATGCTTAATGTACATTTTAACAGCTCATTGTTTCATTTGACACTATTACCTGGGGAGCGATTGATCAATCAAGGTGTTTCAGTAATTTTTAGCTCAGCTGAGAGATACTACGGGAGGCAAATTTGTTATAGCAGAAGTGTGGCAAGCAAGCTGGAGTCCATGCTGGGGTCAGGGCTGCCCCTTACTTTGGTGCTGTTCTTCGGTGTTAGCTCAATGGCAGATTGCATGGCTGTACTAGCATCTGATGGTCGGACTGCTGCAGGCTTGTTCTTGCCGATAATATCTATATACCATCAACCTACAGCACGTGACACTCAAGAACATAAGCTACATTATTCTTTTGTGTGACTATCAGTACTGCCATCTTGTTTGCTATATGTGTCTTGTACACGCCAGTGTACTGGAGGTACACTGTTTCATCTGGCTGTATTCATGGGTATTCATCTGTGGTTGAATGATAATTAAACTGGAGTAGTTAATAGAAAGCTCTTTAACAAATTGAAGTTTAGTATTTGAAATTGATTTAATTCGAGTCTATCTGATATTTGTAACAAAACAATACTGTAATCCTGATTTTTTTTTAAAGTCCAACACGATGCGTGATGTAAGGAAGATTCTTGTCACTTGTTGTTTGCAGAAGTGGCATTCAATTGTTTGTTTATTTAGAGATACAGTGTGGAACAGGCCCTTCTGATTCAACAGGCTGCACCAACCAGCAACCCACCTACTTAACCCTAGCCTAATCACAGGACAATTTACAAAGACCAATTAACTTACCAACCAGTATGTCTTTAGACTGTGGGAGCAAACCCACGTGTTCATGGGGAGGATAGATAAACTCCTTACAGGACAGCACTGGAATTGAACTGTAAACTCCGAACGCCATCCTGAGCAGTAATAGCATCGCACTAACTGTCAGGCTACCATGGCACCTCTGAAGTTATTCTGTGGGGATGGTTGGGTGGGATATGTTGACTCTGTCCTTCAAGAAAGAGGCTCTATTGTATAATTTTCTAGATTAGCTCAGTGTAAACTGGAATAAGCATGGATTAGAGACATTGCTAAAACAACTCCAAGGTAATGAGATTTTAAAATTCTTAGGAATGGCTTGGCTCAGATGAATCCTGACAAGTGCATCCACTGAAGAAATAGAGGTGTAGATGCAATAGAATATCTGAGATGAATTACTGCAGATCAAAAGTGCCTCCATGTAATGGAATATTTTACCAAAAGAGTAAAACAAAAGAGATGGTTGTTGACTTCAGGAGGGTACAGAACATTGTGAGACCACTCTCCACTGAACATCGACGGCTCCTTGGTAGAGATCGTAAACAGCACCAAATTTCTTGGTGTTCACCTGGCGGAGAATCTCACCTGGTCCCTCAAAACCAGCTCCATTGCAAAGAAAGCCCAGCAGCGTCTCTACTTTCTGTGAAGGCTGAGGAAAGTCCATCTCCCATCCCCCATCCTCATCACATTCTACAGGGCTTGTATTGAGAGCATCCTGTGCAGCTGCATCACTGCCTGGTTCGGAAATTGCACTGTCTCGGATCGCAAGACCCTGCAGCGGATAGTGAGTTCAGCTGAGAAGATCATTGGGGTCTCTCTTCCTGCCATCACGGACATTTACACTAAAACGCTGCATCCGCAAAGGAAACAGCATTATGAAGGACCCCATGCACCCCTTATACAATCTCTTTTCCCTCCTGCCATCTGGGAAAAGGCTCCAAAGCATTCAGGCTCTCACGACCAGACTATGTAACAGTTTCTTCCCCCAAGCTATCAGACTTGTCAATACCCGAAGCCTGGACTGACACCTTGCCCTATTGTCCTGTTTATTATTTTTTGTAATGCCTGCACTGTTTTTGTGCACTTTATGCAGTCCAGTGTAGGTCAGTAGTCTCATGTAGCTTTCTCTGTGTTTTGTTTTTTACGTAGTTCAGTCTAGTTTTTTGTACTGTGTCATGTAACACCATGGTCCTGAAAAACGTTGTCTCATTTTTACTATGCACTGTACCAGCAGTTATGGTTGAAATGACAATAAAGTTGACTTGACTTGACTTGAGTTGAAGTTGTTGCTTATTTCATGGTTTCATAAAAATACAAGATCAATCTGATGAGTGAGGTAATATATCACTATTACCTGCTTTGTAAAGTAGATTTGTTTCAGCACAACAGTGTACAATTTTGAATAATGCTGGTGTTTTATTGTAGACTAATATCAGCCAGGATCAAACCTATAAGTGAATGTAAATCAGAGGTTCCCAACTTTTTTTCCTTGCCATGCATCAATATCGCTAAGGAAGGTGTCTGTGAACCCCAGGTTGGGAACCCTGAAGTAAGTAATCGGACAAGTTTTTTTTTTCAGAATTAATCGTTGGGCCACTGATAGCTTTCTTTCTTGAACAAATCAAAAACATTGAATGCTGGGAACACACAGTAGGCTGGGCAGCACCTATGGAAAGAGAAACAGACTGTCAGAAATCAATATAAAATGTAAATTGATGTGATCTCATCTGCTCAACATTTCCAGAAATTTCTATTTTAGAATTTTGTAGAGCATGGTTAAAGGGCCTTCTGAAGAATTTGCCCATGTTGACCAAGGTGCCTTACTGAAATTCATCGCATTTACCTGCATGTGGCCAATATCCTTCTGAAGCTTGCCTATTGTTTAAACATTGTAATTATATCCATCTCTACCACTTCACCTAACAGACCCTCCTCCCTCTGTATGAAAAAATGTGCCCCTCAGGACCATTTCAAATCTTTTCATTTGAGTTTCATGTGCTTGTTTGACTTTACTGTCCACAATTAAACTTCGTGATCTGCAGACTATGAACATCAGAGTTAGTGAGAGACATTAAATGTATGTCCTCTGGTTTTAGTCTCCCATATCTCTGGGTGGTGGGAAGAGATTCTACGCATTCATCTTATCTATGACCCCCATGATTTTTATAAAGTCACACCTCCAGCCTCATTTGCTTCAGTGAAAACTGCCAGCCCATCCATCCTCGCATTGTAAATCAAGTCCTCCAGTCCCAGCGACATCCTTGCAAATCTTCACTGTGCCCCTTTTCACTTTTGATATTGAGACTGGATCCCAGAACTGCTCACTGCATTGGCTAATATGGAAAGCAAAATCTCAAGAATCTTTGTTGATTAAAATGTTTATAAATTTAACTGGGGCATTTATTTGTTGTTTGGGATTACTTAAGAGTTGTGGATAGCAGGCACTAATACAACTAAGAGCTTGTCTTCGTCGTCTTTTAAAAAAAAATGTTTAAATGTGAATTACAAGCAGTTTTGAAATTAAATGAATAACTTGGTAGTGACTGCTGTTTGTTCAGAGCACAGACTACTGGCCCACTTCAGGAGATCACTCAATGGATATGGTTTTTCAAATGACGTGACCATGAGATGTTCTTGTATGCATTAGACAACTACGTCGATGAGGGAATGTTAATTGGCCTGCTTCAGGCAGCTTCAGCTAGGTTATTTTGCACCATTGCAACTGAGATGAAGAAAGCTTCCAGACTGGCTTTGTCACTTAGCACATCAAACACAGTCATACACCGTCAATAATTAGGATATTTATGTAATGTACCCATGGAGTTAGCCCTCACAACACTAATTTTGAGCACCTAGGTTCAGAAGCATTTAGGCCATCATGTGTATTACTTTTTCTGTGACAAAGTGTCTTGTAAATTACTGTATGCTCCCATTGTGAAAATATTATTCAATGGAGCCATTTGTTACTCAAAACTATGTAAGTAAATGATGTCACTGAGGTTATTGAAAGCATATTGAATCACTTGCCATTATCTTTGTTTTTCAGAGAATAAATAAGAGCTTCACGTACTTTGGGTTCAGAGAGATTTCACTGAATAAGTTCTTGACGAGAATGGCTGCAAGATTACACTTTGTATTTATCATCCTCAGTCTCCAGCGACCTGGTCCCAGTCACAACGTTGATAATATGCTAACATCACTGAACTGTAAGAATTTCAAAATGTGCTAAATTTGACAGTAAACCCTGCAATTTCTAAGGTAGGGGGAATTTTGTGATCATCTCGTTACCTTAATTTTTAGGTTCATTTCAATAATTGTTTTAAACATTTGTTTTCAGTGTTTTGTTTAAAATAGGATGTTGGAATATGAAACGCATGTATATAATTTGTACAGTCAGGGTCAGAGGTGCAATTATAATAGACTATTCATTATCTTCTATGTAGATAAAGGCTTCCATCTACTTTGAATATCTAACCTTTGATATTTACTATACTGAATGAATTTAAGTATGCATAGCAATCTGAATCAGAATCAGGCTTATTATCACCAGTATGTGTCATGAAATTTGTTAACTTAGCAGCAGCAGTAGCACAATGTAATACATAATACAGATAGAAAAAAAATAAATAAGTAAATCAATTACAATGAGTGTGTGTACATACGAGGGTGATTGATAAATTTGTGGCCTAAGGTAGAAGGAATCAATTTTAGAAAACATAGCACATTTATTTTTCAACATAGTCCCCTCCTAAATGTACACACTTAGTCCAGCGGTCATGGAGCATACAGATCTTGGACCTCCAGAAAGTGTCCACAGCAGGGATGATTAATAAGTTTGTGGCCTAAAGTAGAAGGAGATGAGTTATACAGCTCTTGTTACATGCACGTGCAATTCAACTCTTTGAGTGAAAATGCAGAAGGTTTGAAGTTAATAACTCATCTCATTCTACCTTAGGCCACAATCATATCAATCACCTGTGCTGTAGAGCACTTCCTGGAGGCCCAAGATGCCGACTTCTACAAAGAAGGGATCCATATGCTCCATGACCGCTGGACGAAGTGTGTAAATGTAGGGTGGGACTATGTTGAAAAATAAATGTGCTAGGTTTTCTAAAATGGACTCCTTCCACCTTAGGCCACCAACTTATCCATCACTGTGTGTGTGTGTGTAAAATATGTATGTATATTGACTAGATTAAAAATAGTGCAAAACAAAATAATGTATGTTTTTTTAAAAAAGTGAAGCAGTGTTCACGGATTCAATGTCCATTTAGGAGTCAGGTGGCAGAGGGGAAGAAGCTGTTCCTGAGTTGTTGAGTGTGTGCCTTCAGGCTTCTGTAGCTCCTTCCCGATGGTAACAATGAGAAGAGGGCATGTCCTGGGTGATGGGGGGTCCTGACGAATGGACATACAGTAGCCTTTCTGAGGCACTGCTCCTTGAAGATGACTTAGGTATTATGGAGGCTAATACCCAAGATGGAACTGAGTAATCTTATGACTTCCTGTATCTTCTTTTGGTCTTGTGCAGTAGCCCACTCCCCACACCAGATGGTGATGCAGCTTTTCAGAATGCTTGCCACAGTATATCTATAGAAGTTTGTGTGTTCTGGTTGACAAACCAAATCTCTTCAAACTCCTAATGAAATAAAGTCACTATCTTGCCTTCTTTATAGCTGCATCACTATGTTGGGACCAGATTGGATTCTCAGAGATCTTGACACCCAGGAACTTGAAATTGCTCACTGTCTCCACTTCTGATCCCTCTATGAGGATTGGTTCGTGTTCCCTCAACTTTCTCTTCCTAAAGTCCACAATCATTTCTTGCGGCTTACTGACATTGAAAGCGGGGTTGTTGCTGTGACACCACTCAACTAGCTGGTATATCTCACTCCTGTGTGCTCGCTCACTTCCATCTGAGATTCTACCAACAATGGTTGTATCATCAGCACATTTATCAATGTATTTGAGCAATACCTGGCCACACTGTCATTGGTATATAGAGAGAGCAGACCAGTGGGCTAAGCACACACCCTGAGTTGTCACAGTGTTGATTGTCAGTGAGGAGGAGATATTATCATCAATCCAGACACCTTGTGGTCTTCCGGTTAGGAAAGGATTCATTTGCAGAGAGAGGTACAGAGTCCCAGGTTCTGTAACTTATTGATCAGGATCGTGGGAATGATGGTGTTAAGCGCTGAGCTATAGTCAATGAACAGCATCCTGACAGGGGTATTTGTGTTATCCAGGTGATTGAAGGCCATGTGAGGAGCAATTGAGATTATATCTGTCATTGGACCTATTGTGGCAATAGGCAAATTGCAATGGGTCCAGGTGCTTGCTGAGGCAGGAGTTCAGTCTAGTCAAGACCAACCTCTCAAAGCATTTCATCACCGAGCGATAATCATTAAGACAGATCTCACTACTGTTAGGCACTGGTATAATTGTTGCCTTTTTGAAGCAGGTGGGAACTTCTGACCATAACAGTAGAAAGTTGAAAATGTCCTTGAATACTCACATCACTTGGTTGGCAGAAGTTTTCAGAGCCTTACAAGGTACTCCATTGAGGCCTGCTGCCTTCGACGGTTCATCGTCCTTAAAGACAGCCTAACATCAGCCTCCAAGATGGAAATCACAGGATTACTGGGTGCTGCAGGGATCCTCCCAGCTGTCGTTATACTCTCCCTTTCAAAGCAGTTGAAGAAGACATCAAGCTCATCAGGTAATGAAGCATTACTGCCATTCATGCTATTGGGTTTTACTTTGTAGGAAGTAATGTTTTGCAACGCTGCCAGAGTTGTTGTGCATCCGATGTCGCCTCTAACCTCACTTGGATTTGTCTCTTTGCCCATGAAATAGCCTTTTGCAAGTCATACCTGTTTTTTTTCTGTGTGTACCTGGGTCTCCAGACAAATGCCACAGAATAAGCCATCTCCGGATGATGTACCTCTGGTTCATCCGTGGCTTTTGGCTTGGCAAGTTGAGTAACTAAAGAAAGGTGCTGTGGTGTGCACACTCGAGAGTCGCCCTTAAATACGAGTAATATCTTACAGAATCAGAGTAATTACAATGAGTGAAAAGAGGGCATTTGGCTTGATGAATTTGTATTAGTTTTATGTCAAAGCAGTCCAAGTCCCACTCTCCAGTTCATGATATAAAATATTTCTTTTTATACTTTCTGAATGCTACTATTGATGAGCTGATTATGCATATCAGATCCTAAATATTTTCTGGTTATTTTAAAAATAAAGTGGCACTTCTTTGTGTCAATCATCTTCATTTTCTGTCCCCTTTCTCTCTGTAATGTAAATTTATATTGACTTAAATGCTGGTCCCGTTACAATGCACTGAATTGAAAATATTGCAAAATCTCTTCAGTGCCAACAATCATTGAGGCTACAGTTACAGTTTTTTTCCATGTTCATACTGGTTCCTGTTGCTGCCTTGAATAGGTTTTGGAAAACAAGCTCTAAATTTCATTCCCAGTGTGCATGTGTTAATGTAAGCAATGTTAATGTTCTGAGCTACTTGGTCCAAAGAAACTTCTTAAAACAAAACTTGTATAGTGATAAGGTTACAAATACTTGCCCATAGTTCACATTGCTGTGCTCACGTTTAATAAGGATTCCGAAAAATTCAATAAACCCATGGCTTTGAATGCTAAAAAGTACCACAGTAGATTTTTGCCCTGCTACCAGCAACCAGATTGAATTAGTTACATTGTTTTGAACAACTGATTTATTGGTGCTAGAGATGCAGAGTATATGTAATGAAAACAATAACATGCATGAACATGTTATGGGGTTAAGACTATTAAACCTTATAAATTATGTGAGAAAATATTAATTAGTTTACACTGTTCTGAAGGGAAGCAGAATAAATCACTTGTGATGGCTGATTTTTAAAAATATTTAGTAAGCTTTGAAATTGTTTTTGTATGTTAACTCTGAGTGATACTCCAATAACACTGACCAAATAAACTGCATGTACTGATTTGGTAGAGACCAAATAAGAATGTTACAGATGGTATAGATATTTCATAGTTTTACTTTGCAAGAAAAGGGCACATATTTGAAGTTTTTGCTTCTTAGAATGTCAGTGCTTGGCAGTTCTCAGAGTTCTATTTCAGATCTGTTTATAATGTAATTATCTTGTGAAAAGAAATGATGTAATATTGCTTTTATGTTTCATGTATTTGATCTTCAAGAACACCAAAATTGAGCTGCATTATAACGTGTGAAGGAAATATGAACTGCTTTTCATTCTGGTTAACCCTGAATTAATATTGGCTGCTGGACATCCTTCAGACCAGAATGGAGAAGCAAGACAGTTTAATTATCCCAAGAGAATACTCATTTTAGAGTAGACTCTTGGATTAATGGATTCTACCTCATTCAAAATATTTGATGTTGCTTCAATCCCTACCCCTGGGCAGTGTTTTCCATACACCTAACTTGGAAACCGGGTTGAAAATATGTTGGATGCATAATGAGTTATTTTCTATAACAGGCTTTCCCTGTGTCATTTGAAACCCATAGAGGTTTGTTTATGATAGCACTGCAAGTGAATAATAGGGAAACAAACAGATACAATCCAACTTCATCTTCCCTTTCTTCCATGGTCTATCCTTTCATATTAGCCTCCCCCTTCTCTAACCCTTTACTTCTTCTACCAATCAAACTCCAAGCTCCTTACTTCACCCCCACCCCTTCCCCTCTTCTGGCTGCACCTATAACCTGGTGCTTCTTCCTCCCCTTCCCCCCCACCTCATTCTGACTTCTTCCCCTTTCCTTTCTGGTCCCGAAGAAGGGTCTCAGCCTGAAACGTCAACTGTTTATTCCCATCCACAGCTGCAGCCTCACCTGGTGAGCTCCCACAGCCCAGTGTGTATATTGCTCTAGATTTCCAGCATCTCTCGTGTCTACAAACAGTATATTTATCTAGTAACATTTTCTTCAATTACCTTGTTTACTTGGTTTAGTTTATTTACTGTTACAATGCTGCAATATTTACAGATATCATTCCACTTGATGAATTGATCACTTTTTGTGTAACCAGCAGAGCTGATGCCTCAAGCTCCAGCCCTGATCAAAGGGTTTAATCAGATCAAAGGTACGGTCTGGCAGCCTGTTTATATTCTTCCCATGGCCAAAACTTGCAGTGCATATAAAAATGCATTCCCCCCTCTCCCCCCAGAAGTTTTCATGTTTTATTATTTTACACCATTGAATCACAATGGATTTAATTTAGCTTTTTTGACACTGATCACCAGGGAAAGATTCCATGTCAAAATGAAAACAGGCCTCTACAAAGTTATCTAGATTTACAAATATGAAACACAAAATAATCGATTGAATAAGTATTCACACCTCCTTTAACATGACACACCAAATCATCACTGGTGCAGCCAACTGGTTTTAGAAGTCACATAGTTCAGTGGAGATCTGTTTTTGGAGACCTCTGTGTAGTCAAGGTGTTTCAATTGATTGCTGTGGGGATGCTTCACTGCAGCAGGCCTTGGAAAGCTTGTGAAGATAGCGGGTAAAATGAATGCAGTAAAATATGGGGAAATCCTGGAAGAAAACCAACTGCAGTTTGCAAGAGAACGGCGACTTGGAGGAAGATTTGTTTTCCAACAAGACAGTGACCCCAAACATAAAGCCAAAACTACATAAGAAATGCTTGAAAACAACAAAGTTAATGTCCTGGAGTGGCCAAGTCAGAGTCCAGACCTCAATCCAACTGAGAATTTCTGGCTGGAGTTGAAATGAACTGTTTATTCTTGATCCGCATACAACCTGAAAGAGCTTGAGCAATTTTGTAAAGAATGGGGTAAAATTGCAGTGTCCCAATGTGCAAAACTGAGAGACCTATCCACACAGACTCAAGGCTGTAATTGCTGCCAGAGATGCACCTACTAAATACTGATATGAAGGAGGTGAATACATATGCAAACAATTATTTTGTTTTATGTTTGTAATTACTTTGTAGAGATCTGTTTTCTCTTTGACATGAAAAAGTTTTTTTTTGTTTATCAGAGTCAAAAAAGCCAAATTAAATCCACTGTGATTAAATGTTGTAAAACAATAAAACATGAAAACAGCAATAGGGTGGGAGGTGAATACTTTTTTATAAGAAAATTGGCACTGTACTCCAATTTCCTCCCACAACCCAAAGATGTACTATGGTTACTTGGGCTCTTTAATTTGCATGTAGTGCACCAATAAGTGGTATAATCACATTGGTGAGGAGAAGAAAATAGATTGAAAACATACAGTACTACAGCACCGTACAGGCTCCTTTAACCCATGACACTGTACCAATTATTTAACCTACTTCAAGATCAATCTAATTGTTATGTTCCACATAGCCCTCCATTTTTCTTTCATCCACGTGTCTATCTAAGAATTTATTAAATGTCCCTGAGTTATCTGCTTATACCATGACACCTGGCAGTGTTTTCCATGCATCTAACATTCAGTGTGTAAAACTTAAATTCTGACATCCCTCCCATCCCATACTTTCTTCCAAATGCCTTAAAAAAAATTATACCTCATCATATCAGCCTAGGAAAAAGTCTCTGCCTGTCCCTCACTTGATCAATGCTCTAATCATCTTGTATGTCTCTGTCAAATCACCTCGCATCCTCCTTCGCTCCAAAGAGGAAAAACTCTAGTTCACTCAAACTATCCTCATAAGACATGCTCTCCATTCCAAGCAGGATCTTGGTATATCACCTCCACACCTACTCTAGGGCTTACAGATCCTTCTTACAATGAGACAAACATAATGCTCCAAATATTATCTAACTAGAGATTTATAAACTCCAACATTTCCAGGGTAAGATTAGGGTAGGATTGGCATCACTAATTGTAAGGTTAAGGGAACTTGAATGTGCTTCAGTGTATAACACTCCTGACTGTCACAATTGATAATCAAAGCATATTATATGTACCTTGCTAGGATTTGGCGTTTGAAAAGTGGGATCTTGCAAGAATAGCAACATTAGATCACATTACATTAGAAATTTAAGCAAATTTGGTAGGGGAATGGGAAATGGAGTGATGGGGCTGAGAATGGGGCAGTTGGTATGTAAATAAACACAATGTGTCATCAGAATGTGCAGGACAGGCAGATATGAAAGGACACAATTGCAGTCAGTGTGATGAGTTGCAGTGTAACATGGCAAAATTGAAAAGGGTGATGAATATAGGACTGAAGGTGTGTTATTTCAATGTATATAGTATACAGAATTAGGTAGATGATCTTGTAGCACAGTTAGAGATTGGCAGGTATGACTTTGTGGGCATCACTGAGTCACATCTGAAATGAAATTATAGTTGGGAACTCAACATCCAAGGATACACATTGTGTTAAAAGGATAGCCAGGTAGAGAGGGTGGTGTGGCTCTGTTGGTAAAAAAAAAATGAAATCAAATCCTCAGAGGTGACAAAGGATTGGAAGGTGTAGAATCATGGGTAGGGTTAAGGAACTGCAAGTGTAAAAAGACACTGATGAGTTATATATAGGCCTTTGAATAGTAATCAGTGTGTGGGGTACAACCTACAATGGGAGATAGAAAAGGCATTAAGAAAGGCAATGTTATGATATTCACAAGGGATTTCAATATGCAGGTAGATTGGGGAAATAAGATTTTTGCTGGATCCCAAGAAAGGAATTTGCAGAGTGCTTGTGAGATGACTTTTTGGAGCAGCTTGTGGTTCAACCCACTAGGGGAAAGACAATTCTGGATTGGGTGTTCTGAAACGAACCAGATATGATTAAGGAGCTTAAGATATAGGAACCCTTAGAAGAGAGTGATCATAATATGACAGTATTTATCCTACAATTTGAAAGGGAGAAGTATTATTGATGTATTAGTATTAGTGAAATAAAGGGAATTGGAGGCATGAGAGAGGAAATGGCCAAAGTTGATTGGAAAGGGACATTAGTAGGCATGACAACAGACCAACAATGTTCTGGGAGCAATTTGGGAGGCACAGGATAGCTACATCCCAAAGCAGTAGTAGGATTCTAAAGAGTGGAGAAAGGAACTGTGACTAACAAAGGTAATCAAATATAGCATAAAAACAAAAAAAGGAGGCATACAATGCAACAAAAAAGTAGAGGGGAAGATAGAGCATTAGGAAGCTTTTGAAAAACCAACAGAAGGCAACTAAAAAGCAATGAAAGAAAAGATGAAATATGAAGGTAAGCTAGCCAATATGATAAGAGGATACAAAGTTTTTTGAGATATATAAAGTGTAAAAGGCAGGCAAGAGTGGATCATAGACCACTGGAAAATGATGCTGGAGGTGGTAATGGAGATCAAAGCAACGGCAGGTGAACTTAGCAAGTATTTTGCATCAGTCTTCACTGTGGGAGACACCAGCAGTATACCAGAAATTCGAATCTCAGGGGGTAGAAATGAGTGTTGTTGCTATTGTTAAGGAGAAGATGCTTGGGAAACCAAAAGGTCTGTAGGTATATAAGTCACCTGGACCACATAGACTACACTCCAGGGTTCTGAAAGAGAAAGCTGGAGAGATTGTGGAGGCATTTGTAGTGAGTGATCTTTCAAGAATCACTAGTCTGTGTATGTAATTTACTTGGATTTTCACAAGGCTTTTGACAAGGTGCTGCACATGATCTCTGGAATTTAGAAGAATGAGGGGGATCTCATTGAACCCTATCAAATATTGAAAGGCTTAGATAGAGTGGATGTGGGAGGATGTTTCCCATTGTGGGTGAATCTAGGACCAGAGGGCAAAGCCTCAGAATAGAGGGAAAGAAACATAGAAAACCTACAGCACAATACAGTTCCTTCAGCCCACAAAGCTGTGCCAAACATGTCCCTACCTTAGAAATTACTAGGATTACCTATAACCCTCTATATTACTAAGCTTCTATCTAAAAGCCTCTTAAAAGACCCTATTGTATCTGCCTCCACCACGATTTCCGGCAGCCCATTCCACGCACTCATCACTCTGAGTAAAAAAGTTACCCCTGACATCTCCTCTGTACCTACTCCCCAGCACCTTAAACCTGTGTCCTCTTGTGACAACCATATCAGCCCTGAGAAAAAGCCTCTGACTATCCACACGATCAATGCCTCTCATCATCTTGTACACCTCTGTCAGGTCACTTCTCATCCTCCTTCGCTCCAAGGAGAAAAGGCCGAATTCACTCAATCTATTCTCATAAGGCATGCTCCCCAATCCAAGGCAATATCCTTGTAAATCTCCTCTGCACCCCTTCTATAGTTTTCACATCCTTCCTGTAGTGAGGCGACCAGAACTGAGCACAGTACTCCAAGTGGGGTCTGACCAGGGTCCTATATAGCTGCAACATTACCTCTCAGCTCCTAAATTCAATTCTGCGATTGATGAAGGCCAATACACCATACGCCTTCTTAACCACAGAGTCAACCTTTGCAGCTGCTTTGATGTCCATCTAGAACAGAAAAGAGTAATTTCTTTAGCCAGGGTGATGAATCTGTGGAATTTATTGCCACAGGCAACCGTGGAGGCCAAGGTGTATTTAAGGGGAAGGTTGATATATTCTTGATTATTCAGAGCAAAATTAAACCATTTGGCCCATCAAGACTGCTCTACCATTCATCACGGCTGATCAATTTCCCTCTCAGCCCCAGTCTCTACTATCTCCCTGTATCCATTCACGTCCTGACTAATCAAGAATCTATCAACCTCTACCTTAAATATAGAAACCTAGAAAACCTACAGCACAATACAGGCCCTTCAGCCAACAAAGCTGTGCTGAATATGTACGTGCTTTAGAAATTACCTAAGGTTACCCATAGCCCTCTATTTTTCTGAGCTCCGTGTACCTATTGAGGAGTTTCTTAAAAGACCCTATCGTATCTGCTGCCGCTGACAGCCCATTCCATGCACTCACCACTCTCTGCATAAAAAACTGTACCCAATGACTTGGTCTCCACAGCCCCGTGGCAATGAACTCCACAGGTTCTCCATTTTCTGACTAAAGCAATTCTTTCTCGTCTTCATTCTAAATAGATGCCCCTCTATAGATGTCCTCTGGTCTTCCGACTCCACCACCATAGGAAACATCCTCCCCAAATATACAGTTAAGGTCTTCCAATATTCAATAGGTTTCAATGATATCTCCCACTCATTCTTCTGAATTCAAGTGAGTACAGGCCCAGAGCCATCAAACGCTGCTTATCTGACAAGCCTTTCAATCCCAGAATTATTCTTGTGAACCTCCTTTGAACCCTCTACAATGTAAGTATGCACTCAAGTATAACACCAGCGTTCATCACTCTTTTTGATTTTGTTCCTTTTTACTTTTCAGGTCATCCTGTTGACTGCAATTTTGCTCTATCGTCAGCCTGTCTCTGCTAGCCCACTGCTACTGTTTGCCAACCAACTGCTCCATTACTCTGGTTCCCATCATCTTGCCAAATTAGTTTAAACTCTCCCCCAGAATAATCACAATGATCCAGAAATCTGAATACCTGCCCCTTGCACCAGTTCCTCAGCCACATATTCACCTGCTAAATCATCCTATTCTTATTCACAGGGGCACAACACAGGCAGCAATCCAGAGATTACTATCCTGGAGATCCTGCTTTTCAGCTTTCCACCTAACTCCCTATATTCTCTCTTCAGGACCTCTTCACCTACATCATTCGTGCCAATATGTACCAAAACTTCTGGCAGCTTACCCTCCCCCTTTGGAATGAAAAGTTTAATGTTTGAGAAGCATTTAATAGATCTGGGCCTGTATTCAAGGGAGTTTAGAAGAATGAGGGGTGATTTCATTGAAACCTATCAAATACTGAAAGGAGTAGATGATGTACTTGGAGGGGATATTTCCTAAAGTGGGGGAATTTAGGACTAAGGGCAGAGCCTCAGAATAGAGGAACATCCCTTTAGAATAGTGATAATGAATTTCTTTAGCCAGATGGTGCTGAATCTGTGGAATTCATTACCACAGACAGCTATGCAGGCCAAGTAATTGAGTAGATTTAAAGCAAAGGGCGTCAAATGTTATGGGGTAAAGGGAGGAGAATGAAGTTGAGAGGGATTACAAATCAGCCATTATGGAATGGCAGAGCAGATTTGATGGACCAAATGGCCTAATTCTATTCTTATGTCTTATGGTCTTGGTAGACGCAATGAAGATTACCTAAAAACTTCAGTACTGAAAGAAGAACACATACTGGAATTAAAGTGGTGGGGGAAGGTGAGTGGGGAGCAGATAAATGATGCTGGAATCATGCCAAAATGAGAAATTGCTGGAGCAACAGTGGGCTAGGCTTCTGTGGAGGAAAATAAACTATCAGCAGTTCAGGTTGGTAACTTTCATCTGACTGAAAAATACAAGAGATGGGAGAGGGATGAGGCAATAGCTGACAAGTGATAAGTAGATTCACATGAGAAGAGGTGGATTCACATTGGCAGTAAGATTGAGGAGAAAAAGGTGGAGATAGGGATAGAAGGTTGCAAATTGTGGAAGAAAGGAAAGTGATGAGAAGAATCAAAGGGGGAGAGAGAGGGTAGATCTGATAGGAGGGGTAAAATAACAGATCACTGGGAGTTATGTGTGACAATATTTGGCTAGATTAGGACAAATACAATTGTTTGTATTTGACTTTAGTATTGGCAGTGGAGGAGGTAGAGGACAGACAGACAGGATGTTGTGGGAATTTGATGGGGAATCAGGATGGCAGAAGATCCAGATATCTACTGAGCAGACTAAACTGCACTTTTGTCTTCTAATGTAGAGGAAGCCACATCCAGAACACAGAAAGGTGAGCTGGGAGGATGTACACGCACATTTTCTCTCTCCTGAAAGTGCTTTATAGGTCCCTGAGCAGACTAGGCAAAAGGAAATTTAGGAAAGTGCCCAAGGAAAAAAGGGATATGTGGCCAGGGGTGAATGAACTAGCGAGTCACCGCTCAAAAGGGTATGAAGGGGAAAATGTGACTGGAGGTGGGATAACACTGTAGCTGTGAATAATACACTGGATAGAATTGACGTGAATAGGCTGTTTCCATTGAGAGTAGGGGAGATTCAAACGAGAGGACATGATTTGAGAGTTAGGGGGCAGAAGTTTAAGGGAAACACAAGGGGGTATTTCTTTACTCAGAGAGTGATAGCTGTGTGGAATGAGCTTCCTGTAGAAGTAGTAGAGGCCAGTTCAGTTGTGTCATTTAAGGTAAAATTGGATAGGTATATGGACAGGAAAGGAGTGGAGTGTTATGGGCTGAGTGCGGGTAGGTGGGACTAGGTGAGATTAAGAGTTCGGCATGGACTAGGAGGGCCGAGATGGCCTGTTTCCATGCTGTGATTGTTATATGGTTATATGGATGCAGAGGATGGTGGGGTGAAAGTCAAGGACAAAGGACATTTTATTCCTGTTCTATCTGTGGGGAGGCAGGATGAGAACAGAAGTGTGGGAAATGAAGAGGATATGGGCAAGGGTTCCATCAATCACATTGAGGAGAGCAGGAGGCTTTACTTCTTGAAACAATGAGGACATCTTTGATGTTCTTAATCCCAAGAACAAATATGGCATAAGCATAAACTGAGAGGAAGGGCTGTCATATTTATAGTTGGGGAGGAAGAGGAAAAGACAGATAAGAGAAACCGAAACTGTTAAGAAAAAAACAAATGAATGGAAGTTGTGACAATTATTTAAACATCTAATAGAAAAAAAATCTAAAATATAGTTCCTTCAAATGGAAGTTTATAATCTACCTCTTTAACAATTGCATCAACAGTAAATACATTCTGTTCAATTTGCTTTCATTATGCTGAATGTGCCACATCACAAATTGTCTCCAACAAATGCAGTGAATAGAGATTAGAGTAATTGGAAATGCTAATCTCTACTCGCCCTAATCTCTAATTACCTTTACCCTAGGGCAGTGGTTCCCAACCTTTTTTTGGCCATGCCCCACCTAATCACCTCTAAAATCCTGATGCCCCCTGTGGTGATATATAATTCTTATTATTCAAAAAGTGAACTCCTATTCACCTGGAGGAAGCCTAAAAGACCATTAACTTGGTTTAAACAAGCTTCCAAAGAACATGGCATTCATGAAAGAGAAAAATAAAAGAACCAAAGGACTGTTAAAGTTCTGAGGAAGAAATTACTAAGAAATTGTAAAAAAAAAGAACATTGTGATATTAAAATAATAATAATAATAAATAAATAAAACAATGCCGATTCGTTTCTACAGCATACAAAGACAGATACACCATTTAAAAGAGATGACGCAATGTACACACCTTCACACCACCAAGAACCGAAAGCTACTGCAAAAAGCAGCATTGGCGCAACCTCGTACGAGTTCCTTACACGTTTGGACTTGTTCATTCGTTCCTTCCTACATCAGTCAATCCATTAATTTAATTATGAAAGCCATTTGATGGTTGTAATGATGGTGATACACTATATATACAGTACATATGCAATTACACATGTACATACAAGTATTTTTATGTATGCATACTGTATACATGTATTAACTCGCACACACACTCATACTCACACAGACTTACTAGAAAAAATTCACTGTTAATAACTCATTCTTGAATTGCCCCCCTTAAAAATCAAGTTACCCCCCTGTGGGGCATACGCCCCACGTTGGGAACCACTGCCCCAGGGCAAGATTTAAAAAAAACACATTATGGGAATCATATAAAGTTTAGGCCTCCAAATAGTAGCCAAGATGTGGAGTTCAGATTGCAAAGGAAGCTGGCTGGGAAGGACATGCAATAAGGGTAATGTTACAATTGTAATGGGGGACTTCAATATGCAAGGGGTTTGGCAAAATCAGGTTGGTGTCTGATCGCAAGAGAGAATTTGTTGAATGCCCTACAAGATGACTTTTTAGAGCAGCCTGTGCTTGAGCCTATTTGGGGAAAGGCTATCATAGTTTGGCGTTGTGTAATAACCCAGAACTTATTAGGGAGCTTAATGTAAAGGAACTGTTAGGAGACAGTGATCATAATATGATTGAATTCATACTGCAATTTTTGAGAGGGAGAAGCACAAGTCACATGTATCAGTATCACAATGGAATAAAGGGAATTAGAGGTATGAGAGAGGAGCTTGCCCAGGTGGATTGGAGGGGGATACTGGTTGGGAAGAACAGAAGTGGCTGAAGATTCTAATAATAGTTGACAATGTGCAGGATAGGTATGTCCCCCATAAGAGGTTGTTCACAAATGGCAGGGCTAGGCCACAGTGGCTGACAAGGGAAGTTAAGGACTGCATAAAAGCCAAGGAGAGGGCATACAATGAAGCAAAAGTGAGTGGAAAGTTGGATGATTGGGAAGCTCTTAAAATCCAAGAAAAGTCAGCTAAAAAGCTATAAGAAGGGAAAAGAAGAAATACAAGGGCAAACTAGCCAATAATATAAAACAGGATACTAAAAGATTTGTTCAGTTATATAAAGAATAAAAAGGGGTGAGAATTGATATTGGACCACTGGAAAATTATATTGGTGAGGTAGTAATGGGGGAAGGAGCAAAGAAATGACAGGTGAACTCAAGTACTTTGCTCTAAGTCTTTACTGTGGAAGACACCAGCTGTATGACAGAGGTCAGTGAGTGTCAGGGAGGAGGAGTGAGTGTCATTGCTGGTACAAAGGAAGAAGTGCTAGGCAAACTGAAAATCTTATGGTGGATAAGTCACCTGGATCAGATGGACTATCATCCCAGAAGCCTGAAAGAGGTTGATGAAGAGATATTGGATGCATTAGTCATGAGCTTTCAAGAATCACTTGATTCTGGCATAGTCCTGGGGGGCTGAAAAATTGCAAATGTCACTCCACTCTTTAAGAAGGGAGAAGGGCAAAAGAAAGTAAATTATAGGCCACTTAGCCTAACCTCAGTGGTTAGGAAAGCATTGGAGTCCATTATGAAGGACTAGGTTTTGGGGTACTTTGAAACTAATGATAAAATAAGTCAAAGTCAGCATGATTTCTGTAAAGGGAAATCTTGCATGACAAATCTGTTGGGAGTGCTTTGAAGAAGTAACAAGCAAAGTGGACAAAGGCTATGCAGTGGATGGCATTTAGATTTTCAGAAGGCATTTGATAAGGTGCCTCACATGAGCTGCTTAACAAGCTAAAGTACTTTGGTGTTTGAAGAAAAAAAACTGGTACGGATAGAGGAATGGCTGACAGGCAGAAGCAGCGAGTAGGAATAAAGGGGGCCTTTTCTGGTTGGCTGCCAGTGACTAGTGGTGTTCCTCAAGGGTCAGTATTGGGACAACTACTTCTCACATTCTCAATGATTAGATAGTGGAATTGATGGTCTTGCGGCAAAGTTTGAAAATGATATGAAGACAGGTGGTGAGGTGGGTAGTGCTGAGAAAGCAATGCGATTGCAGCAGAACTTAGATGAATACTGGGCAAAAGTGCAGTTACAGTGTTGAGAAATGTATGATAATGCATTGTGGTAAAAGGAACAAATGTGCAGTCTATTATCAAAATGGGGAGAAAATTCAAATATCAGAGGTGCAAAGGGACTTAGGAACCCTCGTGCAAGACTCCCAGAAGGTTGAGTCTGTGGTTAAGAAGGCAAATGCAATGTTGGCATTTATTTCAAGGGGAATAGAATATAAATACAAGGGGATAATGCTGAAGCTTTATAAGACACTAGTCAAACTGCACGGAGTATTGTCCAGTTTTGGGCCAGTTATCTCAGAAAGGTTGTATTGTCAATGGAGAGAAGAGTCCAGAGGAAGTTCATAAGAATGATTCTGGGAATGAAGGGGCTAACATACGAGGAGCATCTGGCAGCTTTGGGTCTGTACTCACTGGAATTTAGAAGAATGTGTGGGGATCTCATTGAAACCTACCAACTGTTGAAAGGACTAGATAAGGTGATTGTGGCAAGGACGTTTCCTCTAGTAGGGGATATCCGGAACTAGAGGACACAGTCTCAAAATTGAGGGGCAGCCTTTTAGAACAGAGAGGAGGAGTAATTTTTTTAGCCAAAGAATGGCGAATTTGTGGAATGCTGTGCCACAGACTGTGATGGAGGCCAAGTCTGTGGGTATACTTAAAGTGGAAGTTGATAGATTCCTGACTGCTCAGGGCATCAAGGGATATGGTGAGTGAGCAGGTGTATGGGGTTGAATAGGATCTGGAATCTACCATTATGAAATGGCAGAGTGGATTCGATGGGCTGCATGGCCTAATTCTGCTCCCATGTCCTATGGTTTAAAGATTTTTTTTTCCCAGAAGATAAATGAAGTGGAAACTTTGAAAATAAGTTTCATACAACTTCCCTTTCACAACATTCTCATATCCTGATGGTCTTCTATTCTGAACCAAGTTTAGTGTTTTGAGTATTGGTATAGTTATTTTCACTCTCCTCTCCTGTGGCCTGGTGCAAGACTTGCCAAATTTTTAACATGAAATTCTGCAAAGGTTGAAAATCAGGGCAATACACACAAAATGCTCGAAGAACATTTTGGACCGAGATAGAACACAGAACATAGAAATCTACAGCACAATGTTGTGGCAATCAGGCAACCTACTCTAGAAATTGCCTAGAATTTCCCTAGTGCATAGCCCTCTCTTTTTCTAAGTTCCATGTACCTATCTAAGAGGCTCTTAAAAGACCTTATTGTATCTGCTTCCGGCAGTGCATTCCACACACCCACCACTCTGTGTAAGAAAAAAAAAACTTACCCCGGACATCCCCTCGGAACCTACTACCAAGCATCTTAAAACTATGCCCCCTCGTGTTAGTCATTTCAACCCTGGGAAAAAGCCTCTGGCTATCCACACGATCAAAACCCCTCATCATCTTATACACCTCTATCAGGTCACCTCTCATCCTCCGTCATTCCAAGAAGACCAAGTTCACTCAACCTATTCTCACAACTTACGCTCTCCAATCCAGGCAACATTCTTGTAAATTTTCTCTGCACTCTCTCTATAGTATCCACATCCTTCCTGTAGTGAGGTGATCAGAACTGTACATAGTACTCCAAATAGGGTCTGACCAAGGTCTCGTATAGCTGTAACTTTACCTCATGGCTCTTGAACTCAATCCCACGGTTGCTGAATGCCAAAAAACCATTTGCCTTCTTAATAAAACTGTCAAAATAAAAAAAATGAAGATGCCTCATCAAGATCTGATGAAGGGACCCATCCCAAAACGTTGACTAAAAACACAAAATGTTGGCAGAACTCAGCAAGCCAGACAGCATCTATGGGAGGAGGTAGTGACGACGAGTTCTGCCAGCATTTTGTGTTTTTATTTATCTCCAGCATCTGCAGATTCACTCATGTTGCCAAAACATTGACTGTTTATTCCTCTGCATTGATGCTGCTTGACCTGTTGAGTTCCTCCAGCACTTTGTGTGTTGCTTGTAACATCAAACGTTAAGAATCCAACTGTAGTAGAATCTGATTCTTTACAAGTCTTCTGGCTAATAATCTGTAAGGGTAGGGATTAACGTTGCTGGAAATGTTTAGCTTTACTTAACCAATTAATTTAAATGAAAATGGCTTTTTCATAGAAAACCTGAACTAATGGTAGATAACGGCAGTGTGAACATCAGAAGAATTCAAACAGCTCTACAAACTGATTCCTGATATTTTTCTTTTAAGTACTTTCAAAGGGTTACTTTTGTCTCCTGTTCTCTCTGTTGAGAAATTCTGATTGTGGCATAAATCATGGATGTGTTGGAGCATAAAATATGGAAAAGTTAAACTGCAGGTGCTGGTACATCAAACAGAAATGTTGGAACAACTCAGTCAGTCGAGTGGTATCTGTGGAAGCCAAAATAATTTCAGGACAGAGACACTCCATTATACATAAAAGCTTTTGAAACTTAGTTTAAAATAGCAATGGCAGAAATAAGGGCATCTTGTGTATTATCAAATACAAAAAAAACAAACATTAAATCATTAGCTGCTCTTAGGATTTTGTCAAAAGATTCAGATAAGAAAGGTCTTGAATCTGTAGCATCACAATAGAAAAATAATATGCTGTAGATTAGGTGATACACTAATCCAAAGCTTGATTTACCATTTTGCTTCCAGTGTTGATTCTTTTCATCCAATGAAAAGGCCTTGTATACCATTCTGGACCCTTCTTGAGCTCTAGCCTTTGTACAAAATTTCAGCAGAAGTTATTGCAGATTAGTAAAAATAGATCCATAACAGACTTGTACAGTACAGCAAAGGGCCCTTCAGCCTGCCACATCCATCTGACCTATTTTGTCCATCTGCAGTAATTGCATTGTTCTGCATCTTTAATGCTTTGCCTATTTCAGGTCTTGTCTAAATGTCTCAAATGTAGTGACTTGATATCTGATTCAATCGTCTCCTGACTGCTAGCTCAAGATCTCAAAACAGCAAACCTTTCCCCTCAGACTCCTTCCTGTCCGCTTAAACTTCTACCCTTATTTTTTGATTCCCATTATCAAGAGGGAAAAAAAGATTCTGACTTTCTCTGCCTCGTGTTATATATCACTATCAGGCCACCCCTCAGTTTCCTTCACTCCAGGGAAAACAAACCCAGCCTATGTAATTTCCCTTTTTAACTAAAGTTCTCCAGTCCTGGCACCTTTGAGGTTGTATTTATTTATTAGTACAGCATGGAGTGGGCCCTTTGAGGCGCACCACCCTAACAATCCCGACAACCCAATTTAACTCTAGCCTATTCACGGGACAATACACAATGACCAATTAACCTACCGAGCAAGTTTTTGGACTTTGGGGAGAAAACCTGTGGAAAACCGGAGCACCAATGGCACTGGAAATGAACTCTGATGCCCCAAGCTGTAATAGTGTCATGCTAACTGCCATGTTACCCTGGCACCCTGGTTCTCTGTCCCCAATCCAGTGCAATTATATCTTTCAGTATGCAGCCAGAACAGCACACTGTACTCCACTTGTGGCCAAACCAATATTTTGAATTGCTATAACTTCCCTGCTCTCTTAAATTCTGTGCCAGCTAATTAAGGGAGATGTGCCAATGCCAAGGTCTATCTTGTCCATTCTCTCTAACTAGGTCTTCTAATCTAGGAAACATAAAAGGCAATCAGAAAAATTCTAGTTGACCTTTCTTAAATATGATTTATCAATGAAATTAAACGACAAACACAGCCATGAGTAAATAACCACCATGCCATGTCTGAAAAAAAATTACAGTGTACCCAATTTACCCTGATCACTGGTGGTATATTCCAAGACAGTAACCTTTGGCAAAAATAGCTTCAGGCATCTAATGACTAATTCCCAGTAAATTTTGTATGTAAGTCTGCTTGCTATTCATATCAATAGCAAAGTTGGTGTGAAATAGGTTGTCTGCTTAATGCTTACTGGAGACTTCAATTTCCCAATTACATGTATGAATAATGACCGTCTTCTCAAGAACAAGTTTAATTTTGTGTTAAATTTCCTAACAATAATTGCAAAATCCAATAATTATTTTACATCCATTTGACCAATTTTAATAACTAATCAGTGAAACACATAAAACCCAGTTCCTCTAATGTAATGGATAAAATAGATCTGCCTTGGGTTACTGATTTCAATTGCATTACACAGTATCTCTCTACTGGGTAGCAATCTTAACTGTATAAATTGCAATTTACTGATGCTTATTGGCAAAAACTGCCTAATTAATTATATCCTCTAGATTACTGATAATAAAACACTCCAGAATAAAACCCAGAGGAAAGAAAATTGTCACTCATTATTATTCAATTTGTACCAACAGCCAGCCCAAACAAGGATCACCAGCATCAATCACGAGGAATCAGGAAATCAGTCCTGACGAAGGGTCTCGGCCCAAAACGTCAACAGCACTTCTCCCTATAGATGCTGTCTGGCCTGCTGTGTTCCACCAGCATTTTGTGTGTTGTTGTTGTTTGAATCACCAGTATCAATGGCAAGTTTAAACACAACTATAAAAACAATGAATGCCCTCGATTCCTTGGCAGATGCAGGGCAGGATGATGTCTCCAACCTCAGGATATGACTTACTTCCATATTCTTATGAACTTTGACCATGTGGTAGAATTTTGCATGAGTGATAAATAATTTGTTTCAATATGCATGCATGACAAACTTCATTCAAATGCATCATGTGCATGTAAGCATTGACAACAATTTAACTCTGCAGTCTTCCACTGACCTGAAGTAGTCCTTGAAGCCCAAATTTAAAAATTCAGACCAACTATATCTATTTTTTTTTGTCAGAAGTATTCAGCAATTTTTTTATAAACACTTTCTCTCAAGACATCTGTTATTTTTAAGTGACAATTACAGTATATTAAAGCATCATTCCTTTAAAAAGCTCTATATGGTTTTTCTGTTTTGTATTTTTGTGTACATTTTACAATACTTTCCCTGCAGGTGAAGTTTACCATACTTTTCTGTGTCCTAAAGTTTGCTGTTGCACTTTCTACTTTCAGGGGAGCATGTTCAAAAATATACAATATACAACAGACCAGCAACCCCATGTTCAACTGAAAATGGATAATGCCTTTTGAAACAGCCAGTGATTAATCTTCTGTACAGGAGGATGCAAATAATACAAGATAATTCTAAGAACCAAATGATAGGTTATAGATTTTGGAAAGTTAGAACAAGGCCTTGTATAAATTTCAGATTAATATAAATAATAACTATTATTTGATTAGACCTCTTAATTACTACAAAAGTACATTGGTTCTCAGATGCAACTTAAATGACACACTGAACAATTTTCAATACAATATTTATGTAGTTTAGTGCATTATGTGCTTGTACAAGGAATCTCTGTATTTCCTTCAATTTATCAGTGGATTCAGTACGTTAATCTGCTTATACTGATAGTTCAAAACTGTAAACACACAATCCTAAATGACATTTTCAATGTTGATAAACTGTTTACAAATAACTAATTGTAGTAAAACCTCCTATGAAGCTTTTAACTGAGATGAACAATTGTCAGCTAATGGCTGAGGCATTTACAATTGGAAGCAACTAAAGAAACTGGATGGGTTAGCTCCAGGACAAATAACTATGAGTCTTTGGAACTTGACTGACATTCAGTAATCAGTAACTACAGGTAAGTGATATTCTTTGCTACCAGTCTCATTGTATTTTCTATAGCTGATCCAACTATCTATTAATATGCTATTACTAAATATTATCAAATTCATCATTGTTTATTCTTAGGGTACAATGTGAACCAGAAATCATTAATAGTTTCTCTTTCTTTGTGTACTGTCTTTCAACACATTGCTGAGGTTTGTCCATACTTGGTTCATCACTTGCTTTTATGTTTTCTTCAATAATGTCTTTATTAGAGTTCTCTGTACAGTCATTAGACTGGTTTATGGCTTCTGGAAGCAAATGAGCAGACTCAAAGGAACCGCTGTCACCCAAAATTGTGTAGCCCTTATCATTGGCACAGTCTATATCTGAGCAGTTTGGATCTATTCCTTCACTCAGCGTTGTGGAAGTAGAAGGATATTCATCAAGGTTCCGAAGTTTAGGATGAGTTGGCAAACTATGGAGGGAAAGGTTGGATCCTGATTCTCTCTGGAAAGGAGCTGGAGAAACCTGGCTCACTTCAGAAGAGGAATTTGGAGAGCATTTGTTGGATGTGAATTGGTTATGATTTAACCATGAGGTATTTGAAGACTCTGTGTCCTGGATATTATCTCCCACATGATCGCTGCTTGTGGTTACAGCTGCAGAAATGCATTTGGTAGTACCAATCTGATCAGAGGAAACATTCTCCAATTCTTGTTGAGTTTCATCACTTTTTGATGAAGGTTGTGTTTTGTTCCCAATTTTTCCAATCCTTGTACCACCCTCTTCTAGAACACAGTTATTCAGTTTGATAACAGGCAGCGTGAATGCATTTATAGAAGAAGGGACAATTGATCTAGTGCCACACATTTTGGGCATTTGCATTTGATCATTCATCTTCATTCTGTCTCTGCAAATACTGTACACAGAATCTGATAATGTCTTTCTATCTTTGGAAATTTGTTGACGTAAATTTGTTCCAGAATCACAGAGCTTTTTAACAGTACTTTCTTTTGGATCCAAAGGCTTTACAGTATTGCCAATGGGATTCTGCCAGCTACTTTTGTCTAACATTGCTGCACAAAAAGATTCAGGAGATTTCAGATTATCCATGCTTTTGGACTGCACATAGTTGACAAAACCATTAAATGGTCCAGAGTCCTTTGTTCTCAAATTGTGTGCATCTATTACTGTAGAATAGATGTCTCTTAAATTAATTACCTTAGTTTTCTTGTCTCTGTTTTCATGAAGAACTGCATTGGCACAGATAAACAAAAATATACCAATTCCCATGATGAGCGGTCCTAAAACCTTCAGCTTTTCAGAATGCAAGTAGCTTGCTAAAAATTTAGAAATAACCTCAATTGTTGTTGTCTCCAATGCTGTACTATTTGTGGTATTGTAAGACTGGACTGCAATAGTCTCAAAAATGTTATTGTTCTTAGGCCAATAGCCCATCATTGCCATTGCAATTCCCACCAACAGAACCAGGATTCCAAATGCAGCAATTAATCCCGAAATGGAAAACAGCTTTAATTTGCCTTTGACTACCACCACATCATTTTTGCATTTCTTTTTCACCTTCTTTTTTCGTTTATTAATATGATTACGGGATCGAGAAGAGTCTTGTCTCCTGGCTGAAATTCGAAGAAGCCCTCCTGTTGCTATCATGATAAATCCACTTAACAGCTATATCTGCAGTAAATAAACACAAAAAAATACAGTTTAAGGAATAAGAACTGACATGTTTATTAAAAAAAAGAGATGAAACTTAACTCACAGTTGGTTATCTTCAACTATCTTGAGCAATAAAAATTTGTTTTAGGAACTGATAGAGACTGAAACACATCATTTGGTCAATCTATGCAATATTTAGGGGTGTCTGAGCAAACTTCAGCAGACTTTGGAGAGGTTTCTAAAGGAATAGAAAAAAATAAATTTAATTTCCATTTGAAAAGTACTGATACATCTTGCAATGATGCTTTTTAAAGAGTCAAGAGCTCTTGATCACTAATCCATCAGAGGCATGGTGTGCCAGATTTTATTGTGCAAAACTACCAGCATCAAACATCCAGATGACAATAAGTCCTGGACTTGCATATGTGCTAGCCAACATTAAAGCCTAGGACTTACTGATCTGTCAGTCCATGGTATTCACTGGACTCTCCCTGGGAAATTGCTCTTTGAAAGGTGTAGGATCTGATGCCGTTTCTTTTATTGTGGATTTTAAGGCAAAAATATAAGGAGGCAATGGTAGAATTGAATTGAATTGACTTTATTTCTTATATCCTTCACATACATGAGTAAAGCTCTTTATGTTACATCTCCATCTAATTGTGCAATCATTGTAATTTATAATAAATCAGTCAGTGTAATATAGAGTACACTCAAATCAGCATGAGTTCATCAGTCTGATGGCCCGGTGGAAGAAGCTGTCCCAGAGCCTGTTGGTCCTGGATTGTACCGCTTCCTGGATGGTAGCAGCTGAATAGATCGTGGTTGGTGTGTCTTCAGACCCCAATGGTCCTACGTGCCCTTTTTACACTCCTGTCCTTGTAAATAGAACGTAGAATAGTACAGCACAGTATAGGCCCTTCGGCCCACAATGTTGTGCCCACCCTTAAACCCTGCCTCTTATATATCCCCACCACCTTAAATTCCTCCATGTACCTGATACCCGTCCAGTAGTCTCTTAAAATTTCACTAGTGTATCGCCTCCACCACTGACTTAGACAGTGCATTCCATGCACCAACCACTCTCTGAGTGAAAAACCTTCCTCTAATATCCCCCTTGAACTTCCCACCCTTTACTTTAAAGCCATGTCCACTTGTATTGAGCAGTGGTGCCCTGGGGAAGAGGCACTGGCTGTCCACTCTATTTATTTCTCTTAATATCTTGTATACCTCTATCATGTCTTCTCTCAGCCTCCTTCTCTCCAAAGAGTAAAGCCCTAGCTTCATTAATCTCTGATCATAATGCATACTCTCTAAACCAGGCAACATCCCGGTTAAATCTCCTCTGTACCCTTTCCAATGCTTCCACATCCTTCCCATAGTGAGGTCACCAGAACTGGGTAAGGTACTCCAAGTGTGGTCTAACCAGAGTTTTATAGAGCTGCATCATTACCTCATGACTCTTAAACTATCCCTCGACTTATGAAAGCTAACACCCCATAAGCTTTCTTAACTACCCTATCTACCTGTGAGGCAACTTTTAGGGATCTGTGGACATGTACCTCTAGACCACTCTGCTCCTCCACACTACCAAGTATCCTGCCATTTACTTTGTATTCTGCCTTGGAATTTGTCCTTCCAAAGTGTACCACTTCTCTGGGTTGAACTCCATCTGCCACTTCTGCATCCTATCAATGTCTCTCTGCAATCTTCAACAATCCTCTACACTATCCACACCACCACCAACTTTTGTGTCATCTGCAAATTTGTCAACCCACCCTTCTACCCCCACATCCAGGTCATTAATATAAATCACAAAAAGTAGGGGTCCCAGAACCAATCCTTGTGGGATACCACTAGTCACAACCCTCCAATCCAAATGTACTCCCTCCACCACAACCCTGTTTTCTGCAGGCAAGCCAATTCTGAATCCACCTGGCTGAACTTCCCTGGATCCCATGCCTTCTAACTTTCTGAATAAGCCTGTATGGAACCTTATCAAATGCCTTACTAAAATCTATGTAGACGACATCCACTGCATTACTCTCATCTATATGCCTGATCACCTCCTCAAAGAACTCTAACAGGCTTGTTAGCCACGAGCAGCCCTTCACAAAGCCATGCTGACTATCCCTGATCAGACCAGGATTCTCTAATTGCCCTTAGATCATATTTCTAGGAATCTTTTCCAACAGCTTTCCCACCAGAGACACAATTACCCAGCTAATCCCTACTACCTTTTTTGAACAAGGGGACAACATTTGCCTCCCTCCAATCCTCTGGTACCATTCCCATGGACAACGAGGACATAAAGATCCTAGCCAGAGGCTCAGCAATCTCTTCCCTCGCCTCGTGGAGCAGCCTGGGGAATATTCCGTCAGGCCCCGGAGACTTATCCGTCCTAATGTACTTTAACAACTCCAACACCTTTTCTACCTTAATATCAACATGCTCCAGTACATCAACCTCACTCATATTGTCCTCACCATCATCAAGTTCCCAATGTCCTGAATCATGGGAAGTTCACAACTACAGATCCGCTGGGCTGTCCACACCACTGTCTGCAGAGTCCTGCAGTTAAGGGAGGTACAGTTCCCATACCAGGCAGTGATGCAGCCAGTCAGGATGCTCTCAATTGTGCCCCTGTTGAAAGTTCTTAAGATTTGGGGGGCCCATACCAAATTTCCTCAACCATCTGAGGTGAAAAAGGTGCTGTTGTGCCTTTTTCACCACACAGCTAGTTTGTACAGACCAGAAGAGGTCCTCAGTGATGTGGATGCTGAGGAACTTGAAGCATTTACCCTCTCAAGCCCAGATCCATTGATGTCAATAGGGGTTAGCCTGTCTTCATTCCTCCTGTAATCTACAACCAGCTCCTTTGTTTTTGCGACATTGCGGGAGAGGTTGTTTCCTTGACACCACTGTGTCAGCGCTGACTTCTTTCCTGTAGGCCACCTCGTTATTATTTGAGATAAGGCCAATCAATGTAGTGTTGCTGGCGAAGCTGTAGATGGAGATACAGTCATGAGTATACAGGGAGTAAAGGAGGGAACTCAGTACGCGGCCTTGAGGGGCTCCTGTATTGAGAGTTAGAGGGTTGGAGGTGAGAGCTCACTCTTACAACCTGCTGGCTATCTGACAGGTAGTCAAGGATCCAGCTGCACAAGGCAGGGTCAAGGCCGAGGTCTCTGAGCTTCTTGTCGAGCCTGGTTAGTTCTATTGAAATAATTTATGGCAGCTGAAAGAAATGTTTTAGTTATGTGCTTGGTGCTGTTTTTGTTATCCATTTTTACTTTTTCTAAAATAGAAAACGTAAATCAAAGGAACTTAAAAGTTGGTGGCAAGGACAATAATGAAATCATTGTACTAAACATGAAAGAGAGTGAATAGCAACTGAGAGCATAATAAATAATTGCAATTATTTCAAAAGCAAGGTTATTGTCCCAATGTCCCAGAAAGGACAGACAAGGATAATGCAACACAGGATAAACTTAGATATAAACTGTCTATCTAACTGTGATCACAATTCTACTTCCTTTACCATAGCACTGGAGAGAGATAGGAACAGACAAGTTAGGAGAGCATTTAATTGGAGTAAAGAGAAATTATGAGGCTATCACGCAAGAACTCGGAAGCATAAATTGGGAACAGATGTTCGCAGGGAAATGTATGGAAGAAATGTGGCAAACGTTCAGGGGATATTTGCGTGGGGTTCTGCATAGGTACATCCCAAAGAGACAGGGAAAGGATGGTAGGGTACAGGAACCATGGTTTACAACAGCTTTGGTACATCTAATCAAGAAGAAAAAAGCTTACGAAAGGTTCAAAAAACTAGGTAATGATAGAGATCTAGAACATTATATGGCTAGCAGGAAGGAACTTAAGAAAGAAATTAGGGAGCCAGAAGGGGCCATGAGAAGGCCTTGGCGAGCAGGATTAAGGAAAACCCCACGGCATTGTACAAGTATATGAAAAGCAAGAGGATAAGATGTGAGAGAATAGAACCAATCAAGTGTGACAGTGGAAAAGTGTGTATGGAACTGGAGGAGATAGTAGGGGTACTTAATGAGTACTTTGCTTCAGTATTCACTACGGAAAAGGACCTTGACGATTGTGGGGATGACTGAAAAGCTTGAGCATGTTAAGAGCATTAAGAAAGAGGGTGTGCTGGAGCTTTTGGAAAACATCAAGTTGGATAAGTCACCGGGACTGGATGAGATGTACCCCAGACTACTCTGGGAGGTGAGGGAGGAGATTGCTGAGCTTCTGGCAATGATCCTTGTATCATCAATTGGGATGGGAGAGGTTCCAGAGGATTGGAGGGTTGCGGATGTTGTTCCATTATTCAATAAAGGGAGTAGCGATAGCCCAGGAAATTATAGACCAATGAGTCTTACTTCAGTGGTTGGTAAATTGATACAGAAGATCCAAGAGGCAAGATTTATGAACATTTGGAGAGGCATAATATGATTAGGAATAGTCTGCATGGCTTTGTCAAAGGCCTTACAAGCCTGATTGAATTTTTTGAGGATGTGTCTAAACACATTGATGAAGGTAGAGCAGTAAATAGACAATAGACAGTAAGAGCAGGAGTAGGCCATTCGGCCCCTCTAGCCAGCACCACCATTCACTGTGATCATGGCTAATCATACATAATCAATACACAATCAGTAGATGTAGTATATATATGGATTTCAGCAAGGCATTTGACAAGGTACCCCATGCAAGGCTTATTGAGAAAGTAAGGAGGCATGGGATCCAAGGGAACATTGTTTTGTGGATCCATAACTGGCTTGCCCACAGAAGGCAAGGTGTGGTTGTGGACGGGTCATATTCTGCATGGAGGTTGGTGACTGGTGGTGTGCCTCAGGGATCTGTTCTCGGACCCCTTAACTCGTGATTTTTATAAATGACCTGGATGAAGATGTGGGGGAATGGGTTAGTAAATTTGCTGATGACACAAAGGTTGGAGGTGTTTTAGGTAGTGTGGAGATTTGTCATAGGTTAAAGCAGGACATTGATAGGATACAAAACTGGGCTGAGAAGTGGTAGATGAAGTTCAATCCAGATAAATGTAAAGTGGTTCATTTTGGTAGGTGAAAGGTGATGACAGAAGATAGTATTAATGGTAAGACTCTTGGCAGTGTGGAGGATCAGAGGGATCTTGGGGTCTGAATCCAGAGGACACTCAAAGCTGCTGTGTAGCTCGACTCTGTGGTTAAGAAAGCATATGGTGCATTGGCCTTCATCAATCATGGGATTGAGTTTGGCAGCAGAGAGGTAATGTTGCAGCTATATAGGACCATGGTCAGACCCCATTTGGAGTACTGTGCTCAGTTCTGGTTGCCTCACTACAGGAAGGATGTTGAAACCATAGAAAGGGTGCAGACAAGATTTACAAGGATGTTGCCTGGATTGGGGATCATGCTTTTCAAGAATAGGTTGAGTGAACTTGCCCTTTTTTCCTTGGGAGTGACAGAGGATGAGAGGTGACCTGATAGAGGTGTATATGATGATGAAGAGGCATTGATCGTGTGGCTTTTCCCCAGGTCTGAAGTGGCTAGCATGAGAGGGCACATTTTTAAGGTGCATGGAAGTAGATACAGAGGAAATGTCAGGGGTAAGTTTTTTTTTAAAAAAGCGCAGAGTGCGTGGAATGGGCTGCCAGCGACAGTGGTGGAGGTGGATACGATAGGGTCTTTTAAGAGACTCCTGGATAGGTACATGGAGCTCAGAAAAATAGAGAGCTATTGATAACCCTAAATAATTTCTAAAGTAAGGACATGATTAGCACAGCTTTGTGGGCTGAAGGGCCTGTATTGTGCTGTAGGTTCAGAAGATAAAAACCACATCATGCCTATAAAAAAAAGAACCCATTAAAAAAAGTAAAAGAATAAAATAACCCATAAAAAACTGTCGAACACTCAGTGTGCAATGAAAAAACATCATCCAAATTGTAACTGCAAGCAAACAGCTTTTCTGAATTGAAGTCCACAAAGACAGTCCCATAGTTCAGTGCAGAGCCAAGTAAACGTCATGGAGCACCATACAAACCAGCCTGCACCTTACCTCGGGTCCCGATACCCTGATGTTTACAATATGGCCTCGCGCTTAAATCTCTGCCTGAACAACAAGCTCTGCTGCTTGGATATGCCGGCCCTCACTGCCTTGATTTGGCGTGTAAACCTCCATCTGAACACTATACTCAGTCTCGTCGATATGCTCTGGGGCCTGTCCCCACGGCTTCAATTCGGCCTGTACTCAACCTTTCATACTCTTCCATGATCTCAGCAATGGGCCTACTGCCTTTCCACAGTTCTGCCACATCAAACTGCCTCCAAGTCCAAACAGAAATTACAGACTCTTACTTGCAATGATCCTTTACCAGAAGTAACTGAGGTTCACCAGTGCCATCTTAACTGAAACTTAGTGCAATTCCAAATTATTTATAATAAATAATTAATGAAAATCTGCTTACTATCTAGTGTATTAAATTACTGATAACAGTAAAATACTTTTCCTTCCAGTTGTGCAATAAAGATCTATTCTTAATTTCAAACATATACATTAAAATTAAGTGCAGTATAGATGTAATTAGTATCTATATATTTTTAGTTGCAGACAAAAAATATTCAAACCTTTAAAACATATTCACATACAAAAAGGTACTGTACAGCATATATTAGTTCCATTTTATGTACCATCTTTTGCATTGTTGTCTATGTAGTATTTCTAGTATTTCTGAACATTAATCAAAAATCAGTCTCTTGATTTGTCTAACTTTTATTTTTATTGTTTTACTAACTTACCTCCAGGTAGTTGTGAAGCTACCTGGACTATACCTCTTCCCACCCTGTTACTTGTAAAAATGCCATCCCCTTCTCTCAATTCCTTTGTTTCCACTGTATCTTTTTAATCCAGAATGAAAGAGATGTCCTCCTCTTTCAAAGAAAGGGGCTTCCTTTCCTCCATCATCAACACTGCATCTCTTCCATTTTGTGCACATTTGCCCTCACCCCATCCTCCCGCTACCCCACCAGAGATAGAGTTCCTCTTGTACTCACATACCACCCTACCAGCTTCCATGTCCAGCACATAGTTATCCATAACTTTGCCATCTCCAACAGGATCCCACCATCAAGCACATCTCTCTCCCCCACACTTTCTGCTTTCCACAGGTATAGATCCTTATATGACTTCCTTGTCCATTCGCCCCTCCCCCACCGATCTCCTTCCTGGCATTTATCCTTGCAAACAGAACAAGTGCCACACCTGCCCCTACACCTCTTCCCTCATTCCCATTCAGGACCAGAAACAGTCCTTCCAGGTGAGCCAACGCTTCACCTGTGAGTCTGCTGGGATCATCCACTGCATCTGATGCTCCTGGTGTGACCTCCTGTATATTGGTGAGACCTGATGTAGATTGGGACATTGCTTCACTGAGCACCTACGGTCCAACTGCCAGAAAAAGTGGGATCTTCCAGAAGCTACCTATTTTAATTCCACTTCCTATTCCCATTCCAACATGTCAGTTCGTCGCCTCCTCTACTGTTGCAATGAGGCCAAACTCAGAGTGGAGAAGCAACACCTTATATTCCATCTGAGTAGCCTCCAACCCAATGGCGTGAACATCAAATTTTTGAAATTCTGGTAATGCCACCTCCTACCATCTTCACCATCCCCATTCCCTTTTCTCTCTCTCACCTTAGCTCCTTACCTGCCGATCACCTCCCTCTGGTGCTCCTCTCCTTTTACTTTCTTCCATGGCCTTCCGTCTTCTCCTATGAAACTGCCCTTTCTCTAGCCCTTTATCTCTTTCACCAATCAACTTCACAGCTCTTTACTTCACCCCTCCCCAACCCCTTCTGAATTTCACCTATCACCTTGTGTTCCTTTCTCTCCTCCCCCCCCCCAACCTTCTAACTCTCACTCCTCATCTTTTTTCTCCAGTCCTGATAAAGAGACTTGGTTCGAAACGTCGACTACACTCTTTTCCAGTAGTTGCTACCTAGCCTGCTGAATTCCTGTGTGTTGTTGTGAACTATTTTGCAACTTTACATCAATTGAGGCACTAAAATCTTACATACTGATTTTTGGTGAAATAAATTGCTAATTTGCCTAATTGTTATCAAAATTAGTGTGAGGAAACTATGGATCTCTGTCTGAAGGACCTAGGTCAAATTTGAACGGCAGGGCTTGCCTATTGCAAAGTTGAATACATCTCTATACATCCCTCTCTGAGGTTCTCTCTTAAATCTGGTAGGCGAGCTGCAGGGTATCAAAGAAACTTTCCAGTGTAGTTTGTATGAATAAAATTTCAAGAACTGGAGGATTTACACATTCTTTCAAAATGAAACTTGGTACATTGCCAGTATTAATGAGATACATTAAGTCTACACTTCTCATTTTGAGATACTGGTGCTTCCTTAGCATCAGAGATAGGATAACTTAAACCAATCAGATTTCAATTGTAGTTCATCATGACCTTTATTTGAAATGACAAACCAAGTGATCTCCCTGAAAGAGACAATCCTAGCAGACAGGATGGTGAGGGAGGCATACATTGCTTGCCTTCATTGGCAAGGGCACTGAATATAAAATGTTGGGAAGTCATGATGGAGCTGTATTTTGGCTTTCTTTTTGGCTATGCCTTCCAGTTCTGGTTGCTGTATTACTGGAAAGACATGGCATCTTTGGAGAGAATGAACAAGAGGTTCACCATCTTTCCTGGCTCTGCCTGGATTAGAGAATATGAGTTCTAAAGCGAGAAGATAATCTTGGATACTTTTCTCTGCAGTGTTGGAGGCTGAGGGGGACCTGATAAGATTAATAACCTTATTACAGGTATAGTTAAGATAGAATTGTGAAATACTAGAAGTTTGGCTGACTAGCAGGAGGCAAAGAGTAGAAATAAAGGGGCCTTTTCTGCTTGGTTCCCAGTGACTAGTGTTGCTCTGCAAAGGACGGTATTGGGGCCACTTATTTTCACATTATTTTGTATATCAATGATTTAGATGACGGAATCGATGGATTTGTGGCCAGGTTTGTGTACGATATAAAGATAGGTGAGGGCCACTTGGTGTTGAGGAAGCAGGAAGTCTGCAGAAGGAATTAGACAGATCAGGAGAATGAGCAAAGAAGTGGCAGATGGAATACGGTATCAGGAAGTATATGGTGATGCACTGTGGTAGAAGGAATAACGGCATAGACTATTCTCTGAACGAGAGAAATCCAGAAATCGGTGCAAAGAGACTTGGGAGTCCTCGCGTAGGATTCCCTAAAGGTTAAGGAAGGCAAATGTAATGTCAGCGTTCATTTTGAGAGGACGAAAATATAAAAGCAATGATATAATGTTGAGGCATTGGTCAGACTGCACTTGGAGCACTGTGAGCAGTTTTCAAGCAAAGTTCAAAGCACATTCATTCTCAAAGTACGTATACAGTACACCACCTTGAGTTTTATATCCCAACAGCC
Source organism: Hypanus sabinus (assembly GCF_030144855.1). Classification (NCBI taxonomy): domain Eukaryota; kingdom Metazoa; phylum Chordata; class Chondrichthyes; order Myliobatiformes; family Dasyatidae; genus Hypanus; species Hypanus sabinus. The sequence goes on from NC_082706.1 coordinate 190,147,935, forward strand.
ACGAAACAAAGAAACCCAAAAGAACCCATTTAAAAAAAAATGTCAAACACCTAACATGCAGAGAAAAAGACAGTCCGTCCTCAGACCCTTAGCTCAGCACAGAGCATCAAGCTGAACCAGTCTGTCCCTCACCTCGGACCCTGGCACCCTGACCTTTTCACTCTGGCCCAACGCCCAAGTCGTTTTCCAAGCATCATGTTCAGTCACTTCTGTATGATCTGGGGCCTGGACTGCACCGCCTCGACTTCGCCTATACCTGACCTTTTCGCTTTGGCCCAGTGCTTAAATTACTTGAAGCTTGGGCCTTCCTTGCGCCTGGCAACAGGCATGCTGTCTCGCCTCAGTTCTGCCACATCAAATTGCCTCGAAGTCCAAAGGAAAGTTACAGGCTATTGTTTGCGGTGATCATTTCCCATAGAAAGAATGATTAACAAAGTATCTAGTTCTTTTCCGTGTTTCATCGGCCACTAGCCAGAAGTTGCTGAGATTCACCAGCACCATCTTATACTGGATAAAACCGTTTTGAGTCTCTTATCTGAGAAAGGAGAGGCTGGCACTGGAGAGCGTCCAGAGAAGGCTCACGAGAATGATTCCGGGAAAGAAAGGGTTAACATATGAGGAGCTTTTGATGGCTCTGGGCCTGTACTCACTGGAGTTTAGAAGAATGAGAGAGGATCTCATTGAATGCTGCTGAATATTGAAAGGCCTGTAGGATGTTTTCTATAATGGGGGAGTCTAGGAGCAGAGCGCACAGCCTCAGGCTAGAAGGACATCCCTTTAGCAGAGATGAGGAGAAACTTCTTTAGCTAGAAGGTGGTGAATCTGTGGAATTCATTGCCATTAATGGCTGTGGAGACCAGGTCATTAGGTATACTTACGAGGATTTGGAGAGGTTCTTGATTAGTAAACATGTCAAAGGTTTTAGGGGTGCGGGGGAAGGAATGGGCTTGGAGGAATGGTGGAGACTTGATAGGCCAAATGACCGAATTCTGCTTCTGTCTTTTATAGTGTAGATTTAAGGTGGGGGGGGGGGAGGAAAGTTTAAAGATTTGCAAAGCTTTTACATAGACAGTAATAGATTCCTGGAATGTATTGCCATAGGGGTTTGCAGGAGTGGGGTTGTGATGGTGGAAGTAAGGTTTAAGAGACATTTAGCCATGTACATATGCAAATGCAGGAAAAAGATATATCATGTGCAGGCAGATGGGATTAGTTTAATTTTACATCATGGTCAGCACAGACATTGTGGGCAGAAGGGCTTGTTCCTGTACCGTTCTTCCATTTTTCAAAAAAAAACAAAGCACCTACGGAAGACTGTTAAATAGAAAATAATCTTATTTCATGAAGTATAATTACAAAATGTGACAAGTGACAACTTAAATGAACATTCAGAAATATTTCACATTTCAGTTACATTTTGGATTTATTTAAAAAGCTTTGTTTAAATATATTCCTTCAAGTTATCACAGAAATTTTAGAATTAAAAATTAATGATCATTAATTTAGTGTTTTTAGAGACATAATTTGCATATTATATGACAAGTATAATTTCCCTCCGATCTTCTAATCCCAATCCCGAGTCATCATTTAGGTTAACACTATTACTCCCTCTTGGATAACCTCTGTAATGTTCATATGGGTAGTTCCCATGGAAACTCTTCATCTCATAAAAGCTACGCATTCCATTTGCTTTGTCCTGTAATCTGTCTGAGAGTATGAAACAAAAAAAAGTGTTGGTAAAAGTTTATTCAGATATTACCACAACAATACCCATACCCAGTGTCAAATGTCTAAGCTAATGTTCAGCAGGGAAGTGGATATTCCAGCCTCATCTTCTTCAAAGTCATGTGAATCAGTGATAACATCCTCACAGGACCCAGGAACAGGCAATATGCTTTGATGCCACATCCACTGTTGAATCAGTATTACTAATTCAGAATATAATTTAAATAAAATGATGTATGGGAGCTATCCTCTTCAGCATAGCGATGTGCATATTGAGCTAAATGTGCACAAGACTGGATACTTAAGATTCAATAAAGATAAAATGTAACAATTTAATAAAAAAGATGATCCAGATTTTAAAAAGATAACTAAGAACAAACTATGATATGTTAATTACTGTTTAAAAAAAACATATTTGAATTTTAAAGATTACAAAATGAGGTTCCCTAAGCAGCTACCTGAAATTCAAAACATCACCCTCCACTCAGACTTTTCTTCAATATATCTTAAGCACTGGCAGGCTTTGTGTTGAATTACTTAAATATTTTTGTAAATTAAAGAATGTGTACCTCAAGGTCTACAACAACGTCTATGTCTGCAGTCTTCTTCCAGCTTGTTTTTCTTAAACAGCTGTTTGTTCCTCTTACAGACTCAAATTTATATTCCCACTCGCCTCAGTGAGATCTCCTGGAAATTTGCAGTTCATCTTTGCTGTACTCCACTTGCTCTGACTGCCTTCAGTCTGCTTGCTACTGCAGAGACGTTACTTCCTCAATCAATTTTGCTCCCCCCACCCCCACGAGACCATGGCTAACGGGGACAAACCACCCTCCTGTGTCCAAATCATTTTTGTCAAAAATAAGCTACCGGAGAAATTATTAAAATCACAAATACAGCAACAGAAAAAAATCATTACCTAGTTCACATGGGTTTATTAGATTCTTCCAGCTGTAATGCATTACAAAAATAATTAGTTAGTGATCTGGCAAATATAACTATTCAATTTTTAAACCATCAACATATTTAATCTCTAGAACTGTTTCATTTTTTTTTACCCTTTTCTTTAGTGACTACTGTTATTACTATTTCTGTGGCTATTTTGCTGGAGCCCAATTGCTGTTATTCTGCATTTTCTCTCTCTAATCTCATTAAGCTCTCTGATATATTTATGATAGCTATGGAAACTTTGTTTTTCTCTAGCTTAATTATCCAAAATATCTATAGGTTCCTTGTTCTTTATTTGACAAGATTAAAATCATTGATTTTACCAACAGTATTTCCACAGAACCGAGCTACTTTATAGGGAACTGTTTTCACCTAAAATTACATACAACTGATGACAAACCACATGTTATTAGTGTTCATTTTCAAAGAACATTTATAGTGTAGTAGTCTCCACTGATTAATTTGGCACCATTAGATAACTGATAACTGCATTCCGGGTAAATTGTCAATGCTAGCTGCATGACGCAAGTTTACAATTAACTGTCTTTAGAATTCATCTTGGAAATCTCAACAACAATGAAAACCACAATTCATTACCAAGAGATTAGTATTTTTTTTTGAGTTGAGGCTTAAACATTCTGAAGTCAGTTTTATGTGACTGATGAGAAACACAACATACATAAAGAAAGTTAAGGCAGACAACTGCCCATTATAGGGTGGGCAGCATGATTATTACAGCAAAATTTAATTTGAAAGATGAAGGTAGCAGGTTAAAGTGAGATTAGGAAAGGGGTAGAAAATTTATAAGATAGCCCTGCCAAAACAATGCTGGGAAAACTAGAACATACAAAAGGTTGAAACTCGAAGATGGAAGTCTGCAATTTTTTCATGATGCAGCAGTGCAACATTTTCATGTGCCTTGATTTCTCACCACAAGGGAACACGTTCTGCATAAAACAAATCTTAAATGAAAAGTTCATTTCATGGTTGCATTCATTTCTTTGCATCCCATGTATAAATCTACTCCATAGATTATTGAATTCCTATTTTACGCCTACGATTTTACTAACTGATTCATTGCATCCAAGGCAGAGTTAGAAAATGTGCTACTTTTCCCCATTTGAGGAGCAGGCTTTCCAATATAGACACCTTTAAATTAAGAGAGTTATATTATGCTATATTTTTCAGAAGAAAAAACTCATCTGATGTTTTAAATTAGTATATAATTTAAAAAATATACCCTCATTTAATTATTAACAATCAGAAAAAATGGTCATCAATATAATTAAAGCAATAAGCAGTAACACTTTGGAAAAACAATTTACTGAACAGCTTAAAATAAATGCAGAGTTATCTACATTAATGTATATTTAAAAAAGGGACCATATGATTTTTCCATCCAACACCAGGAAGTGTCAAACAAAGTGCACAATTCAAATAACTAAAGCATATTATATAGAACGTAAACACTTACAACCAAAATGTGATATTCCATATATATATATCATTCTCTAAAAACACAAAGCAATGCTGACAGAAATCAAGAGACATCAGTGCTAAAGTGTGGATAACAAAGTGGGACATTGGAGGCAAGACAGATTGTAGGCATATATGTGGCCCTTGACTATCAAAGTATGTATGTAATATGCAACCTGAAAGAGAAGTTGAAGCTTAATGGTATACCGTACATACTTTCAAAATTCAAAGTAAATTTATCAAAGTACATATATGTCACAGTATACAACAATGAGGTTCTTTTATTTGTGGGCATACTCAATAAATCCATAATAGAATAACCATCATAGAATCAATGAAAGACTGCACCAAACTAGGTGTTCAACCATTGTGCAACTTGAAAAAGAAAAATAATCATAAGCAATAAATAACACAAGATGAAGAGTATTTGAAAGTGAGTCCATAGGTTGTGGGAACATTTCAGTGATGGGGCAAGTGAAGCTGAGGGGTAGTAACTGTTCCTGAACCTGGTGGTGTGAGGCTTGTGGCTTCTTCCATACTGAGAAAATAGCATAACCCAGTTGGTGGGAGTCGCTGATGATGGATGCTGCTTTCCTGCGATAACACTCCGTGTAGATGAGCTCAATGGTGGGGAGGTGGCAACATCCACTACTTTTTGTATGAATTTCCATTCAAGGGCATTGGGGTTTTCATACCAAGCTTTGATACAGCCAGTCCACCACACATCTTCACAAGTTTGTTAAAGTATTAGGTACCATGCTGAATCTTTGCAAAGTCCTAAGAAAGTAGAGGTACTGCTGTGCTTTCCTTGTAATTGCACTTACATGCTGGGCTCAGGACAGGTCCTCTGAAATGATAACAGAGGAATTTAAAATGCTGATCTTCACCAGCTCTGATCCTCTGATGAGAAATGGCTCATGGACCTCTCTGGTTTTCTCCTCCTGAAATTAATAATCATCTCCATGGTCTTGTTCACATTACATAAGAGATTACTGTTGCAGCACTACTCAACCAGATTTTCAATCTCCCTCCTTTCTGCTGATTTACACTAACTTTGATTCAGCCAATGACAGTGATGTTATCAGCAAACTTGAAAATGGCATTAGAGCTGTGCTAAGCTAAAGTGTAAAGTGAGTAAAGCAGGGGCCTAAACACTCAGCCTTACGGTGCATCAGTGCTGATGGAGACTGTGGAGATGTTGTTGTTAATTAGGACTGACCGGGGTCTATAAGAGAGGAAATCGAGGGTCCAATTGCACAAAGAGGTATTGAGGCTAAGACCTTGAAGCTTATTGATTAGTCAAAAGCATCTGACAGCATTGAATGCTAAGCTGTAGTTGATAAAGAACATCCTGTTGTATAAATCATTGCTGTCCAGATGTTCCAGAGTTGAGTGAAGAGCCATTGAGATGGCATCTGCTGTGGACTTGTTGCATCCATAGGCAAATTGGAGTGGGTCCAAGTTGTTTCTCAGGAAGGAGTTGATATGTTTTATCACTAACCTCTCAAAAAAACTTCATCACTGTGGATGTACTGTAACTGCTACTTGAGGATAGCAAACTTTGAATAGCAATCGGCAGAAACTGATCATGTAAGTGCAGAGATACACATTGCTGGTGACTAGTAGGTGGTTATCAACTTCAAAGGTTCATTTTATTGTACAAGTCTTTATGTATAACACAACTTTGATATTTGTTTACTCCAGATAGTTATTAAATACAGAAAGGCGATGGGTGTTCATGAAAGAAAAGACATTAACTTCACTCCCCAACTCCCCCCCGGCATGAAAAAGACACAAAACTCAGAACCCAAAATGCACCCCTCACCAGCAGCAAAAGACAACCGCAAAATCAATAATCTTCTACATATAACAATCCCTGACCCACCTCACTCAGTAGGACCAAACCCCCAACACCCTCCACAAAAAATTAACAGATCACCCATGTGCCAATCGGCCACGGGAAAGAAAACACCAAAAATCTTAAAGAAACCAATATAAGGTACAGTCCAATAATCACATATATCTCAAAATATAGGAATGTCTATTCACTGCCTATGAGGAAAGCAGATGAATGAACTCAGACCTGCAGTAAAGAGTTACCGCCTAGTTGGGTCCTAATGCTGATCAGGGCTGAGTGCTGCCCACCTGGGGCCAAATGCACCCATCCAGCTGCTGACCATCTCGCACGTAGCCGTCGCTGACACCCTTTGCATTCACCTCAATGCTTCAGCCTTCCTCGCCACTTCGAGATGGAGCCAATCACAACCCTGTGCCTCATTTCTGGTCTTTCTCACAAGTCAGCATGTGTTCTTGGACCTTTTCCTGCCCCCCCCCCCCCCCATCTCTGATCTCCACAAGACAGCTCTCTGGACATGGCACAGCACTAGATTCTTCTGCTGGGACTTCAGGAGGACTCACACCTCTTGCCCTCCCCCCCACTTTACATCTACAGTACAGCAGTGGAAACTGCAAACAGTTTCAAAATCCTGGGAGTGCACATCACACACAACCTCTCATTGTCCCAGAACACATCCTACACAGTCAAGAAAGTTCACCAGTGCCTCTTCTATCTGATGAGGCTGAAGAGAGATTGATTTTGCACATCGACGCTCACGTCATTCTATAGATGCACTGTCGAGAGCATCCTGATAGCCGCATCATTGCTTTGTACAAAAACTACACTGCAGTGGACTTGAATGCCCTACAACGGGTAGTCAAAATTGCCCAATGCATCATCAGCCCCTGCCTTCCCACCATCATGGGCATATATACAGAGGGGTGCCAGAAAAAGCCCAGTAACATCAGGAAAGATCCCACCCACTGTGCTGATGGACTGTTTGTCCCACTCCCATCAGGGATGAGCTACATAACATCCACAACAAAGATAGATCCAGACTCAAAGATAGTTACTTTCCCCAAGCAGCAAAACTTATCAATACCTCCACCCTCTAACTCCACCACTATTTTACTATTTCTCAGCAGTAGGCTTCTGTACAAGCTAGTCTCGCTTTATGGACACAATATATAAAAGCTAGCTTATGTATTTGTATTTATTGCATTTTTATTATTGTGTTCTTTATCTTGAGTTTTTTTTTGCATTGCATCAGATCTAGAATAACAATTATTTTGTTCTCCTTGTGTGCTGGAAATTACATTAAACAACCTGGTATCTTGAAAGTGTGTAGAGATTGGTGACAAAGCAATAGGGCACAACACTGATAGAAGCAACAAGCCTTCATAAGCACTAATCAACTGGTGAATGAGCTGAATTCCATTATCAATTTTTCTTAATCATATTCTAGATGCATAGAAAAATACAAAAAGTTTATCCTTGTTTTGAACCAGAATTAAAGCTGCTTGGGAACTGCTGAAATGCTGACAAAACTGGACCTTAAAAAGCAGCAGACTTGAATCATTATAAACAATGAAAGTCTGACAAATTCTCGAGATTGTATATTTTTACCAGCAGCAGATATACAGTGTTCAGCAGTTAGCCAGTGTTGAAGCTTAAATGATAGATGGCCTAATAATCCTCCGTTTCACATACAATCCCCATCCTATGGTCCGAAATGATTTATAACATGTGCAAATATAGCTAGCAAGCTGTTGTGTATGTGGCCTGGTTACACAACAATGCTATTAATAAAAATGCTGGAGACAGGAGCTAAGTTTCCTGGTTCTTTACTGGCAGAATCCGAACTCAACACACACGTACAGATCAATATGCGCCTAAAAGCGCATTCAATGACATGTTACTAAAACATAAAGTAGTCCCTTATTATACTGTAGGCTAGACAGTACACAAGCATTTCTTATTTTTTCCATTAGAACTGCAATTTATTAATTATGGTAGGAGGAAGAAGATGCTTAAATTTGAAATCTATAACCATGCGAAGTTTCTTTCTCTGCATGTAATTTTGTTATCCACATGAAATCTACTTTCTGAAAACTGCAGCCTATCTTGTGGTGCAGGATTTTATAACTACGTGCATCAACCAATAACCTTTAATTGTCCAAAAGTTGTGAGCTCCTTCCATTCCTTACAAAACAGCTGCATTCCAAGAACAAAGTCATCTCTTTGTCTAACTGAGTATTGATTTATAAAACAGTGACCAGGAAACCACAAGTTGTTTTAAGCATCTCCAACTATAGGCTAGCCTGAAGTTCCTGGCCATGGTCACCATAACAGCTATTGACAATGCAATACTTTTCCTTCTATGAACTTACAGTTCTGGATGCAGATGCCAAGTGGACATTCTTTCTGAAGTTCAGCACTTTTCTGTGCCAGGGTTCAAGTAGGCAATTTCTCCCCAAACTCTTTGGAAGGCATGGCTTCCTCTTCCCACTGTTCTTGAAGCTTGGTTATCTTTGTATGTCCTCCACTCATCTGCCTGGTTCGGCTGTATCCCAAGAGCTACTATTGCTCCTATATGGCAATATCTGGTATTCTGAAGCCTTCTAGCCAGAATTGTGTTTCTTAAGCCATGAAGCACTCTCAAGATCCAAGTAGATATTAAGAACTAGAAATTACCCGATCATCATACTGCCGTGTCAGTGGTTGAGAATCGACTAATAACACAGGTGGAAGTGTGGTGGGATGGTGGGGAGTAATGTGGAAAACAAACAATCCTGAACTCATATTAAGGGAAGGTGATAGTTGGAATGTTGCCTTCCAAAGCACGGAGTGACCACTCCCCGCTGAACATCGATGGCTCCTCGGTAGAGATCGTTAAGAGCACTAAATTCCTTGCTGTTCACCTGGCGGAGAATCTCACCTGGTCCCTCAACACCAGCTCCATAGCAAAGAAAGCCCAGCAGCATCTCTACTTTCTGTGAAGGCTGAGGAAAGTCCATCTTCCACCCCCCCATCCTCATCATATTCTACAGGGGTTGTATTGAGAGCATTCTGAGCAGATGTATTACTGCCTGGTTCGGAAATTGCACCATCTTGGATCGCAAGACCCTGCAGCGGATAGTGAGGTCAGCTGGGATGATCATCGGGGTCTCTCTTCCCGTCTTCCCGCCATTACAGAAATTTACATTACACGCTGCATCCGCAACGCAAACAGCATTATGAAGGACCCCATGCACCCCCTAATACAAACTCTTCTCCATCCTGCCATCTGGGAAAAGGCACCAAAGCAGTCGGGCTCTCACAACCAGACAATGAAACAGTTTCTTCCACCAAGCTATCAGGCTCCTCAATACCCAGCGCCTGGCTTGACACCTTGCCCTATTGTCCTTTTTATTATTTATTGTAATACCTGCACTCTTTTGTGCACTTTATGCAGTCCTGGGTAGGTCTGTAGTCTAGTGTAGTTGTTGTGTTTTTTCCTGTGTTGTTTTTTTTTTAAACGTAGTTCAGTCTAGTTTTTGTAATGTGTCATGTAACACCATAGTCCTGAAAAACATTTTCTCATTTTTACTGTGTACTGTACCAGCAGTTATGGTCGAAATGACAGTAAAAGTGACTTGACTTGACTTGACAAAGTGACTCTATTGGTGAAAGTTGCCATTGGATTGTCTCATGAAATACATTTGGTAGGCAAAAGCAGTGCACATGCTAACATGTTTACTAAAACAACCTCCAGTAAGACTGAACTATAAACACGTGAATGTGCACATTGAACGAATGTCCACAACAAATTTGTCATCTACAATGCATAAAGTACAAGGATCTAAGATTTTCAGTACCTATTGAAATATATAAAATTCAGGACATAATACTGTCAAATGAACAATGTTCTGAATCAATTATAGTTTCCTGATTCAAGAATGAAAATTTCCTTGTATATTATGATTGTATAAGACATTTTTGTTTTCATTGTTCCTCTCAAATCACTGAGTTATATTGTAGCCAGTAGGTACCAGTATTTCAAATCTCTAACATCCTATGCCACTCAATGATGTAGCCTTGTGTCCTTGATTGCATATGTGCCTATAGTGGAAGGGGTTTTGGTTCCAAATCTTGCTGTTTATTTTGGTGTGCACACTAAAATTTATCATGATAGTGTAGAATCTGGCACCTCCATTAAGCTTCAAACACCAAATATGGTCTTTTAATAGTTCTGTCAATGACTATATCCCATTAAGAGTTTGATAATTGGTATGTCACCCAAGTCTAACAAACTTATGCAGATGTACCGTGGAGAGCCTTCTGACTAGCTGCATCACTGTCTGGTATGGAGGTGACAATGTATAAGATCAAGGCTTCTGATGGTTGTAGACTCAGCCAATTCCATCATGAGCACAAGTCTCCCCACCATCAAGGTCAGCTTCCAAAGGCGGCATCCATCATTAAGGACTTCCACCATCCGGGACATGTCTTCTTTTATAATCATCAGTGAGGTGGTAAGGAGCCTGAAGACCCATACTCAATGTGTTAGGAACATCTTTTTCCCCCAATGTGCCACTGATTTCTGAACAGTCCATGAACACTACCTCGTGAATACTCTTTTTGAACTATTTATGTATGTTTATTGTAACTTATAGCAATTTGTTATGCCTGCAATGCACTGCACCCTAAAACAACAAATTTTACAACTTAAGTCAATGACAATAAACCTGTTTCTGATTTCTAGGCAGTCCCTATGGGATTTAGTAAACCTCCATTCCAGGGAAGAGGGTGCTTGAGGAAGCAGATAGAGTTTTGTTATTTGGTAGGTAAATATATTTGCCATCCTTTTGTTGCCTTATGAATGAAATGAAATAGCTGAAACTTTGGCCTTGATGCATGCTAAGTTCTTCAAAGTGCACCATTCAGTGGTCCCCCTCTCCCTCTCATCCAAGGAGATTCCCATCCAAGGATGCCTTGGATCCTTGAGAGAGAAGGAGAAATTAAAGGGAGGAGGGCATAGAGAGCAAAGGGAGCTGCACAGCAATCCTAAGAGTAGCTTCACTATATCTTATTATCTCCCTCCAAAGAGTTTCTGTATTGTATCGGACTTCCTGAACTTAGAAGATCCATCTGTTGTGCAACATCTATCATTTGTTAACAGAAACATTAAAATATTAGAGTTAAATATTTGTCATTTATTAAAGATTCTGCTTTATTATATTGAATAGTATGAACTCGATTCATAAATGATTCAGTGGATCAATTCAGGACCTTACATATCATTCAGATTATGCCTGTTCTGTACCATATGTTCTTTCAAAATTGATTTAGTTATAGATTGTACAAGTAATATCAAAAAGATAGCAGACAAAATAGCATGAAGTGTAACATTGTCAATGAGCACAAGAGCAAGAGCTACTAAGCAGAGAAATCAATAACAGTGTATGTGACACACATAAGGTAGTTGTTACCTTAGTGTCACTTAAGTCCTGATTTCAACAAAATTCTGCCCTTAGGATTGTCTTGCCTTTATCTGATGAGACTTGGGACTCTATTCTCAAATCGGTTAATTCAACCTCTCTTGGTGCTCACCATTGCCTTTTACAGTTTAAGATTGTTCCTAGAGCCCATATATCTAAATCTAAATTATCTCGATTTTACCCTAATATTAGTCCACTTTGTGATAAATGCAAAAGGGGCGAGGCCTCTCTTATTCATATGTATTGGTCCTGTCCTAGCTTAGAGAAATTTTGGAAAGGTGTCTTCATAACTTTATCCTATATTCTGAATCTCCACTTAGAACCTAACCCTTTAATTGCTTTGTTTCGTCTTTTGGGTGAGACAGATATACGTTTGAGTTCGACTAAGTGTCGAATATTATCTTTTGCTTCTCTCCTGGCTAGACGTTTAATCCTCCTTAGATGGAGAGAAGTTGCCCCGCCCGCGCATGCTCAATAGCTTAATGATATTATGTCCTGCTTAGACCTTGAAAAAAATTCATTTTTCAGTTCTTAATTTGGATATAAAGTTCCATAAGGTCTGGGGACCTTTTATTGAGTACTTTCATAACCTTCTTCTTAATTAAGGTTTTTTTTCAGTCCCTTGCTTTCAGCTTTTTTTTTGGTAGTAGGCATTATTATCTTCTGTTTTCAAGTGTATTTACAGTTTTGGGGGTTTGAATGTCCTGATTTATATTCTCTATGTTGTGGTTGGTCTGGAGTTTTTTTTTGTTGTGGGGCTTGGGGAGGATACTAACTTTACATGACTTCAATTTGGGTGCTTTCTCGATTGTCTTTTTCTCGATTGTCTTTTTATATTACTATTGCATGCTTATTTTTGCACTGTATTAATTTTCTTCATTTTGGTTTGGGGTTTTTTCCTATCTGTAGTGTTGTAGAAAATGCATTAAAAAAAACAATAACAGAAGGATTGTCTTGTAACATCGTTTTTAGAATTGCGAAGTTTCAATAAAAGTTAGAAACAAATTAACAAAGGAAAATTGAAACTTTTCAAACTAAGGTGCAAACTACATGAACTTGCTATTTAGGGAATCACTACAATCAAGTACATGTACTGACATCCATTACTTGATTTTGGCAAGTATATTTGTGATCCACAGCAAAACAAACAGCAGTTGTCTAGTGCTTTCAACATACTAAATCATCACAAGAATGTTAGCAAACAACATCTGACACCAAACTACACGAGATGAAATAGGAAATAGATTAGAGCACTTAATCCCATGAGCCATTATATGAGGTCATGGGTTATGTATGATCCAATGCTAATGTGTCTCAAAGTTTTAAATTAAAAGCTTATCTGGCATCAGTTGCCAAATGTAAGAGAGTTCCAAACTTCTACCCCCTTGGCGTTTTAAAATTTCTGCTAACTTCACTCTTTTCATATCTTGGTATAGACTCCCCAATAGGCTAAAGCATTTTCTTCATCTCTCTTTTTCAGGTTGCCAATCTCTTACAATTTTGATTTTAAAAATTCTCAGTCTTCTGAATTGAAAGGAGCACAACCCCAGTTAATGAAGCCCCTTCTTGAAATTTAAACTTTGGATTTGAGGCTTTAACATGAAAGGGTTTGAGCAGATTTGCAGCTGCAGATTTATAATTAACATTTTGATATTTTTTAAACAATTAAAGAACAATTCCAAAAAATCCCATTGATAGTAAAATAATTTGTGTCTGCACTTTCAGATACCATTTACACATAATTCTGTTATTAGCATTGTTAATAATCTGCTATTGTTACTACAAAAGTACAATACATTAAAGAATCAGAAATCATAGTGCATAGGAGAGATAAAGAATGGCACAGATGCATTTTCCTATCTTCTCATTTGCGTTATTCTCTTTTTATAGATAGCTCTTGAACTGTTATACAAGCCTGATTTTAATGTCAGAATTAAGAAAAAACACACGATATGAATTGAGATTGTGAAATTATAAACAAAATGTCAAATATACTTCATTTGAAAGCCATTGAAAATGCATTCTCAAATAAAATACAGAATCTTACAAACATCCTGAAATCTCTATTGCGTTTTAAAAACACACAAAAAAAAATCAGTATCTTATTTTTGACTAATCAGAAGCATATCACACTTAAAATTAGTGAAATAGATCTAATGATCTCCATTCAATTCTCAACACAAAGGAGGCTGAATGTTTACATCCTTTGCCAGTGATCTACAGCATGACAATATGCCCTGGCTAAAATAGCTGACTATTTTTCAGAAAAAAAAGGCAGCAATAACCAGTTTCTGCTTATATCCCGCAGCATTGGTTTAAAACTCCACTGCAAAAGTGACTTCTGTGTCTCTCAAGATTAATATTGGAATCTAGGTGGACTCTTCCTTTTCCCCACCCCAACATGGGATTCAAAAAAGTTATCTAATGTTATCATTTCCTTGGGAGGGAAAAAAGTACTCTTCAAATAAGTTCCATGAAAGAATAAAACACAAACTGCTTCTTTCAACATAGATACTGCTTGACCTGTAGAGTATTTCCAACATCAACTTTTATTTCACATATTCTGCATTTAGATTATTTTTCTTTGTCAAGAAAAGTGTTCACTTTTCTTTTATGAAAACAAAAAAAACTTTCAACTCTATCATAAATCATTGACTATACTACATTTTAATGCAAAGTGCAGAATCTCCCAATGGGACTAGTCTGCTCTGTTGTGATAATTACTACCAAATAAATTACAAAATATGTAAATTAGTACATTAGTATAAAAAACAGACTAAAAAACAAAACTATGGTTTCACCCTTCTCTAATTATTTTTAAATACATATGCAAACTATTTTGTTAGTGTTGTTAGCAAAGTAAGATTCTAGTCTTGAAAATGCCACATCTCACAATGTAACAGGCTCAAAATGATAGTGCATATCTGCCTTATGAAAATGTAGTTAGATGTTTTTCAGAAGGTACTGAACAAAATGCACATATAATACCTCATCTAAGTCTTACAACTGTGTTGTTGAAGTAATTATTAGAACTATATAAACAATTTCTCCCTAAATGATTTGAAGATAATTTAAGTTCCAAATTACTTATTTCAGAAATCATTTGAAATAATTACAAAAAATTGCAAAGTAGTATTTGATTGCCTATGTAGCTTAACACTTAATCTTAAAATGGATAATATATACATTCACATTTTTAGAATGCTTTGTAAAAGCTTGCTTTTATTGTCTATATAGTTTTAATTATTACATCAGTTAAAAATGGAAAGGCTTGCTCTCTGTAGATTAGAACCAGTTTTTGATTTATGACTGAAACAGAGCAGTTGAAAAAACCTTTTCAGATGGTAAGAAAACAAGGCTTAAATACTTACCTTAGCATTTAAAGGAAAATGGAAGTTTCATGGTTGCTTTTATGGTTATTTCTAAATTTGTTTTAATGAAGAAGATAATTAACATTTATGTAAACTGTATTTAAAAGGAGAATTAGCTGTTATGTTAATATTTGCAAAATGGGAGCACAGATGAAAACAAAAATGCGTAAACAAAAGACACTTGCAAGAAATGCATTCATTTTTTTGTATTGTGTTATAACTTTAAAAGTTTCCCTTGTTTTTCATGCTCCCAAGCATCAGCAATTTTATCAATTCAAAAGATAATTATTTTATTAAAAACTGAATTAGGTAACCAGACGTGCTCTCTACCAGGAGCGAGTAGTACTTCTTCATCTAACTTTATGTATATCTACCTTAGAAGCTGTCCATACGTACACAACCAGCAAAACGAAAATTAGTTGAGGGTTTTTTTTTTATTTCTCCCCCTTAAAAAAGTTATTAAGTCAAGATGGATGGTGGAATTTGATAGTAATCACCATCATGTTCTGCAAGGATCAATATTTGTTTCTAACTAAATTGCAATGACATTTTCCCCCTCGTATTTGAATATTAATGTATGAATTTTTAGGTAGGGACAACTACCAATTATAGTTAGATATGGTATACAGTGTAGATAACTTCGAGAACAAGAACACCACAGATAGAAAAATAATGTTCTTTTATTAGCAATATTTGAACTGCATTGAGAATAATATTGTCATTAATATTACAGCTTATGGTTTTGACATGAAATAATTTATTCGCACAAGTTACTTGAATATAAAAATATACGCCTTAAATTGAAATAATCCGTTTGTGTTTTAAACTTTCACACAATGCTGTGATGCTAGACGGATTGTTTCATACCATTGATATAAACATTGTTATGATACATGAACAATTTGTTTCTTTGATAGCAAGGAGCTGTTATTTACACAAGGTCAACGCAACTTCGATGTTTTTCTATAACATTATCTAAGGGGCAATAACTGTTGGTATTTATTTTCCACAAATTACTTATCAGAGTTGTGGACGTCGGTTTATGTATGTTTATATCGTTTATGTTTAAAATCTTTTTATAGTTGAAAGGCATCACTGGGGACATCAGCCTTAATGCGTTGTTTAACTTGTTTTAGTCCATTTAAAAGTGCATGGACAGGGTGCAATTTATACAATCAAATTTACTGCGTATTACTGCAGTAAGTAATTTCTGAAGAAGAAAGACTTGAAGTTACTCACTTTATAGTGAAGTACTCCGGCGTGGCGATGAGCACTAAGAAGCCCAATTTCAATTATCACTTTTAACGTCAAAGCAAATTGTTCACCAGTCGCCTCCCCAGCAACGATGATACTACGTTAAGATCCAGAGGATAAGTGATTTGAATAAGGGGAAATAAAGCATCATCATTAGCCAAGGCTGCTGCCGACGGAGTGGCTCTTCAAAATGGAGGGCGCAGCAAGCTGGCCTTTGCTCGGGGGTCTCCGGGCTCCGCTTTCCGGGGAGCCCCGTTAGGGGAGCACGGTGCCGCATGCGCTCCCTCCGCCGGCTTTGGCCAAACCCAGCCACCCGTCTCGACTCAGGCGAGGCTCGGACCAGACGAAGCACCTCCACATCGTGCCGCGGTCGAAAGCCGGGTCAATGAGAGCATGTTTCATGTAACTCGTTCATTATCCTGACCGAAGCGCCGAATGAAGCCCCGTGTTTATAGGAGGGCCGCCCGGCAGCGACTGCCCAGACTCCGCCGTTGCTAGGAGACGGAGTGGGCTCCCTCCTCGCCGCTGCAGGATGGCGGCATTGCCCGAAACTCTCCCCTCCTCCGACGGCGAGTTCCACCCCCCCTCCCTCCCCGCTCCCAGTTTGCCCCCCGACGTTCGGGAAGCAGAGGTTTATCTGTCCCCACCGCCTGGTCTCGTATTTTATCTTTTACAATGGGTGCATACGCCACACATCACATAAAGACGACGAGTTAGAACAGTTGCAGGAAAAGGGTCCCATCGTTTTGCAGTAATTTTATGAAGAAAAAATAAACACCTGAGTTTGTTAGATATCACCACGCTGTCACCCAGCGTTTTAAACTCTCAAATAACAAACTACTTTGGTGTAATTACATTGTTTTCTTGGTACAAAGGGAGAGATGCTTAAGCATCTCCCTGCCTAATTAATCCACTTTGTCATCAAGATATAACCACGTTTAGACTCATGTCTATTTTTGTAATGTGTCACATACTCACCCTTGAATTTTATGAAGACCAACTCCGTGGATTGGGGTTACCACGAGATTTGTATTTGTTTCTTCGCCATGCTGGATACGGGAATATGCTCAGCTCATAACCTTTTTTTAACTGCATTAAAAAAAAACACATTCAGCAAAGTAAAAGGCACCCGAATACATTAAATCATTTTCTTATCTGTTTATTCCATTGATGACATCGGCAAATTTTAAAACTTTTTTTCTCTTTAACCATTGCATATGGTTCCCAGCGGATTCGTCACTTTATCCAAATCTCTTGCTGTCAAATCATTGTGAGTCATCTTCATAATGTGTTCAAGTGTCTTTGTGTATATAAACTGAATAACAAGGTCATTTAGGAACTGAGCTTTGAAGCATCTTTTAAGATATGAAAGAGTTTATTAGTGTTTTATTGTTTTGCTCTAATGTTGCAAAATACCAGAATTTATTTTGTTTTTGTCAAATCTATTTATTTATTTGTTGAGATATAGCATGGAAAAGGCCTTTCCTGCCCTTCAATTAACCTACCAACTGTTATATCTTTGGACTGTAGGAGGAAATAGGAGCACCAAGAGGACCCCCCCCCCCCCCCCCCCCCGCCCGCCTCCTCCTCCCCGTGCAGTCATGGGGAGAACATACCAACTTATAGACAGTGGGAAGAATTTTTGCATTTATTTTGTGTACAATGTATTTCAGTGCTGATTCTCAATATTCCTAGATTTCAGAGCTTTAAAAGGGATGGGGAGGGGGGGAGGGGAGGAGTGGTGGCATTACTGGTCAGGGATACTATTACTGCTACAGAAAGGGTGGATAATGTAGCAGGATCCTCTTTTGAGTCGGTATGGGTGGAAGTCAGGAACAGGAAGGGAGCAGTGACTCTACTGGGGGTATTCTATAGGCCCCCTGGTAGCAGCAAAGATACTAAGGAGCAGATTGGGAGGCAGATTTGGGAAAGGTGCAAAAATAACAGGGTTGTTATCATGAGTGACTTTAACTTCCCTAATATTGATTGACACTTGATTTGTTCCAAGGGTTTAGATGGGGCAGTGTTTGTTAAGTGTGTCCAGCATGGATTCCTGTCACAGTATGTTGACAGGCCGACTAGGGGGAATGCCATACTAGATCCAGTATTAGGTAACGAACTGGGTCAGGTCACAGATCTATCAGTGGGTGAGCATCTGGGGGACAGTGATCACCGTTCCCTGACCTTTAGCATTATCATGGAAAAGGATAGAATCAGAGAGGACAGGAAAATTTTTAATTGGGGAAGGGCAAATTATGAGGCTATAAGGCTAGAACTTGTGGGTGTGAATTGGGATGATGTTTTTGCAGGGAAATGTACTATGGATATGTGGTTGATGTTTAAGGATCTCTTGCAGAAAGTTAGGGATAAATTTGTCCCGGTGAGGAAGATAAAGAATGGTAGGGTGAAGGAACCATGGGTGACAAGAGAAGTGGAAAATCTAGTCAGGTGGAAGAAGGCAGCATACATGAGGTTTAGGAAGCAAGGATCAGATGGGTCAATTGAGGAATATAAGGTAGCAAGAAAGGAGATAAGAAGGGGCTGAGAAGAGCAAGAAGGGGGCATGAGAAGGCCTTGGCGAGTAGGGTAAAGGAAAATCCCAAGGCATTCTTCAATTATGTGAAGAACAAAAGGATGACAGGAGTGAAGGTAGGACCAATTAGAGATAAAAATGGGAAGATGTGCCTGGAGGCTGTGGAAGTGAGCAAAGTCCTCAATGAATACTTCTCTTCAGTATTCCCCAATGAGAGGGAACTTGAGGACGATGAGGACAATATGAGTGAGGTTGATGTTCTGGAGAATGTTGATATTAAGGGAGAGGAGGTGTTGGAGTTGTTAAAATACGTTAGGACAGATAAGTCCCCGGGGCCTGATGGAATATTTCCCAGGCTGCTCCACAAGGCGAGAGAAGAGATTGCTGAGCCTCTGGCTAGGATCTTTATATCCTCATTGTCCACGGGAATGGTGCCGGAGGATTGGAGGGAAGAAAATGTTGTCCCCTTGTTCAAAGAAGGTAGTAGGGATAGTCCAGGTAATTATAGACCAGTGAGCCTTATGTCTGTGGTGGGAAAGCTGTTGGGAAAGATTCTTAGAGATAGGATCTATGGGCATTTAGAGAATCATGGTCTGATCAGGGACAGTCAACATGGCTTTGTGAAGGTAGATCATGTCTAACAAGCCTAATAGAGTTCTTTGAGGAGGTGCCCAGGCATATAGTTCAGAGTAGTGCAGTGGATGTGATCTACTTGGATTTTAGTAAGGCATTTGACAAGGTTCCACACGGTAGGCTTATTCAGAAAGTCAGAAGGCATGGGATCCAGGGAAGTTTGGCCAGGTGGATTCAGAATTGGCTTGCCTGCAGAAGGCAGAGGGTCATGGTCGAGGGAGTACATTCAGATTGGTGGGTTGTGACTAGTGGTGTCCCACAAGGATCTGTTCTGGGACCTCTACTTTTCATGATTTTTATTAACGAACTGGACGTGGGGGTTGAAGGGTGGGTTGGCAAGTTTGCAGATGACACAAAGGTTGTTTGGTGTTGTAGATAGTGTAGAGAATTGTCGAAGATTGCAGAGAGCCATTGATAGGATGCAGAAGTGGGCTGAGAAGTGGCAGATGGAGTTCAACCCAGAGAAGTGTGAGGTGGTACACTTTGGAAGGACAAACTCCAAGGCAGAGTATAAAGTAAATGGCAGGACACTTGGTAGTGTGGAGGAGCAGAGAGATCTGGGGGTACATGTCCACAGATCCCTGAAAGTTGCCTCACAGGTAGATAGGGTAGTTAAGAAAGCTTATGGAGTGTTAGCTTTCATAAGTTGAGGGATAGAGTTTAAGAGACACGATGTAATGATGCAGCTCTATAAAACTCTGGTTAGGCCACACTTGGAGTACTGTGTCCAGTTCTGGTCGCCTCACTATAGGAAGGATGGGGAAGCATTGGAAAGAGTATAGAGGAGATTTACCAGGACGCTGCCTATTTTAGAGTGTATGCATTATGATCAGAGATTAAGGAGCTAGGGCTTTACTCTTTGGAGAGAAGGAAAATGAGAGGAGACATGATAGAGGTGTACAAGGTATTAGGAGGAAGAGACAGAGTGGACAGCCAGTGCCTCTTCCCCAGGGCACCACTGCTCAGTACAAGAGGACATGGCTTTAAGGTAAGGGGAGGGAAGTTCAAGGGGGATATTAGAGGAAGGTTTTTCACTCAGAGAGTGGTTGGTGCGTGGAATGCACTGCCTGAGTCAGTGGTGGAGGCAGATATACTAGTGAAGTTTAAGAGACTACTAAACAGGTATATGGAGGAATTTAAGGTGGAGGGTTATATGAGAGGCAGTGTTTGAGGGTCGGCACAACATTGTGGGCCGAAGGGCCTGTAATGTGCTGTACTATTCTATGTTCTATGTTCTAAAACTCATTTCAGAATGTACTTTAAAAAGCTTGTCAATAACATGCAGTGGGGAGAAAAAGTTGTTTTGGTTAGTCACCTTGATCACAGCAACTGAAAGCACACTTTTGAAGAAATGTGACACAGGTTTTTCAAGGGAAATATTGCAAGCTCTGTCATATCTGTACTTGAGTTGCAGCTGACACTGACAGAACCATATATTGTACATCCTTTGTTGTCCTTACAAAGTAATGCTGGGATTTATTTTCTTTTGAATTGCTGACTTCAGTCGATGGTCTACAATGGTGAAATTTTGAAATTTCAGTATTGGGGTCAGAATAATTAATTACAACGGGCCATGAACATGGAACAGGTAATCCTTGTATGATCTTTTATTAGAGATTGTGATTGATATCTCACCTGATAGCATCAACTGTCTACAATGTACAAACATTTGTACATTCTGCATTGTCAAGTCTCTGAGCCAAGACCAATACTTGATTGTGGTTTAGTGAAAAAGGAGAAATCGGCAGTAGCTGTGTTGTAATTTCCTGACAGCAAACTTCTTGCCTTAATTTGTCTCCAATTCTTCAGACATCCTGTGTTTTTGTTTCAATTTTCAGATTATGGGCATTACTGACAGGTCAGCTTTATTGTCTATTATCAATTCCTCTGGAGAAGGTGGTGATGAACTATTTTCTTGAACTGCTTTAATCCTTTTGGGGTTCTTAAGTCCCATCTTGCTAATCAGGGAGTCTAGCAGTATATCTTAGGTATGCTACACACTACAGCAAATGATGTTGTTGGGCAAAAATAGAGCAAGTCACTTTGTCCCGAATAGAGCTAAGCATCTTGGTGTCAGTACACTATATTTCATCTGCCACTTCTTTGTCCATTTCCCCAATCTGTCTAAGTCCTTCTGCAGACACTCTGCTTCCTCAACACTACCTGCCCCTCCACCTTCGTATCACTTGCAAACATGGTCACAAAACCATCAATTTCTTCATCCAATTCATTGACATATAATATGTAAAGAAGCTATACCAACACAGAGCCCTGTGGCACATCACTAGTTATTAGCAGCCAACCAGAAAAGACCCCCTTTAATCCCACTCTTTGCCTCTTGCTAGTCAGCCAGTCTTCTATCCATGCTAGTACATTGTTATGTCATAGCCTCTTACTATCTTGTTCAGTAGCCTTATGTGTAGCACTTATCAAAGGCCTTCTGAAAATCCAAGTGCACAACATCAACCGATTCTCCTTTGTCTATCCTGCTTGTTAGTTCCTCAAAGAATTCCAACAGATTTGTTAGGCAATATTTCTCCTTTAGAAAATCATGCTGACTTCGGCCTATTTTATCATGTGCCTCCAAGTAATCCGAAATCTCATCCTTAATAATGGGCTGCAACAACTTTCCAACCATTGAAGTCAAGCTAACCAGCCTATAATTTCTTTTTTTCTTCCTCCCCCTCCCCTTCTTAAAGAGTGGAATGTCATTTGTAATCTACCAGCCCTTAGGAACCATTCCAGAATCAAGTGATTCTTCAAAGATCATCACTAATGCCTACACAATCTCTTCAGCTACTTCTTTCAGAAACCTGTAGTCCATCTGGTCCAGGTGACTTATCTACCTTCAGACCTTTCTGCATCCCAAGCATCTTTTCCTTAGTACTAGCAATGGCATTCACTTCTGCGCCCTGCACTCTTGCATTTCTGGCATTCTGCTAACATCTTCCATGGTGAAGACTGATGCAAAATACTTATTCAATTTGTTTGCCATTTGTTTGAACCTATTACAACCTCTCCAGTGCCATTTCCCAGCGGATCCACTTTCATCTCTCTTTTGCTCTTTATTTATCAGAAAAAAACATTTTTGTATCCTCTTTTACATTATTGGCTATCTTACCATCAGATTTCATCTCTTCTCATTATGGCTTTTTACATTGCCTTTTGTTGGTTTTAAAAGCTTCCCAATCTCCTACCTTCCCACTAATTTTTGCTATATTTTATGCTCTCTCTTTAGCTTTTACATTGCTTTAGTTTCCCTTGTCAGCTACAGTTGCCTCATCCTCCCTTTAGAATACTTCTTCATCTTTGGTACTTTTCTTTCCAAATATTCCCCAGAAATACCAGCCTTTACTGTTTGTTGAGATCCATGCTAGTGTCCGTCTGAGTCAACTTTGGCCAGCTCCTCTCTCAGGCCTCTGTAATTCCCTTTACTCCAGACACTTACTGTAATTCAGTTTTTTTTCTCTATCATTACGTATTGTATTGTGCTGCTGCCACAAAGCCAACAAATTTCATGACGTATATCGATATTAAGCAGGATTCTGGTTCTGATTCTGAGATCCCTGACCTTGGCACCTGTGAGTCAACGTACCATCCAGGTGTCTCTATTACATCCACAGAATCTGTTTTCTGCTCCTCAAATTATGGAATCCCCTAGCATTACAACACTCCTCTTCTCCCTCCTTCCCTTCTGAGCCACAGAGTCAAACTCAGTGCCAGAGACCCGGTCATGGCAGCTTCCCCCTGTAGGTTGTCCACCCCAGCAGTGGAAATGCCACAGGGGGTATTCTGCATTGGCTGCCTATTCCTTTTCCCTCTACTGACAGTCACCCAGGTACCTGTCCTCTACAATTACCTTCCTGTAGCACCTATCTATCACCTCCTCATTTGAACCAAAAATCATCGAGGTGCATCTCCATTTCCTTAACACGGTCTCTCTGCAGCTTGATGCACTTCATGCAGGTGTAGGTATCAGTGCGACTAGTGGTCTCCCAGAGTTCCTGCATGTCACACAAAGAGCATACCACTACCTTCTGACCCATTCTCCATGCACTTGCTATGTACCTAGAATCTCCACCTGTGCTTGCCTGAGCCTGTTCAGCCTTGAGCCAAAGCCAGAGAGCCAGACCACTCTAGCGCTGCCCCACTCACACATGGGCAACTCTGCTTATACCTCCTTTCTTTTTATTGGCCCTGTGCCGACAGCAGCCTGTGGAAAAAGAATCAAAAGCACTGGGAACTTTCTTTAAACCTCACACTGCAACACCAGCGCATGGCCTTCCACACGGGTTGCAGCTTGCCAAAAAAGAGCTGAAAAGCACTGGAGCTCATTTTAAACTTCGCACTGCGTCACTGACAACTGGCGCTGAATGCAACCTGTCTGTTCACTACATGTTGCAAAGTGTATATCTGCTGTTTCTAATGGTTCACATTACCTCTGAATGCTCCTTTAAACCTACTAGGTTTGTTTTATTGGTTTGTGTTATATAACTTAAAGGTGTCCTCAATATGAAACAGCACCGTCTCCATAAGGACAGTGCAGTGGTCATTAATCCTGTTGCTGTCACTGGTAAATGTTGTAGGTTTGCTCACTACATGTTACAGACCCAGTCTGATAATTATGTCCTGCAGGTCTTGGCCAGCCTGGTCAGTAGCATTACTCCCAAGCTACCTTTGGTGTAACATGTCAAAGTCCTCAAACCAGAATCTGTGCCCTTGCTCCTTTCAGACATTTTCATAGCTGAAGAAAGATAATAGGTGGTCATCAGGAACCAGAACACTCGATTAAGTTGGTGCTGATGTCATGAGACATCTTGGGGCCTGGCACCAACATCGTGAAGTCACTGCAGCCAAATTACCTCAGTAGCCACACTGCAGAAAGGCCTTTTCTGCTACGAATATAAAGTCTGTAGAGTATAATTCTGTGAGCACAACGGGGTTAGTAGTCTTTGAGATGGTCTCCCAATTAGATACCAATCCTAAGTATTCATGAAGAGGACTGTGTGAGTTTAATTTTGCTGGCTGACTTTACAATTCTAGTTCAGTGCCCAGGCTGATGTTGACTTATAAAAGAGACTGCAGATGCTAGAATTCTCATGCAATCCACAGAAAATGCTATAGAAAACCAATAGGTAGGCATAATCCATGGAAGGAAATGAGAAGTTGACATTTCAGGCTGAAACCTTTATTAGGACTGGAATGAAAGAGGGTAGAAGCCAGGAGAGAAAAGTGGAGAGAGGGGTTGGGTCATAGGTGAATCCAGGTTGGAGGGAGGAGGTAGGTAGACAGTGAGGGGTGGGGGAGATGTGAGAAACTGGGAGGTGATAGGTGAAGGAGGCAAAAAGATAGCATCTGATCGGAGTGGATGGTAGACCATGGAAGAAAGGGGAGGAGTGGAGGGGAAGGTATGGATGATGAGCAGGTTAAGGGGAAGAGGAGAAGAAAGAAAAGGGATAAAGGGGCAAGATCAATATGGAAAACAAAGTGGGAGGGAGTAACAGAGGGAAGTGTTTACCAGAAGTTAAAGAAACTGAGAAATTAGTGAACCTAGAATGGTATTGGTGGATTGTGCTATTTTCTCTTTTACTGTAGTGATTTGGGCCATTTCAGAAGACTGTAATTTATTTTGCTGGCCCCTTCAGCCACAAAAGGCAGGTTTCTTTCTCTGTGGAGAAGCAATGAACCAGATGTTCATTATAAACAAACGTCAGGCAGTTTTGTAAACACCCAGGCTAGTTTGTTTTAAATTCCAGATTATTAGCTGAATTGAAATTCCACAACTGTCATACTGGAAGTTTTAGTTCAGATTTGCGATTATTTTCTACTAATTTACTCACATTAGATAGGATAGGTGAGGGAAATGAACTAAAGAAATACACCCATGTCACAATTACATACACTGTGTGGCCCTGCAAGCTGCTGCAGTATTCAAAAAGGTTTGCCTGCCTTTCCCACCATTATCCTCATCCTTTGATTCATTTAATATCTAGAAGCATATCGATCTCTGTTTTGAACAGAAACATTGATTGAGCCATCCTGAGAGGAAAATTCCACAGCATCACCACTCTTTGCGTGAAGAAAGGAATACTCAATTCAGCCTTAAATGGCTTATCCCTGTTTTCGAGACTATCAATCCCATTTTTGACTCTTCCACCAGTCTATTTATTTCAATCAGGTCAATTCTCATTCTAATTTCTAGAAACAAAGGCCCTTTCCTCCCCAAATGACAGGCGTGCCTTTGTAAAAGCAGTCTGGTGAATATTCACTCTACTCCCTCAATAGCAAGCTTATCCTTCTTTTAGGTAAGATGAACAAAACTGTGTGCAATACTTGAGGTGTGGTCTAACCAAGACTCAATGTAATTATGGTGAAAAATCTTTATTCCTGTACTCAAAAATCATAAGGCATTAAAGGTTAATAACCATTTGTCTTCCAAACTGCCTGTTGTATCTGCATATTAGCTTTTAGTGGCTTTATACAAGGACACTTGGATTCCTTTTAATGTGACCTCTCAGTATTTAAAAATGTTAATCATTTCTGAATCAATCTACGAGGGATGATTGATAAGTTTGTGGCCTAAGGTAGAACGAGTCTATTTTAGAAAACCCAGAACATTTATTTTTCAACATAGTCCCCTCCTACATTTACACACTTAGTCCAGCAATCGTGGAGCATACGGATCTTGGACCTCCAGAAAGCATCCACAGATGGGTGATTGATTTTCTAAAATTTTACAGTAAAATTTTCTAAAATTGACTCCTTCTACCTTAGGCTACGAACATATCAATCACCCCTCGTATGCTGTAGAGAATAACTGACAACTTCTGTAATGTGTTTTCCAGTAGTTCAGCATCAACCCACTTTTGTTCAGCATGACTTTATAGAGTTATCCTGGGAAATATTATTTATATTAAATAATTTAAGAAAACCTAGATCTGTTAATTATTTCTCTTTATCTCATGCCTGAAGCAAAATTAATACAACTTATCTTTTCTTTATTGGTGATACTTCAAGAAAAATGTTACAGATAATTTAAACAAAGAAATTTAAGATTTTGCCATTTTTCAAAAAGCAGGAATTATGATTTGCTGATATTTTTCTGAAGATGAATACTAATTTAATGCATTAACTTAAGTCCATAGAATCTAAACAAACACATCCCCAGGAATTATACATAACGAATTAAACAAATTTCAATTCATTTTAATTAAGGCATGGGAAGATAGGAAAGGATAGATCTTAAAATCAGCAAAGGCCATAATCAGTTACTTTCTTTTACCATTATGCTAATCATGACATGTCAATTGATCTGAAGCAATAATTCAACAGCTTAGCAAAAAATATTGCAAGGAAAACTCCAGTGGTATAAAGCTTTGAGAACCTTAAGTGCTATTTCTCAAGTATGCCAGTGATTGAAATTATTTATACACTTTATCCCAAAGTGACTAATCTTAAAGAAACAGATTAATTTTCAATATGAAATCATAGCAATTATAATTTGGACAAAAATTGATATACAGTGATTAAGAGAAGATTTTTTATGAATAACCTAACTAATGGTATTTAGCTACCATCATTTATTAAAAAGTTACGATGAAGCAATTCAAAACCCTTACAGCAAGTCCCTCTCAAGGCTTGATTAGCAACAAAGAAAGGAGCCATAGTTATCTCAAATAGTGCCCTCCTTCCGGTGAAGTGTGTGGAACATAACCTTGATAGAACCAACATTCTGTTTCAGCAGACAGGTAAGTACCGATCTCATGACGACACTTACAATACAGGTACCGACACTTGATAGATTATCTTCTGTGTGAGAGACCAGAAGATAACCTTCAGCACTTGTAGTGTAGTAGGTAATGATTACTGCTGGCCTGACCACTGAATAACTAATTGTTATTTCCAACAGCCAGCCCACAAACAAGCAGAAATACTGTACTGTTCCCTGCCTTTCCAAACCTGATAAAGGATATCATTCCACAATGTTGACTGTTCATTTTCCCCCCAGGACCTGCAGAGTACATCCAGCAAATAGTGCATGTTGAACAAAAATGTCCATGTAGGTCTGAAGGAAACTGCAAACATAGATCTTCTAATCGATCAGAATCCCATTGTATCCACATTTTCTGGACCGCGTCTGATGAGTTGGCTAGCACTACTATTTTTTTTTTGCCAACCTTAAGGAGTTTATATTCTTTCCAAACCCAAAGCTGTTCAAGAAATTCTGTTTATCCAAATGTAGAATTTAAATCAAGGTTTTCTCAAGATCAGAATAAAAAACCTCTTGAGCCTCATGGTACCTGTACAGGAGTTACCTACCTAAGATCAGCAATTAAGAAAGAAATTAACCACAAATCCAAGACATTAAGCAGCATCTATGGAGATGGTGACACAGGACAAGATAGGACAATGTCAGCATGGTTTCCTTAAGGGAAAATCTTGCCTGATGAACCAATTGGAATTATTTGAGATTACAAGTAGGATGTATAAAGGGGATGAACTGGATGTTGTATATTTGAACTTACAGAAGGCCTTTGACAAGGAGCCACACATGAGGCTGCTTACCAAGTTAAGAACCCGTGGTATTACAGGAAAGATACTAACATGGTTAGAACATTGGCTGATTGGTAGGAGGCAGTGAGTGGGATTTCTTGGCTGCCAGTAAATAGTATTCCACAGGGATCGGTGTTGGGATTGCTTCTTTTTGTGCCACATTATCACTGATTTAGATGATGGAATAGATGGCTTTATAGCCAGGGTTGCAGATAATATGAAGGTCAGTGGAGCAGCAGGTGGTGTTGAGGATACAAGAAGGTTGCAGAAGGACTTAGATTAGGAGAATGGGCAAGAAAGTGGCAAATGAAATACAATGTTGGAAAATGCATGACCATGCACTTTGGTAGTAGAAATAAACATGCAGACTATTTTCTAAATGGTGAGAAAATCCAGGAATCTGAGATGCAGAGGGACTTGGGAGTCCTTGTGCAGAATACCCTGAAGGTTAACTTGCAGGTTCAGTTGGTGGTGAGGAAGGCGATGCAATGTTAGCACTCATTTCAAGAGGTTTAGAGTATAAGAGCAGGGATGTGATGCTGAGGCCTTATAAAGCACTGGTGAGGTCTCACCTTGAGTATTGTGAACAATTTTGGGGTCCTTACCTAAGAAAAGATTTGGTGGCATTGAAGAGGGTTCAGAGAAGGTTCACAATGATGATTCTGGAAATGAGAGTGTTACCATATTAGGAACATTTGATGGCTCTGGGCCTGTACTCGTTGTGCTGGAATTTAGAAGGATGAAGGGGAACTCATTGAAACCTTTTGAATGTTGAAAGGTCTAGACATAGTAGATGTGGGAAGTATATTTCCCATGGTGGGGGAGTTTAGACCAAGAGGGTACAGCCTCACGATAGAGGGGTGTCCATTTAATACATAGATTTGGAGATAATTCTTTAGCCAGAGGGTGGTGAATTTGTGGGATTTGTTACCACAAGCAGCTGTGGAGGCCAGGTCATTGGGTATATTTAAGGCAGAGCTTGACAGGTTCTTAATTGGACACAGCATCAAAGGTTACGGGGAGAAGACTGGGGAGTGGGGCTGAGAAGGGGAGAAAAGGATCAGCCATGATTGAATGGTGGAGCAGACTCGATGGGCCAAATGGTCTAATTCTCCTCCTATGTTTTATGGTCTTAATGAGTAATGTTTTGAGCTGAAACACTTCTTCAGGAACGGAAAGTAAGGGGGAAAATGCCAGAATAAAATGGTGGAGGGAGGGGAAGGGGGACTAGATGAAGGTTTTAAGTAGAGATTGGTGGGTGGGAAAAGTGGTTGGAAAAGAAGGAATCTAACAGGAAAGGCGAGTAGACCATAGGAGAAAGGGAGTGAGGAAGGGCAGTGGGGGAGGTGATAGGCAGGTGAGGAGAAGGGGTAAGAGGCCAGAGAGTTGAATATATAAACATATAACAATTACAGCATAGAAACAGCCCATCTCGGCCCTTCCAGTCTGTGCCAACGCTTACACTCTCCTAGTCCCACTGGCCTGCACTCAGCCCATAACCCTCTATTCCTTTCCTGTCCATTTACCTGCCCAATTTTACTTTAAACGACAATACCGAACCTGCCTCTACCAGTTCTACTGGAAGCTCATTCCACACAGCTACCACACTTTGAGTAAAGAAATTTCCCCTCGTGTTACCCTTAAACTTTTGCCCCCTAACTCTCAAATCATGTCCTCTTAGAAGACATGTCCTCTTAGAATAGAAGAAGAGAGAAGGGGGAGAAAATTATGCAATCAGATTACAGCAGAGGTCCCTAACAATTGTTATGCCATAGACCGGGGGTCGGCAACCCGCGGCTCCGGAGCCGCATGTGGCTCTTTTACGTCTGTGCTGCGGCTCCCTGTTGCTTTGGGAAATAATTGGTTGTGGCGACCCTTTTCCTGGCACATCCGAACCAACTCACAATTAGATAGCCTACGGGGGTTTGCGAGCACAGAGCTTTGGAGCCTCTGCGCCATGGGGGGCAGGTTGAGGGAGGCTTAAAAGTGAGGCTGAAGATTTCGAATAAAGTTTTTTCCTTCGACTGCAGTTACCGACTCCGTGTCGTAATTTTAGCGCTGCGTGTAGCACACCGCTACATGGTCAGTATTTAATTAAAATGTATTTTATGTTAGTTTGTTAGTTTTTGAAATGTAAATCTAAATTTGAAGATTATGGTGATCTTGTACAATCTAAATAAGACTTTGTGGCGACCCATTTCCTGACACATCTGAACCGGCTCACAATTAGCCAGCGTTCAGGCTAAGGGAGATAGCCTACGGGGGTTTGTGAGTACGTGTCTTTTGCAGCATCCGCGCCCATAGGGGGCGGGTTGAGGGAGGCTTAAAAGCAAGGCTGTTTAGTTCGAATAAAGCTATCTTTGACTGCAGTTTACTGACTGCGTGTAGCAACCGCTACAACGTGTTTTTCTCGCTGGCTGTCAAGAGGGGAGGTGCTGAAACGCTTTGTCGCGTGTCTGGAAGAAGTGAAAACTTTCCTGGGCAGCAAAGGGCTCACCTTTCCTGAGCTGGAACAGCCAGAGTGGCTGGAAAAGCTACACTTCATGGCAGACATAACAGCGCACCTGAACACAGCTCTTCAACGGGGTAAGGACGTACAGCCCTGCACATGTTGGAGGATGTTTTGGCATTCGAGCGCAAGTTGACGTTGCTTGCCAGAGATTTACAGAAAGGCACATTGTCTCACTTCCCCAATTTGAGAGAGTTCAAAAAAGGTCACGACATGATAAATTCGGAGTATTTACATTGGGCAATCATCGCAATGCAAACATCGTTTGGGAAACGCTTCTGTGAGTTCAGAGAGGAAAAAAACACATTATCCTTCCTGGTCACTCCCCTAAGCATCGATCCATCCCTACTGAATACGACTGCATTGTCAGGTGTGAGTCAACCTGAACAAGGATGATAAATATTTTAATTGCCTATTATTTTACGTATATTCATATGCTTTCATTGTTCAGTGAAATAGTCCTTTTATTTTTCAGGTTGACAGCTGGCTGACGTTATTTTTGGTTTGCTGCTGGCGGCAAATTTAAGTTTGGCGTTTTTCATAAATACAAGAAGGACTCAAATAGACGTTGAGTATTTTACTTAAAAGTAACCTTCAACCCAACGTCTTTTTTTCGGAGGTCAACATGTTTTTGTTGCATGCAGAAATGTAATTTCGTTTTCTCTGCAGGAGTTCATCAATTTCATAAATGCAACACATTATAGTTTGTTTATACATAGCATAAAGGCAAAACAAAACGTTGTATGCAGTGTTATTTCATTTTAAATGTCAAACGGGTTTTGCGGCTCCCAGTGTTTTCTTTTCTGTGGGAAACGGGTCCAAGTGGCTCTTTCAGTGGTAAAGGTTGCTGACCCCTGCCATAGACCATTACCATTTAGTAAGGGGTTTGTGGACCCCAGGTTGGGAACCCCTGACGTTCTAGATTGAATATGAAGTCTCACCACATCGGGAACAATGGATACAATGGATGATACAACAGATTCGCAGGTGAAATGTTGCCTCACCTGGAAGGACTGATTTGGGCCTAGAATAGAGGCATGAGAGGAGGTGAATAGGCAAGTGTAACATTTCTGTCACTTGCAAGGATATGTGCCAGGAGAGAGATAAGTGGGCAGGAATAAATGGACAAAAGAAATGTGGAGGGAGCAATCTGAGCAGGAAGTGGAGAGTCCATGGCATCCTCTTTTGCCACTCTCAGGGTGGAAGAGCAATACCTCATATTTTGTCTAGGTAGCCTCCAACCTGGTGGCATGAACAACAATTTCTCCTTCAGGTAATTTTTTCCTCCTCCCCCTTCCCTCTTCTGTTCACCATTCTGGTCTCAGCTCTTCTCCCCAACTGCCTATTACCTCCCCCTTCTGCCCCTGCTTCTTCTCGTTCTCCTATGGTCCACTCTCCTCTCCTATCAAATTCCCTCTTCTCCAGCCTTTCCCACCCACCTGACTACACTTATCACCTTCTAACTTCGCCATCCTACTTTTTTTTTATTCTGGCATCTCCCCCCTTACTTTCTAGTCCTGATAAAGGGTCTCAGCCCAAAACATCTACTGTTTACTCATTTCCACAGATGCTGCCTAGCCTTCTGAGTTCCTCCAGCATTTGCTCTGGATTTCCAGCATCTGGAGAACCTCTTGTGTTTGCAAGGCATTCTTAGATTGGACTTCCATCCTGCCTCAAGGGAAATAAACAATTCTTTAAGTACATGACATGAAGAACTTATGGTGGGTGGAAAGAGTGCAAAAGGTCAGACAAATAGCTTGTAACTACGTTGTGTGGATTCTTCAGCACTATCAAGTTCATTCATGCTTGCCTCTGAGAGGTTTAAATTAGGGAGTTGTATTGACAACTGTGAGGCAATCAGTGGCTTCTGAAAGGTGCAAATTAAAAAATGCTCCACTTCAGCTAAGTATTTGATGAATGATGGTAACCAATATGTACATAAAGGGTACTCGAATAAACCAACACCGCTGTTAGAGATGGAGAACAGGGAGTTAATCCTGTAAGACGTGCCTTCTGTTCCAATTGAATAATAATGTTCAAAGTCAAAGAATATGTTTGATTCTTTATTAATCAGCTAGCAAAACAAACAATCTTGAAGCAATAAAACTAATGAAACTAAAACTAGTGATATAACAAAATAAACAATCTTAATGTATTAAATGTACATAAACTTTCAATGTAGGTAAACACAAATTTTTGGCAAAGTTAAGCATAATTAAGTGAAATTAAGTGGTCAACCAAAATATATCATACCCAGCTGTCTCCATCTCTAACTCTAAGCAAACTAAAGACAAAGCATGAAAACAAAACTAAATTCTTTGCTTTTACCACACCCCCACTCATGTGACTAACTGCCACGCTGAACATGCAACACAGAATACAATACAGATAGAGAACAGATACATGGCTCCAACAGTCACAAAGTTGATATTGGATGTTTTGATGCAAAGAAGTTGATGAGGAATTTGTTGGATTCTGTTTTGTGGTAGGTTTTATTGTGTAATATCAGTGTAGCACACATTACTGAGGCCATAATGTTTTCTTTGACATGGGCACAGATTTCTTCATTATTTAATAAGTTTTGAATGTAAGTGAACACCACTATTTTAGATTAATATATCTGTCCAAAGGTGCAGCTACATTTCTGAGACATGTAACTACACTTACTGCTGTCTCTCATTATTGATAACTTCCATCCAGGTTTGATTCTACTTCATAGTCAACTCATCCTTGCGATTGCACTTACATCATTTATTGAAATCATTTTTCCAATTTCCTGTCTTTTCACATGGTGCCCTATTGGGAATATTTAGTTCTCAATCTTGTTCCCTTTACTGTATTCATCTCCATTATAGCTCTCAATTAAATCCCATTTATAACCGTTTACTCAACTGATTCGCCAATCAATGCTTCTTATATTAAGTGGCTCTAATGTGGATAATTTACCATTCTCTCTGTTTGGACTCATCCTCTTTAATCACTGTGGCCAATAAACTTTCCATCCCTTTAAAATCTGTGTAATCTTACTCCAAATCACAACAATGTTCTTTTGCCTTCACATTACCTTGTTGGTGTTCGGTTACTAAATTTCTCCTACCTGAAGCCAAACACCATCCTCCTCCTCAAATAACCCTTGCTTTGCAACCGTGTCCCCCAAACACTCCAAGCCTCATTATTTTAGCTTGCAGCCTCTCTGAGTTATCTTAATTTGGTAGGACTCTGGCTTCAGCCAAGTTTAAATATTGGTAAAACCATAAGATATAGGAGCAGAATTAGACTATTTGGCCCATCAAGTCTGTTTTGACATTTCATTATGGCTGATCCATTCTCCCTCTTAGCCTCAATCTCCTGCCTTCTTCCTATATCCTTTCATGCCCTGACTAATCAAGAATCTATTAACCTCTGCCTAAAAATACCCAATGACTTGGCCTCCATAGCCACCTGTGGTAATGCATTCCACAGATTCACCATTCTCTGGCTAAAGAAATTCCTCCTCATGCCATTCTAAAAGGATGCCCCTCTATTCTGAGGCTGATTCCTCTGGTCTTAGACTTCCCCACCATAGGAAACATCCTCTCCACGTCCACTCCATCAAGGCCTTTTGGCATATGATAGGTTTCAGTGAGGTCACTCCATCAGACAATAGGACCTGCATCCTGAGGCATTGACTGCAGGCCATCTGAAGATAATAAATGGGCTCTATTTTTGCAGATGTCTATAGGTCAATTTTATTCATGTCAGAAAATATAAAAAAAGTCATTGTATAGTAACCAACACTCCATACTATTGTAATGAATAGCATCAAAAGTGCTGAAGACTGATAAGAAAGAACAATTATTAAAAGTTGCGTGAGAGGGGAGATTATTCTGCTTTTTGTAGAAATAAATGTGTATATGTCTGTTTGTCTTTGAATTTAATAATAGTTTTGGAGCTTGTTCTTATATGTCAGATTGTACTCCCTGGGTAGCCAGTACTGATCCTAACAAAATTTGATCCCTCATCATGACAATTTTAAACTGATGCAGTTTGGAAAAATGTGTCAGTACCTGGAATCATGAAACTTCAGAATGAGCAAAAAAATACAACTGGTTCATATTGACCTTGAAGAAAAATCCAATTTATTGACTCTTAACTGTCTTAATTCAAGATCAATTAGCCATTAAAAATAGCCATGTCTCTTGGAGGAATAACTATACAAAGGATAGACATGTGATTGGGTACAAAAAGGTGACTTGAGCTTCAGTAATATTCATTGTCATCAGAGTGCCTGAACTGCATCCACCTTTTGTATGATTTTGTTTAGTCTCTGTAGAATCTCAGAAGCAACAAAATCTAATGGCATTTTCCACTGGTATCTCCTTGAAATCATAGATTGTTCTCTCTGTGAAAATTCATGGCCAAGATCTTAAAAAAACGATTCAAAATTGTGAAGGTGGACACATCATGTAATGTTTCACCAAGATTATTATGTGTATTAGATGACAGGTTAAAACTAACACATCATGGAATGGAGTCTATAGAATTCCAGTAAGTTTAATCTTAACAGCACTTTATTTTTAAATGCAAGCTTACTTTCAAATTATCACAGTTAAAAAATGCAATTGGAGGTAAAATACAGCATGCCAGAATAAAAGATTATTTTTAAACATTCCCTGCACAAGTTAGTTTTTTTTAAATAACGATTTTTAACATGTAAATAACAGACACTATCAAACAAATATAGCAAGCTTGATGAACAGGTGTTTTGGATTTAGTAGGAGAATGAATTAAATTTTATGGCTTTGTTCACTGAGAGGGAAATTCAATAATAATGACAATATTACACGGTCACAGTATAAAAAGCATTCATGCTATTTTTCCACCTCCTTTGAACAGCTGAAGCCAATAAGGTTTTGTTCTATTGAAGCCTCCAATGTCAGGACCAATACAAAGGGCATTTTGTAGTTGCTGGCGATATTGCCATATAAGAATTCTTAGGCTGTCGCAGCAATGATCCTAAATCATATAAATATTATAAAAGATGTGCTCTGTCACTGTCTATAAAAAAAACTCCATACATGTAAATTTCAGAAATAACCAGCATTTTGTTAATTTATCTAATGTTTTAGCCAAATCTTTTTCAGTATATTTATACCCTTATTTCCTGATATTTCTAAAAGGTCAGAATTCTTTCAAATTGCCCTGATTTGTATAGATTGTTTCTTTAGTTACCAACTTCCACATGAAATGACAAGGCACAAATTGTCAGACAAATTTGAGATTTAGATGATGCCGAGACAAGGAACTAACTTACAGTACTCTTTAACTCAAGAGTTACAAAACTCTTGCAGAGCTACATCCATTTTTAATTTGGTTTTAAAAATAAACGAAAAAGTAGGTTTACCACAAAAATAGAGGTAACTGTTAAAACTGGTCTAATTTTTTTAATTCCAAATGCTGTAGTTTGAAAAGATATAAAATCAAATATACCCATTAAGTTTTTTCTTGCATACATTTTAAGTCTTGTACACATCTGGATAATTTGAACAAACACAATAACCATGTGGAATGTGTTCTACATCATAAGCTATACAGAAAAGAAAAACTGAGGCTGGTTAAAGGAAAAATAGTGTAGCACTGCTTCTTGGTATAGAACACATTCACCTCCCCATCCACTGTACCTCCCAAATGACACCAGACTTTAATATACATCATATTGTATTCTGACTCTGTAATTTAAAAAGAATGATTCCATCCTGACAAGATACTTTGTGGATTATAATCAACCATTTGTTTTGAGAATGAACATGCCCTACCCATTATAGATATTGTATATATTACTTTTGAAAAAATATCTCAAAGATAAAGAATAGTATTTTGGAATGATTAAGAGCTCTGGAAATATAAGTAAGGAAAACATCACTACAGTAAAACATTATATACAGAACTGTACTGCTCCACAAATTGAGAATACAAATCAAAATACAACCACAATGTAAAAGCAGGCAACACCTCAATGCAGTTGGATTTCAATACTTCAAAACACAAATGTTCTTCTAAAGAAACACTAATTTATTACTGAGCTCAAGGCCTATTAAGAGCACATTACCGATAACAACAATGCACTTTGTCCCTTCAGGAGTAAATTTTCAATACCACAGAAATGCCTCAAGAATATGTTCTGAAAGTGTGAAAACAAAAAGGATTTGCGACATACAGTATTAGAAAACAGTAGTTTCATAATTCATGAACTCAGTTGGAGTCTCGGCACTATTGGTTTCCCTATTGAATTGCAAGTAATGGGAAGATACAAACTATAACCTTTATTAATGATAATTATCAAACAAACAGCACAATGCATGATTAAAGGAAACTAGTGCATGAATTATTCTGTCAGGCCAGGTGGACAAAATTGCATCCTGATATATTTTGGCTTATACCAAATTCATTTGCATTCTTGATGTGAAAATTAGGTATGTATGGTAGAGAGTGGCCTAGTTTGTTTTGCAGCAATAAATATGGAATGGATACAAGAACTTTGCTAGCATTACTGCCTCCAGTTCCTTTTGTTGAAGTGTCAAGATCAGAGTGAATAGATAGGCTGGCATCATATGGCTACCGTTAGTAGGGAGGACCTTTTGCTATATAGTTGTTCAGTTGAAGCAGTCAAATGAGTTAAAGGTTGGAGTCGTAAATGACTAGCTATGTTTGGAAGATATTTCACTATCTATACGGCATAAGACAGTTAAAAGATATGTTTGCAAATATGACTGATGTGATATTTTTGTTTGTTTCAATGTGATTAATTGTGCTCTTGTTTATAATCATCTCTTGTTGTACTCCAAGTCCAGGGTAACTTTGTTAAAGTGCATGTATCATGTTGTATTTAAACCATGTCATCTCACAGGCAGTAATATACTTTTGCTTTTTATGTTGTAAAATTATGATTTGCTCTCAAAAACATGGAAAATGTTTTACATGTCCACCACATACATACAACTTCCAACTGGATCATCTCCCATTAATGCACAATTTATTGACTTCATCTTAATTTCTGAACAACTATTTATAAGTAATATTTCTTTAATTCAACAATAACCCATAATATCTTTGTGTACCCTGTTACTCTTGCTGATAAAATGATCTACAGTTTTATGTGCCTTCATAACTAGAGATTACTTTTTAATTATCATAAAGATAACATCATTCAGCAACTGTCCTTTGAAATCCTCAATACCTATTGCAAGTCATCTTCCGAATTCTTAAACATTAAAATGGAATTGTAAATCTTCAGGGCTGGGCCTAATTTGATGCTCATGATCTTAATTATATCCATCTGTGTCAGCAACAGGAATGCTTCTCCATCAATCTGCTGTAAAACAGAACAAAATTTGTTGGTAAATCAACATTTAATTCACCAGCTCCAAATAGGTGGAAATTTATTATCAGCTTGAATAATCTCATTGCCCCAATACATACACTGTATACAAGTTGAGGACTCATATTCAAAAAAGTTTGTTTTCTTTAGGTGGGAGTTACAATAGACAGTAGACTACATTGTGCTACTGAAGGTGGCAGAAAACTACTGCCCACTTTCAGAGTTTTTGGGAACAAATCTGAATATGGTCATCAGCCTTAGGAATATTGGCAAAGTCATGGTACCAATAAAAGCATCTATGCCACAAAAATTGAGTTTTGCCATTAGCAGTTCATGCAGCAACTTGTTGGTTCTAATAAGTAGGACAGATTTTGTAGATTGCAGTAATATATGTAACTTCTGTCTCAATGAAATATACAGCTGCAGTGCAAAACTTTTTCACTACTGTTTTTAGGTATCCAAGATCTGGAAAGACATGTGATCGTACAACTTCATCAGCAAGGGATGGTTTAAGGAGTGAATGTTGGTTGAAAGTTGAATCTGTAGAAGCAGAGACCACTGAACAAATCTTACCTTGACTCCTTTCTTAGCTAATGAATACGAAGAAAGGATCGTGTGGAATTGCACACCTAAGAGCAGGATTTGGCATTCTGTTGAATATACCACCTAAATAAGACCATAAGACACAGGAGCAGAATTAGGCCATTTGGCCCATTGAGTCTGCTCCACCATCCAATCATGGTATATCCTTTTTTCTCCCCTTCCTGAGCCCCACTCCCTTGGCCTTCTCCCCATAAGCTTTGATACCGTGGCCAATCAAGAACCTATCAATCTCTGTATTAGATGCACCCAACTACCTGGCCTCCACAGCTGTCTGTGGTAACAGACTCCACAAATTCACCACCCGCTAGCTAAAGAATTTTCTCTGTATCCCTCTATCCTGAGTCTGTACCCTCTTGTCCTAGACTCCCCCACCATGGAAAACATCCTTTCCATATCTATTCTGTCTAGACCTTTTAACATTTGAAAGGTTTTAATGAGTCCCCCCTCATCCTTCTAAATTACAGTGAGTACAGGCCCAGAGCCATCAAAAATTCCTCATATGATAACCCTTTCACTCCCAGGATCATCCTGTGAATCTTTTCTGGACCCTCTCCAATGCCAACTCATCTATTCTTAGATAAGGAGCTCAAAACTGTTCACAATACTCATGGTGAGGCCTCACTGGTGCATTTTTAAGCCTCAGCATCACATCCCTGCTCTTATAATCTAGACCTCTTGAAATGAATGCCTTCCTCATCACTGATTCAACCTGCGAGTTAACCTTTAGGATATTCTGTATAAGGAATCCCAAGTCTCTTTGCATCTCAGATTTTTGAATTTTAACCCTATTTATAAAATAGTCTGCACATTTATTTATTTTACCAAAAAGAATAGCCATGCATTTTCCAATATTGTATTTCATTTGCCACTTTATTGCCCATTCTCCTAATCTGTATAAGTCCTTTTGCAGCCTTTTTGTGTCCTCAATGCGACCTGCCACTCCACCAATCTTCATGTCACCTGCAAACTTGGCTACAAAGCCATCTATTCCATCATCTAAATCATTGATATAGAGCATAAAAAGAAGCAATCCCAACACCAACCCCTGTGGAACACCACTAGTCACTGGCAGCCAAGCAGAAAAGGATCCTTTTATTCCCACTCGTTGCTTCCTATCAATCACTCAATGCTCTAACCATGCCAGTAACTTTCCTGTAATACCACGGGCTCTTAAATTCCTACACAATGGAGACTACAATGGGATGAGGCGGATTTGGGGATTGTAGACTGGGAACAGGCTATATGGTGGGATGGTTGAGGACCAGTGGAAGACTTCCAAAGAGATTTTTCACGGTACTCAACAAACGTATATTCTAGTTAAAAGTAAGGACAGTAAAGGTGGGGAGGGCCAGCCTTGGATGACTAAGGAAATAAAAGAAGGCATCAGACTAAAAATTGGTGCATACAAAGTCACCAAGAGTAGTGGGTAACTGGACGATTGGGAAAACTTTAAAAAATAACAAAGGTTCACTAAGCGAGCAATAAAGGAAGGGAAAGTAGATTATGAAAATAAACTAGCACAAGATATAAAAATGGATAGAAAGAGTTTTTATAATTATATAAAGCAGAAAAGGGTGGCTAAAGTGATCGTAGGTCCCTTGGAGGATGAGAAGGAGGAATTGATATAGGGTAATGGGGAAATGGTTTTAAATGACTATTATGTCCTTCACGGTGGAGGACATGTCTAACATACCAACAAGAGATATTATGGATGTGATGGGAGGTGAGGACCTTGGTACAATAGCTATCACTAAAGAGGTAGCGCTGAGCAAACTTGTGGATCTAAAGACAGATAAGTCCCCTGGTCCTGATGGAATGTATTCCAGGGTACTGAAAGAAATGGCAAAAGTTATAGTAGAGGCTTTGGTGATAATTTACCAAAATTCTCTGGACTCTGGGCAGCTCCCAGTGGATTAGAAGATGGTAAATGTCATGCCACTGTTCAAAAAAAAAAATGTAGGCAAAAGGCAGGTAACTATAGGCCAGTTAGTTTAGCATCTGTAGTTCGGAAAATGCTTGAAGCCATCATTAAAGAAGAAATAACGCGGCACCTGGAAAGAAATGGATCCATCAGGCAGATGCAGCATGGATTCAGCAAAGGCAGGTCCCGTTTGACAAACTTACTGGAATTCTTTGAGGATATAATGAGCACAGTGGATATAGGGGAACAGATGGACGTTATTTTCTTGGATTTCCAGAAGGCATTTGATAAAGTGCCACATAACCCTTATCCATAAGATAAGGATACATAGAGTTGAGGGTGACATATTAGCATGGATAGAGGATTGGTTAATTAATAGAAAGCAGAGAGTTGGGATACGTGGGTGTGACTCTGGGTGACAATCAGTGGTGAGCGGTGTACCACAGGGGTCGGTGCTGGGCCAGCAACTGTTCACGATATACATTAACGGTCTGGAAGAGGGGATCCAGTGTAATGTATCTAAGTTTGCTGATGATGCTAAATTAGGTGGAAAAACAAACTGCATAAGATACAGAGAGTCTGCAGAAAGATATAGACAAGTTAAGTAAGTGGGCCAAGGTCTGGCAGATGGAATACATTGTTGGTAAATGCGAGGTCATGCACTTTGGAAGGAAAATTGAAGCAGTACATTATTATTTAAATGATAAGAAATGCAGCATGCTGCTCTGCAGAGGGAGTTGGGAGTGCTTGTGCATGAATCACAAAAGGTTGGTTTGCAGGTGCAGCAGGCTATCAAGAAGGCAAATGGAATGTTGGCCTTCATTGCTAGAGGGATTGAATTCAAGAGCAGGGAGGCTATGCTGCAACTGTACACGGTACTGGTGAGGCCATTCCTGGAGTACTACACGCAATTCTGGTTGCCTTACTT
Source organism: Hypanus sabinus (assembly GCF_030144855.1). Classification (NCBI taxonomy): domain Eukaryota; kingdom Metazoa; phylum Chordata; class Chondrichthyes; order Myliobatiformes; family Dasyatidae; genus Hypanus; species Hypanus sabinus. The sequence continues at coordinate 190,189,060 of NC_082706.1, forward strand.
GAGGAAGGATTTACTGGCTTTGGAGGTGATGCAGAGGAGGTTCACCAGGTTAATCCCAGAGATAAGGGGGTGAGATTATGAGGAGAGATTAAGACACCTGGGACTGTACTTGCTGGAATTCAGAAAAATGAGAGGAGATATGATAGAAACATATAAAATTATGAAAGGGATAGATAAAATAGAGGCAGGAAAGTTGCTTCCACCGGTAGGCGGAACTAAAACTAGTGGCCAAAGTCTCACGATTTGGGGGAGCAGATTTAGGACAGAGATGAGGAGGAACTGCTTTGCCCAGAGAGTGGTGAATCTGTGGAATCCTCTGCCCGATGAAGCAGTGGAGGCTATCTCAGTAACTATACTTAAGATAAGGTTGGATAGATTTTTGCATAGTAGGGGAATTAAGGGTTATGGGGTGGTAGGTGGAGATGAGTCCACAGCCAGATCATCCGTGGCGGAGCAAGCTTGATGGCCCAGATGGCCGACTCATTTCGATGTTTAGATGATATTCTTTAAGATGATCGACTCATAAATACTCATTTAGTTTCTCTGCCATCTCCTTGTCTCCCATTATTATTTCTCAGGCCTCATTTTCTAGTGATCCTATATCCACTCTCATTTCTCTTTTATTTTTTATGTACTTGAAAAAGCTTTTTCTATCTCACCTTGCTATTGTTTGCTATCTTTTCCCTCCTAATGATTCTTTTAGTTGTTTTGGCTTCCCTCGTCAGCCACAGATGTACTATTTTGCCATATGAGGATACATCTATTCTGCACCTTCTGTTTGGAGGCCTGTATATAACTGCCAGCAGTGTCCTTTTACCCTTGTAGTTTCTAAACTCAACCTGCAAGGATTCTTCTGATCTTATGCCACACCTTCTTAATGATTTGATGCTATTTTTTTTACCAGCAGAGCCATGCCACCCCCTCTGCCTATCTTCCTATCCCTCCAATACAATGTATAACCTTGGACATTCAGCTTCCAACTACAACCATCCTTCAGCAACAATTCAGAGATAGCCACAGCATCATACCCAACAATTTGTAAAAGTGCAACAAGATCATCCATCTTATTTCTTATACCCTGTTCATTGAGATATTACACTTTGAGTTCTGCATTTGCTACCCTATTTGATTCTGCATCCCTAATGCACTGATACTCACCCTGCTGGCTGCAATTTTGTCCTATCATCTGCCTGTCCTTCCTGACAGTCTGACTGTACGCTATCTTTGCTTTTAACTTTTATTATTAAAGTACAAGGGGGGATTGATAAGTTCGTGGTCTAAGGTAGAAGGAGTCAATTTTAGAAAACCTAGCACATTTATTTTTCCTACATTTATACACCTAGTCCAGCGGTCGTGGAGCATAAGGATCCCTTCTTTGTAGAAGTCGGTGTCTTGGACCTCCAGCAGTGGTCAACAGCAGGGGTGATTGATAAATTCGTGGCCTAAGGTAGAAGGAGATGAGTTATTAAATTCAAACTTTCTGCATTTTCACTCAAAGTGTTGAGCTGCACGTGCAAGTAACGAGAGCTGTATAAATCATCGCCTTCTACCTTAGGCCACAAACTTATCAATCACCCCTGCAGTGGACCACCTGGAGGTCCAAGATGCTCTCGTTACATGCACATGCAGGTCAACTCTTTGAGTGATAATGCAGAACGTTTGTTAATAACGTCTACCTTAGGCCATGAACTTATCAATCACCCATGCTGTGGTTCCCTTCTACAAAGAAGGGATCCGTATGCTCCACGACCACTGGACTAAGTGTGTAAATGTAGGAAGGAACTATGCTGAAAAACAAATATGCTAGGTTTTCTAAAATTGATTCCTTCTACCTTAGGCCACAAACTTATCAATCACCCCTCGTACATATATGTCACCATATACAACTAAGTTAAAATTAATTTAGTCATATGAGGCCACTAATTGGAAACTCCAGAAAAGCCTCTACTTGGCGTTTCCTCAATAAATGTATCACATCCAAAATTTTACACATGACTGATTTAACTGTAGTATCAGCATTGACTCCTGCCCGCTTTTTGAAGACAGTCAGAAGATATTCAATAAGAATCCTGCTCATGTCCTCTACCTCCATAAAGAACACCTTTTTGATCCCTAACAGAGCCATATGAGCAGAAATAGGCCACTCAGCCCATCCAGTCTGCTCTGCCATGGCTGATTTACAATCACTCTCAACCCCATTCTGCTAACCTCTCCCCGTAGCCCTTGACACCATTACTTATCAAGAGCCTATTAACCTTTGCTTTAAATATACCCTCTCAAACTGCAGGGTGAATTCTATCATCATTGCTTCCTAAGGGTTCCTTTACCTTAAGCTCACTTATCAAATCTGGCTTACACACAATCCAATCCAGAATTGCCTTTTCCCTAGTGGTCTCAATTATAAGCTGTTCTGAATGGCCACCTTGTAGGCATTCTACAAATTTTGTCTGTTTGGATCCAAAACAAACTTGATTTTTCTAACCTACTGCATATTGAAACTCCCCCGTGACTATCGCCCATTGTAATTTGTACCCCACGTCCTGACTATTGTTTGGAGCTCCGTACTTAAACTCCCATCAGCAGCTTTTTACCTTTGTAGTTTCTTAACTACCCACAAAGATTTTACATCTCCAGATCCCATGTCACATTCTAAGGATTTGATTTCATTATTTGCCAACAGAGCCATCCCAGTCCTCTGCCTGTTCTTTCGATACAATGTGTATCCTTGGATACAGCCAACTCATTTCATAATTATTCTGTCATCCTCTTGCTCTTTATGGAATTATAAAACTTCTTTTGACTTACTTTACATTACTCATAGCTTTGTCTTTTTTCAGAACAATGCTAATTAAATTATGATCATGACTATAAAGCTTCTCTCTGATTTATATGCCGAGATGTAGAACTTGAAGCTATATCCACATTTGTTAGGCTTGCTATGTACTGTTAATAAAGTTCTCTCAAATTTTGTTCATTTCTACTTCTTACAATGATTAGACCCCAGCTAATATTGGGGAGCTACTTAACATATTTTTCTCCACCATTCACATTTTCTTGTCTTTGTCACAGGTGGGAACTATCAGTCATTTGTCAGAATTTTATTATAATTTTCCTGCCAGCCGTAGCATATTTTTCTGAGTGTATTCTAATGGGAACAAATTTCAGAAGTACTTGTAATTAAATCAATCATTTACACAGTACAAAAGGAATTTAATTATCTTTTTTATCCTTTAAGCTTATTGTTTGGTAATTAACCTGAACATTAAAATGATTCTTGATTGGGACTTCAGTTGACATCAATGCAAATATTAACGAACAGACTCAATTGTTTGAACAGCATTAAAGTCAAATATATAATTCAGGAAAATAATAATTACATACAACAATGCATATTTTATATGTACACAAGGAATAGAAAAACATACAAAAGTGTCATAAAAATGCATTGTTGCAATATTTTTATTAATGAATTTTAAATAGTAATTAAATAGGACATAATCTCCCCCTTCTATTGTTCATCAATCTTCCCTGTACATCTTATATAGGCTTAAATTGCAATTATTTTTGTGTACAATTTTATGGTAATTAATGGAGGATAATTTGCCACTGAAGCTATAATAACTGACAAATAATCACATGTGCATTTCTAGCAGGACCGAAACAAGGAATAAGGATCTATATTCAGCTTTCTGCCTTAGCTTGCTGACCTGAGGGCTTACTGCAACATCTTCACGAATGACATTGGTTATCTCAGTAAAGGGACTGATACTGGGACGTTACAAATCCGTTAATGGCTGTTTTAACTTCCTGTAGTGATTTTTTAATGTCACCGTACCATATTGTGTAAAGTAGGTGCAGTGACACTCATTATGAATGGATTATAATCTGTTAACTGAAAAATGATTTTATGTTCCCCATCAGGGAAAATACCTTAAGGGTTCCCCAGTAATTACATGGAATAATGTTCCTCAACATCCTTTAGACAAGAGGTTCCCAGCTTGGGCTCTGCAGACCCCTTGGTTAATGGTAGGAGTTCATGGCATAAAAAAAAAGGTTGGGAACAGTTGCTCACTATTTTGGCTGTCTTAACTAGTGTAAGGTTATATTTTAGGTAGAGAGGGAAAAAAAGCTCTAAATTGATGAGTTTTGGAAACTCTATCTTTGGCATTTGGAAGAGATAATTCTGTCTGCCAAATGATCAATCTGTTGCCACATCTAAGCTCACAAAATAAATCTATCCTGCAGAAAATCTTTTACTGTCTACAAATTTGTATGAATAATGTGCTCATAAATAAATTAGATTCTGTGATTCTGAATTGTACTCGGGATTCATACATTCTCATGTTACTTCCACACATTTGTTTTACTTCTGCTGTCTCTGGTCTCACTGATTATAATTGTTATATTTCCACAATTACTTAAGTAAGCTTAAAAAATGATGCACTCTGAATTATTCAAATATAATTATGACACCGAACATAGCCATTGCTTAAAGGTTTTTGGAATTCAAAATTCCATCATGGAGATCTGTGTCCCAGTCAAAGAAGATTTAGATAGGAGGTTTTCCTTTTCTCAATCAGTGAGATAAGTAACTGGAATTCATTTTGCAGGTACCCTAGTTTCTGACACAATTTTCTAATACAATGGATTCCGGTTAATTGGGGCAGCCACTTGCTTGGGCCAACTCTTAAAAGAACAAAAATTAATTGAGAAAATAGCCAGGTTCCCTTCATTTATTTGGGAGACTGTGCTGCTTAATTGGGACAGGAACTGTTGCCAGTTTCTAATTAGTATCGGTTGTGTGCACTTTTGTGGCCGTTTTAGAGCAGTTTTTAAACAGCTTCACTTGTTTGTGTTTGTGTTCCTGATGGTTGGCGAGTTACAAGCAGTAAGACAATCGTGGTTTCAAACATTCAAACACTCAGGCTTGAAGATGCCAGAAATGGCCAGGAATCAAAATGAAGCAACTTCACTATTTCAACAAGTTAGGGACTATGAAAGATTTGAATGTATTGATAATCATCTTGAATGTTATAATGAAAAGGAAGATTTGGAGGATGCAATCTTTGAAAGCATTATATGAAGGCAGTCCATCATCTGCACCAGGTGTCTGCACTGATTTCGTTCATTTACAGTTGATTGAAAGGACGAGGCAGCACACACTTGGTGAATTTCTTTGTGGATAACTAGTGGGAATTAATACACAGTTTTATAAGAATGTAGTAGTTTTGATAGTATTCTAACTTGTTCTGTATTTCAATTAAATACATAATTTGTTATTCATTTTGTCTTTTTTATACCTTTTTAACTATTTCCAAGAAACTTCAGCTAATTGGAGCAGCCGCTTAATTGGGCCAAAATGTACTGGCCTTAATGTATCCCAATTAACCAGAGTCCACTGTATTCATTTGTAGTGGTCAATGTATTTATCATATAGAAAGAAGTAGAAAGATTACCTTTACATGCATCAGGTAATACTCAATATGCATCAGATAATAAAACAAAATAAATACATCAACTTTAGTTGATAATTAATTGCAAAATTCGAGAAGCATTTACCAGGTTCTTAATATTAAAATGATTTGTTCAGAAATTAGAACCTATTCCTGAAATAAAGGTGCAAACAGAAAATTCCAGTTACAGTTACAATTAAAATACACAGTCATTTGTGTCTCTGGTGAAAGTAATAGGTTTGAAATGAAAATCAAATTAGCAGGCAAAAGCCTGGCTTATATCACAGCAGTCATGCCAGCTCAATACTGTGACAGTCAACCAATAAGGTGGTAGAAACTGGGGGTTTCTTTTTTTTTACCTCTTCTTTGAAGATTTTTGCTTGTAGTTCACAACCGGGGAGAGTCTGCACAAAGTCTGCAACCTGAATATGAAACAAAAAAGGAATATTTATTTCAAAATATGAAGCAAGATTGGTTGTATTATCTTTGGACGTCTATGATTTCCGCAATGCTTTGTTGCTCATGAAGTATTTCTGAAGTGTTTGTTGGCTTTGAAGGAAATGTAGGAGTGGATGTGTGTACAGCTCGGATCTATCAGAAGCAATGGATGGTATCCATCTAACTTGTTTATAGATGCTGGTTGGGAAATGATCACTGAATAGAAATGGTGATTAAAGCATTCCTCTTCACTGTGTTAGTGGAGTTCCACAGGGATCTGTACTAGAGCTTTTGCTGTTTGTGATGTATAGATATATGACCTAGCTGAAAATGTAGATAGGCGGTTAGTAAGTTTGCAGATGATAGAAAAGAATACAGTGCAATATAGACTAGTTGCAGATATGGGCAGAAAATGGCAGATGGAGTTTAACCCAGATAAATGTGAGGTGTTTAGGACAAATGCAAGGAGACAGTACAAGACCCTTTACAGTGTTGCTGAGTAGAGAGATCTTGGGATCCAAATTCCTAGCTCCATGAGTGCAGCTACACACGTCGTGAATGCGGTTAAGAAGGCTTATGGAATGCTTGCTTTTATTAGTCGAGGCATTGAGTTCCAAAGTCAAGAGGTTATGTTGCAATGTTATAAATCTCTGGTTAGGCTGCATCTGGAGTATTGCATACAGTTCCCAGTATAAGAAGGACATTGAGGCTTTGGAGAGGGTGCTGAAGAGGTTTACCAGGGTGCTGACTGGTATTGAGTACATGTTGTATCATGAGAAGCTGGAGAAACTTTGGATGTTTTCTTTGGAACAGCGGAGGCTGAGTGGGAGATCTGATAGAGGCTTATAAGATTTTATGAGAGCCATAGCTAGAGTAGATAGGTAGTATCTTTTCCCCAGGTTAGGAATGTCTAAATCCAGAGGGTATACCTTGAAGGTGAGAGGTGGTAGGTTTGAAGGGGAATGTGAGGGGTGGGCTTTTTAAGAGTGTGACGGCTGCCTGGAATGGTGGTACAGGCAAATACATTAAAGACGTTTAAGAGATGTTTAGATAGGCACGTGAATGTCAGGAAGCTGGACTTTGTGTAGGCAGGATGGATTCATTATTTTGGGGGCTTTTAGATTTACTTTTTAGCTGGTTAACTAATACATACTGGCCCAAAGGGCCTGTTCCTCTGTACTGTTCCACGTTCTTCTTAAATTACTGTAGAATTGTTTATGTTATCTGCCGCAGACAGGCTGTGCCCTGATTTAGAATCTCATCCTGAAGATCTGTCAGTGCAACGCTCACTCAGAACTGGACTGAAGTTCAGCCTTGCTCATGTGTCTGGGGGGGGGGAGTTTAACCAACAAAGTTCCAACCCAGAGGCAAGAATGCTACTATTGAGAAATGGTTGATACCTCTCTCAGGATAACAGCTTGTCTGAATCCTTGTTCTTTCTCAATATCCAGCCTGATTCCAGAAAGCAATATGTGTGCAATCCTTAGGGTAGTACTTAGGGTTGTCAATAATGTACATGAACCCAGGTGTCAAACATGCTGCTTTCAGTTGTTCATGGAGGACAGGATAAATACGGGATTAGTCTTCTGCTTCAACAGGCTTACTGATGATACTGACATATAACATTGAAAAAGTCAAATCTAGAGTTTAAAGACCTCATGATAGTTGATTTTAGGTGTTGATATTAGAGAATATGGAATCCTACAATTACTATCCCGGAAAAGCACCTTGCTCACATTAGGTTCCACCTTTTCTGATAAGAGAGAGCAGTGTGTTAGCAGTCATACAAAATATATTTCAGTGATGTGCATATCATAGATGGATTGCAAATTATAGAGACCCAAGGCTAATAAAATATGCAGAAGAGATAAACCTGCAATTATTAGGCTGGGATCCTGATTAGTAGAGATGACAGGTAGTGGATGAAGGGAATTTTTTTAATTAAGAGTGAGACTAGAAATGGTTTGTGATATAAGACATTGTTTAATGCATTTGTTGCCATTGACCACTCAATGAACTCCTTCCCATAGCATAAAAATGATTAACGGAGAAATGATTCTTCTGTTTCTGAGGGTTGACGTACGTTAACTGATGGAAATGAATTGAAGATGACCTACTGTTGCAACGCAGGAAGCATAAAACACATGTTGTTCAGATTGAAATTAAATAGAAGGGCATCATCCCTAGAGATTTTTGCATATTGATATTCTGACTTTTACTCATGGTATGTTGAAAGACAGCACAGAATAAATGCATTTTAAAGACATCAGATTATTATTTTTTTGCTGAGAATATAGATTTATTATGCTTTCTGTCTTTGTGGTGTGACTAGAAATTTACAATGTAAGCACAATATTGTGTTGCTATAGTGCAGGGGTTCCCAAACTTTTTTACGCATGGACCAATGCCATTAAGCAAGGGATCTGTGGACCTCAGGTTGGGAACCCCTGCAATAGTGAAATGAATCTGACTAGGAAGGTCTCAAAACTCGGTGGGATAGAAAACAGGCCCTTCTATCCACCTCATCCAAGTTTCCAACCTGAGTTAGTTCCAGTTGTCTGCATTTGCTCCGTTGTCCCCTCTAACCCTTTCTGAGCAGCCTCTGGAAGTTAGCAGCCAGGAAACTTGTATAAATATTTTTCACCAGCTTGACTGACCAAACTGCCTATTGAGAGGGCAAACTGTAGAAGTTGTTAGAGTTCAAGGAACTGTTGTACTTAACAGTTGGACCAATGTGGATACAGTACATGTCGGTTAGATTGATCATTTGTACTGGTGACTGGTGTGTGTGGGGGATGGTGAAAGAATGGGAGTGTAGATGATCAGTCTTAGGGAAGGGGAATCTAAAATTAGAGGGCATAGATATAAGATGAAATATTTAAAGGTAATCTGAGGGGCAACTTTTTCCACGTAGGAGGGGATGAATATGTGAAATGAGCTGTTTGACATGAGTACAATTACAAAGTTAGAAGACATTTGGACAGATAGTTGGATAGGAAAGGGTTAGAGGGAAGGGAATATAGGACCAAATGCAGGCAACTGGGACTAATTCAGATAGGCAACTAGGATGAGTTGGGTTGAAGGGCCTATTTCCATTCCGTTTAATTCTGTGCCACAATCAGGAGGACAATGGAAGCACAGAGATGGTCCTCTGCAGATTACACAATTGTTTGGGATGATTTGCTGCAGGTCATTGATACACATGGCAATAATAAACCAACACTTCTTTCAGGTTATCCTCTCAGCCTCCAACATTCCAGACGGGAAAATACAAGTCTTTCCATCTGCCCCTTGCTCCTACTCTCTAACCCAGGCAACACCCTGGTGATTCTTTTGAATCCTTTCACGTCTTCCCTGTAATGCAGAACTGAAATCCATGTGTATTCCAAAGGTGAATTAACCAAAGCAACTTCCTGACCTTTTTATTCGAAGCCCTGATCAAAAAGGAAAGTCATCTTCTTTACCACCCTGGGGCCAGTTGCATGGAACATAAAACTCTCCAATCACACAAGTCCAATTAGATACCTCTGCTCAGTCTCTCCCATCACACAAGTCCAGTTAGATACCTCTGCTCAGTCTCTCCCATCACACAAGTCCAGTTAGATACCTCTCCTCAGTCTCTCCCATCACACACGTCCAGTTAGATACCTCTACTCAGTCTCTCCCATCACACACATCCAGTTAGATACCTCTACTCAGTCTCTCCCATCACACGTCCAGTTAGATACCTCTCCTCAGTCTCTCCCATTACACGTCCAGTTAGATACCTCTGCTCAGTCTTTCCCATCACACGTCCAGTTAGATACCTCTCCTCAGTCTCTCCCATCACACGTCCAGTTAGATACCTCTGCTCAGTCTCTCCCACCACACAAGTCCAGTTAGATACCTCTGCTCAGTCTCTCCCATCACACGTCCAGTTAGATACCTCTCCTCAGTCTCTCCCATGTATCAGATGCATATGGTACTGAAACAGACCTTTCGGCCATCAAGTCTTCACTATCTTTAAGCATATATTTATATTATTCCTATATTAGTATTAGTTTATTCTTCCCATATTCCCATTTATGGCCATCGGATCCTACTCCTGCTGTAGGCACTAGAGACAATTTGCAGTGACCAATGAGCCTTCCATTGAATCTTGGAATATGGGAGGAAACTGGAGAATCAGGAGACTCACCACTTTAACATGTGGTCAGGCCATGAAATCTAGAAAGGGGAAAGAAGGGTCTCAGCCCAAGCATCAACTGTTTACTCCCTCCATAGATAACACCTAACTTGTTGAGCTCCCCTAGTATTTTCTGAATTGCGTGTTGCACGGGTAAGTTATAATTCACTCAAATCACATTCATTTCCTATCTGTCATTACCCCCTCACCTCTTCAAGTATCCAGTATGATGCCTCCTAGTCTAATGGCAGAGTCGGACTCTCAAAGTCACACTTGGACCAATATTTGGCATTGCCCATTTGGACTCTAGTATGGTAAGATCATCACCCTTGAGTAAGTCAGGTTGTAGAGAGGATCTGAGTAGCCTACTGCAAAGGACTGAGAATGTATGGAAGAGTAAATCTCTGCAGTTAATATTGAGTGCAGCAGAAACTGTTCAATTCCCTGGTCTTTCATTGGATTGCCTTAAACTAGTCTACACCATTTCCCTGCAAATATTGATCACCAGGCGGCAGCTCATCTTTTCATCTGTTTGTAGACAGGTGGGAAGACATGAACTTGCGGGACCAGTAGGGAATTAATAGGTAGTTGACTGCTTTTGGTTCAATACTTTGTTTCAACTGCATTGGGAAGTGAAACACTGTGATTAGTTTTGACATTAGCCGAAGGCAGTAATTTGAAAGGCTGGCTCAACATCTTGACAAATGCAGTAGATGAGACAGAGTCTTCCTCGGTGCTTGACAGTCGTTTGAAAGTAAGGGCAAATATGTGAACAGCAAACCTTCCCATGGTGGCTAAAGATCCTACTGCCAGTTGGTGGATGGAATAGAATCCATTTCCTGACTTCTGGTGGGTCTCAGTCTGGGCTCATGGATGCCTCAGCATGAAGCTGGTTTTACCACACAGAGAGCTTGTGCGTTGAATTATTTTCTATTTGCTTACGGGGCCGGGGGTTTCATTGTGGAGGTGGTGGTGAACTTCTTTTTTGAACCACTTTAAGTATTTCTGATCAAGGTACTCCCACAGTGCGATGGCCAGAAGGTAAGGAGTTCACCATGTAGTCATGATGAGAAAAACAATGGAGGAATGTTCTTTCTTATTCATTATAAATCTGGTTAATATGAAGAAATTTTGTATGATGAATTCAATGTCTATCAATCTAATTACTCTAAAACAGTGCTAACTGTTTGTCTCCTCCCACCCCATCATACTCCTGACATGCCTGTAGAAGATGGAAGAGCTTTTAGGGAGTCATGTGAAAAGTCTCTGGCTCCAGACTTCCAGGTTCTGGGCTGCTTTTTGAGCCACAGTGTGAGCAATTGTACAAGCAATGTCAACCATGCACAGTCCTTTGACATAATTGCAATTGCCAGTACTATAACTCAGATTATCAATATTATAGCTGCAATTTACGATACTAATGTGGTCTGACAATGTTTGTTGCAAAATTGTCAGCTTCACATTAATGAAATTGACATTCGCACCTTCAACTAAACTGCCATCAATCAATGATATCAACAAAGCAATTCTATCAATGTCAAAACGTCAACTCAATGTCAGAGTTCTGTTCACTTGCTAATGTGATATATTTCAGAAAACAAACATGATAACACTGTCAATAAACAAGTCCATGTTTAACCTTCAATTCATCGTGTATCATGAAGTTATTTTGAATAATGAGGTTTCAATTTGATGTTACTGATTACTGAATGGAGCTGTGTGGGAGGTATAAACATTCACATTCTAAGTCAGAGGTTCCCATCCTTTTTAATGCCATGGACCCCTACTATTAACTGAGGGGTCCATGGACCTCATGTTGGGAACCCCTGTTCTATGTTGTATTGCCTCAGATTATCCTGTGAATAAATTCTGTTAAGAAATGGTGTTTAGTTCAAGGGATTGCCCCCTCCCTTGCATTATAACAAATAAACAGCATGTGGCTATTATTTGGAAACCAGCTGTGCTTTCAAGACTTACAGTATTTCTTTTGGATAATACTCCATGTTCTCATTGCAATCTATTTTAACTTCATCTTGCTATTCTCAACTGAGTGGATGGAAGAATAGATCACAGAATAATACTCTGGGTGTCTTGAAACATACTGGACTTAACTGTCATCAAGTCATACATTCTAGGGCAGGGGTTCCCAAACTGGGGTCCATGGACTCCTTGGTTAATGGTAAAGGTCTATGGCATATAAAAAGGGTTGGAACACCTGCTCTAGGGCAATAAATTATTTTATGTAAGAGTAAGTTCAGCTTAGATCAAATGTTAACAAAGAGAAAAAACAGTTGCCTACACTACTAAAGTCCTTTGAAAACTGCAGTAAAACTCTAATAATCTGGTCTCACTGGCTCTCTGGTGGTGATGGATATACAGTTTATGGACTAGTAGATTCTACTTCAGTTGATACCTCAAAAACAATTCTGAATATGCTTTTTTTTATTGTGGGCCAAAGGGCCTGCAGTGTGCTATGTTCTATATGTTATAATTGGCATGATGGTATTTCTGGAGAAACAGTGAGTTTAGTATTGGTATTGGTTTATCATTGTTATCATGACACTGCGATGCAGTGAAAAGCTTTTGTTTTGCATGCCATACTCAGTTATACCAAGGTAGGAAGAGAAAACAGAATGCAAGGTATTTTGTTTCATTTACAGAGAAAAGTGCAGGGCAAATAAAGTGCAAGGGCCATGAAGGGATAGATTGGGACAAAAAGAGTCTGGTAATAGATTAATAGAAGCTGTCCTTGAACTGGTGGTCCAGGCTCTCAAGCTTCTGTCTCCTCTGCCCAACGGGAGAGGAGAGAAGTGGCAATGAGCCGGATAGCAGAGAACATGATAGCTGGAATATTGTCTGGACCCACAATCTTTGTTTGTTCAGTGTCTTGGGTTTCTTCATACTATGGCAATGAGTCACTTTGGCTGAATTCTGGGATTTATAATGGTGGGGACCTCAAGAAGATGCTGAGAACAACCATCTATTCAGTTGAAGATGGTTCTGCGTGCTTTTGCTTTGTGATTTAAATGTTGGGCTCCATTATCACTTAGATGAGATTGTTCTTCAAAGTTTCTTTAAGCTCTCCACACCCCTACTTCCTCCTGTCTATTGGTTATTTTTCAACCTCCACACGACTGTAAGTAGTAGGACACAAGAGCCTTGAGGCTGTTTATTTGTTGTAGGATTGCAGTGCTTTGGGTTTAACTGGCTGGTTTCAGATACTGTACTGGACTTCCTCTTCCACATTTCTCATTGAACCAGAGTTGGCTCTTCAGCTCTATGGTAATGGCAGTGTGAGGTATAGATCAGGCCAAAACATTACAAACTGGGGAAGTATGGTTCTGCGGATCATCTTTCCTCAAAGTATCTAATTCTGAGCTGCTGTGTTTGTTCTGTATCCACGTCATTCAGCAATCCATTGCAAATATGCACTGGCCACTTTTTGCAGCACTGTTATAGAAAAAATGCATCCACAACAGTTAAATTGGCAAGAAGGATACCAGTGGATATATGCCTCGTGTTGTTCCATCTGCCACAGATCTCTGGCAACTCTTCTTCAGAACTCACAGTTTGCTGCCACTGAGTAATTTGCTGGGCCATTTCACAGGACAGTTAAAAGTCAATCACATTGCTGTTGTCCTGCTGTGACACCTACAGTGCTGTTGGGTCAGCAGTTCAAGCAATTAAATCCACTATGGAGCAATATTATATTTCCACATCCAAATGGCTAATGGCAATGGATTGATTCTCTTCCTAAAGAACACTGTTGAACTAGACATTTCTTTTCACAGCGGCCTGGTAATTACACGGCCTGGCCATGACAACAATTATGGATACTAACAGTTCTTTTAATTTGAATTTAAATTCCTTTGATGGCATGGTGGTTTTCAAACTCACGTATCTACAACAACAGTCAAGACCTCTGCTAATTAAATCAGCAATTTAACTCTAATTCTAACTGTCTTCATTTTCAAATGTCTTGAGCTGAGATACTTTTCTAAAAGTTTCTGGAAAGATTTTTCATATTAAGGAGTTTGAAAGTTTTTGAGGCTCCTGCTGTGAATTCTGAGTTTCTGTTGTTTACTGCTCAACGTTGTCACTGCGTATGACACAGTATGTACCTCCCCGACATCAGACCCATAGACCACTTAATTGCATGTTAATGACAGAGTACAGAGTAACATGGACAACTCTGAACTCCTTACCGTTGTCAATCACTCATTACATGTATATGTAAAGTCAGCTAAGTGATACAGTTTTTTTAGTCAGAGTTGGTTGCAAGTTGCACATTTGCTGCCCCTGCCCTCCAGGTGAAAGAAAAAGACACCTCTTTCTTAAGTATGGGAGTTTGGTTCAAAAATGAACTTAATTGATGGAACACTTGTAGGGCTGCCTGTAGAATCATATAGCCTAGATACAGGTCATTTGGCCCAAATCATCCATGCTACACAAGCCATTCCCATTGGCCTGCATTTGCTCTGCATCTTTAGAATTCTCTTCTTCAAAGGGTGGTGGAATAAACTTGACATTCATTCAGTGATTCCTCTTGTTTCATGTAGATCTCAATACACATCTTTCCATTTAAAAATGTTGGAAGACAACATACATAAGATTCATTAAACATTTCCAGGCCTCCCACTCTTCTATTTGTCCTATTATGTAAAGATAATTCAAAGCTTCATTTCTCCTTTATTCAATGCCTACTTTTATTACCAAGAAAAAAATCCAAGGATTCCTATACTCTTCATCATCATCATTATGTGCCATGAAATATGACGTGGGCGATCATGGTCTTCCATCTGTCTTTAATCTGAGAAGTTCTAATAAGATCTTCAAAAACTTTTGTGTGGCCATCCCTTGATGTAACTCATAAATGTCTTGCACTGTTGACCAAGACATTTTCTTCCATCAATTTTTCCTGTCACTGCACGATGTTCGGGCTTCTCTTTCCTCAGGACATGTCCCACAAATTCCAGCTGCTGTTTCCTGATTGATGGCGCAATTGGGAAAAGGTAAGCTGGAAGGCAGCTGAATAGAAGATTTAGAAAAAATAATTTTTCATTATCATAATAGTAACAGAATGCTGCCTCTTATCTGTCCTTTACTTGTATGATAAGAAAAATAACTTCTATTCAATTGCCTTCCAGCCAGTCTTTTCTCAATTGAGTCATTTTTCTTCTATTCAGCCTCGCATCGATCCTTTCCCCATACACTTTACCAAAATGATTTCTGCAAATTCAGACAATAGAAAACAAAAGTATTTTATCCTGAATATTTTCAATTCATCTAGACGTGCAGAGAGCACTTTCCTGTTCTCCCTTCACCATTTGCCATCCCCTTTACCTTCTCTCATCTTATTTCCCTGCCCAGTATCTCTCTCTGGTGCTCCTCCCCCTTTTTCTTTCTTCCACAGCCTTCCGTTCTCCCCCTTCTCCATCCCTGTATCTTTTCACCAATCAGTTTCCCAACTCCTTACTTCACCCCTCCCCCTCCCAGTTTCACCTACCACCTTGTGTTTCTCTCTCCCCTCCCTCACATTTTAAATTTACTCATCTTTCTCCCCCCAGTCCTGCCGAAGGGTTTCAGCATGAAATTTCAACTGTACTTTTTTTCCATAGATGTGGCCTGGCCTGCTGAGTTCCTCCAGCATTTTGTGTGTGTTGCTCCAGAATCTGCAGATCTTCTCCTGTTTACAAAATTTCATATGCTTTCAACTCTGCACTGAGTGTCACTGTCTTGTCATTCCGTCCCTATTGAACTAGGTAGATCTCTGGTTCTCAGGATTCAGACTCTTAATGATGTGTTAAAATCCCTCCCAAATTTTCTTGTAATTATAGCAAAAACTAGATTCTGGAAATCCAATACAAAAATAGCAAATTTGAAGCTAACACAATAAGCCCTAGTGGAACTCAGTGGGTCAGGCAGCATCTAAGGAGGAAAAAAGACAAGACGGTGTTTTGTTGACTGTCCATTTCTCCACTGTATATGTTCTGACCCATTGTGTTCCACTAGCACTTTGTGTGTTTGTAACGTTCTCCTTCGCGTGTAACGAAACGCCGAATTAAATGTCGAGATAAACCACAGTTAATAAGAACCAGATCGCAGTAAGATTAACCATTTACTGTTCACTCTTCACATTAACATATGGTGAAAACTGTTGATAAAACAATACAAGATTGATACAGTATTTGTTCCTTCCTTAATATCACATTTCAAGTGTAAATACTTGCAAAGGTGACTATAACTACATTACACTAAGGTGCAGTATACAGGGAGAGTTTACCTGCTCCATTGACTACTTTAAATACACTTCCATGCAAACTATCCGCGACTCTTTAACTAACGAAAGCATAAACATTATCTACCGTCGTTACTTCTAACAGGATCGGCATTAACATCTTAGTTCAATATATCGATTATCTATTAACTTACAGCGTTGCTCTCACTGTGATTTCTCATGCCTGCAAAACAACTTCTGCTCAGGTGTGCCTCGTGGTGAGCCCCCACCCTCGCGTTAATTCCAAACCGGTATTTTCCCACAAGACGCGGCGAAACCGGATGTGACGTCATCGCATGCCGATATATTTTACATGCAATGAATATACTTTAAACACTTCTAATTCTAACTAGAAAATACTATCGAATGAATTACTAAGCAAAAATATTATAAACTAAATAACTGTCGTAAAGACAGCACAGTGTTGCTCTACATTCCAGTATCTGCAGTCCTTTTTTGTCTCCAAATGCTGGAAACACTCAGCAGGTCAAGCAGCATTCGTGGGGAGAGAAACAGCAAAATCTAACTTTTCCAGTGCCAACCAAGGATCTTGTTTACTAGATTCTTGGGCATCCACTCATCTTCCCATCCTTTGCATCATATCTGGTGGCAGTGCCTTAGCCTACACCTACGTCCCTACAATTCTTTCCTTTTCATATTGTATTCTTAGAACTGGTCTCTTTGGCCAATGCTTTTCTAATCTCTCTCCATTGCCTCAGTTGTTTTAGTGAAGAGCCTGGCTTCATCATCCCATGCACCTACCACTTGGCTGAAAAGTACCAGCAAGGAGGAATAAAATGAATGTTGTTGAAGTTAGCTGTAAATTTGGGATGCCACTGTAGCGTAGTGGTTAGCATGGTGGTATTTCAGCGCAGGGCTTCGGAGATCAGAGTTCGATCCTGCCGTCCTTTGTACGGAGTTTGTACATCCTCACGTGCTATACGTAGGTTTCCTCCCACAGTCCAAAGATGTACCGGTTAGTCAGTTAATTGGTCATTATAAATTGTCCCACGATTAGGCTAGGTTTGAATGGGAATTACTGGTGGCGAGGCTTGAAGGGATGATTTCTAAATGAATAACTGAATGTAAACACGAGGCAGAGATATAAACACAAGAGTTCCATTTCTCTGGATTCCACCGTCTCGTGCATTGTGGTTCTACACCGGGAATACATGAAATTTCCTTCCTAAAATAGATCATTAGAAGATAGGGGATTGTTATTAAGACTCATTTGCTTCCTTAAATGCACAATGTCTAACACAGAGTTACAAAGAAATTGAAATTTGAAATCATAATATTCTGCACAGCCAGGATGAACTGTATTGGTTTTATTCTGTGTCACTGCCTCTTTCATCTAATGTAACACACATGAAACACTGTAGGAACTCAGAAAGTCAGGCTGCGTCTACAGAGAGGAATAAAGAGCTGATGTTTCAGTCCAAGACCATTAATACCTTTAGTCAATTCTGTTTATACTGTATGTGCCTTTGTTATCTTTAGATTCAGAATCAGAATCTGGTTTAATATCATGGCATATGTTGTAGAACTTGTTGTTTTATGGCAGTAGTACATTGCAATACATAATAATAAAAACTATAAATGACAAATAAATAAACAAATAAATTATAAAAAATAAGCAGTGCAAAATGAGAGTTCAAAAATACTAAGGTGATGTTCAAGTGCTCATGGTTTCATTGGGTATTCAGGAATCTGATTGTGGAGAGGAAAAGCTGTTCCTGAAATGTTGAGGGTGTGTGTCTTCAGGCTCCTGTGCCTCTTCCTTGATGGTAGCAATGAGAAAAGGACACGTCCTGTATGATAGGAGTCCTTAATGATGGATGCTGCCTTTTTGAGACATCACCTTTTGAAGGTGTCCTGGATGCAGGGGAATCTAGTGCTCATGATGGAGTGGGCTGAGTTTCTGATCCTGTGTGGTGGCTCTTCCATACCAGATGGTGATGCAATCAGTTAGAATACTCTGAACAGTACACCCACAGAAATTAGTAAGATTTTTTGCTGACATCCCAAGTCTCCTCAAACTCCTAATGAAATATAGCCGCTGTACTGCCTTCTGTGTAATTGCATTAATATGTTGGGCCTAGGAAAGATCTTCAGAGATGTTGACACCCAGGAACTTGAAACAGCTCACCCTTTCCACTTCTAATCCCCTGACGAAGACTGGTGTATGTTCCCTTGAGTTCCCCTTCCTAAAGTCCACAATCAATTCTTCGACGTTGATTGAAAGGTTGTTGCTGTGACACAACTCGATCAGCTGATCTTTCTCACACCTGTACACCTCCTTGTCACCATCAGAAATTCTACCAACGATAGTTTTGTCATCAGCAAATTTGTGGATGGTGTTTGAGCCGTGCCTTGCCACACAATTGTGAGTATAGAGAGTAGAGCAGTGGGCGAAGCACGCATCCTTGAGGTGAGTTAGTGTTGACTGTCAGCGAGGAAGAGATATTATTTTCAATCTGCACTGCTGTGGTCTCCTGGTGAGGAAGTCAAGGATCCAGTTGCAGAGGGAGGTACGGAGGCCCAGGTTTTGGAACTTCTTGATTACAACTGCGGGTATGATTGTATTGAACGCTGCATTGTAATCAATAAGCAGCAGCTTGATGTAGATATTACTATCGTCCAGCTGATCCAGGGTCAAGTGGAGAGCCAATGAGATTTCATCTGCTGTAGATCTATTGTGGTGATAGGCAAATTGCAGTGGGTCCAGGTCCTTGATAAGGCAGAAACAGAGTTTAGCCATAACCACCCTCTCAGAGCATTTCATTACAGTAGATGTGAGTGCCACTGTGCGATAGTTGTTGAAACTGCTCACCCTAATCCAATTTTAAAAGTTGACATAGCAGTGAGATCCCTCACATCTGATCCAATGAAATAGCTATCTAATTGATATTGTTGGTCCTGAACATTAATATGGAAGATACTGGGAGGTAACTAACAGTACATTATTAAATGAGGTTTACTTTCCCATTCATGTTCTTGTTTCTATTATGGTGAAGGTAATCTATAATAGATGATTATGTAATTTTAGAATCAGGCATGGAGGATTGTAATGTCATTATTATTTCAAAGTTCATTTATTATCAAAGTATGTATACTGCATATAACCTTGAGATTTGTCTCCTTACAGGCAGCCACAAAACTAAAGAAACACAATATTGTTCATGTAATTACTTATCACTTAAGTAATAAGTGCTCCCAGTATAACAAAGCACTCACTCATGGCCAATATTTCAAGCATGAAATATAATTATCCATCCTAGTTTCTTGCCCCTCTATAACGATGTCAGTTTATTTGAATTTGTTCTTGGTCTGGGTTAAAATTCTTATATCTTAATGACAGATGTCTACTGAGTTTGAGGGCAGGATAGGCACCTGAATCCTAAGGATGATGTACTGAAAGCAGCAAAGGATTTCACTTTTTTATTGGGATCAGGAAAAAATCTTTGATCAGTAGTGTTAAGTCAGACAATTTGTGTACTTTGCCTTTGGGAGCACCCCAGATATAACTTGCATCCTACATAAGATACCTGTAAATTTATGTACAGGTTACTGGCAACCAAAACCTGGTTTTAATATAAGCTCTGATGAATGTTGTGGCCCAAAACGTCAACTGTTTATAGATGATGACTTGCTGATTTCCTCTAGCATTTTGAGTGTATTATGCTTGATTTCCAACATCTGCAGTGTCTCTTCCTTCTTATGGACGTCAGTCAATGAATAAAGTGCAGTATATTAGGATATGTCATGTACTATGGAATACTCTTGAGGCTTAAAAAACTTTTTATGAAATGGCAGACAGATGCATACAGGCCAGCAATTTTACTTGTCCCGAATGTGCATAATTTTATCTCATCGTCCTTTATAAACCATAGTTTTTATCAGTGTTGTACCTCATCGATAGTCCACTTGGACACCTTGCTGGCCTGAAAGTTCAGCACGCTGGGCAGTAGTTTGCAGTGCTGCTCCCAGCAAAGGGGGAGATCACGAACAGTGTGAGCAGACATGGTTGACATGAAAACAGACTGGTGGAGAGCTTGCTGCATAGTGTCAAAGGAAAGATCTGGAAAAGAAAGGGAAAAAGAAATTACTAATTTTTGAAGAAACATTTATTTTAAACTTTGATTCCCTAAACATAATTAAATAAGGAATAAGAGCAGGAATAGGCCATCTGGCCAGTCAAGCCTGCTCTGCCACTTATGTCAGAAGCATGGTGACGTTTGCAGGCTGCCTAGCACAATCCTCACTTATTTGATATGAGGAAAACGATACATTTCACTGCATGTTTTGATGTACATATGACAAATAAAGCTAATCTTGATCTTCACTAAGATTACGGTTGGACTCACTGCCATAGCCCATAATTCCCCTGCTATGTAAGAATCTATCTAACTGTGCCCTGAATACATTTAATGAGGTAGCCTCTCTACTGGTTCCCTGAGCAGAGAATTTCACAGATTCACCACTCCCTAGTCAATATTTATCATTTTAATGGCATTGTCAAAAGGAAAAGTTTTGCACCAAACTCATTGACACTTTCAGGTCGGATGCCAGCTGCGCAATCGTTAAAAATTTGTTAAGGATTAATATCAAAGATGTTTCCATTGATTATTTAAAAATGAAAATAAATTGAGAATGGGTCACTTGTGACTTAAGTGCATCTTATTAACTGCTGTGTGGCTAACTGTGGCAGGCAGTTAGGTCTCTCTGTGTTCGTGAGGTGACCCTCTCTTTCAGTGTTGGAGGATGGTTTGGTGGTTCTGTGTCTATGGATTGGACTATAGCATTTATGAATTGCGGACTTTTCCAGACTTATGGTTTTTATATTCTGTGTTTTTAGCCTGTTTCTTTTCCGTTGTGATGTGCGAAGGGAGGGGTTTTTGGGGTCGATGTTCTGGTTGCATTCTGTTATGTTTTTTTGTGGGGGAGGGGTTGTTTGGCGGTCAGTGTTCTTGTGTTTTGTGTGGGGGGAGGGGGATTTGGGGGTTGATGATCAGATTGCCATTTTTTCGTGTGGTGGGGTGGATTTGATGTTTCTCTCTGAACAATTTCACGTTCTTTCTTTGGTGGCCATTAGGAAAAGACAAACCTCAGAGTTGTAAATGGATACATACTTCAATAAAAAATGAACCTTTGAACTGTCTGATAGGAAAGTGAGCTTATTGGTTTCTTAATTATTAGACAAAACTGGACAAGTAAAGCCGTTTGCAAGTTCTAACCTCTCCCATCTCTGGCAACCCATTATTCTTACAAATCCATTGTTACTTAGCTAACTTGAATGTTCTATTTCCTATTAACAGAATTAAAACAGAGCATGAACAATAATGTTTCACCAGCTGATTGTACAAGAACTTGATGTTACTAAATTCAAAATAGCTCATTTGTTTAACAAAGTGTATTTTTTTTGTAAATAATTAACCATATTTCAGGGCAACACATACAAAATATAGGAGGAACTCAGCAGGTCAGGCAGCGTCTACATAAAGGATTAAACCGTTGATGTTTTGGAATGGGGCCATATTTCATGTTTGCCTGATTTATTCCAAGTCCAGAACTTAAACATAAATTCTTCAAACTAAGTCAGACGAGACTGCAGATGATAGAATCTGGAAACAACCAATCTTCTGAAGGATGTATAGTGTTTAAAATCTATGATTTAATAAGATAGTCGGACACTGGGGACTGAAGTATATGGGAAGTGAGTGGAAAGCTGGTCTAGAGATGAAAGACCTCCAAAGAATCTAATTATCTTTTTCTCATCCTAGTGGAAGAATAATGCATTTCAGTTTAACCCTGTTGTTGTTCCTTTCTGTGTTTTGTGGCACAATGGGTGACAATCTTGCCATTCTTTTATAGCATATGTCTGTTTTTTATAAGGCTGAGTTGCTAGCTCAATGCTCAACACAGCATGGAAGGAACCCGCCAGATTCGAACTCGAGACCGCTTGCCTTGAAGTGCAGTGCAGGTGCCACTACAACACCGGACGGTCTTTAGTTTAACCTTCCTCTCATTTTATTCATTTCAGATTGACTGAATAGTTTGCATTTAGGTGAAGAATTCTTTCCAAAGAGAATTAGTTTTTATTCAAAAATGGATTTGAAAATATAACACAGTGAAAAATGACTGTAAAGCAAATATTAATGTTCCAAGGTAAGCACAGCAAACAGTTGACAAAAATATATTCCAGCCATATACTTTAAATTATGCAATTATTAAAACATGAATCTCAACACAAGGACAATTGACAACACCGCTGTTCTGGTAAAATCTCAGATGATGAAGTAGAGGCCAGTGTGAGAGGCTGGATGAGTAATGTTTCAACAATGTCCAACTCAATGTCAACAAGATCAGGAAACTGATTGTGAAATTTAGGAAATGGAAGAGGTCAATGGTAGAAAGGGTGAGTAACTTTAATTGTCTGGGTATCAACATCTTACACCTGTCTTGAGCAATGACAAAGAAGGAATGCCAGTGGCTCTACTTTATTCAGAGTGAGGAGATTTGATATGTCAGCTGAAATCCTTGCAAATTTCTATAGGTGTATGGTGGAGGTCATTCTGACTGATTGCATCACAGCCTGGTGCAGAGGCTCCACAGTACAGGGTTGGAAAAAGCTGCAGAGGGTTGTAAACTCAGCCACCTCCAACACAGGAACCAGCCTCCTCGCCATCAAAGACATTCTCAGGAGGAGGTGCCTGGAGAAGGTGGCCAAAGATTCTTCCCCTCCTTTATCAGATTACTGAATGGTCCATGAACCCAGGGATACTATTGTTTAAAACGCAAACACGAGGAAATCTGCAGATGCTGGAAATTCAAGCGGACTCTCACAGCTACCTGGACTATTCCTCTCCCCACACTGTCTCTTGCAAAAATGCCATCCCCTTCTCGCAATTCCTCCATCTCCGCCGCTTCTGCTCTCAGGGTGAGACTTTTCATCCCAGGACGAAGGAGATGTCTTGCTTTTTTAAAGAAAGGGGCTTCCCTTCCTCCACCATCAACTCTGCTCTCAAACGCATCTCTTCCATTTCACGCATATCTGCTCTCACCCTATCCTCCTGCCACCCCACTCGGGATAGGGTTCCCCTTGTCCTCACCTACCACCCCACCAGCCTCCGGGTCCAACATATAATTCTCCGCAACTTCCGCCACCTCCAACGGGATCCCACTACCAAGCACATTTTTCCCTCCCCGTCTCTTTCTGCTTTCTGCAGGGATTGCTCCCTACGCGACTCCTTTGTCCATTCGTCCCCCTCGTCCCTTCCCACAATCTCCCTCCTGGCACTTATCCTTGTAAGCAGAACAAGTGCTACACCTGCCCTTACATTTCCTTCCTCACCACCATTCAGGGCCCCAGACAGTCCTTCCAGATGACCCGATACTTCACCTGTGAGTCGGCTGGTGTGGTATACTGTGTCCGGTGCTCCCGGTGTGGTCTTTTATACATTGGTGAGACCCGACACAGACTGGGAGACCGTTTCACTGAACACCTATTCTCTGTCTGCCAGAGAAAGCAGGATCTCCCAGTGGCCACACATTTTAATTCCACATCCCATTCCCATTCTGATATGTCTATCCATGGCCTCCTCTGCTATAAAGATGAAGCACACTCAGGTTGGAGGAACAACACCTGATATTCTGTCTGGGTAGCCTCCAACCTGATGGCATGAACATTGATTTCTCTAACTTCCGTTAATGCCCCTCCTCCCCTTCTTACCCCATCCCTTACTCATTTAGTCATTCATTTATTATTTCCCCCCCTTTTTTTTTACTTTTTTTCTCTCTTTTTTCTCTCTCTGGCCCTCTCACAATCACTCCTTGCCTGCTCTCCATCTCCCTTTGGTGCTCCCCTCCCCCTTTCTTTCTCCCAAGGCCTCCTATCCCATGATCGTCTCCCTTCTCCAGCTCTGTATCCCTTTTGCCAATCAACTTCCAGCTTTTAGCTTCATCCCACCCCCTCCGGTCTTCTCCTATCATTTCGGATCTCCCCTCCCCCTCCCACTTTCATATCTTTTACTATCTCTTATTACAGTTAGTCCTGATGAAGGGTCTTGGCCCGAAACGTTGACTGTACTTCCTATAGATGCTGCCTGGCCTGCTGCATTCCACCTGCATGTTGTGTGTGATACTATTACTTAATTTGCTTTTAGCACTATTTACTTAATTTGTAATTCATAGTAACTTCATGTCTTTGTACTTCACTGCTGTTGCAACATAACAATTTAACATCATATAAGATGGTGATAATAACCCTGATTCTGATTCCGGAATGCAGTTATCATTTAATGTGTATGCCCATTTGCTTTTGGAGAATGATCTCTGCCATACATCTGTAGAAAGTCGCCTTTGGAAAGATGACAATGCATCTTACATTTGATGAGGTGAGTATATACTGTCAATAGGTTGCTGATGGTTAATAAGAGATGAATAAGAGATGAATAGGAGATGGTTAATATGCACCTTGTACTCTTGTCTCCACAACTATAGATTTACATTTAATCTCTAATTTGAAAATGTTGTGGTGCTAGATGATTGGTAGATAACTATTGTAGAACTAATATACAAAGTTCACATAAATCATAATGTCCAAAAAAATTAGATACTTAAAATAAATCAACTATTACTCTTATATCTTATAAATACATTTTATAGCCTAATTTTATTTAGTCAGAGTTAAATATTTATTATATAATAGTTGTCACTGTGAAATCAAGATTATTTTAACAACCTAAAGGCAGATATTTCTGCTTTTGTTAACATTGACATACTGAGAAACAATCTGCAATTGTTACATCCAGCACTCAAGGTAAACAAGAGACTGTTTCCATTAATCATTATCCTTAATATTCTCAAGAGCCAATCACAATAAATAATAGGCATCATTACACCACTGATTTCAGGACGCTGATTATGAACAAACTCGGTTCCAAATCATTATGCCTTGCTAAGAAACATATCTTTACAATTGACTGATTGCAATCTACACAGATTGTTTCCTGTGCCAAGTATTATATAAAAAAATCAACACTAAAGTTACTAATTATGTGCCCATGAAAATTGCTCATTTTCAAAGTTTTCTAAATCCTTTTTTTTAAAACTCTGCACAGTTCCATTATAAGAGATCTGCAATTTTGCACATAATCTGAACTGATCATTTGTTCCACACATAATATACAATATAGAAAAATGAACCATAGAATATTAGACTGTAAATTGGAAATAAAAGGTTCAAATTCTAATAAATTCAGACTGGCTTTATTTTGTTTTGCAATAATCTGCCTTCATGGGATCATATATACAACAGTGCTAATTCTATTTTAATTGTACTAATTTCTGTCAGCAGGATTCTGTACATAGTGCCAGATGTGAATACATTATTGTTAAATGAAAATTACATATTACAATTTTACAGAATTGACTTTAATCATTTATAAAGGGCCTTTGTTCAAAAAATATTTTTGTATCTTTGAATGGAACACATATTTGATAAATCAACCATGAGTAAATTCCTAATGTGCCTGCTGGGATTACATACTATAAAAAATTGGAATGCATACTGCTTATGATTTTCCAGTCATTAATTTTAATAAACTGACTCCCATCATGAAAATCCTACTGGATCAATGGTGTCTCTGGCTTGTTTCCAATCCAATCCAATGAACTCTGATCACAAGCCAGGCTCAGCTGCATGCGGGCAGCTGGTTCTCAGCAGTCTTTCTACTGCCACCTCTTCCATCTTACTTGCGGTGGAAAGCGCAAGGTTGTTGGGACATAATTTTGGCTAGTCAACATCCACCTGCCCCATCCACTGAATGCTCTCTCTTCAGAGTGATGGCAGTTCTTGTGAATGCGAAAATCAATAATAGCATAAAGTACAGTCTTAAGGGCTGAGTCTTGTCAGATGCATGTATGTTGAGAACATACATGTTGAGAACAATGTATAGAACATTGTATGTTCTATTACTGGCAGAATCATTATCTTTAAACTTCACCGGTACTATAGTGATGAAACTAGCAAAATGTATGAGGATGCAAATAGCTTACAAATAGTAAATGGTATAGCAGTTATTACTCAAAAATACTTCAGCTAGTTTTCATGGAATAGCTATTTGCTGGCTGCAGTCATACATCATAGTTAATGGTTGTAATTACCCTCTGTACAATGCCACCTTAGTCTGTGCTCCAGACATATAGTCAAGCTAATTATGAACTTCCTTTGACAATTTCACTTCCATGTAAGAATCAGTCATTATTCTGTTATTCTTGATTTTAGATTTATGACAGTTCCAGGCTGCTCTGATCTTGTAGAAACACCAATTAGAGATAACAGAGCTTACAATAATAGTTTAGTAGTTAAACTTTGACCCATTCAAGTAGAGGATAAAAAGCAAGAACAAATGAGTGAGAAATATCAGGAGAAGGAACTTGTACAATTATTGAAAAAAGTAGATTATATCATTGTAGTAGTAGAGCAAGAAGTGCGTGACTCGAGTTGAGTATGATGTTCTCCTTATGGGTTTTGCTTTGGTGGGTCCTCAGGTCACTGTCAAGGCTGATCTGGGATCCACATATTTGGGGTATTTGGGAGTATGGTTTGAATGACAATTAAACTTGATCTGATTTGATTTTCCTCAATGGAGAATGCCTGGGTGTGATTTTGTTTACAAGAAGCTGATGCACACCACAAGATGACTGGAGATCACAAGATCACTGCTGTAGCCTTGCTTTGCCTACCCTGCTGTTGTGTTTTCAACCAGCTCCACTGTTGAGGTCTTGGTTGGAACCTGCCCTTTGACCATACCGCCATGCCTGATTCTACTGGGTGCTAGGCGGCAGATGGCTAAAGTCCAGACCTAATCGCTCTTGGGATCTCAGAAACCCACGAGCCTCTACACCACGACAGGGTGATGATCCAGTCAGAATCAGGTTTAAATCATTGGCATAGGTCATGAAATTTGTTGTTTTGGGGCAGCAGTACATTGCAATACATAATAAAAAAATATAAATTACAATAAGAAATAATGCATATAAAAGTAAATTGAGTAAATAGTGCAAAAAGAGAACAAAAATAGTGAGGTCATGTTCATGGGCTCATTATCCATTCAGAAATCTGACAGAGGGGAAGAAGCCGTTCCTGAAATGCTGAGTGAGTGTCTTCAGGCTCCTGTACCTCCTCCTTGATGGTAGCAAAGAGAAGAGGACATGTCCTGGGTGATGGGGGTCCTTAATGATGGATGCCATCTTTTTCGGAGACATCGCTCTTTGAAGGTATTCTGGATGCTGAGGAGACTAGTGCCCATGATCAAGCTGGCTGAGCTTACAACTTCCTGCAGCTTTTTCTGACCCCGAGCAGTCATTCTCCAGACCAGATGGCGACGTGACCAGTTAGAATGCAGGACTTCAGTGAGATACCATGTCTCCTCAAACTGCTCATGAAACATAGCCACTGTCAAACCTTCTTCGTAACTGCATCAATATGTTGGATAAATCTTCAGAGGTGTTGACACCCAAGACCTTGAAACTGCTCAAACTTTCCACTCCTGACCCCTCAGTGAGAACTGGTGTGAGTTTTCTTGACTTCCCCTTAATGAAGTGCACAACCAATTCTTTGGTCTTACTGACATTGAGTGCAAGGTTGTTGCTGCGACTCCATTCAACCAGCTGATATATCTCACACTTATCACTCTTGGTTCGGCTAGCAGCTTAACCTATAGTCCCTGGCCTGATCAAACTTAAGAAATTTCATTTGGGTGGAAGCTGTGGGATGTGTCCTGTTGCAAATCAGTACCATGAAATAACAAACAGTACACGATATGTGATTAAATGATTGAGCTTTATAATCCTTATTTTGACTATCTGGTTAGTAAAGAAACAAAAAAAGGGCCCATTCTCATCAAACAGTCTAATGCGTAAATGTTGGAGCTTACTGATAAAGCCGTTCAACCACCATTGACCTCCTATGATCGTCGCTGACCTTTGGACCCTCACTCAGCGGTCTACTAACTCTCTCCATTTGCGTCTCTTCTCCTCATCTCTCCCCGGCAAATGACAGCAAATTCCCTGCTCCCAGATACTCAAGAAAGAACAGCATCCTGTTCATTGGCTAACAAGCCCTGTTATCTCTAGTCACAACCCAAACATTGCTGCTACAGAGAAACTATTACCTCAGGAGTGGAACATTACAGAGAGGCCATTATACATTAGCAGTGAAACCATACAGCGTGTTATACCTTCTTCATAACTGAATCAATATGATGAACCCAAGATAAATCTTCAGAGGTGTTGACACTCAAGAACTTGAAACTGCTCAAACTTTCCACTCCTGACCCCTCAGTGAGAACTGGTGTGAGTTTTCTTGACTTCCCCTTAATGAAGTGCACAACCAATTCTTTGGTCTTACTGACATCGAGTGCAAGGTTGTTGTTGCGACTGCACTCAACGAGCTGACATATCTTACATTTGTGTGCCTCCTTGTCACCATCTGAAATTCTGCCAACAATGGTTGTGTCATCGGCAAACTTATGGATGGTGTTTGACCTGTGTCTGGCCACACAATCACGGGTTAGAGAGAGTAGTACAGTGGGCTAAGCCCGCATACTTGAGGTGCGCCAGTGCAGATTGACAGCGAGCAAGAGATATTATTTCCAATCCTCACTGATGGTCGGGTCTCCCAGCGCGGAAGTCAAGGATCCAGTTGCAGAGGGAGGTACAGACGCCCAGGTTTTGGAGTTTGTTGATTAGAACTAATGCTGAGCTGTAATCGATAAACAGCAGCTTGCTATTGTCGATGTGATCCAAGGCCAAGTGGAGAGCCAGTGAGATTGCATCCACTGTAGACTTATTGTGGGGATAGGCAAATTACAGTGGGTCTAGTTCCTTGTTTAGGCAGGAGTTGATTCTGGCCATTCATCACAGTAGATATGAATGCCTCTGGGTGATAAGTCATTGAGGCAGCCCATCCAGCTCTTCCTGGACACTGGAATGACTATCACACTCTGAAGCAGGCGGGAACCTCCGAATGCAGCAGTAAAAGATTGAAGATGTCCTTGAACACTTCCGCCAGTTGCTTGACACTGGTTTTCTGTGCCCTTTTAGGTACACCAACAGGTTCTGATGCCTTGCGAGAGTTCACCCTCTAGAAAGATGTTCTGATGTTGGTCTCCAGGACAGAGATCACAAGGTCAACAGATGCTGCAGGGATTTGTACTGCTGTGGTTTTATTCTCCCTCTCAAGGCACACATAAAAAGCATTGAGCTCCTCAGGGAGTGAGGCCATTTACGATGTTGGATTTAGCCTTGTAGGAGATGGTGACATAGAAACATAGAAAACCTACAGCACAACACAGGCCCTTCGGCCCACAAAGCTGTGCCAAACATGTCCTTACCTTGAAATTACCTAGGGTTACCAATGGCCTTCTACTTTTCTGAGCTCCATGTACCTGTCCAGGAATCTCTTAAAAGACCCTATCGTATCCGCCTCCACCACTGTCACCAGCAGCCCATTCCATGCACTCCCACTCTCTGCATAAAAACTTAAAACTGACATCTCCTCTGTACCTACTTCCAGGCACCTTAAAACTATACCCTCTCGTGCTAGCCTCTTCAGCCCTGGGAAGAAGCCTCTGACTATCCACACAATCAATGCCTCTCATCATCTTATACACTTCTATCAGGTCACCTCTCATCCTCCATTGCTCCAAGGAAAAAAGGCCAAGCTCATTCAACCTATTCTCATAAGACATGCTCCCCAATCCAGGCAACATTCTCCTTTGCACCCTTTCTATGGTTTCCACATCCTTCCTGTAGTGAGGCGACCAGAACTGAGCACAGTACTCCAAGTGGGGTCTGACCAGGGCGCTATATAGCTGCAACATTACCTCTCGGCTCCTAAACTCAAACCCATGATTGATGAAGGCCAATACACCATATGCTTTTTCTTAACCACAGAGTCAACCTGCACAGCAGCTTAGAGAGTCCTGTGGACTCGGACAAGAGCTCACGTGCATCCAATTCTGTTTCTAATTTCAATTGCAATTGTTTTCTTCGCTCTTAAAGTAGCTTTCCATAGGTTGTACCTTGTCTTCTTGTATAGTTATGGATCACCAGTTTTGAAAACCATAGATCTAGCCCTTAGAAGACGATGAATTTCCTGGTTCATCCATGGATGTTGGTTTGGATAAGTCCATAATGTTCTCAAAGGCACATACTTATCCGCCTAGGTCTTGATAAAGTTGGTGTCAACTGTAGCATATTCATTATATCGGGGGTGGCCAACCTTCTGCATTCCATGCGTCAATTTTTTCATGCATGCACAAGTTTTGATGGTCAATACAATTCTTGTATCCCCATTCAATTCTTGTAAAAATATGTTATTATAGACATATTTAGCACGTTTACATGATATATTGATTTATATAAAAACAAGATAAACATTACTTACCTTAATGAGACTTCTTTTAACGAATATATTTTGTCTTCTTTTGATTTCTTCCTTTTTCTTAAGCACATATTCTTTCCATAACTCAGACCCAAGCACTAGCTTCATTTTTGTTACTGTTTCAATCTGATGTTGTGTTTTATAGTGTCTATTAAGATCATGTCTTCTATTACAGTTGAAGTCAGAAGTTTACATACACCTTAGCCAAATACATTTAAACTCAGTTTTTCACAGTTCCTGACATTTAATCCTAGAAAACATTCCCTGTCTTAGGTCAGTTAGGATCACTACCTTATCTTAAGAATGTGAAATGTCAGAATAATAGTAGAGAGAATGATTTATTACAGCTTTTATTTCTTTTATCACATTCCCAGTGGGTTAGAAGTTTACACCCACTTTGCTAGTATTTGGTAACATTGCCTTCAAATTGTTTAACTTGGTCAAACATCTTGGGTAGCCTTTCACAAGCTTCTCATAGTAAGTTGCTGGACTTTTGTTCCATTCCTCCAGACAGAACTGATGTAATTGACAACACGAGTGAATCTGCAGATGCTGGAAATAAATGAAAAACAGAACTCAGCAGGCCAGACAACATCTATGGGAGGAGGTAGTGATGACGCTACCTCCTCCCATAGATGCTGGTGAAATTGAGTCAGGTTTGTAGGCCTCCTTGCTCGCCCACGCTTTTTCAGGTCTGCCCACAAATTTTCTATCGGATTGAGGTCAGGGCTTTGTGATAGCCACTCCAATATCTTGACCTTTTTGTCCTTAAGCAATTTTGCTACAACTTTAGAGGTATGCTTGGGGTCATTGTCCATTTGGAAGACCCATTTGCGACTGATCTTTGCCTTCCTGGATGATGTCTTGAGATGTTGCTTCAATATATCCACATAATTTTCCTTCCTCACGATGCTGTCTATTTTGTGAGGTGCACCAAAGCACCCCCACAACATGATGCTACCACTCCCGTGCTTCACAGTTGGGATGGTGTTCTTTGGCTTGCAAGCCTTACCCTTTTTCCTCCAAACATAACGACGGTCATTATGGCCAAACAGTTCAATTTTTGTTTCATCAGACCGGAGGACATTCCTCCAAAAAGTAAGATCTTTGTCCCCATGTGCACTTGCAAACTGTAGTCTGGCTTTTTTATGGCAGTTTTGGAGCAGTGGCTTCTTCCTTGCTGAGCAGCCTTTCAGGTTATGTCGATATAGGACTCGTTTTACTGTGTATATAGTTACTCGTCTACCTGTTTCCTCCAGCATCTTCACAAGGTCCTTTGCTGTTGTTCTGGGATTGATTTGCACTTTTCGTGCCAAAGTACAATCATCTCTAGGAGACAGAGATCATCTCCTTCCTGAGCGGTATGACGGCTGCGTGGTCCCATGGTATTTATACTTGTGTACTATTGTTTGTACAGATGAACGTGGTACCTTCAGGCGTTTGGAAATTGCTCCTAAGGATGAACCAGACTTGTGGAGGTCTACAGTTTTTTTTTCTGAGGTCTTGGCTGATTTCTGTTGATTTTGTTTGTAAACTTCTGACCCACTGGAATTGTGATAGTCAGTTAAAAGTGAAATAAGCTCTGTTAACAATTGTTGGAAAAATTACTTGTGTCATGCACAAAGTAGATGTCCTCAATGTCTTGCCAAAACTATAGTTTGCTGATGTGAAATCTGTGGAGTGGTTAAACAATGAGTTTTAATGACTTCAACCTAAGTGTATGTAAACTTCTGACTTCAACTCTATGTGAGAATGTGTTTTCACAAACAATGCACAACTGTTTTCCTGACAGACCCGCTATAAATAAGAACTCATTTTCCCACTGTTCATTGAATTCACGCTTACTATCACTTTCTGCTTTTCTTTTGCTCATTTTCTTTTGCACTGTGATGGGTAACTGAATGTAAAAACAAGGCTTAATTTTCGAAAAAGTACAAAACTGCAAATGTTCACAAAGGATGAACAAAGCACAACTCCGTAACACATGAGTGTCAATTGTAAACTGAGTGGCAAAAACCTGCGAAGCCCCACTGGTGCAGACACCTGGCGCCTCAGGATCAAACACATATCAAACGTGTATTGTACAGTTATGGAATGACTGCAGAACAAATGTCCCTCTTTCCTAGTTTGACTCACTGAGCATTTTTAAAAAATTGAAAACAGATTAATGTGAAAGAAGATGACATTCACCAAAAGATGTGCACAAAATAATAAAATCACTAAAAATAATTGCTAAGTTTTAGATTTATTCTTAGTAAAACCCATTTCTAGCTCTAAGCTACATGAATTCCTGTTATAGATTTTCTTCCTACAAATCGGTTTTTGGTTAATCATTTTTGAAAGAGTAGGTTTACTTTTTTATTATTATCACTGGGGTGCAATGCGCCACTTCTGATCATCCAATGTGCCACTTCCGGCGCATGTGCCATAGGTTGGCCATCCCTGCATTATATAATTGTATTAGCTCTCCCATGCATATTTGTCAATCGGATATTCCATCTATATATACTGGTCATGTGCTAATTATCACCAGTCAGTGAAATGTTGCCAATCTAGTAAATCGGAAACTTCACAAAAACTGACAGATCCCCAAGAGGCTGACAACTAAATAGAAGTTC
The DNA here is from genome assembly GCF_030144855.1 of Hypanus sabinus. NCBI lineage: Eukaryota > Metazoa > Chordata > Chondrichthyes > Myliobatiformes > Dasyatidae > Hypanus > Hypanus sabinus. The sequence goes on from NC_082706.1 coordinate 190,222,463, forward strand.
CAATTGAGTGTCTAAAACGTGTGAAAACTACCCTGCAGCTTCAGCTGTGCTCATTTGTAATGTTTCTTCACACAAACTGAATAAAGCATAACAAGGAATCTACAACAATGGAAGTTACACGAAGGTGCTGAATTTCTGGGAGTTCCAAAAACATGTTCTTGAAATATTTGGAACATACTGTAAGTAATAAATTTGATGCAATGGCTCCTTTAAAACATCTTTTTATATTTAGCAATTTTTTTTTGTCAAAAATAAACTTTAATGACAATAAAATTTATTGAGGCAAATTAGGGTGGATAAACCCCAGGGTCTGACAAGGTGTCCCCTTGTATCTTGTGGGAAGCTCATACAGAAATTGCAGAAGCCTGAGCAAATGTATTTTAAATGCTCTTAGCTATGGGTAAGGTGCTGAAGGACTGGAGGATAGCTAATGTTGTCCTATTGTTTGAGAAAGGTTCTCTGAATAGGCTAGGCAGTTATAAGCTGGTGAACCCGACATCATTAGTGGATAAGTTGTTGTAAAGTATTGTAAGGGACTGGATATATAAGTACTTGGATTGACAGGGACAGATTACGGATAGTCACCAAGGCTTTATGTGATGTCTAACCAACTTATCGAGTATTTTGAGAAGGTTGGTTAGGCCTAACTTGAAGAATTGCATGCAGATATGGTCACCTAAACACAAGAAAGATGTCACTAAGATTAAAAAGGAACACAGAAGATTTACCAGGACATTGCCAGGACTTGAGGACCCGAGCTACAGGGAAATTCTGTATAAGTTAGGACTTTATTCTCTGAAGCATAGGAGAATGAAGGGAGATTTGATAGACGTGAAGGTACAGATAGGGTAAAAGCAGGCTTTTCCCACCGAGGTTGGGTGATAATGACAGCTAAAGGTCATGTGTTAAGGGTGAAAGGGGAAGGGTTTAAGGTATGTATGAGGGGTAATTTTCACTCAGAGAATGGTGAGAGTGGAGGATACGGGTGTGATTTTACCACAAGAGAAATTTGGATAAGGACAAGGATCGACGCGGTATGGTCCAGGTGCAAATTAATGAGGCCAGGCAGAAAAAATAGTTTGACAGAGATTAGACAGACTTATGGGCCTACTTCAGTGTTGTAGTTCTCTGTGACTATAAGAGAAACAGTGCAAAATCTTTTACATCTTTACATACAACTTTACACTGTTATTTGGTCAATTCAACCAGATATTTAAATTATAAAGCAAATTAAATGGCATTTTAATCAAAGACCTGCACTTGCTTTGAAGATACTTCAGAAACACACTTTTACTCTGCAGGCTGTCTGTACAGCTCCTGGCTAGTGTTTCACAGAAAGGCTTGGCCAGGAAGTTCACGGATATGATTGGTGGCTAAGATGTACAATTGCACTGAATTCAATGGCAGATGTAGGGGCAATTGTATGTTGCCTAATTTGCATGAGGATAATCAGTACTTGCAACTCAAACAACTGCTAGATCTGCACTGCTCAAAAGCTGAAGCTGACAAACTGCACAGGTGACAATCTGTAGGTCAGTTCTACTAATTTCTGCTATGGAATATTTTTGAAATGAAGCCACAAGAAGGTAGATTTTTACCCCTGGGCAGTAATCTAGCAAGGTTGACCATTAAGGAGTACGTCTGATTTTAATTTTATTCATTGCTATTTAATGACATCAGGTGCATTCTATTCTAGATTGGGTGTGGCTTAAACAGACTATTGTCATGGCTGTGGAACAAAACCTTGCCCAAGATTATTACAGGATTATAAAAAGAGAATTGTGTAAAATTAGATTGTCATAGAACAAAACAGCATAGCTGCCAATGCATTGGCCCAATGAACGCATGTCAATCACAGTGCCCATTCAGCTGATCCTAATTTCCTTTGCTTGGCCCATATCGCTCTAAGTCCCACCCCTCCAATAACCTATCCAAGCGCTTCTTAATTGAAACTATTATATCTGACTCAACTACTTTCCCTGGCAGTTCATTCCATATATTCACCCCTCTGTCCCTCAGGTCCCTTTTAAATCTTTCCCCTCTTACCCCGTGGTTTTGGTTTCTCATCCGATTTATCTGTGCCTCTCATAAGGTCAAACATTTCTATAAGACTACTCTTTCTTCTACATGCCAAGAAATAAATACCCAACATTTCCCTGTAACTCAGACCTCTAGTCTGAGCAACACTCTCGTAAATCTTTCCTGCACTCTTTCCAGTTTAACCTCATCCTTCCCACAGCAGGGTAACCAAAACTGGACTCCAAGTGCAGCCTCACCTGTGACTCCTACAACTGCAACATAAAGTCCCAATCTTAAATGTCCTAACTGATGAAGACCAGTGTGTTAAAAGTCTTTTTCACTACCCTGTCTACATGGAATGCCACTTTCAGCAAACTATCCACTTGAACTATCCACTGTTCCATTAGACTCCCTAGTGACCTATCATACCTACTGTAAGGCCTACCCTTGTCAGATTTTCCAAAATGCATCACCGCACACTTACTTGTATTGAAATTCATTTGTCATTCCTCTGCTCACTTCCCTAACTGATCAGTAACCTTTTGTAATCTATGAAAATGTTCTTCACGAACAACAGTTCCAAATTTTGATATATCTATCAGTGCCATACATGAAATCCAGCTGAATATAAAGGTTCAAAGTTAATATTACTGTCGAAGTATGCATGCAGAATACAACTCTGATATTTGCCTTCTCCAGATAGCCAGGAAATAAAGAAAAACTGTGGAATTTGTTGAAAGAAATCAATTAACCCTCCCACGCAAGAAAAGAAAAAGGAAACTAAACTAGCAAACCCCAACCCTCCCACCCACTCCCTCACAATGAACAGATCACCCACATGGAAAATGGCAGCTGAAAACATCAAAAACCCCAAAACCCTAACCCCCTCCCTCACAAAAAAGTGACAATAACCACAGAAAAAAATGATCGCTTTAAATTCTACATTTAATTTTATGTTCCCCCGCCCCCCATCCACCAGGATTATTAAACAAAGGACTATGTTATTCAAATGTACAGAGATTTCCTGCTCCTGTATTTCAGACACACTGGATAGATTATTACTTGGTGCGATAGTAATGGGGCTGTGGCTCGGTGGCCTGTTTACATCACCCTTGATTTTTATTTCTCTGAAAGTCAATCAGCCATCCTACACTATTGTACAAAGTCATCGCTTACTTTCCAAATTGACGTGGGTTTGGATAGAGTGGGAAGGTAAATTGATAAAAAACACAAATGTAAACCTAATCAGTTAGAATCCATCTATTTATGGCTTTGATAGAGGCGTAATGACTATCTGCACAAGGATGATGGGTTAGTCATTACAAACACTTAACTATGCCTGCATTTTTACCAGAAAACCTAGTAGGAAATGAAGGCAAGCCTACTACTATTCCCATGTCCGTATGCCAGAGGTATTTCCTCTGCACTTAAACCTCACATTCTTGCAACTCCAGAAGTTATCTCTATCATGTACTTCCCTTGGAGATCACCAGCAAACCTCTCCTCCCACTGAAGCCTGGTCTCCGTTTCAATCTCCACTGTTTCTATTCCTCCTGTGTACAATCACCCAGCCCTTCCAATCACCTCCCGAATCTCTACCCCTTGACAACAAGTTATTTTTCCTGCCTTTGAGTTTTTGTTTTGGTGAATTCCCTGTGCAATAAGCAACCATGACTATCTCGTGGGGAATTTGAATAGTAACCATAAATCTGAAATCTGCTCCAAAACATAAGCCCAGTAGGGATCCGGGCCAGCTGCTTCCTGGAAATCTGACACTGCAGCTCCTGCTAATGGATTCCTAGGAACTCTATGTTGTCTGCAAATTCAGCCTAAATCCAACCCACCACACACAAAATGCTGGAGGAACTCATCAGGTCAGGCAGCATCTACGGAAAGGAATGAAAAGTCGTTGTTTCAGTCTGAGATTCTTCACCAGGACTGGAAAGGAAGGAGGAAGAATTGAGAACAGGATATAACCTGATAGGCGAGGAGAGTTGAAGGAGGAGGGGCACCACAGGGAGATGATAGGCAGGTGAGAAGAGGTGAGAGGGGAACTAGAATAGGGAATGGAAGAAGAGAGGAGGAGGAGCGGTGTGTGTTATTTTGCGTGTACAATAGAGAACTTCATTTCCCAGTGGGAAATGCGAGGAGTTCACCTGGAATTGGAAACTTTGAAGGTGATCTGGTCTCGTGTGCTCAGTGCTAAGCAGCAGTTCAGTAATAAAATGTTCTTAACATAAACTCACACCAAGTTCGTCTTTATTAAGGACAACCACAACATGGTGCCAGAAGTCGGCGTGAGTTCTAAACATGGAGAGTAAATGAATACCGTGCACAATGAGTACGAAAGGTGTTAGCAGCAAGTTATAATGGAGAGAAACTAGCCAACAAGGCAAGAAGGCACATTGTTCCTGAAGTTCAACAATCACAGGATTCACCAAGAGAAATTTGGGAGATAGGCCAAGAGTTCCCGTCATGGATAGGCTAAGTCCTCCAGTATCCATGCAGCTTACTGACAATCTAACTGATAACTGGAAACTGGATAACTTGAAGAGCTCGAAGGAGGCATGAGAAGGCCTTAGCGTGTAGGATTAAGGAGAACCCTAAGGCGTTCTATGTGTATGTGAAGAATAGGAGGATGACGAGAACAAAGATGGGACCACTAAAGAATAAAGAGGGCAACATGTGCCTGGAGGCGGAGGAGTTTGGGGAGGTCCTAAATGAATACTTTGCTTCAGTATTCATAAGTAAAAAGGATCTTGATCAGGATGAGGTCGAAGTAGAGCGGGCCTGTGTGCTGGACAATGTGGAGATTAAGGACGAGGAAGGGCTGGATTTTATTAAAAACATTAAGATTGATAAATCCCCAGGGCCGGATATGATACACCCCAGGTTGTTGTGGGAATTGAGAGAATAGATCACAGGAGCATTAGCTATGATCTTTGAATCCTCTTTGGCTGCAGGGGAAGTGCTGGAGGACTGGAGAATGGCAAATGTAGTTCCTTTGTTTAAAGAAGGTAATAGGGAGAAACCTGGGAACTATAGACTGGTGAGTCTTACATCGGTGGTATGCAAACTACTGGAAAGGATTCTTAAGGATAGGATCAACGAGCATTTGGAGAAGTACAGTCTACTCATGGATAGTCAACATGGCTTTGTGAAGGGAAGATCATGCCTCATGAGCCTGATTGAGTTTTTTGAAGAGGTAACAAAAGAAATTGATGAGGGTAGGGCAGTGGATGTGGTCCATTTGACAAAGCATTTGACAAGGTCCCTCATGAGAGACTCATCCAGAAAGTCATGAGGCATGGGATAAGTGGAACCTTGACTGTTTTGGATAAAAAAATGGCTTAAAGGAAGAAAGCAGAGGGTAGTTGTGGAAGTATTCTGCCTGGAGGTTGGTGACTAGTGGAGTGCCACAAGGATCTGTGCTGGGACCCCTGCTATTTGTGATTTTTATAAATGACCTGGATGTAGAGGCAGAAGGATGGGTGAGTAAGTTTGCGGATGACACAATGATTGAAGGAGTTGTGGTTGGAGCAGTAGGTTGTCGAAGGTTACAAGAGGATATAGACAGGCTGCAGAGTTGGGCAGAAAAATGGCAGATGGAGTTCAATCTGGACAAGTGTAAGGTGATGCATTTTGGAAGGACAAACCAGAAGACTGAGTACAGGATTAATGGTCAGTTACTTAAGAGTGTGGATGAAAAAGGGACCTTGGGGTTTGAATCCATACATCCCTCAAGGTCGCTGCACAGGTTGATAGGGTAGTTAAGAAGGCCTAAAGGGTGCTAGGCTTCATTAACAAGGGGATTGAGTTCAAGAGTAGAGAGGTCATGTTGCAACTCTACAAATCTCTGGTGAGACTGCACTTAGAGTATTGTGTTCAATTCCAATCACCTCATTATAGGAAGGATGTGGAAGCTATGGAGAGGGTACAGAGGAGATTTACCAGCATGTTGCCTGGTTTGGAGAACAAGTCATATGAAGCAAGGTTAGCAGAGCTGGGACTTTTCTCTTTGGAGCGTAGAAGAATGAGAGGGGACTTGATAGAGGTCTACAAGATTATGAGAGGCATAGATGGGGTGGATAGTCACTACCTGTTTCCCAGGGCACTAATAGCAAACACCAGAGGGCATATGTACAAAATTAAGGGAGGGAAGTTTAGGGGAGACATCAGGGGTAAGTTTTTTACACAGAGGGTTGTGAGTGCCTGGAATGACTTGCCAGGGATGGTGGTGGAGGCTAAAACATTAGGGGTATTTAAGAGCCTCTTGGACAGGCACAGGGATGAAAGAAAAATGGAGGGTTATGGGGTAGTGTGGGTTTAGTACTTGTTTTAAGGATTATATGGGTTGGCACAACATGGAGGGCTGAAGGGCCTGTACTGTGCTGTAGGGTTCTATGATTCTATGGTTCTATGGAAATGCTTCAAACAGTGATTCAATATATATTTAGCTGTTAGCAGAGAGGGAGGAACTGATGAAAAATTGAAAGCATCAATTTTTCTGTATGTAATTGGCAAAGATGGTTGAGACTTCTATACCAGTTTTCAAATTGATGCTTTTACATTGGACACTGATGTCAAAATTTGAAGAGTATTTTGTCTCAAGTAAAAACATCACGTGTGAGAGATATAACTTTTTCTCTTGTATCTGAAAACAAGGTATTAGCTTCGACCAGTACTTATTTGAGCTACACACACTGATTAAATGCTGTGAATCTGGAGATTAGAGTAACTCACTAGCTAGAGACAGAATGGTTTGCAGAATTCCAGATAATAGATTCAGAGAAAGACTGTTGCATGAAAAACTTCTGACACTGGAAAATGCTGTGAACATGTGTAGGGCAGCAGAGGCCACATGAACATAAACTAAGGAGCTGCACAGGGCAGACACAACAGTGCATGCTGTGAAAACAGAGTAGCAGCACACAAGGCACTTCCCGAAGTATCAGCAAAGCAAAGAGGAAGGCTCAAACAGCAAATGTCAGAATCAGAATCAGATTTATCATCACTGGCATGTGTCATGAAATTTGTTAACTTAGCAGCAACAGTTCAATGCAATATATAATATAGAGGAATAAATAAATAAACCGATTACAGTATATGTATATTGGAGATTAAAAATCCTGCAAAGAACAGAAATAATATATATTTAAAAAGTCAGGTAGTGTTCACAGGTTCAACATCCATTTAGGAATCAGACGGCAGAGGGGAAGGTCCTGCATGGGAGGTTAGTTAGGAAGATCCAGTCGCTAGGTATACATGGAGAGGTAGTAAATTGGATTAGACATTGGCTCAATTGAAGAAGGCAGAGAGTGGTAGTGGAGGATTGCTACTCTGAGTGGAGGCCTGTGACTAGTGGTGGGCCACAGGGATCAGTGCTGGATCCATTGTTATTTGTCATCTATATCAATGATCTGGATGATGATGTGTCAAATTGGATGAGCAAGTTTGCTGATGATACAAAGATTGGAGGTGTAGTGGACAGTAAGGAAGATTTTCAAAGCTTGCAGAGGGATTTGGACCAGTTGGAGGAATGGGCTGAAAAATGGCAGATGGAGTTTAATGTGGACAAGTGTGAGGTATTGCACTTTGGAAGGTCAAACCAAGGTAGAAGATTAAATGGTAGGACACTGAGGAGTGCAGTAAAACAGAGGGATCTGGGAGTTCAGATACATAATTCCCTAAAAGTGGTGTCACAGGTGGATAGGGTCGTAAAGAGAGCTTTTGGTACATTGGTCTTTATAAATCAAAATACTGAGTATAAGAGTTGGAATGTAATGGTGAGGTTGTATAAGACATTGGTGAGACCAAATTTGGAGTATTGTGTGCAGTTTTGGTCACCTAATTACAGGAAGGATATTAATAAGGTTGAAAGAGTGCAGAGAAGGTTTACGAGGATGTTGCCGGGACTTGAGAAACTGAGTTATAGAGAAAGGTTGAATAGGTTAGGATTTTATTCCCTGGAGTGTAGGAGAATGAGGGGTGATTTGATAGAGGTATATAAAATTATGATGGATATAGATAGAGTGAATGCAAGCAGGCTTTTTCCACTGAGGCTAGGGGAGAGGAAAAACAGAGGTCATTGGTTAAGGGTGAAAGAGGAAAAGTTTAAAGGGAACATTAGGGGGGTCCTCTTCATGCAGAGAGTGATGGGAGGGTGGAATGAACTGCCAGATGAAGTGGTGAATGTGGGCTCACTTTTGACATTTAAGAAAAACTTGGACAGGTATATATGGATGAGAGGGGTTTGGAGGGATATGGCCCAGGTGCAGGTCAGTGGGAATTGGCAGCAAAATGGTTTGGCACAGCCAAGAAGGGCCAAAAGGTCTGTTTCTGTGCTGTAATGTTCTATGGTTCTACGGGAAGAAGCTGTTTCTGAATCGCTGAATGTGTGCCTTCAGACTTCTGTACTTCCTGCCTGATGGTAACAGTGAGAAAAGGACATGCCCTGGGTGCTGGAGGTCCTTAATAATGGATGGTGCCTTTCTGAGACACCACCCCTTGAAGATGTCCTGGGTACTTTGTAGGCTATTACCCTCTGCAGCTTCTTTCAGTCCTTTGCAGTAGCCCTTCCTCACCCCCCCCCCCACATCAGACAGTGATGCAGCCTGTCAGAATGTTGCCCACAGTACATCTATAGAAGTTTTTGAGTGTTTTTATTGACATACCAAATCTCTTCAAACTCCTAATGAAGCTGTCTTCTTTATAGCTGTATCGATATATTGACACCCAGGAACTTGAAACTGCTCACTCTCCCCACCTCTGATCCCTCTATGAGGATTGGTATGTGTTCCTTCGTCTTATCCTTCCTGAAATCCACAATCAGCTTTTTCGTCTTACTGACTTTGAGTGAAAGGTTGCTGTTGAAACACCACTCCACAAGTTGGTATATCTCAACCCCACCCCCTTTGCCCTCTCATCTTCAACTGAGATTCTATCAACAATGGTTGTATCATCAGCAAATTTATAGATAGTATTTGAGGCACCCCTGAAGTGCACCAGTGTTGATTATCAGCAAGGAGGAGATGTTATCACCAATCCGAACAGACTGTGGTCTTTTGGTTGGGAAGTCAAGATCCAATTGCAGAGGGAGGTACAGTGGCCCAGGTTTTGTAACTTATCAGTCAGGATTGTGGTATTGATGGTGTTAAATGCTCAGCTATATTTGAACAGCATCCTGATGTAGGTGTTTGTATTGTCCAGGTGGTCTAAGGCTGTTGGAAGAGCCACTGAGATTGTGTCTGCCGTTGATCTATTGTGGCGATAGGCAAATTGCAATGGGTCCAGGACCTTGATGAGACAGGAGTTCAGAGAAGTCATGACCAACAACTCAAAGCATTTCATTACTGTAGATGTGAGTGCTACAGGGTGATAGTCATTAAGGCAGCTCACGTTATTCTTCTTAGACAATGGTATAATTGTTACATTTTTGAAGCAATTGGGAACTGCACCCATAGTAGTGAGAAGCTGAAAATGTCCTTGAATACTTCAGCCAGTTTGTTGGCACAAGTTTTCTGCACCTTACCAGGTACTCCGTCAGGGCCTTCTGCTTTGTGAGGGTTCACTCTTTGGAATGTGGAGGTAGACACATTCCAAAGATGTGTCCTGTTTATGGAAAGTCCTGCAATAATTGTGGGAAGGAGAATCATTTTGCCAAGAGAGTGCTGCACACTGAAACGGAGGAAGTGGATTCTCTACAGACTGCTGGTGCTAGTAAAACAGAATGGGCCATTCCAGTAATTGTGAATAAGACATTAATTCCATTCAAGCTTGACACTGGAGTTCAGGTGAATTTGTTATCCATGGAAAAGAACAAAACTCCCACAGTAAAGAGAAATATTTATCTGGCAAATTTTTAAGTGATAGGCTACACTGGAGAGAACATTCCAGTAAAAGGGGGCTATATAGTGACCTTCAAGCACAAAGGGCAGCAGTTAAAGTCACAACCACTGATTGCAGAAAAGAGTGTAGAGCCATTAAGTTTGTCATTGAACCTACTAGGAGATCAGCAATACTGGATTAGGTGTTATGTAATGAACCAGAGGCGATTATGGAGCTTGGGGTAATGGAACCCTTCGGAGACAGTGATCACAATATGATTGGGCTCAACTTGAAATTTGGCTACCGTATGGAATGCTGTCCGCACTAGAAGTCTACCATAAAACCATCCATATTATCTTTGAGGGCACACCTGGTGTTGAGACTATGATGGATGACATCATTGTCTGAAGTCCACCAAAGAGGAACACGATACATGACTGAGCAAAGTGCTTGATGTGACACAGAATGCCAATTTGAAATTAAATAGAGAGAAATGTCAGTTCGGTGTTAAGACACTTATCATAGAAGATGACATTTCTGAAGAGGGAGGGAAGCCTGACTCAAGAAAGACGTCACCCATTGAAAAGATGGCATATACAACTCCGAAATTCTTCTTTTCCAGAAAGCCACGAAACCAAGAGGGAAAAGAATGGCAGCACGATCATCAACCCCCAAAGCAGTAATCAGAACTGCTTACACCACATCCTGACCAGACAGGTTGTATTTCAAAGTTAGAGTGGTTTCATTTGATTGTAATAGGAAGGGTCGTATTGTTTAAACAGACTACTTTTCCAATTACCCACTGCCATCAACATCCACCAAGGCAGTCTTCACTTTTCCAAAAGCTGTGTTTGTGAGGGACGGAGTTCCATGTGAAGTGATATCAGACAATGGACCACAATTTTTGAGCTGTGAGTTTGAGTCCATGGATGGTTATGTCGGAATGGGAATGGGAAGTGAAATAGAAATGGGCAGCCACCAAGAGATCCTGCTTTCTCCAGTGGATGGAGCATAGGCACTCAGCGAAGCCGCCTCCCAATCTAAGTTCTCCATACCTTCCACCTTCTTCACCAGAATCCCACCACCAAGCAAATATATCCCTTCCCCACACTTCCCACTTTCCGCAGGGATCACTCCCTACGTGACTCCCTTGTCCATTCATCTCCCTTCTGGTATATTCTTGCAAGCAGAATGAGTGCCATACCTCCTTCCTCACAACCATTCAGGGCCCCAAACAGTCCTTCTACATGAGGCGACACTTCACCTGTGAGTCTGTCGGGGTCATCGACTTTATCTGGTGCTTCCGTTGTGGCCACCGATTTTAATTCCACTTCCCATTCCTAACCCGAGTAGTGCCACGATAAGGCCACACTCACTTTGAGGAGCAATACTTTATATTCTGTCTGAGTAGCTTCCAACCTGATGGCATGAACATCGGTTTCTCAAACTTCTGGTAATTGCCCCCCTCCTTTTACCATTCCCATTCCCGTTCCCCTCTCTCACCTTATCTCCTCACGAGTCAGCTTCAGGAATCCCCGAGGCAGTCCAACGTTATTCAACGCTGACTGGCAATTTTGGTGACGCAGCTGCTGCCAAACTGTCTTCTACATGGGCAAGAGCTTGCTCGGCATATTGTACTGCTCAGGCTTGCGTATCATACAGGGAGCAGTGACGCAACATCCACGATTGACGCTGACCACTGGGGGGCCTCAAAAACACCTGTCATTGTGCCTCATGGCCTCTACTTAAGTTCCTCAATAAAGAGTTGTAACCCAACTCAAATTTGGGTTCTATTCATCACTCCTTAGACACTAAAATGTTCACTTTGCTCCTCCCGTCAATATACATTTATTACAATGGACTAGAAAATGTAAGCCTCTCAGCTTGTGGCATTAAAATGAATTGTTTGCAAAACCAGTTCATTAGGGGTGCACTTAATGTCCAAACTGCATTGTTAATGGTGCAATGTCACAAAGATTCAAACCATACACTTCATGCTCTTTCCACCTGGATGACTGATCGCATTCAAGAATTGCAGGGACTTCTCTGAAAGTCTGAGACAGAACTGCAGCCTGCAGAGAAGACACATCCAGTCATTCTCTGATGACTTTGATCAAGTCACTGGATCATGTTCAAGGTTCCTGAGAACGTGCTGTTCTCATGTTGAAGATTCAATGTGGAGATAAAAGTACAGTAAGCTAATGGCTCATAAATTTTAACTAATGGAGTCTATTGAACTGTCACCCTAAAATAACAGTAGCAAATTGTACAAAAAATCTTTACTCAGCCATTATATTTCATGATGCAGATCAAAAACTCATTATTTTATACGTTTCTGTAACATTTTAATCATTTCACAGACAAAGAATTAATGAGACTACTGAGTCACACACTGTCAGTATCCTTGCTAAAAATACTTTTATCACTGCAAGGCTCTTAGAATCCTTAATCATCACTGAGGTTCCTTCCAAAGAACATAATGAAATTTTTCAAATGTCCTTTACTATCATTGTTATTAAAAATCATTTAAAATCATGCTTTACAAAAAAATCTCTAAGTCTGTTTTAATGTAATGTGATAAATATATCTGAATCTGATTCAAACAGATTTTTTTACGTGACAAAATTTCGATAAAAGGTTTCATTAAGTCCACGTGCGAGTCCAGAGCACATTGGAAGTAGCCGCACAGATTGACAGGGTGGTAAAGAAGGCGATCATTTGTTCATTATTAGAACATATAGTCTGCCCCTGTCCACGATTATTGTTCATGAAAGAGTAGCATAAAATATAATGACAATTCAGTGCTGTTTGGTGGTGCATACAGAATGCTGTTACGTGGCCTAGGCACTTAAGGCAGTGAAAATTCAAACTCGGTGAAGAAATTGGATTGTGCACTGCTGATTTTAATTAGCACTTGGCAATTCAAAACTAATTTTATCTGATGAAATGCAAATCATATCTTGAGAAATATTTCTAATTGAAGTACAAATGGAGGTGGCATTACAGGTTGAGATTCAGCAATTCAAAGTACACTTGTTATCAAAGTATGCATGCAGCGTACAACCCTGAGATTTTTCCTCCCACAGACAGCCACGAAACAAAGAAGACAAGTGAACAAATGAGCGAAAAACACGGAATATAATACACCAAACCCTAAAGTCATTGAGAGAGTCCAGGGATATTCAGTTCAGTTCAAGCATGTACTGTGCGGTTCGTTATCATTATTATCAGAAAAATCGCACAAAATAGCAACAAAATAGGAAGGATCAGAACCCTGAAACACATCATAACGATGAACTACAGAGTCCAATCCCCAAATTGTGTTGATTGAACCTTGCTGAAGACCCAGGACACTGGCACCATCCTCTGACAGCATCGAGGGAGGGAGAGGGAGAGGGACAGAGCACATTTGATCACCTGGATCTTCCTCCAGGATCAGCAAATGAGGGACTGGTATCTAGTGCTGAACACCCACTTGCCTTCTGCTCTCGCCTCAATGATTTCAATCTCCCTTGACGCTTTAGTTGGCAACATTGGTGAGAAGTTGAGTCGATCATGGGCTGGTGCCACATCTCCAGCTTCTTGACCTCAAAGCCGTATGCTCTGGTTGAAACCTCGCCAAGCACTCTTGGAGTCATTAAAGTGACAGAGTACTCAACCAGCCTGCAAACACACCACCAAGACAGGAGTCGAATCACGTTTGAAAGAGAAAGAAGATGGAAAAGAAGTGAAAGAAGATGTTTTGTGAACCGTTTGAAGGATGTCGCCCTTGATCGCGTTGTTCACTCGCGCCATCTTCTGATTCAATCCCATTTACACATTTGTGAGCCTGAGTTTCTCCCAGCATTCGATGTGCATCTAATGATGTCAACTATTTTGCAATATAAAACCCTTGTGATGCAAGTCATGGCCGACAGGTCCAGAAAACAAATGTCATTGAATAATCACATAAGTTAGGCAATGCCACATGCTGTCTTCTTCATTTTAACACCTCTGGAAGGTTCCCTACATATAACAAAGAACAATACAAAACAGGGCCACGCCCTCTGACCGAATCTGGTTGACCATAACGCAAATCTAGACTAATCCCATTTCCCTGTTGCAATAGAACATGAGGGAAAGGACTTGATATGCCCAGTTACTGCAGCTAAAACCATCAGAGTAAGAGGCAGTGGAGAAAAGCAGGGCTTGCAGACAGAGGCCATGCAGACAGTGGTATATGTGTCTAATGCCTTTGGAGCAGGACAGGTCAGGACTCTTCATCATACACACAACAGGTGGTCTTCGGTCCAAAGAGATGACATGTTCGATGGACGCATTATCACAAGAAGCACATCAAACATGCAGTGGTGTATGTTAATTGACCATAATTTTGGTTATTGCATTCTACGGCTTGGGAAAAGTTTTGTTTTGATAATGTTAATTTACTGAGATTTTGGAGCATTCACTGTAGCAAATTTGAGTTATAAATCAGTGAAGATTTCTTATTAAGAACTCCTACTTTATGAAATAGCACTCGATGGGCCTATAGCCTTATATTTAAACTTCATCAGGATCAAAAAACTGATTGCCAATCTGCTCTCTAACCAGCAGTACAGTACAAATATATCTTCAGAATATTGTTAGAAATATATGCACTTGCCAGTTTCATTCAGTGAGAAAACTAGTGTAAGTGAAAGCAAGTATTTTAAGTGAAGCAAAATATTAACATATGGAGTATAACTTCCCACTCCATCCCCAAGTATTCTGTGAAACACTCAATTAACGAATGCTTAATGCTCTGTGAATGTGAAGTGAGAAAAACCCTAGCTGCACAACTGCTAAAGAACGTAGACCAGTACAGCAACCAACAGGCCTTTTGGTCCAGAATGTCACACTGAACCAGATAAACTAGTAATTAAGTGGCCAACTAAACTGATCGGCTTTGCCTACACAATGTCTAATATCCTTCCACTTTCCTCACGTTCATGTGTCTCTCCAAACATCTCTTAAGAGTCTAATGTATCTGCCTCCACCCACCAGGCCAGGCTGTGCGTTCCAAGCGCCCACCACTCTCTGTGTGAAGAACCTGCTTTTGACATCTCCTTTCACTATGTGCACTCTGAAAATTGTTTTATTAACTTATTTACGGCAATATATTGTGTTATATGCTGTGTGGGTACACCGTGGACCAGAGGAACTTTGTTTCATTTGGCTGTATATATGTACAGCCAGATGACAATAAAGTTGAACTTGTTCCCAACAATGGGTTCTTAATGAGGGAAAAATAACCCTTTAAGGCTATTACATACCAAAATATTATATAACTATATAACAATTACAGCACGGAAACAGGCTATCTCGGCTCCTCTAGTCCGTGCTAAATGCTTACTCTCACCTAGTCCCACCTACCTACACTCCGCCCATAACCCTCCATTCCTTTCCTGTCCAAATACATATCCAATTTTACTTTATTACAACACCCAATCCAATATTACAACGCCCCTACAATTTAACAAAAACCAACCTTAGCCTGGTGGATCATTCCAGGCAAACATTCAAACTGCAGATGTTACATCCCTTTGCCAGATCTACTGGAGTTCCTCCTCCATCCATCATGAAAATTACCCCCACTTTTATTTAGAGACTCATTTCTTTGGTAAACAATAATTAGTTCAGCAGTCAGATTAAGATTTCTCATGGTTCCTTTTTATTATTTAGGATCCTAAGCTGAAGTTATGTTTCTTTTTCTGCTGGTACAATGAAAACCAAGAATCCAGTTTTTAATCTTCTCCCCTGATTAATGTAACATGAGCACGCTCACATATAACCTCAAAACCCTAAGGACAGCAAGGTGTTCTCATTAGTTCTTTTTGCACTTCATAATTTTAATTTGCATTCTCTATCATAAAATCTGACTCTATAATCACACTTACAGAGAGAAAAGTATGATCAAAAGGCACAGCAGTAAGGTTAACCCAGTTTCAATTGACAGCTATATTCAAATTATGCGCATCAGAAGTGGCTGATCTGCAGATGAGGAAGCTAGTGTTGTAACAAGCAAAACTAAATTAATCAGAAAATATTTACAATCTGATCATTAAATCATTGCAACTGTAATATGGTGGCAACATGCTAGTTGGTGAAGTGAACAGGGCTCCACAATAGACCCCAGAGGAGAAGAATATGTCAGTACTAATATTGTACAGCTCTCGGGCACAACACTTGCTAGAAGATTTCTCATCTCTATGTAAGAGGTAGACTGATGTGAGGAGCTGTCAACATAGTATATATCAACTAAAGCACTGCAATAATGCCAAGAGAAAGTAATAACTCCAGCAGTCAAATATTGGACTATGTAACCCCATGAGAACAGTACCAAACATTTTTCGCTTCTGAACTTATGATATTCCTCTTCAATTATGCGTGCAGCTTTGGAGGCAAGAATTTTTGTTTTCTGTAACTCCGAAAATCTAAGAGACTAAATTATGGTTTCATAAGATGTGAAGTGATGGCATATGCAAGTTATCAACCAACTGCCGTGGGTGATTTTGATGTATCAGAACAAGCAATTTCATAAGCACAAAAAAACAGGATTTAAAAAAAAATGAAAACTTTAAATCCTGGTGAGATTGAAATAGTATTAGATCATGGAGCTAGGAACCAGGAAAAGTAAATAAATTTCAAATTAAATGGTCAGAGAGAATGATGGCTCACTTCAAGTTTTGAGCAAATATTTGCTTACTCAGCAAATGTAATGCTGGATTTTTAGCTATAATTAAGATAGCAACTTCAATTTATAAACCACCATTAATAAAAAAAAACAATGCTTGAAGGTGCTTCAGAGAAGAATAATCAGAAAGAAAAACAGATAGTAATTGAAGAAGGTAATGATCCTAACCAAAACATTGTTATAAAAAAACTGGCTATTAAGGATTATTTTTAAGGAGGAGGAACCAGGTAGTTGGAGGGAATTGAGCTGTTAATTGCAGGACACAATAGGGTGAAGGGAATACTTTCATATTCCGTATGCAAAGGAGTTCTGTGGAGTGTGTGTGGAAGAAATTTACAGATAGAGAGCAATAAATTAAGTTATCCAGATGGCACACCATGGCTGGGAGTAACTTTGGGAAAGGCAGGGGTGAAGGGGTGTTGGGAAACAGGAATATACAAGATGTGACAGTAACCAAATGAGGGGACAATGTTCTATTTCATCAACAAGAGCCCTATATGAAATCATAAATAGTTCATCCACTGGGTCAGAGGTCTCCGAGAAGATGACATTCGTCTATATGCTGGTTGCTAAATTGTTTCAGAATTACTTTTATAGAATTAATGACAAATTATAGAATATACTGCATACCAAGTGGAAGTACGCAAGCTTAGATTTTTTTTTCTTTAATAAAACTGTTTGGATATTTCTAATTTCATTACTACGAGTTATAGTGACAAAATAGATTAGGCTCTTAAAATGGATCGACCGTGCCTAACTTATTTTCCAGTCAAGAATTTTGTTGTTTAGATCTATCATTAAATCTTTCACATTGAAGGTTGAGTGGGAGTGAAACGCACATATGGAAATTACGAGTTGCTCTTCAAATGATCCCATGTAGAGAACAAAAAAGGGGTGATCATTTTGCAAGGCATGAAATGAAAGGCCTTCCAGCAGTCTGCAGGGTATAGCAGAGCAGATATGTTGTCAAATCACAATGTGAGTAGAAGGGGATTTAACTTCCCCAGTTGTAACTGAGATTGCAGTAGCATGGAAGGCTGTTTTCCAAGTGTGCGTAGCAGACATTTTTGACTCAGTACATAGATAATCTGACAAGACAGGTTCAAAGTGCAATGTAAATTTATTATCAAAGTACCTAGATGTCACCAAATATTAATCTGAGATTAATTTTCATGCAGACATTCAGAGTAGAACAAAGAAATACAATATAATCAATGAAAAACTGCACACACAGACTGACAAACCACCAATATGCAAAAGACAAACTGTGCAAATACAAAATAATAATAATAATAATGACAATAGTAAATAATACTGAGAACATGAGAGAGTCCATAGAAGTAAACCCATAGGTCATTGAATCTCTTTAAAGTTGAGGTGAGTGAAGTTATCAACGCTGGTTCTGGAGCCTGATTGGTGAAGGGTCATAACTTTGTCTGAACCTGGTGGTGTGGAACCTAAAGCTCCTGTACTTCCTTCTAGACGGCAGCCACGAGAAGAGAGCATGGCCTAGATGGTGGAGGTTCTTGAAGGGCCAGTACTGGAAATATAGCCATGATTGAAGGTAGTGACCATAACTGTGTATGTTTCAAGGTAGTTATAGAAAAGAGTAAGGGTAGTTTGGAAATTAAATTTGGGAATCAGGAAAAGGCTCGTTTCAGTGTCATAAGGCAGAACATGCCATAAGCTGACTGGGCAGTTATTACATCAGACAAGTGGGAGTCCTTCATAAGTTAGATAACTTGCAAGTTCCTATAAAAGCAAAAGGTATGGTTAACAATTCTGTGGAATCCATGTTATCAAGATATATTGAGGACTGGATAAAAAATGGAAGCACATCCCAGATATGGAAAACCGGAAACACAGGAAGCCTTTATATCCTGGAGAATAAAAAGTGAAGGATGCATACTTACAAAGGAAATTAGGAGAGGGGGGAAGTATCACTGGCAGACATGATTAAGGGAAATCCCAAAGCATTTTACAGGAATATTAAGGGAAAGAGCACAACCAGGGAAATAATAATGCCAGTGAGGAACCAAATTAGGACAATGGGCTGAACATGAGTGACCTGTTGGCGAGGTTAGCATAGCTGCTGTAATTTCAACTGCATTGCCTTTGAAAAGGCGGTCTCAATGCTGGGAAGTAAGCTGAATGAAATGCATAACAAACGATTGAGAAAGTCTGCATGCAACACCAAAAAGCATGGAAGAGTACAGCACTAATCTTTTCTTGAGCTTGCCGCAAAGCTTTCATGTTCTGTAGCCTGGGATTGGTGAACAAAACCACTGACAATCCTGTGGAACGAAATATAATGCTGAGCCTAGTGTTTGATGTGTCAGCTTCTTTGATGTTCAAGCAGAAGTTGCACAATGTTTTCCTGCTGGCATGTCTCCGGACATTAGTGTTTAAAACAGCTTCCAGAATATTACAGCAACTTAGTTATCTTCAACAGCATCATTGGTTCAACACAGTCACTCAGTGGAAACAACCATTTTTCTCCCTCCCTCTCCCTCTCTCAGGTCAACGTCAACTGTGATCCAACCAGTGCAACCATGTCAGTGCACGTCCGGCTCTCACCCTGATTATTGCCGCTCATGTCAGAAAGGTTCCGCCTGAAGCTGGGCTTCTTCTTGCAAGTTCAACTGCAACCTCCTCCGGTGAAAGCCAGCAGATGTGCTGGAGCCATAAAAAAAGTAATTCACAGAAACATGGAAACGGCCAACGATGTCTTGAAGGCAGACACTAAAACAACACACAAGGATGATGAGGCTCATTTTGATTGACAAATCTGTCTGAATATTTATAATTTTGCTGACTTTTAATAGAAACAATGGATAATGGTTGGCAAACAATAGAGACCATCCAAGATTACAGGAGTGTACAGATTCTTTGGCCCACGATGTTGTGCCAACCTTTTTAACCCCACTGAGATTAATCGAGCACTGTGGTTCCCAAACATTTTTTGGGTTAATGCTCTGTTGGCTCCTAGACCATATCCCCAATGCCCCCATCTCCCTTTCTGGCCATTACATAAAACTATAAAGAACTTAGGAAAGAATTTAAAGAGTTTATGATCCACAGTAAAAGAGAATAGAAACTACAATTTCAAAGCAGTGACAAATAATTGCAAAAATTATTCAAACTTATTAAAGACTACAAATAAAATTACTTCTTTATTTGTTGTTGTTGTTCCTTTTCGTGTCTTGTGGCACATTGGATGCCATTTTTTCCCATTTCCTTAGCATTTGTCTGTTTTTTTTTAATGAGCCGAATTCCTAGCTTGATGCTCAACCCAGCACAGATGGAAAGTGTACAAGGGGCCAGCTGGATTTGAACCCAGGACCATCCACCTTGAAGTCAGTTGCTGACGCCATTACACCTTGGGCTGGCTTATGCAACTGTACTGAAACCACACTCCACTAATTATTATGTAGGAAAGGCAATAAAGAACATTCTGACATTTGTCCCCACAGTGCAGGATAATATTCTGAGATTTCTTTCTGCAACCAAAAGTCTTGAAATGATTCCTTGAACTTCGGCTTAGTGACATCAGTTCTTCCTCCATCCTTCTTGCTAATTCTTCATTACAAGTGTTCAAGAACGGATTTATTACGCAATCTAGATCCTGAAATCTCCCTGACATGTCCTTATGTAGTTCACTCAGGAGGGCACAGTATATTTGAAGATCATCAGTTTGATTATCTTTCTTCCTCTTCCAACTCAGAGAAGCTCAGTAATTGGAAAAGGCCGTAGCAGACAATGGTGCACTTAAATAGGATTAACTTGGACAGAAATGTGGAGACAGCTGCTTTGACTTTGATAAGATTCACAGCATTTCCTTGGAATTGAAGATTGATTTCATTAAACTTTGTGAATATTTCTGACAAATAAGCAATGTCAGGCCTAATATTCTTGAGTTGATTACTGAATGAATCCTTAAAGAACTTTATCACAGTTTCAAAAAGTGCCTAAAAGCCATTCAGGCAGTTTCCTTTTGAGAGCCAACTAACTTCTGTGTGCAACAGCAAGCGCTCAAACTGTTCATCATTCTCAATACTAAGCTCTAGAAATAATTGATAATTGAGAGCCTGGAACTTGATTTTATCTACTGTTGTGATAACAGTATTTAATGATTTGTGCAGCTGATCACTTAGGCTTTTTGTGCCAAGGTGCAGTCTGTGAATTAAACAAGCAATGGTAGATATGTTAGGTACAGCTTTTATCAAGAAAGTAATAACCCCATTGTGATGTCCTGCCACTAATGGTGCCCCATATGTTGAACAAACAAGAATGTTGGTGAGCAGCAAGTCCTTCTCTGAAAAATTGCTCAACAACCCAAAGTATTGACTCCCTCTTCATATCTTTTTCTAGTCCCCTTGCAAATAACAACTCTTGAATCATGTTTTCACCTTTTATGAAGCAAAGATTCATTGGCAAATTTGACTCATCCAACTAGAGAACAAATTCTGTTGTCCTGAGTATGTTGCATAATCTGCCTTCCACATTCTTAGACATTTCATCTACTTGTCTTTGAGCAGAGTTGTAATTAGGTGGAATAACTATAATTATTTGGTCTGATGATTTATGTAGATCCATACTCAGAACTTCCCTTATGTTGGCAGAATCAGTTCTTTTCTAATTGTATAGAGCGTCCAGATTTATCAATGTTATGAAATGTTGTATGAGGCATGTAAACTAACACTGCTTTATTGTGAAGTGCTAGCAAACACAGTTTTGAAGGATTTTCCATTTCTGAAAGTTTTCATGAAGTGACTGAAAATAAGCTAAGTTTCTGTTAGCTTTTTTCAGAGTGTATTCTTTTCAAATGAGCTCGGATGGTTTCATTGTCTCATTTGGAATAAACTTTTCCACATAACAGACACATTGGCTGGGGTTTGGTGCCGGTATAAATCCATATTTCCACACTTCTCAGTCCAGCTCTGTATCCTGGATGCAGAAGGCATAGGAATGTTGGTGAACAGGAAACAGGTTCTCTTTACTAGTACTGGCATCAGATGAGTTGCTCCAGCCTAGAAAAATGCTGTTCAGAATGCTGCTTTACAACTATTGCCCTTTGGCTGCTTTACAACTATTTGTTCTGTAGCTGCTGGCAAGAGCTGAGCCCCATGAAGCTGACATAGGGCTCAGCTACCACGAATCAGAGGTGGAGGGGGTCAGTAATTTTAAATTCTTGGGTGTCACTATCTCGGAGGACCAGTCCTGGACCCATCCTATAAATATAATTGTGAAGAAAGCACGACAGCGCCTCTATTTCCTCAGGAGTCGGCAGAGGTCTAGTATCTCATCGACAGTCTTGGCAAACTTCTGTAGATGTGTGGGGAAAGTGTGCTGACTGCCTGCATTACCACCTGGTATGGGAACACCAATGCCTTTGAGGGGAAAATCTTACAAAAGGTAGTGTATTTGGCTGAGGACATCACGGGTAAAACCCTCCCAACCATTGAGCACATCCACATGAAATGTTGCTGTAGGAAAGCAGCATCCATCATCAAAGACCCTCTCCACCCAGGCCATGTTCTAATCTTGCTGCTGCCATCAGGTAGAAGGTACAAGTGCTTCAGGACTCACACCACAAAGTTCAAGAACAGTTACTGCCCCTCAGCTATCAGGCTCTTGAACAAAAGGGGATAACTACAGTTATTTAAGGATTCTTTTATCTCATTATTTCATGTTGTTTATGTTGTTATCTTTGTTTATTGTTATTTATTTATATCTGCATTTGCATAGTTTGCTGTCCAATAATCCTGTTTACAGTTACTGTTCACAAACAGGAGAAAATCTGCAGATGCTGAAAATCTATAGATTTACTTAGAATGCCTGCAGAAAAAAGAATTTCAGGGTTGTATGTAGTATTACTCTGATAATAAATTTTTACTTTGACTCTGAACCTTGTGAACTATTCTGCCAAATGCTGAATAGGAGGCATGACAATAGTTTATTGTATCATACAATAGCATTGCATTTTTATTTAAGGTGGAATTTAAGGAGGAATTTAAGGTGGGGGGTTATATGGGAGGCAGGGTTTGAGGGTCGGCACAACATTGTGGGCCGAAGGGCCTGTAATGTGCTGTACCATTCTATGTTCTATTTCCTATTTGCACACTGTCCACATATTCTGATTGTCTGGTAAAGTCAGGAGTGTAACAAGCTGATAGCCCTTGTCTACTGGCAGGGGGAGCTTCGGGGTTTTTACGTTTAACTGTCATTCATTCTTTGGAGCACTCCTCCATTTTTGTGGATGTTTGCGAAGAAAAAGATTTTCAGGATGTATATTGTATACATTTCTCTGACATTAAATGTACCTATTGAACCTATACCTATTGAAAATTTCCAGATACAGGCAGAAACATTGCAACTACAATAATATAAAGACCAAATTGGATTATTCCATTGATGAAGAGCATAGAAAGCTACAGCACTGTATAGGCCCTTTACTCCATGATGTTATAGTGGCCTTTTAATCTACTCTAAAATAAATCTAATCCTTCCCTCCTACATAACCCTATCTTTCATCAACCCTTTTCTATCATCCATGTGGCAAGAAATCCAGTAGGAACATATCACCTAAACCTAGCAAAATACAACGCAAAGGATTCAAAGTACATTTATTATCAAAGGATATACAAATTGTACAGCCTTGAGATTCATTTCCTGACAGGCAACCACAAGGTAAGAAGCTTAAAAACAGACCAACACCCAATGTGCAGAGAAAGAGGGGAAAAAACACAAATCACGCAAACAATAAAAGCAAGCAACAGCATTCCAGACTAAATTGAGCCTATAGCCCCAAATTCCAAAGCAGACGGAGCAGGCCCGTAGCCTTGGACTACATCATGGGGCAAATCATCACGAATCTCGCAGACACAAACACATGGCAGCTGGAGCAGTCTCACAGCCTCAGTGCTGAGGAAAGCGAAGTAAAATGTTGTGGAGCAGAACTGGCCCGACCCTCGTCTCCTGTTGCCAAAACCCTGCTTTTTCAGTCCATCCTTGCAATCTATATTTGTTCACTAATCACAATACTGTAAAGTGATGTGAAATGTTTCAAAATAATTATTGTATTGGAAATATTAAAACCTTCCAAGTTGAGCAGATCTAATTCATCTAAAATTAGTCAAACTAGTGGAAAAGATCAAAGAATTCTAAATATATTATTTGGCACTGATTTATACATTTAAAAAAATCACACTTGCCACCACTGGGTTTCTGCCAATTCTAAATATTTCTGATTCTTCAGATTAAGCTTCTTTACCATTAAAAAACACTTACTAGGAAAATAATAAGGGTTAATGCAATGCTTAATTTTGGTGATAAACGTAATTTTAAAAGTATTAGTAAAAGATTACCGTTCTTATATGTGCTAATATGGAAACAATTGATTTATCATTTGAGAAACCAATCCAATTTTAAGAGCAATTTATGTTTGGTATAGAAATCAAGCTTTAAGTAACTCTCCTACACCCTGTCTGTGTTTGTAAGCTCTTCAGTGCCCGTACTCCTTTCAAAGATGTGATGCAAGTGTTGGTAATTAACCTACGGGCAAAATTCTAGGTGCACTCTTTTCCATGGTAGAAACTTGACACCACTGATTGAACTTAAATAAATCCATATAACATCAAAGGGAACAACCATCCTGTCACAGGAAAATGTTACATAACAATACTTTTCATTATAACCCATCCGGATTATATGAAAGCAAAGCAGAGAAATTAATCCTATATTTTTACAGGGGAGTTTGAAGCAGCAGAGCCAGCCTCTGGCAAAACACATTGAATGCTGTGCTTCTTCTGATTTCTGTAAAGCCCATATCCACTCAATCAGCATACATTTGGTGAAGGCAAACTCATGAATTCCAAATATTTTCTGAAAACACTTGCTGAAATATGCAGGAGGCACCAATATTAGTTTCTGCTATTGAATCTAATCTGACCTTTTGGGGCAGAGGGGATGGCAATAATTAAATCAGGGCACAATATATGCTCACGCTGCACTTGGTGTGATACAATTCCATCTGCAGAATGCTGAATTGCTGGAAATCATAGAAACATATTAATCTACAGCAGATTACAGGCCTTTTGGCCCATAATGTTGCGCCGACTATGTAATTGCTTAGAATTTCTTTACCACATTACCCCTTCTATTTTTCTAACCTCCATGTACCTACCTAAGAGTCTCATAAAAGACCCTGTTGTATTCAGTTCTACCACTGTCTCTGGCAGTGCATTCCAAGCATCCACCATCCTCTGTGTGAAAAACTAACTTGTGACAACCCTTTGTACCTGCGTCTAAGCACCTTAAAACTATGTGCCCTTGTGCTAGCCATTTCAGCCCTGGGGAAAAGCCTCTGGCTATCCACATGATTAATGCCTCTTATCATCTTATATACCTCTGTCAGGTCATATCCTACGTCGCTCCAAGGAAAAAAGGCCGAGTTCACTCAACCTATTCTCATAAGGCATGCTCCCCAATCCAGGCACCATCCTTGTAAATCTCCTCTGAACTCTCTCTATCACATTCACATCCTTCCTGTAGTGAGGTGACCAGAACTGAACACAGTACTCCACGTGGGGTCTAACTAAGGTCTTATATAGCTAGGAATTTCACAGTTTTATTCCTGTACAGCTGCTATTTGCCTTTTTTAATTGGGTATTAACTTTGTGTTTCATTCCCCTTCCAAGTATGAAAAGGTCGAGGCTCGTAGAGTGCTTTCACAGTTTTGGCACTTTAAATTAGTTCTCTGAAAGCAATTAAAATGATGAAGGGCCAATATAAAACTTCAAAAAATTACATAAATACATTTAAACTTTAGCAACAATAAAAATGAAAGCATTTAGTTAAATGAAACCTGAAAATAGTCATCAAACAAATGGATTTGAAGCATTTACAAATTACTACATATCAAACATTATGTGGCCCAAATTATTGTTGCATGTGCCTTTTATCTCTTCTCATCATTCCCATCATTAAATACTGCATGTTATGAAAGAGAATAATGCAAGAGACTCCAGAGGGACTCTCCATCATGGGCATTGTGTTTAGCAACTTTCCACGCCATCATGGCTACCTTCAAGAGATGGAGTTTCAAGAAGGCAGTACCCATCGCTAAGGACCCTCACCACCTAAGACAAGCACACTCCTCCTTACTAACAATGGGAAGGGCCTAAATACCCTACTTTAGGGTTTAGGAACAACTTCTTCCCCTCTGCCATCAGATCTCTGAAAGGTCCACTAAACTAAGAGCCCTATCTCATTATTCTAAACCCAGTAACACCACTACATTGTTCTTTTTGCACCATTGCCACAATTGTCATGAACCATTCAGCTATTGGTGTTTTTAGTTTGCATGTGCACCACAGAGTCATGCAGCAGGGAAACAGGCCCTTCGGCCCAATTCACCTATACTAACTGTGCTGTCCAACAAGTTAGTCCCATCTACCCATGCTTAACCCATAACTCTCTAAACTCTCCTATCCATATACTAACCTAGATGGCTTTTAAAAGTTGCCAATATGTCTGCCTCAACCATTAATTCTAGCAGCTTATTTCAAATATGCACCATCCTTTGTGTGAAGAAGATATCCCTGATCTCCCTTTTAAATCTTTCAGTTATCTTCTGCTTATGGTGTCTTGTTTTTAGCACTTCCTCCCTGACCAAAAAGACCCACGCGCTTTCACCGTCTACGTCCCTCATTATCTTATATACATCTATCGGGTCACCCCTTTGATCTCCTAAGCTCCAGGGAGTAAAGTTGTAGTTGATGTAACCTCTCCTTTTAACTTAGGCACCCAAATCCAGACAATGTCATGGTAAATCTTTTCTGCACCCCTCCTAGTTTAATAAGATCTTTCCCATAACAGGGCAACCAAAAATGTACAAAATACACCAACTGTGGCCTCACCGGCCTCTTCAATAACTGCAACAAAACTTTCCAACTTCTGTACTCAGTACCATGGACTACGGAGACCAACAATACCAGATGCCCTCTTCATCTCCCTATCTGTGGCTTGTTTTCAGTGAACTATACACTTGTACTCCTTAGGTTCTCTATTCCATAGCATTCCCCATGTCCTCGTTGTGGAACGAGCTTCCAGTAGAAGTGGTCGAGGCAGGTTCAGTATTGTCAGTTAAAGTAAAATTGGATAGGTATATGGACAGGAACGGAATGGAGGGTTATGGACTGAGTGCAGGTGGTTGGAACTAGGTGAGAGTAAGTGTTTGGCATGGACTAGAAGGGCTGAGATTGCCTGTTTCTGTGCTGTAATTGTTATATGGTTATACCCTATTTTGAGCTCCCAAATTACAATATCTCACATCTTCAATGTTGTATGAGTATCTTCTTCCATTAACCTTCAGGTAGTAGGTTCAAAATTTCATCTTCAGGATGAAAAACTTCTTACTCACACACCTTCTAAATCTTCTAGTCCTGCTCTCATTGTTTTGAACACCCATTCATGCCTCTGTTCAGCCTCATCTGCTCTAAGGAACACAAACCCAATCTCATAACTGAAACATTCCATTCCAGGCAACATCCTGGTGAATCTCCTCCTCAGCCTCCCAATCTCTCATGTTCTTTCCATAGTGTGGAGATCAGAATCCAAATGCAGTAGATCGATTCTTTGGATAAAGGGGTTGTCCTGTCAAGAGAGATTAATACCAATTGAATTTTACAAGCATAGTAATCTCCAAGCTTGTGAGTGTGCTTGAGAGGGAGAATTACTGGAAGCTAATTCTAGCTATGGAAGTTGTCACCTCATGGGAGGATGAGGAAACATCTTCATGTCCACTTCACAACTTGCTTTCCATCTATCTTTGTGTCATCAGAATACTTAGCACCATATCTTATGTGCTTTCATTACCAAACATTTATACAAACTATAATAAACTGAATCCCCACAATGATCCTCGCTGCAATTTGCCTACAATAGGTCCACAGCAGAGAGATGTGATCTTACCTGCCTTCCACTCAGCTTTGGACCGCTTGGACAATAGGAATACCTACGCCAAGCTTCCGTTTATTGATTACAGTTCAGTGTTTAACACCCTTAGTACTAATCAACAAGCTTCAGAACCTGGGTCTCTGTACTTCCGTCTGCATCAGGATCCTTGACTTCCTCATCTAGAGACCAGAGTCATTATAGATCAGAAATAACATCTCCTCCTGCTGACGATCAACATCGATGCACCTCAATGATGCATGCTTATCCCACTGCGTTACTCTCTCAACACCCTAGACTGTGTGGCTAGGCATAACTCGAACATCATCTGTAAATTTGCCGATGACACAATGGTTGTTGGTAGAATTTCAGATGGTGACAAGGAGGCACACAAGAGTGAGCCAGATCAGCTGGTTGAGTTGTGTTGCAACAACCTTGTTCTGAGTATCAAGAAGAATAAGGAGTTGACTGTAGACCAGGAGGGTAAAGTTGAGGGATCAGAGGTAGAAAGGGTGAGCAGTTTCAAGTTCTTGGCTGTCAACATCTTTGAAGATCTATCCTGGGCCCAACATAGTGATACAATTACAAAGAAGGCACAATAGTCGCTATATCTCATTAGGAGTTTGCAGAGATTTGCAATATCACCAAAGGTTCTACCAGATATCTACTGATGTACCATGGAGAGCTATTCTTTAATGGAATCTGCTTTCGGAGCTTTAATGTGCAAATGGCACCAGCATCAGTCTCACTGCACACACTGCCCTGCATCTGGAAAGTAAAATGTAAAAATACTCCCAAGTACGTAGTTGCTTCCAGTTTTCATCACTATTCCTTATAAAGGTGAGAGCCAAAGTTTGGATTCACTGTTCAGCAAAGCAGTGGCTTTGTGTCATAGTTTGTTTTGCAGCTGATTTGCCAGGGTCTATGATGGAGACTCCTACAGCTGGCTTTCTCAGCTCAGAGAATCTGGGCTCAATGGTGATCACGTAGTGCACTGGCTATTCCAACAAACCAATGGTGCAAATAGTGACCATCACAGATTGTTATCCTTGTGCCCTTCAATCACTCTAGTAAAAATGTCCTAAACGTCAAAGAACTATATTTGATCTTTAATTAGCAACAAGCAAAACACACAATCTTGAAGCAATTGAACTTAAGCATAATTAAGCAAAACTAAGTGATCAACTGATATGACATCCGTAGGTCCCCAGCTCCAAACTGCTCCAAACAAAGCACAAATGCTTAATTTATTCCCTTTGCTTTTACCATGCCCCCCCCCACTCACGTGACTAGTTACCACAATACACTTAATAAACGTGTAAAACAGAATAGAGTGCAGATAGAAAACAGATGCCTGGCTCCTACACATTGCATGGACCCACAATGTAATGTGGCTCAGACAGTTGCAGACTTAAAGCCTCAGCAATCAACTGAGTTGGCCTGTTGTTGTCACTGCCCTAAAGTAACAGAGGGGGATTGCATTCCAAAGGCAGTGCACACACTGGATAGTTGAGAACAGCAATTCCTTAGGTTACTGATTAGTAAGAATGTTCAAAGGTTCTGAGGAGAAGCCAGAAGAAAAGGATTGTGAGAGAATCTGCCATGATTGAATGATGATGGAGTAGTCTTGATGGGGCCAAATGGCCTAATTCTGCCCCGTGTGTTGTGGTCTTATGTTCTACCAGGCAACTGGCAATGCCTTGTTAGTTATCATACAAGAGCTCAGTGGGACTGAGGAGTGGGGTTCCAGCACACGGAACCAATGAACAACACGTGATCTCTTATTTGGCTGTCTGTGTTATTCTGGGCCTGAAGTAACGGCAGACAATGTAGATTGTCTTGTGAGAATTAAGTGCACTCACAGGTGCCCAGACCTCACCATACACTATACCAAAAAAATTCTGTGTTGGTTGAACTGTAGGTGAATAAAAATATCCATTTCCAGAATGTAAAGTAATATTTTAACACTTTCTGTATTGTCTACTTTTCAGGAGCTAGCAGGTAAATATTATTTAATTAGAGCAATATGAACACAATAATTGGATTTATTCCAACACTACAATGCCTTTGTTGTCAAAAACTTTTGGCATCACCCATTAATCTAGTGAAAATCGGTTTATTCAATGCATACTTAAGAGTACACAAAAAGAGAGTCAGAAACCATAACTAATGCGTTTGGGCAAATGATCAAGTTTGGAGTCACTACAAATGTTTAGACTGCTGTCTTTGTACCAGATTCTGTAACTGCATTCATATAATTTCATCTAATAAGCTTTGACGATATTAATATAACTCTATTTGTGTTTAATGTCTTTCTTTTTGAACAAGGCAGTTTACACTTCTCAGAAGCATTAATATCATTTGTAATATACTGCCAAAACTCTACCCAACATTTTATTTAACTCTGAACAGAACTTGTTGACGACTGCAGCATGCTATCTGTGTTTGCTGCAGACTTACAATCAACTGGTTCCTAAGGTTGTCATAATTAATCAAAATGTACCTATTTTCTCACAGTGACTCCTCTCTATTGAATTCATCACTATATAGGTCCAGCACATCTTTCGGAGAATCACAACTCTTTGCTTAACTCCAAGTAGAGTTCAGTACTAAGGTGAAGTCAACAAGTTCGGGACTTGAACATTCATGCAGGAGATCTGAACCTCCTGCCACTATGGAATTATGGAGTGAAATGCAAGGTAGTTCAGCAAGGACTGATCCCCATGTACTGCTCAAATTTTCTAAGGATTTCCACAAGGGGCACAATAGTGTTTCTGCTGAAGCTGGTGTAAAGACGTAAAAAGACTGAATCAGACCACAGTGCTACCAGCATGCCTTCTGCCACACTTTTTTCTGACTCCCAGAATAAGACCTGCATTGTTTTTATTCAAGGATTACATCACAAGAGTCCTGGATATTGAACCAGAATCAGGGTTATTATCACTGACTTGTATGGCGTGGATTGCTTCCCTTAAACCTGGCAGATACGATTAAGAAGCAAAAGATCTGGAATATGAAATCCAATAGTTACAGATTGACTGAGAGAAAGGAAACAGGCTAAAGCAGGGCAGTGCATGGAAGGGCTGGTGAAGGAGAATTCCATCAGGAATTACAGTTTGGTAAAGCTCAAGATTGAAGAGATTGAAGAATACTTTGTGGGACCTGGAGCAGCCTTTAGGGGACTGCCTTTCTGGATATGCTCTCATATAATCTGCCAAAATTGGTGAGGCTCTCTTAGGATGACAAACACACTGCTTATATTTCAACTCAATTGAGGACAACGAAAAGGGCTTTACATGTCTCTTGAAATCAAGGTTTTATAAATAATAAAGGTTCGTCATCAAGTTGGAAGGCAGACACAGTCGTAATTTTATGTCTCCACGTGCCTCATTCTTGTTTGAATAAACATAGTTCCATATTTTTTCTTTAAATAAGGTTGGATCTCTTCAATTACTCCATTAGAATCCTATACTACACCTAGATGGAAACTCTTTGGCCCATCCAGTCCAAGCTGACCTGATCTTCTGGCTAATACCATTATTCTGCAGCTGGACTATATCCCTTCACATTCTTCTCTTCCAAACTTCTCCTAAGTGTCCCATTTGAAATCACATCTACCACTTCCATGGCACCTCGGTCCACACTTGTATCGTCCTCCGAGTGAAGTTTCCTCTCAGACTAGACTGATCCATTTGTGAAATGCTAATGTCAAGATATAGTATAAAGCTTGAGGTTACTGCAAATGTAAGTCATTTTGCGACATCATTCAGTGAGCAAGGTATTAGCTATGCACATGATACATTGGTTTCTTAAAAATATTTTCAGAAATTGCAAGTTCAAAGTACATTTATTATCAAAGTGTGTATACAGAATATGAGATTTGTCCTCCTGCAGGCAGCCACAAAACAAAGAAACTCCATGGAACCCGACCCTAGAAAAACGCCATCAAACAGCCACTGTACAAAAAGGACAAATTCCACAGATGGTGAAAAGCGAGTGAACAACACATAGAATATCAAACATCAAACCAGCAGTCCAGGAGTATTCAGTTTATTTCAGATCAGTTCAAATGTTTAGTAATGGTTAATAGCTCTGATAATTACATTTACAGCTGATCACCTCTAATGTCAATGTACAATCATCTAAATTCTAAATTAGTCTACTGTAAGGCATATATGCTAATTGATAAAGATGCATGCTTATTTTATTTTGATAGGTCTGTGTCCCACTTCTAGGAGTGTAAAACATAGTAATTATTAAATATGATTAAGAACTAAGCAAGTCAGGCACTTGAGGCAACACGGCGATTATTACCATAGCAACAGCAGTCCAAGCCGTATGATCCATTCAGCATACTGAAGCTCTATGTGTGGTGGCAGAGATGTATGTATAATTACTTCTTTAATTTGAACTTTGTAATGAGAGATCATTATGTTGATATTATTAGATCATATCATGAAGAACTAATCAGCTTTCCATTCTCTGTCTTTCAACAGAATCATCGAAACAAAAACAAATCTTTGCACGTACATGATGCCCCAGGCATTGATTTTTGAATGGTTAATTCTGTAACACATTTTATCTAAATAATCTGTGCTAATTTAAAGCTCTGTACAAACTTCAACTAAATATTCCTTGCAATTTCTGCCACATCTGGTAATAGCTTTGTATTTAAAATCTTGAGGGATAACAAAAATAACAAATAGTTGCTTTGGTAAGTTATCACAGCGAAGAATTATAAAGCCATACACATTAAACTAATGGTCTGGTACAAACTTTATCCATCAAAAAGGCAGCTTAAAACGTGGGTATAAAACAATGCAAATATCAAATCTGGAGCAGATATACTTTAATCGGATGTGAATGCTCACTGCTGAAGAGATTTGATAAATTATCAGTCACATGCTAGGGAATCCCACAAGAACCAGTCCAGAATCCCACAAGAACCACCGTGTTTCATCACAGCACCATATTGCACATCGTGAAACTGCATCTTCAAAGAGATTCATATCAACCAAATAATTTTAACCATTTTCATTAAAACAAGAACAGGCACATAATGTACAGTATATGTGTTGCAGTTTCTTCCAAATAACAGGCATGTGTGCACTTGGAACTTCAGTTGAATAGAAACCATAATTAAGATAACTATTCAATCTGGAAATGCCGTTCGTCTTGCATCACTGAAATCTCAAAGAGTTGCTAGGTTATATGAATTTTATTGAAAATAGGTGGCATCTGCTAAGAAATTATCAGTGAAGTGCAGCAAATTTATATCCTTGCAACTACGCAACTATTTATACCATGAAACAACTATTTGTTTTCAAAACAACTTGGGCTAAGAATGATCATGTGCATATAGGTACACTTTAAAGACCCCCCAGCAGTGATCTTGCATTGTACAAAGTACATTTCCCATGCATCCCTCTTGCAACCTTCCAAGATATAGATGTTGATTGAAATGGCCTTTCAAATGGAATCCCACACTTAGACCTTTTGTCTAATATTGTCCATTAGATCTATATTCTTTGCAAATTTGAAGAATGAATATTGATCACACTGAAACATACGAGATCCTAAGGGACATGACAGGATAAATTTGAAGATGTTTCTACTAATGGGAAAAGCTCAAATCATTAAACTCAATCTTCCTGTCTCCTTAACAGGAATGTGATTCTTCTTCTTCTCACCTACCACCCCATGAGCTTCTGCATGTAACATATCATTCTCTACAACTTCTGCAATCTACCACCAAACACATCTTTACCTTCCCTGCCCACTCTCCACTTTCTGCAGGGATTGCTCACTCTGTGATTCCACTGTCCAGTCATCTCTCCCTAATCTCCCTCCTGGCATTTATCCCAGCAAGCATCAGGCATTCTGCAGCTGCTCATTCACCTCCTCCCTCACCTCCATTCAGGGCCCCAAACAGTCCTTCCAGGTGAGGGAACACCACTTACAAATCTGTTTGGGTCATCTATTGTATCCAGTGCTGCCCTTTGTGTGTCTCTACATTGATGAGACCTGACATGAATTGGGGGACAACTAGGTCAATATTAGCACTCCACTCCATACATCAAAACCAGAATTTCCTGGTGGCCAACCTATTTCTATTAATTCCTGTTCCTGTTCCATCACGTTGGTCCATGGCCTTCTCTTCTGCCATGATGTGGAGGAGTAACACCATATTCCATCCAGGAATCTCCAAACTGATGGCTTGAACATCGACTTCCCCTTCTGCTAATCTTTTCTTTCTTCTCTCCACTCCTCTCCCTTCCCTTTTTGGCCTCTTACCTCTTCTCCACACCTGCCTATCATCTCCCCATGATGCCCCTCCTTTTTCCCTTTCTCTCATGGTCCACTCTCCCCCCTACCAGATTCCTTCTTCTCCAGCCCTTTATCTTTGCTACCCAGCTGGCTCCATCTATCAACTTCTAGCTTGTCCTCCTCCCACTCCCCCACATTTTTATTCTGTCATTCTCTTTCTTCCTTTCCAATCCTGACTGAAGGGTCTCTGCCAGAAAACGTCAACGTTTTATTTACTTTCATGGATGCTGCCTGATCTGTTGAGTTCCTCCAGCATTTTGTGTGTGTTTTTAAAATGATTATGAGGCTTTCACTCAAAACAGAGGTCCTAAAATGACAGGATCTTCTTGTTGTAGAGGATGGTGAACCTTAGTAATTCTGCAACCTGGAGAGTTGTGGAGGCAAGGTCATTGGGGTATTTAAAAAAGGAAGTCACTATAATTTTCAGGAGATCAGGGACTCAACACAGAAAGGGAGATGAAGGCTGGAAAGATTGGTGGTGACAGCATAGACTGGAGTGGCAGAGTGGCCTCCCCCTTGTTCTTCCTTTTATTATGTCCAACAACTTCTGCCATCATGCAGCAGATGTGGGAAATGAATTGGAAGGTGGCCCGAGTAGAGTAAAGTTGGGCTCATCCCTCTGTATTCTGTACCCAATCGATATGCAATAGCTTCCATGTAAATGGTCAATTGGTGCATGGCAGAAATGGAACAAAAATAGGAGGAACCCTATTACTTTGCATAATTACTAATCACAACAAGCAATAGAAATTTACAGTGCTTTAAAAAAAATATTTAGCCCCCACAACTATTGTCTCATTTTCTAAATTTAAAATCTATTGAAGAAGGATTTTTTGAGATAATCTACAAAGCATTGGGTATCATGTCAAATCAACAGAAAAATTCCAAAACCTGTCAACAAATTACTAAAAATTAAACACCAAAATTGTGAAACTGCAGAAGTATTCATCTCCTTTGTAATTACTACGCTAATTTGCCTCAGGTGCAATACCATATGTTAGTTTACCAACTCACCCAACTTGATGATGGTCTTAGTGTCTTTTGATGTAGAAAATTAGAGGATCACCTGAATAAGTCCCTCCTCTCTCCATAAGATAAACAGTATGATAGATTTTCAACAGGCCAAACCAAAATGAAGACAAAAGAGCATTCAAGACAAGTCAGGTAAATGACAATAGAGAAGCACAAATTTGGGGAAGGGTGGAAGACTATCTCAAGGCACTGAACATACCTCAGAGCTCAATGCAGTCCACCATGAAAAAGAGGAAAACATGAAGCCAAAGCCACACTGCCTGGGTCAGGCCGCCCCTCTAAGCTGACTGCCAGAAAGAATGGCACTTGTAAGAGAGGCTACTGTGATGCCCAAAAGTCATGCTGAGTGAGCTGCTGAAGTCAGTGACTGCAACTGGAGAAGAATTTTATGGGAATACAAACTCTAAGACCTTGTACAAAGAGGGTATGTAAGGAAGAGTGGCGACGAAGAAGCCCCTGGCTAAAAAAACAACATACCCGTGCCTGTAAAAATTCTGCAATATGTTACTTAGATGATACTGTAAAGCAGCTGCGCAGGTTGACTCTGTGGTTAAGAAGGCGTACGGTGTATTGGCCTTCATCAATCGTGGAACTGAATTTAGGAGCCGAGAGGTAATGTTGCAGCTATATAGGACCCTGGTCAGACCCCACTTGGAGTACTGTGATCAGTTCTGGTCGCCTCACTACAGGAAGGATGTGGAAACCATAGAAAGGGTGCAAAGGAGATTTACAAGGATATTGCCTGGATTGGGGAGCATGCCTTATGAGAATAGGTTGAATGAACTTTTCCTTTGAGCGACGGAGGATGAGAGGTGACCTGATAGAGGTGTACAAGATGATGAGATGCATTGATTGTGTGGATAGTCAGAGGCTTTTTCACAGGGATGATATGGTTGCCACAAAAGGACACAGGTTTAAGGTACTGGGGAGTAGATACAGAGGAGATGTCAGGGGTCAGTTTTTAGAGGCTTTTAGATAGGTATATGGAACTTAGAAAAATAGAGGACTATAGGTAAGCCTAGTAATTTCTAAGGTAGGGACGTGTTCGGCACAATTTTGTGGGCCAAAGGGCCTATATTGTGCTGTCGGTTTTCTATGTTTCTATGTGGAAGAAGGTCTTGTGGTCAGATGAGACTAAAGTGGATTTTTTTTGGCGGTAGGTGTAGCATAAATCTAAAACATAACATCTGCCAGGTTAACACCATCCCTACTGTAAAGTATGGTGGAGGTGCTATGGGGATACCTTACAGGAGCAGTAACTGGAAATCTAGTCAGGATTGATGGGAAGATGAACACTGTTAAATACAAAGATCCTGGCCTCCGCCAGAAAGCTTAAACTGGGGAAGTTTGTCTTTCAGCAGGGCAACCATGGAGTGGCTTCAAATGAAAAAAAACTGATGTCCTTTAGTGGCCCAGTCAGAGTTCTGACCTTATCCCAATCAAACATCTCTGACAAGACCTCAAGATTGCTGTCCACCACCACTCCTGAACTAACCAGGCACTGCTTCAACAATATTGCAAGGAGAAAAGGACACATCTTGCTCCATCACATTGTGCAAAGTTAATAGACACTTATCCAAAAAGACTACTGGCTGTAATTGTTGCAAGAGGTTGTTCAACTAGGTACTGAGCAGTTTGAATACTTTTAAACTGCCGCATTTCAGTTTTTGAATTTTTAGCTTTCCATGCTTTACAGTTTCCACTGCAAAAAAAAAGGAGCATGTGATTCACAAATTTAAAAAAAACATAAGTTAAATTGATCAAAATCCCTAGTTGTAATACTGATTTATGTGAAGAAAGGTTGGGGGCTGAAAACTTTTACAAGGCACTGTAGTTTAAATTCCCCCAAGAAGACCACAAGCTTGTCATGGTTAGGAGTCTTGTGTCCTCAGTGACCCGGAGAGCAATGCTGGCTGGAGACAGGGCTTTATGCTTTGGCTCCTGGTACAGTCACCCACGCCAAACAGGTCAAAGAGTAGAAGCCAGGTTAAGAGTGGTCCAGGTTTGAGAAATCAGCTCAGAATTAACAACTCTGACTGGTCAAACAAAGTTTTATGGAAACAGCAATAAAGAATCCTTCTACATCTGAGTGTAATGGTATGGACAGACAAAGATGAGAATTTTCATTGCTGCCCTAAATGCCAGTGGTGTAACAGGCAGTTAGTAAGTAAGTGGTTAAAATTATATCTTGAGGCACTTAGAAAAGTTTGTTGTATGCGATTAGATATATTGGCCTAACAGATTGTTACAACAACAATTGTTCAGCTAGAAATCTTTACCACCCTAATAATTCATGTGGCAAAATGGAGATAAATGCTGTGAAACAAATCAAAGTAACCTGATACAGGAGTAAAATGGCAAGAGAAGCTCTCAAATCTGAGCTTTAGAAATCATCCATATTTAAAGCAGAAAATTTTGCACAATAAATGTTGACAAAGTATGTGTCCAAATGATGCACCATCAATAACTCACTCTGAGACGTAAAGGCGAGATATCGGCTTTTATTGACTGGAAGAAGGAACAAGCAGTGAGTGACCACCATACTACATCCTGGAGACTGAGAGGCCTGGCTCAGGCCTCAATCGCCTTTATACCGGGGTCTGTAGGAGGAGCCACAGGAGCAGTCAGCAGGGGGCGTGTCCAGACAGGCACACGTAGTTCACCACACCAAATTGCTTTTCCGTAATAGATTCAGCAGCTGCAGTGAGTTGAATCAAGTATTTGACCATGGGACAGAGGCATAGGAGCAGAATTATGCCATTTGGCTGATCGAGAATGAAAAATGATTGAAAGGGTGATGATGGGAGTTTTATTTCAAGATTACTGCTCTGTCACCCAAATGTGTGATGAAACGTGAAAAATGATTTATGGACAACAGTAACACATGTTGCTAGAGGAATTCAGAGTTGAGAAGCATCTGCGTAGGACAGGGGTTCCCATCCTGGGATCCACGGACCCCTCAATTAATTGTAGGGGTCCATGGCATAAAAAAAGGTTAGATACCCCTGGTGTAGGGAAAAAGACTGTTGACATTTTGGGTTAAATTACTGCTTCATGAGACCCTGACAATTCCTTTCCCCATGGATACTGTTTGAGGTGGTGAATTCCTCCAGCAGATTGTTTGCTGCTCCTGACTCCAGCATCCGCAGTCTCTTGTGTCTCAACAAACAACTGCAATGACGTGATGTCTTTAGTGCAGCATAATATCCCAAGGCCCTTCACAGAGACTTTACCGCACCAATACAAAGCCATGTAAGGAGCTATTAGGGCAGATTTCGGAGGTAATCCACAACTTTGGAACCAAAATCAAACATGCTCACAAAGTCAGAATTGGAGGAAAAGAAAGGTCAGCGATATAAAAAATAACTGTAAGACTGAAAAGGGGCTACAAAGACCGGGTAAGTGGAGGCAAGTTAATTAGAGAGCTACTTAGGCAAAGGTCCCAATTATTATGCTTCACACTGACTTTTTCTAGTGGTTTATTTCTCCACTTCTACCAAGATTTTCAATTCTAATCCTTTTCTTCACACACACCTTCATGGCTCATTAGGTTGATCGGATACCTGCTAGAAGTTTAATTTTAATACCCCCTGACTGGTAACATTAAATCAATGTACGGTGAGGATTCTATGGGTACGTGCAAATGCCTTAAAATAATAGTTACCTAATACATTTTAATGATATTGCTTTGGGCATGGATGTTAACCTGTTTAAGATAAACAAAAATGGCTCAGTGTTTATTGGTTAAGAATTCCAAATTAGAAGTTTACATTGTTGTCTGTGTTAAGCATTTCTCCCAGGGGTATGAAACACTTATATGGAATATTAGTCAACTAATTCCCTAGAGTATGTGAAGGCAATGCAAAGGAGCTCCAATGTGCTGTTTAGATAAATGGTGGTAATTTACTGTCAATGCAATTATCAGTTTAATACAAACACATAAAATGTAATTAGAGTTTAAAAAGGACATGAGAGTGTACAAGCAGCTGCAGGTTTAATTTCACTGATAGTGAATGACATGCAAGCTTTCTATTACAAAGGAACACTCTGTAGATTAACACACTCAAATAACGTCGATTTTTTTTATAACTGTCCAAAGGTGTCCATACTAACACAGGTATTGCCTGGATACAGGAAAAATTACCCTGCTTAACCCACGCTGCATGTTGAATGCAGAGTCAAAAGTACACCACATGAATAATTATCAGATACACAAATGGCAAAAGTTTGAGCAATGATTTTTTGAAAAAGAAAGCAATAAGGACTTGTTCAAGGCTTAGATGTAACAAAATAATAAGCAAAATAGCAACAAAATAATAAGCAGTTAGCTGTGACTGCAACCATTTCCAATGGATCGGGAAGTTCAACGTAAGCTGAATAAATCTGTAGCTGAAATTAAATGAGGTGATAGGACTGGACAAGAACTTTGAGGTGATAGAGCAATAGACTATTTAGCTTAATAGAAACAATTGTTCCTTTAAGAAAACATGAGCAAAAAGCAAGCTCTATTTAAATACAGCAAAGAAGCTCAAAGTGAAGCTGAAAGAGATCAAGACTAAGGTGGCACCACCTTGTAATCAGCTATTTTTATACCCACAGGTAAAGAAATTTTCATTCAAATTTGTAGATAAGAGTCAAACAATGGGATAGCTCCTATTCAAGTAATGCAGTATCAAGAGAAGCTTCCAGAACTTCCCAGAATTATACCAATATAACCACTAGGGGAGACACTAAAGAATTCCATATACATACTGTGACCACTAGGAAGCACACTAGGCAGTTACTTGTATACAACTGATTTTATAAAATACACGAGACAATTAATTGTTAGCTGCAAAGAAAATAAAAATTAAACTGTTGGACCCAACAGTGGTAATTAATCAAGGAAATGACTTGGGGGTGTGGCAAAGAGAGAATTTATATGATGTCTAAAGAATGTATCCACAAGAAGATAGATCCTATAGATTCAATGACACCACAACTCTCTGAGGTCCGGTTTAGTACGTAAGGTCCATCAACATAGAGCTATTTTATACAAATTCAACCTGCGTAGCATGCTGTTTGACCTCATCATATATGCCTTGAGAACTCTACATACATGAGGCACAGATGCTTGAAATACTGGAGCAAAAACTCGACATTAGGTAGACAATTTTTTGAATTAATTTTGTGGAATGTGACATCGTAATTCAAAGTTCAAAGTACATTTATTATCAAAGTTTGTATACATTATATGGCCTTGAGATTTGTCTCCTGTCAGACACCCACGAAACAAAGCAACCCAAAAAGAACCCATATAAAAAAGGAACACTGTCTAACACCCAATGTATAGAAAAGGAGAAAAAAATTATGCATCTCTTGCCTTGGGCCCTGACAACCTGACCTTTTCAATCTGGCCTGGCACCTAAATTGACGTCCAAATATCAGGTTCAATTGTCTTGATACACTTTGCGGCCTGGACCCTGCTTCCCCAGTTCGGCTGTACCTGACTTTTCCAATTCGCACATCACGTCCAAAGGGAAGTTACTATTACTTGTGATGATTGTTTACCATTAAAAGTGTGATTAACAAAGTTGTTTTCCTTGTTTTTCAGCCAGAAGTTGCTGAGATTCAACAGTGCCATCTTAAACCTTGTCCTTGACAAGGTGATGGTGAACTGCTGTAGATTTTCTGCTACAGGGTATGCCAGGGTGCTATTAGGTAATGAGCTCCAAAGCTCTGAGCCAGCAACAATGAAAGAATGGTGATATTTTCCAAGCCAAAGTGGTGTGTGACCTGGTGGGAAACCCACACGTGATGAAGCACCCAGGCACTGGCTGTCCTCATTCTTTTGGATTTGGGAGCTGATTTAAGTGAGTAACTGCAGGATGTTCTGTAGATTAATGCATCACACTCTTGCTTTGCAGATGGTGTAACAGGATTGGCAGGGAGGGGGTGTCAGTCAGTAGAGAAGCCACAGCATTCCTCGCTTGTAACTTGTTCTTGCGGCCACATTATTTATGGCTGCTCCAGGCATGTTTCTGGGAGTGTCAAAGGTTATCAGGGAAAGGAGGCTACACTCTCCCTTGAGGACCATTGACCTCCACAGTAAGTATCTGGATGGGACTTTTCTTGCCTTTCATTGATAGGACATCTGTGGGAAAATTGCTGTGTAGCTGCTAATATTGGAAATGAACTGTAACAGTGTGGCTTGAGGTGAAGATGGTTCGGGAGAACAAGTGATCAAAGGACTGTGGCTGTCTCATCCCATAGTATTTGCTGTATCCAGTGTTAACCATTTTTCAGTATTTATGTGGAGTGAATTGAAATGGTCGAGGATTGACTTTCACGATGGAGATTTCAACAGGAAGCTGTGATGGAATGGACATTTGGAACCTCAATAATTGCAAGCACCAACTTTCACATGAAGGAGTTTGCTATTACTGGGGATTTCCTAAAGGAGAAGATACAGGAACTTGAATGTCCAGACAACTGAACTCAAAAACACTTCCTTCCCCACTGCTTTCAGACTTCTGAACCAATCACCCACTTCCCATGGTGACATCACATTCTCAAACTTAATCCTACCTCTTCTACTATTGGCTCTATAGCATATTTTTCTGGCAAATGAGTTTGAATCATGATACCTTGCACCATTCTGTTGTTTTGTACTCATCAATGAGGCAAACAGAGGTGAGGAGAAATTTCTCATTCTCATCCAGAGCACGATAAATGTGTGGAATTCATTGCCACGGATGGTTGTGGAGGCTAAATCATTGGGTATATTTAATGCAGAGTTTGATAGGTTCTTGATTAGTAAGGGTGTCAAAGCTTATGGGGAGAAGGCAGGAGAATAGGGTTGAGAGGAATAATAAATCAACCTTGATAAAATAACGGAGCAGACTCAATGGGCCAAATGGCCTAATTCTGTCACTATGTTTTATGATCATTGCTATATTTATTATTGTCACAAATACTCTTTACTCTATGAACTTCTTCTGAACATGGAAATTCATTGCACCCTAGTGTATATGACGATAAACTAATCTTCACCTGAATCTACTGGCAGTTTAAATGTCTGATTCAATTGGTAAGATGTGGCAGGGCTGCGGAGCTTTGGAATCATCTGCTGGCTTTGCAATTAAGAAGCTCTGTCTATTGCCTGCTGGTTTCGCTGATTAGCACACTTGTAGTTCTTCCTTGTAGCTTTACCAGGTTGTGATCTCGTTATTCGGTACACCTGCTGCTGTTTATGGCATGCTCTTCCGCTATGCTCACTGAATCAGGTTTGATCCCCTGCCTTGATTTTAATAACCAGATATGGATGGCAGATTTTCTTTCGCAGGATATAGAAGAATTAGTGGGGATTTTGCAACAAATATTTTCATTCCCTATCATTAATCAAAATACATTCCAGAGCTTTTAAGGTGGAGTTTGATTCCATTTCACTGGATTGTTAAATCAGGATTAATGGTCTAACAAATGAGTGGTGCCTTTTTCACATCTCCATGCAATGGAATTTCCAGCTCTACATGATCAACCACTGCTGAGCAAGGCTGAATTCTTCACCTCCAATTGCATTTTATTATATGCAAGTCAGTGTTGTGATGGAGTTTTACAATGCCTAGGTCAGGGTACACAGTGCTTTTTCCAGCCATTTCTGATTTGCTGAAAACAAGGAAGACTTCCAGTCATTGGGATGAGTGTGGACAAAAAAAAACCCACAAAGCTAATTAAGAGTTTGGGTAGCTTTAAGCAGGAAAACTGAAGAAGTTGAAAGATAGATTAGGCTGTGAAAGTATGTGAATGTAAATTGTGGTCAGCACATTTTTCCCATATATAAAATTAGTGTAAGATTTCCAAAGTTCAGTGATATGTTAAACACATGAGACTGCAAATGCTGGAACTCCAGAGCACCACACACAAAAATGCTGGAGGAACCCTTCTTTATCAGATCCAGCTCAATACTTTGATGCTGCGAGGCTAAGCACAGCTCCAATGCCATACTTAAATTTGGTGACGACACCACTATCGCTGGCTGAATCAAAGGCTGATCAAAAATCAGCAGATAGAACGGAGAATGAAAACCCAATTGAGTGGTACCACAACAACAACCTCTCACTCAATGTCAGCAAGAGCAAGGAGCTGAATATTGACTTCAGGAGGAGGAAGCTGGGTGTCCATGAGCCAGTCCTCATAGGGGGAATTTGTGGTAAAGAGCTTCAGCAACTTTAAATTGTGTGGCACAGTAGCATTAACATGGAAAAGGATAGAATCAGAGAGGACAGGAAAATTTTTAATTGGGGAAGGGCAAATTATGAGGCTATAAGTCTAGAACTTGCGGATGTGAATTGGGATGATATTTTTTCAGGGTAATGTACTATGGACATGTGGTCGATGTTTAAGGATCTCTTGCAGGATGTTAGGGATAAATTTGTCCCAGTGAGGAAGATAAAGAATAGTAGGGTGAAGGAACCATGGGTGACAAGAGAGGTGGAAAATCTAGTCAGGTGGAAGAAGAGAGCATACATGAGGTTTAGGAAGCAAGGATCAGATGGGTCTATTGAGGAATATAGGGTCGCAAGAAAGGAGCTTAAGAAGGGGCTGAGAAGAGCAAGAAGGGGGCATGAGAAGGCCTTTGCGAGTAGGGTAAAGGAAAACCCCAAGGCAATCGTCAATTATGAGAAGAACAAAAGGATGACAGGAGTGAAGGTAGGACCGACTAAAGATAAAGGTGGGAAGATGTGCCTGGAGGCTGTGGAAGTGAGCGAGGTCCTCAATGAATACTTCTCTTCGGTATTCACCACTGAGAGGGAACTTGATGACGGTGAGGACAATATGAGTGAGGTTGATGTTCTAGAGCATATATGTCAAACTCAAGGCCCGCGGGCCAAATCCGGCCCGCGGTGAAATTATCTTTAGCCCGCGAGATAATATCTAATTACTATTAAAGCTGGCCCCAGTAATCGAAGCGCCTATGGCATATGATGTGGCTAATGCTGAGTTTATTCAGGTACCAGGTTTTCAGGGTTTTTAGTGTTTATTCGGTTTCCCTGGTTTATTTCCTGAATATCTTTAATGAATAAATAACTTTTTCTATTAGAGCTGGCCCGCCGGTATATTGCATATATACCACTAATACTACAAATCCCACAATGCACTGCCAGTGCATTGCTCACGCTTGCCTTACTCTCTCATCAGCATCCTTATGGCGCTAGTCACGTGTGGTCAACTTTCAGCTATCCCTCACCCCAAAAGTGGCTGAACGAAAGGTGGACTTTGAAAACAGGGGTTTTCAAGGCAGGTGGGAGGCAGAGTATATGTTCGCAGATATAAAGGGCAAACCTGTTTGTCTTGTGTGAGGAGACAGTGTGGCTGTAATTAAAGAATATAACGTAAGACAACACTATGAAACGAAGCACCACGACAAATACAAGCATCTGGACAAGAAACAGAAGCCCGCGATGTGT
The DNA here is from genome assembly GCF_030144855.1 of Hypanus sabinus. Classification (NCBI taxonomy): domain Eukaryota; kingdom Metazoa; phylum Chordata; class Chondrichthyes; order Myliobatiformes; family Dasyatidae; genus Hypanus; species Hypanus sabinus. The sequence goes on from NC_082706.1 coordinate 190,266,785, forward strand.
GGTCAAAAGAGTGGATTGGTGGGCAGGATCCGGGAGAAGATGTGGGAGGAAAACAGCGCAGGTGAGCTGACAGCTTATCACTGCATCATACACCAGGAATCATTGTGTGGCAAAGCCTTGAAAATGGAACATATAATGAGCACCATAACACGAGCAGTTAACTTCATAAGAGCCAAAGGTTTAAATCACCGCGAGTTCAAGTCATTTCTGGAGGAGTTGGGTTCAGAATATAATGATTTGCCCTATCGCACAGAGGTGCGATGGTTAAGCCAAGGAAAAGTGCTGAAAAGATGTTTCGAGTTGCGTGAGGAGATCTGTCAGTTCATGGAAAGCAAAGGGAAAGACACAACAGAGCTCCGGGATAAAAAGTTGCTTTGTGAAATGGCGTTTCTGTGTGACATCACGAGCCATCTCAATGCGCTCAACCTGCAGCTTCAGGGGCGGGGTCGTGTGATCACAGACATGTACGCTGCAGTGAGGGCTTTTAAAACCAAGCTGCACCTGTGGGAGACGCAGATGCAGCAAGAAAACTTGAGCCATTTTCCGTGTTGCCAAACTATGAAAGAGCAGGTTTCTACCGCAGTGTTCCCACGTGCAAAGTTTGCTGAAAAACTTAGCATACTTGGTGCCGACTTCACACGGCGATTTGCCGACTTTGAAGCCCAAAAAAGCAGGTTTGAACTGCTCAGTAATCCATTTGCAGCTGATGTGGAAAGCGCACCAACCAACATACAAATGGAGCTGATTGAACTCCAATGTAGTGACACACTCAAGGCAAAGTATGACTCGGTGGGCGCTGCACAGTTTCTACGTTTCATTCCTGACACAATGCCCCAGCTGCGTACCCAAGCTGCTCAAATGCTCTCTATGTTTGGCAGCACATATCTGTGTGAACAACTGTTCTCTTTGATGAAGATAAACAAAACATCACACAGGAGTCGTCTTTCTGATGAACACCTTCACTCAATTCTGAGGATTTCCTCAGCTCAGAGCCTGACTCCAAACATTGATGAACTTGCATCCAAGATGAGATGCCAAGTATCTGGCTTAGACTAGTGTGAATCACAGAGTGTTGGCCTGTGGAAAAATGTTTTCATTAGAAATTACTCTGGAAAAGCTGCAGATAAAGCCATAAGAAATAAATGCAACTGATTTTTTATTTATTTAATGTTCAATGTTGTTTTTGTAGGCAATAACATAAGCTTTGTTAGTTCCAGGTTAATATGTGTAATAAATTCACTTCAATAAGTTTTGCAATAAACGCTGAACCAGTCCGGCCCTCGACTTGTACTGATTTTTAAATTTTGGCCCACTGTGTATTTGAGTTTGTCACCCCTGCATTAGGTCTACATTTGTGTTTGCTAATGCTTGATTTCAAACGGTTTATTAATGGAAAAGGTATGGCTCCCAAAAAAATCTTAGCCGAAATAGCATCGTTTCTTTCTCGTTGCCTACTTTCTTGTAATCTACGTCTGTAAGTTAATACCAATCATAAAAAGAATGCTTGCTAGGCAATCTGCTTCATAAAAAACGAAATTCGTAAAGTGAAACAATTTTAGATATAGCAGAGACTGAGACACATGACAGCAGGTTGAAAAAATGAAGGCAACGAAAGCTGTGGGAGCACGCGCGTGTGCACAACTGATCCGGCCCGCATGAAGTCGCATTTTTCTCGAACCGGCCCGTGACCTAAAATAAGTTTGACACCCCTGTTCTAGAGCATGTTGATATTAAGCGAGAGGAGTTGTTAAAATACATTAGGAGGGATAAGTCCCCGGGCTTGATGGAATATGCCCCAGGCTGCTCAACGAGGTGAGGGAAGAGATTGTCGAGCCTCTGGCTAGGATCTTTATGTCCTTGTTGTCCACGGGAACGGTACCGGAGGATTGGAGGAAGTCAAATGTTGACCCCTTGTTCAAAAAAGGTAGTAGGGATAGTCCGGGTAATTATAGACCAGTGAGCCTTACGTCTGTGGTGGGAAAGCTGTTGGAAAAGATTCTTAGAGATAGGATCTATGGGCATTTAGAGCATCATGGTCTGATCAGGGACAGTCAGCATGGCTTTGTGAAGGGCAGATCATGCCTAACAAGCCTGATAGAGTTTGTTGAGGAGGTGATCAGGCATATAGATGAGGGTAGTGCAGTGGATGTGATCTACATGGATTTTAGTAAGGCATTTGACAAGGTTCCACACAGTAGGCTTATTCAGAAAGTCAGAAGGCATGGGATCCAGGGAAGTTTGGCTAGGTGGATTCAGAATTGGCTTGCCTGCTGAAGGCAGAGGGTTGTGGTGGAGGGAGTACATTCAGATTGGAGGGTTGTGACTAGTAGTGTCCCACAAGGATCTGTTCTGGGACCTCTACTTTTTGTTATTTTTACTAATGACCTGGATGTGGGGGTAGAAGGGTGGGTTGGCATGTTTGCAGACGACACAAAGGTTGTTGGTGTTGTAGATAGTGTAGAAGATTGTCAAAGATTGCAGAGGGACATTGATAGGATGCAGAAGTGGGCTGAGAAGTGGCAGATGAAGTTCAACCCGGAGAAGTGTGAGGTGGTACACTTTGGAAGGACAAACTCCAAGGCAGAGTACAAAGTAAATGGCAGGATACTTGGTAGTGTGGAGGAGCAGATTATTATCTCAATAAATAAATTTAAAAAAATTAAATTCCTTGGCATTATGATTTCTGAGATTCTGTTCTGGGCCCAGCATTTAAGTGCAATTATGAAAAAAGCACAGCAGTGCAGCTACTTCCTTAAAAATTTGCAAAGATTTGGCATGACATCTGAAACTTTGGCAAGCTTCTATAGATGTGTGGTAGAGAGTATACTGACTGGCTGCATCATGGTCTGGTATGGAAACACCAATGGCCTTAAACAGAAAATCCTACAAAAGTAGAGGATATGGCCGAGTGCATCACGAGTAACGCCCTCCCCACCATTGAGCCCATCTACATGGAGCACCTTGGCAGGAAAGTAGAATCCATCATCAAAAACTCCCATCACCCAAGGCCATGCTCTCTTAGCATTGCTGCCATCAGGAGGAAGGTACAGGAGCCTCGGGGCTCACACCACCAGGTTCAGGAACAATTGTTACCCCTCAACTATCAGGCTCTTGAACCAGAGAGGATAGTTTCACTCAACTTCACTTACGCCATCACTGAAGTTCCCACAACCTACAGACTCAATTTCAAGGACTGGTCATCTCATGCTCACGATAATTATTGTGTATTTATTATTACTATCATTTTCAGTTGTATTTGCAGTTTTTTTTTGCACATTGGTTGTTTATCCACCCTGTTAGGTGTGGTCTTTCATTTTATTTTATTAGGTTTCTTGGATTTAATGAGTACGTAAGCAAAAGAACAAATCTCAGGGTTGTGTGTGGTGACACACACGTACTTTCAGAATAAATTTTAGCACCACGCAGCATGCCAGTGGAAGAGGAGGAAGCCATTTCCTGTTCTGAACTTGTCAGGCAAGTCTAGGCTGCCTGCCCTGGGGCCTGGAATTTCATTTATTAATTCTTTTTGCGCATGATAATTGTTTATGAGGTATAAATATCAACTTGTATATTCATATCAGCTCAAGGTAGCTTCAAGCTACAATATTAGATAGTTTAAAATCATCCAAACTAGTATACAATCCAACACACTGGCACCATTGTTCGATCACAAGAGGGCGCCACAGTAGCATGGCGGTCAGCGCGGTGCTATTACAGTTTGGAGCGTCGGAGTTCAGTCCCAGCGTCCTCTGTAAGGAGTTTGTGGAATGCATGCCCCATGATTAGACTAGGGTTATAAGACATAAGATCATATGACATAGGAGCAGAATTAAGCCATTCAGCCCATTGAGTCTGTTCAGCCATTCCGTCACGGCTGATCCCGGATCACATTCAATCTCATACACCTGCCCTCTCCTTTGATGTCCTCACGATAGGGAAACTATCAACTTACACCTTAAATACACCCAGAGACTTGGCCTCCAACACAGTCTATGGCAGAGCATTCCACAGAGTTACTACTCGCTGGCTAAAAAAATTACTCCTTACCTCCATTCTAAAAGGTCACACCTCAATTTTGAGGCTATGCCCTCTAGATCTGGATACCCCCCCCCCCCCCCACCACAGGAAATATCCTCTCCACATCCATCCTATCTAGTCCTTTCAACATTCGGTAGGTTTCAATGAGATCCCCACACAGTCTTCTAAATTCCAGTAAGCACAGGCCCAAAGCTGCCAAAAACACCTTATATGTTAACCTCTTCATTCCTGGAATCATCCTCGTGAACTACCTCTGGACTGTCTCCAATGACAACATATTCTTTCTGAGATGTGGGACTCAAAACCGTTGACAATACTCTAAGTGTGGCCTGACTGGTGTCTTATAAAGCCTCAGCATTATCTCCTTGCTTTCATACTCTATGCCCTTTGATGTAAATGCCAACATTGCATTTGCTTTCTTTACCACAGTCTCAACTTGTAAATTAACCTTTTGGAAGTCTTGCACAAGGACTCCTAAGTCCCTCTGCACCCCTGATGTTTGAATTTTTTCCCCATATCTGCACTATTGTTCCTTTTACAAAAATGCATTACCATACATTTCCCAACACTATTTCATCTGCCACTTTTTTGCTCTTTCTTCCAATTTGTCCAAGTCCTGCTGCAATCGCATTGCTTCCTCAGCACTACCTACCTCTCCACCTATCTTCGTATCATCCACAAACTTTGCCGCAAAGCCACCAATTCCATTATCCAAGTCATTGAAAACAATGTGAAAAGTAGCGGTCCCAATACTGACCCCTGAGGAACATCACTAGTCACTGGCAGCCAACCAGAAAAGGTACCCTTTATTCCCACTTGCTGCCTCCTGCCTGTCAGCCATTCCTCTATCCACACCAGTATCTTTCCTGTAGTGCCATAGGATTTTACCTTGTTAAGCAGCCTCATGTGGCATCTTATCATATGCCTTCTAAAATTCCAAGTAAATCCATTGCCTCTCCTTTGTTGACTCTGTTTGTTACTTCCATAAAGAACTCTAACAGAATGACAGGCAAGATTTCCCTTTACAGAGACCATGCTGACATTGACTTATTTTATCATTAGTTTCCAAGTACCTCAATACCTCATCCTTTTTAATAGACTTCAACACTTTCCCAACTACTGAGGTTAGGCTAGCTGGTCTATAATTTCCTTTCTTTTGCCTTCCTCCCCTTTTAAAGAGTGGAGTGACATTTGCAATCTTCCAGTCCTCTGGGAGCATCCTCTAGTGATTATATTCGGGTTTGCTGGGTTGTGTGGATGGATCATAGGGCCAGAAAGGCCCATTCTGAGCTGTATCTCTTTATTTAAAAAACATCAGGATTGATTTCCGTAACGCCTTCATCTAACATAGTGCGGAAAATACTTGGAGCACATTTTTCGGAAGAATACAGAGTTATCACTCTGTATTCACTTATAGAAAGAATTGGAATCTGTAGTGGAATGTATTAGGACTGAACTAGATGAAGAAGCCGTGATGGAGACATGACTTTGACATTTTTATCTAAACGTCATCATCCATAGGTAGAAGAATGTTTAAGTCATGTGGTAGAAATTCTCTGATTTTAAAAAAATATTTTCTTTCACTAACAAGCAAACTTCTCCTGACATGTCATGAATTCAGCCAGTATTAACAAAGACCCTGATTGAAAGGAAGGCACAACATAGAGATCACAATTCTCTTTGCTCATAGGAATATCATCTCAAACTCTGTAGCCAGCACAGCCTATCTTCTATTTTCATGAACAAACTATTTATTAACTGTAAAAACATAATAAATTTATGAATTAGTAATACTTATCAGTCAAACATATTAACACTGTGGATCTTGCTAATGATGGCAAGTCAATATTACAAAATTCAGCACTGCTTCCACTTTCTTTAGACGTACTTAAAACAGGCAAGTACCATGGTAAGGCTTAGGACAAAGTGTCTAAGGTCTTTCAGGTCAAAGAAATTGCTTTGGCACAGTTTATGTTTTCTGTGTCTTGTACAACAACGACTTTTCTAAAATCCCTTCCAACCCAAGTCAAGCAAAACTGATAATAAAGCCCAGACTTTCCAAAACCAACAACAAGAAGTTGTTTAAGATGTTGGTGAGGCCTAATTTGGAGTATTGTGAGCAGTGTTGATCACCTACCTACAGGAAAGATGTAAATAACGTCGAACAAGTGCAGAGAAAATTGACAAGGATGTTGCTGGGATTGGAGGACCTGAGTTATGAGGAAATATTGAATAGGTTAGGACTTTATTCCTTGGAACACAGAAGACTGAGGGGAGATTTGACAGAGGTATACATAATTATGAGGGGTATAGATAGGGTAAATGCAGCAAGCTTTTTCCATTGAGGTTGGGTGGGACTGCAACCAGAGGTCATGGGTTAAGAATGAAAGGTGAAAAGTTTGAGGGGAACATGAGGGGAAACTTCTTCACTCAGAGGGTCGTGAGAGTGTGGAACGAGTTGCCAGTGCAAGTGGTGCATGCAGGCTTCATTTCAAGGTTTAAAAGAAGTTTGGATAGGTACATGGATGGTAGTGGTATGGAGGGATATGTTCCTGGTGCAGGTAAATGGGAGTAAGCAGTTTAAATGGTTCAGCAGGGACTAGATGGGCAAAGGGCCTGTTTCTGTGCTGTACTTTTCTATGACTCTATAAATCTCTATATATGTATGTGTATATATATATATAAACTAAATTTTAAAGGTATTGCTTAAGAGGCTCCTCACCACAGGGAGACCAGTAGCAAACTTACCTTCAGCTTCTCTATCTATCATGGGCGTTTTCCCTTTCAGCGATTGAGTCAGCTGATATCACTATGCTAGCCAGACACTTCAAAAGTACCAGACTTGGAGTCAATTGCCAGTGTAGGTGGTCCGAGGGAGGAATAATATAGAAAATGGGGGTGGATGCACACAGTTAGCAACACAACTAAAAGCACGATGCTTTGGATGAGTCTCGGGTGCTGTCAATTAGACTTTCAGAATAAAAAGGCTACAGAAATGTCTGATTAGGACAGTTACGGTTCTCATCACGGTGCAGGATTTTTTTTTACTTGATATTATCAACAATTCCTTTTCTGATGAATTACAGCTTTAACCCCACATTTAAGCAACGTAGAGCCACAAGGTTTATTACCTTTCAGTAGACTATGTAGGTCCATATCATCTGCATTCTCTTTGATTTTCAAATATTTTGCTGGTCGAGTTAGCCTATCAAACAACAGAGAAAAGCTCAGTTGTTTCTCTTTTGCAGAACTAACTGATTGCATTTGTGAAAGAGAAACAGCGGTTTAAAAAGGGTTAAAGTTTCAGGTTCCTCTGTAGTACTGAACAACTTAGTCTGTCATAAGAAAAACAGATTAACATTTCAGGTTTTGAAGCTCATCTAATTAAGGTTCTCTCTCCATATTTTAGATTTTTGATGTTACAAATAACATTTCATTAAATCTGAGAAAGTTAATGTAACTTGAAAACCAGAAAATGTCAGATGCTGTAAGTCAGAAGTAAAAACAGAAAACATGGCAAATATTCATAAGATCTGGTAGCATCTATAGAGAGAGAGTCACCATATCAGTTTGCTAACCTGAATCAAAATGAAAGCCTGTCTAGCTGAAATCTTAATTTATTTTTTTCTCGCTGAGCTACTGCAAGGTTATTAGGAGGCTTGATTCAATTATTCACTGTTATAAAGTAATCCGATGAGTGATGTACTCTGGACAGTATTTCCTGCATCAGAAAAGTGACAGAAGGTCAATAATAATTAAAGGAAAGAACTTAAATGATTGAGAAAAAACAGAGCAGTGCTTCTAAAATGTCAACCTCACTTTCTTCTTTGTTTACCAGTTTGTTTTGGATAGAAAAATGATGACCCACCAGTTGAAAGTACATTTATTATCTAAGTTTGTATACATTATACAAACTTGAGATCTGTCTCTTTACAGACAGCCATAAAACAAAGAAACGTGAAAGAAACCATTTAAAAAACAGAAGACAGTCAAACACCCATTTTCAGAGTGGAGAAAAAGCATCATGCCCATAAAAAAAAATAAAAGAACCCATAAAAATAAAGAAGACAGTTGAACACTCAATGTGCAGAGAAAAAGAACACATCATGCAAAGAATAACCGTAAGCAAACAGCGTTCTGAACTGAAGTCTGCAAAGAGAGTTCCACAGTTCAGCAAAGAGCTGAGTGGTGGGGCTGCAGTCTGAACCAGCCCGTCCGTCGCCTTGGGTCCTGACACCCCGACCTTTTCAATCTAAATCGATGTCTAAACACCAGCTTTCCTTGTGTCTTTTCTTCTCCTTTAGTAGAACTTTGAAGACCATGAGCTACTGTCCAGACAAAAATTTTGGTCTATAGAGCAGTCCTCCTTCCTACATTACTATATAGAGCTGAGTCATGGACCACCTACAGTAGACACCTGACAGCTCTGGAACAATGGCGCCGAAGAGAGATGGACGATCAGCTGGAAGGCAGACACTTGAGCATCAGCATACTGGAGGAGGCCAACACATACAGTCTCTCCACCATGACAAAGCAACACCAACTCCAGCGGGTAGGTCATGTAATTCAGATGCTAACATCAGAAAAGTAACTACAAGGCAATAATAATTAAAGAAAAGAACTTGAATGTCTGGGAAAAACAGAGCAGTGCTTCTAAAATGTCAACCTTACTTTGTTCTTTGTTTTCCATGTTGTCTTAGATAGAAAAATTATGATCCAAAAGTTCAAAGTACATTAATTATTCAGATCCTTTTTAGTTCAGAATTCAACACCATAATTTCCTCCAGGCTTGACAAGAAGCTCAGAGGCCTCGGCCTTCACCCTGGACTTCCTGTCAGATCACCGGCAGGTGGTAAGAGTGGGCTCCCTCACCTCTGCCCCTCAGGGCTGTGTCCTAAGTCCCCTCCTTTACTCACTGTATACCCATGACTGTGTCACCACCCACAGCTCCAATCTGTTAATTAAATTTGCTGACAATACTACATTGATTGGCCTTATCTCAAATAACAATGAGGCAGCCTACAGAGAAGAAGTCATCACCCTGACACAGCGGTGTGAAGAAAACAACCTCTCCCTCAATGTCACAAAAACAAAGGAGCTGGTTGTGGACTACAGGAGGAATGGAGATGGGCTAACCCCTATTGATGTTAATGGATCTGGGGTTGAGAGGGTGAACGGCTTTAAGTTCCTTGGCATACACATCACTGAGGATCTCACGTGGTCCGTACATACTGGCTGTGTAGTGGAAAAAAGCACACCAGCATCTCCTTCACCTCAGAAGGTTGAAGAAGATTGGCATGAGTCCCCAAATCCTTTCTATAGGGGACAATTGAGAGCATCCTGACTGGCTGCATCACTGCCTGGTATGGGAACTGTACCTCCCTTAATCGCAGGACTCTGCAGAGAGTGGTGCGGACAGCCCAGCACACCCGTAGCTGTGAACTTCCCATGATTCAGGATATTTACAGAGACAGGTATGTAAAAAGAGCCCTTAAGATTATTGGGGACCAGAGTCACCCCAACATAAACTGTTCCAGCTGGAACTATCCGGGAAACAGCACCATGGCATTAAAGCCAGGTTCCAGCTTCTTCCATCAGACCATCAGACCAATTAATTTACTCTGATACAATTGTATTTCTATGCTACACTGACTATCCTGTTGTACATACTACTTATTACAAATTACTATAACTTGCATATTGCACATTCAGATGGAGACGTAACATAAAGATTTTTGCTCCTCATGTATGTGAAGTGTTACGAACCCCGTAACTGGGTCACTTACCAGCAAAGATAGAGAGGTCCGTTGAAGTCTGATGGTACTATTTTTAACAGTATTTATTAGTAAAAATACACAAAAATAATATCAATGCAAACATACAGGAAATGCAAACATGGACAGGAAAGGAGTGGAGGGTTATGGGCTGAGTGCGGGTAGGTGGGACTAGGTGAGATTAAGAGTTCGGCACGGACTAGGAGGGCTGAGATGGCCTGTTTCCGTGCTGTGATTGTTATATGTTATATGGTTATACAGATAATATACGTCGGCGATACTAAATCTAAAAGTGCGGGTATAATAATAATCAATAAGAAATAAGCTCTATCATTGTCTAGGGGATAAAGTATTGTCCGATGGAAATATAAAAGTCAATCAGTTCATTCAGGCTGCAGCTTTTTTGGTTGGAGAGAGAGACAGATTTTAGAAACTTGCCAGCTTGTCCTTTTTATGATGTCGATCCTTCGAAATTTCGTTGGTGGCCTCTTCTTTAGCTAAGCCGTTCTTCCATGGTAAGGCCCCAATCCCAGGCAATGGGAAAGGACGCACGTGGGCCCTCCACCGGCTGTCGCTATTAAACGCTGACATGGGATTTCTAGCGTTTCTCCTGGTGCGTCTAAAGGGGTTTTTCCCCAGACCCTACTTTTATCTTGACTCACAGGGTTTCAGATGTCAATCAGGTTGGGATGATGCAATCCCTCCACCAACCCCCTCTGATCATTCCCAGAGGGCTTCAATGAATAGTACAGTACTCAATACACAATTCCGTCTCCAAGAGACAATGGCCGTTATCCGTGGCTTTGTATCACTGAGGCCAGGACACACATTCCAAACCCTTGTGGATTCTGTGTGTCTCTCTCTCATTTCCTGGGCCCCAGACCCAAATTAATAGCGATCTTGCGATTCTCGAAAAGGAGGGGGCTACTTTGTACCCTTCGGCCCCCCAGAGTTGTGGCACATTCGTAACAGAAGGATGTAAGAAATAAAGTCAATTCAATTCAATACTCCCAGTTGAAGGAAGGTCAGCGAGCCCCGGTGGGCAAAGGAAAACATTGCAAAGAAAACATACGCTGCACTCCCTCAATAGCAAGAGTGTCCTTTCTCAAACTTGAAGACCAAAACTGCACACAATACTCCAGGTGTGGTCTCACCAGGGCCCTGTACAATTGCAGAAAGACCTCTTTGCTCCTATACTCAACTCCCCTTCTCACCAGGGCCCTGTACAATTGCAGAAAGACCTCTTTGCTCCTATACTCAACTCCCCTTGTTATGAAGGCCAACATGCCATTAGCTTTCTTCACTGCCTGCTGTAACCTGCATGTTTACTTTCAGTGACTGATGAACAAGGATAGTTCAGATAGTAATCTGCCTTCCTGTTCTTGCCACCAAAATGGATAACCTCACATTTATCCACAGTAAACTGCATCTGCCATGCATCTGTCCACTCACCCAACCTATCCAAGTCACCCTGCATTCTCATAACATCCTCCTCACAATTCAGACTGCCACCCAGCTTTGTGTCATCTGCAAATGAACAAGTGGAAGCTGCAAAGTTAGGGAATGAACAACCGAAAGACACAGCCACCACTGCACCAGAATATACGGATCCCAGATCGGATGTGTACCCTCCAATAGGAAACGCTTAGGAGAACATCTTACGCCTCAAGTGATCATGCTACTAGTAGAACCTATCAGTTAAGATATGCTTCCTTTTCCTTAATTTACTATACAAATGTATTCCTATCTTAAATACTGAATCTGGCATCAATATAGCAATCGATTACAACATAGAATCTTGTCACAAATGATACATTGTAAATACTTTTCTGAAGAATACTCACTTTAAGAGGAGGAACATGAAAGGGAATGGGGATAAGGAGGAGGTCAAAACTGGAGTGATGCTAGCAGGATCACTGGATAGACCTGGAGCACTGAAAGGCGTATTTCTGTGCAATAATGTTTTATAAATCAACGTTCCAAAGTGATAAAAGAGACTTTTCAACATGATTGTAATGACAAAGAACCTTACATGACATATAGCTGTTTCATAAGCAACAAATTATGTCAATGGACAGCAAATAAAGCACTGAAGACATGTCCCACTTTGCTTGATGTCCACACTATTATAAAGGAGAACAAATTAATCATCCATTTGAATTAATCAAACTGGCCTACTTTGAATTATTTGAGATTCAGCAACAGTAAATGCACAAGTATAAATGATTTCAACTAACTGTACCTGACTTCAATCGATCTATCTTCCAGGTTTCGCTTGCTTTTTCTATTTCAGGAATTAGAAATCAATCACCTTTTGTTTTAAACAAGGTACCTACCAAGACCAACTCTTTACTCATTTTAACCAGATGACACCAATGTGGAATATTTTTCTACACCGTTCCTACAGATGTACATCAGCTTCCCTGCAAGTCCCTAGGATTGGGATTACTTTTCCCGAAATTCTGCCTGTCCCTTTGACAACACCGGAAACACAACCCAGTACTTTCACTTGGTGTTCATCCATTCCACTTTGTACAATCCAGCCAGCTGTCCACTCATAACAGCACCCAGCATTGCCTTGGTAATTCCACAAGGAAACCAATCTTCAAGAGACAAAATCAAAATCTGATTCATCAGAGAGCCATGTAGAAGAAAATAAGCCAGGTCAGAGCTGAGAGACAAATAAGATTACAGCAAGATGCTTACCCCCCAATGGAGACCTCAAGATTGTTGCTTCTAGCTTTCTAGTCACATTGTAATCTTGCACATGTCTATAAAGATCAAAATTGGGCAGGGGCCTAAGCCTGGCTCACCCACTTTTAGATACCTGCTGGACAAGGAAAGAATCCTAGTGATTTTCTAATCATTGCTTTCCCTTTCACAAGCTCTATTTGGAATGCAAATTACTGTCAAGCATTCTGAGCCTGCACAGTACGAGTGTGGTTATTCTAGACCTACAGCATTACCATACGGAAGAATGCCTCGTGGTTCCGAGGGAAGCAATTGCAATGATTTTGGTTGGTCATGTTGGCTGACATTTGTAGGGACAAAGGAAGGGACATGTTTTGGTTGGGGTGGGGGAACCCTCCCATTCCTAGATATCTTAGAGTTTGCATTGCTAGAACAGGGAAACAAGTAAGGATTTACTTAAGATCACCACCTACAGTTTCAGAAAATGATATTTGCCCCTTCTGAAATAGATAGTTGTTAACTATATTAGATAGACAGTACTGGAAGTTCACTCCCATTACCTCCACACTGTTTATTTCTTTATCTATACCTACATTACTCTGTGGAATTGTGAGGTAAAACAGATTAATGAAGGGTAATCTTAGAAGTCGCACCATATCCTATTGTCAAATAAAAGGATTAGCATTCCAGTTTTGCTTTGGAGGCACCCTTTCCCTTATGCTCCGAACTCCCTGCTTTCTTCCAATAATCTTTCGAACCTCATCCATTGTTTGCTTTCAACACCAATGTTAAGCACGGTACCAAGTTTGTAATTTTCTCACAAGAATTGCAAGAGTTGATGGCTGTGACAGTAATGATAAAAAAGGGGAAAAAAAATCCTGAACAGAAGGAAAAGGTTCTGAGAGTGATAGAAAGAAACAAAAGAGGTGCAACACGAATCGAGCTGTTTTGAAATGTGTCAGCAGGTCAAATAATTTGGAATTAGAATCTTGGTGGAATTTAACATTTAAATAACAAATTATTTTGCAATTTATAATGGAAGGGAACTGACAAAAAAGTAATGCAATAAATAAGCAAGTTTTAAAGAAACATTCAGTTAATTTAATTCTGGTTACGCTACAATAACTTTGAATTTACTACCTGAATGTGTTTTAGAGTAAGCAAGCAATAAGATCTATAAGTACCTTTATGACTTGAAAGGCTTCCATCTTTGGAATAATGTGCTGGCTGGATGACTAATTTCTCAATTTCACACACAGCCAATGACAAAAGAAAACATTAAGACGGCAAATATGATGCAAATTACAGGCAGAAGGTGATTTTGCACCTCAGATTGCATTGACCAGCAACTTAACTGGACAAGCCTCATAAATACGACAGCAACAACAGCAGGTGAGAGGATAAATATTCTACAGAGCTTGATGTGCCTCAGGATTGTCCAAATTCTTCCCACTACTCACAAGGCACAAGTCAGCACTTTAATGGACAAACAAGAGAAAACCTGCAGATGCTGGAAATTTGAGCAACGCACACAAAAAGCTGAAGGAACTCGGCAGGCCAGGCAGCATCTATGGAAAAGAGTACAGTCGACGTTTCGGGCTGAAACCATTCGGCAGGACTGGAGGAAAAAAAGCCGAGGAGTAGATTTAAAAGCTGGGGGAGGGGAGAGAAACACCAGGTGGTTGGTGAAACCTGGAAGGGGAGGGATGAAGTAAAGAGCTGGGAAGTGGATTCGTGAAAGAGACAGGCCATGGAAGAAAGAAAAATGGGGAGGAGCACCAGAGGGAGGTGATTGGCAAGGGCAAGGTGAGAGAGGGAAAAGGTTATGGGAAATGGTGAAGGAGGGGGCATTACTGAAAGTTTGAGAAATCAATGTTTATGCCAACAGGTTGGATGCTACCCAAATGGAATATAAGGTGTTGTTCCTCCAACTTGAGTATGGCCTCATCACGACAGTGGAGGAGGCCAGGGTGGAATTATCAAAATGGGAATGGAAGGGGAATTAAAATGGGTGGCCACTGGGAGATTCTGCTTGTTCTGGCAGACAGAGAATAGGTTCTTGGTGAAGTGGTCTCCGAATTTAATTCAGGTCTCACCGATATATAGGATGCCACACTGGGAGCACCGAACACAGTATATGACCCCTAACAGACTCACAGTTGAAGAGTCGCCTCACCTGGAAAGACTGTTTAGGGCCCTGAATGGTAGTGAGGGAGGAGGTGTAGGGGCAGGTCTTGTACTTGTTCCATTTGCAAGGATAAATGCTAGGAGGGAGATCATTGGGGAGGGATGAATGGACAAGGGAGTGTGGTAAACTATGTATACCTGTCTGGACATGCCCCTCTGCTGACTGCTCCTGTGGCTCCTCCCACAGACCCCTGTATAAAGGCGATTGGAGGCACTGCTCCGCATTAGGGTCTCCAAGATGCTGTGCTCCGTTTTGCTGCTAATAAAATTGATGCACCATCAATAACTATTGTTCGCCTCCCGCCTCCGAGAGTTATTGATGGTGCATCAGGGAGTCACATAGACAGCGGTCCCTGCAGAAAGCAGAAATTGTGGGGGCAGGGGGAGAGAGAAAGATTCGCTTGGTGGTGAGATCCTGTTGGAGGTGGGGGAGGCTTCGGAGAATTACGTGCTGGACACAGAGGCTGGTGGGTTGATAGGTGAGGACAAGAGGAACACTATACCTGGTAGGGTGGAGGGAAGATGGGGTAAGAGCAGACGTGCATGAAATGGAAGAGATGCAGTTGAGGGCAGCGTTGATGGAGGAAGGGAAGCCCCTTCCTTTGAAAAAGGGGGACATCTCCTTCAATCTAGAATGAAAAGCCTCATCCTAAGAGCAGATGTGGCAGAGATGGAGGAATTGAGAGAAGGGGATTGCGTTTTTACAAGCAGTGGGGAGGGACAACATGTAGTCCAGCTAGCTGTGAGAGTTCGTAGACTTTAATGGAATATTCTTTATACTTAACTGGCTGAGTGCAGTTTGAAATAAACACTCAGGTAGTTTGCTACAGTCTATAACAGGACAATCCACGCAATCAAGATCCCATCTATAACTGCAGACCAGTGGCTCTCAAACTTTTTTCTGCCTGTGACACACTTGTGACTTTCATTTACCTCTACGGCCTCTACACTCCATATCTCCATTAGCTATGAAAAATATTTTGGTCAATTGTATTAATTATTCTAATATATAGCTAATACTTAGGTTTTAACGGGTTATAGATATTACAAGTTAAATATAGTGTTACAGGTGTATATGAAAAATAAAACTTATCTCAAAGCTCTAAATAGGATACTTTATTTTTAGAAACATAGAAAACCTGCAGCACAATACAGGCCCTTTGGCCCACAAAATTGTGCTGAACATGTCCCTACCTTAGAAATTACTAGGGTTATCCATAGCCCTCTATTTTTCTAAGCTCCATGTACCTATCCAAAAGTCTCTTAAAAGACTCTATTGTATCCACCTCCACCACCGTTGCCGGCAGCCCATTCCACTCACTCACCATCCTCTGAGTAAAAAACTTACCCCTGACATCTCCTCTGTACATACTCCCCACTACCTTAAACCTGTGTCCTCTTGTGGCAACCATTTCAGCCCTGGGGAAAAAGCCTCTGACTATCCACATGATCAATGCCTCTCATCACCTTGTACACCTCTATCAGGTCACCTCTCATCCTCTGTCGCTCCAGGGAGAAAAGGCCGTGTTCACTCAACCTATTCTCATAAGGCATGCTCCCCAGTCCAGGCAACATCCTTGTAAATCTCCTCTGCACCCTTTCTATGGCTTCCATATCCTTCCTGTAGTGAGGTGACCAGAACAGAACACAGTAATTCATAATATTCTTTCAACCAGCAATGTAGAAGCACATAATATTATTACATTGGGTATTTTGTGAAATCCTTGCAACTGATGCAAAGGAGCGAATATTTGGTTGGAACTTGGTTAAAGATAATTGAAGATCACCTTTTTTCACAATATCAAAACAGTTCGAAGCTTTTGATAGCAGGTGAAAAGT
This sequence comes from Hypanus sabinus, assembly GCF_030144855.1. Lineage (NCBI taxonomy): Eukaryota > Metazoa > Chordata > Chondrichthyes > Myliobatiformes > Dasyatidae > Hypanus > Hypanus sabinus. The sequence continues at coordinate 190,283,314 of NC_082706.1, forward strand.
TTGACTAAAACCACATTCAGCCAGATAAGAGGGGGAAGTGCAATTGAAAAGGAACTTTGCTTTCTCTCAGACCTGTGGAAACTTATGCTGAATATCACTAGTTATCCAGAAATTTTGCTTGCTGCGTTTGAATTTTGCTTGAGCTGTTGTATCACTCTGCAGCTCAGTAAGACATTCTTGCAGTGTGGTGTCAACATTATTCACGTTCACCCCAAGTGGATCCACCACCCAATCTGGAATATGAATCTTCAACAGGTCTCTGAACTGAAATACCATTATCAGTGTGCAGTTGTTACAAATGACCAAGATCAACTTCCAATTCTATCTTAAGGGTGGTCAGTGAAGGAAATTGCCTAAACTCATGACCTCCAATATTGCTGCTGAAAAGTTTCGAGTTTCCTAAGGAAAACAGTATTAGCCTCTTTGCATGATATGAGATTGCTGTGTTTTCCCCCCTTGTAATTACTTGTTCAGTTTTTCAAATACATCTAACAGGTAAAATATGTCAGACTTAGTATATTTGCTGATTGGCCTTGTTGTAGACAGCCCCACCAAATCTGCAGTTTGTGATTTTGGGGTGAATGTGCAGCGGGGCTCAGCAGAGTGTGAGTGGTGATCTGCGCAGGAGCAGATCAACTCCCTCCCGCCCCAGCAAACAGGCTAAGTTACTTTGCTGCCTCTTTTGAATCATCCAGCATATTTTCCCATTCATTTCATTCAAGGTTCCATTTAAATTACATAATTACTCGTGTTTCACTGCGTCCCCTATGAAATCCAGCATGAACTCTTGGAGGGCCGTACGTCCCAAGCTGAGAACTGCTATGGAGTCCATCATTTGCGAGATGCTTTCCAGCAACACTACAATACTTCCACACCTGTGACTTCTAGCAGAGACGCACTATTTTATCAAATGGAGGTTCTGTTGCTAAATTCAAATCTGACTGACGCTCAGGGCCACTTGTATGAAAATGTAGCTTAATCAGATATTCATATGCTAGACACTTTTTGAAGGCACTAATACCAGAACTTATTAACAATCTTGTTATGTTAGATCTAAACAAGCCAATAATATTCCTTTAATTAAAATACATAGAAATATAATTTGTGATTTTACACTTACTTAAAGCGGCTTTTAGATTTCATTGGTGCAGGAGACTCTATGACTGCTTGGATTTACATCAGAACAATGTCCCTTCATTGCACTTAAACTGCTTACAAATGAAAGTAAACATATTTTCTTAGAACTAGATACATTTTCCACCACCACTACTTAGCCTTTACTCAGCTTTGCTTTTTCATTGCTTGACCCTCTGTACATGGAAAGACACAAGTTTCCAAATGAAGCGAACAAAACTTAGAGAATTTGTGTTTGCTTGATATACAACCAGTAGCCCCTTGGCCACTGAGTGCATGTTCATAGCCTTCTGCTGCTGTAGCCCATCCACTTCAAGGTTCGATGTGTTGTATGTTCAGCAGTGGTCCTCTACAACCACTGTTGTAACATGTGGTTACTTGTGGTACCGTACCCTTCCTGTCAGCTCAAACCAGTCCAGCCACTCTCCTCTTACTTTTCTCACTAACAGGGCAATTTCGCCCACAGAACTGCCACTCACTGGATTTTTTTTTATTTTTCGTCCATTCTCTGTAAACTCTGGAGAGCTGTGTGTGAAAATAGACAATAGACAATAGGTGCAGCAGTGGGCCATTCGGCCCTTTGAGCCAGCACCTCAATTCACTGTGATCATGGCTGATCATTCACAATTAGTACCCCGTTCCTGCCTTCTCCCCATATCCCTTGACTCCGCTATCTTTAAGAGCTCTATCTAACTCTTTCTTGAAAACATCCAGAGAATTGGCTTCCTCTGCCTTCTGAGGCAGAGCATTCCACAGATCCACATCCCTCTGGGTGAAAAAATTTCTCCTCAGTTCTAAAAAAGTTCTAAATGGCCTACCCCTTATTCTTAAACTGTGGCTTCTGGTTCTGGACTCCCCCAACATCAGGAACATGTTTCCTGCTCCTAGCGTGTCCAATCCCTTAATAATCTCATATGCTTCAATCAGATCCCCTCTCATCCTTCTAAATTCTAGTGTATACAAGCCCAGTCGCTCCAATCTTTCAACATATGACAGTCCCGCCATCCGGGGAATTAACCTCATGAACCTACACTGCACTCCCTCAATAGCAAGAAAGTCCTTCCTCAAATTTGAAGACCAAAACTACATACAATACTCCAGGTGGGGTCTCACCAGGGCCCTGTACAACTGCAGAAGGTCCTCTTTGCTCCTATACTCAATTCCCATTGTTATGAAGGCCAACATGCCATTAGCTTTCTTCACTGTTTGCTGTACCTGCATGCTTACTTTCAGTGACTGATGAACAAGGACACCTAGATCTTGTTGTACTTCCCCTTCTCCTAACTTGACACCATTCAGATAGTAATCTGCCTTCCTGTTCTTGCCACCAAAGAGGATAACCTCACATTCATCCACATTAAACTGCATCTGCCATACATCTGCTCACTCACCCAACCTATCCAAGTCACCCTGCATTCTCCTAACATCCTCCTCACATCTCACACTGCCACCCAGCTTTGTGTCATCTGCAAATTTGCTAATGTTACTTTTAATCCTTTCATCTAAATCATTAATGTATATTGTAAACAGCTGCGGTCCCAGCACCGAACGTTGCAGTACCCCACTGGTCACTGCCTGCCATTCTGAAAGGAACCCATTAATCCCTACTTTTTGTTACAGTTATGTAACATATGACTATATAACAATTACAGCACGGAAACTGGCCATCTCGGCCCTTCTAGTCTGTGCCGAGATGGCCTGTTTCCATGCTGTAATTGTTATATGGTTATATAACTATTCAGTCAACTTTCCCAAACTTCTGAGGAATTTCTGCCTGTCTTTTAATTAAAAGTAGCACCATCATTTCAGAATCACTGTCATGTGACGTGAAATTTGTTAACTTAGCAGCAGCAGTTCAATGCAATACATAATATAGAAGAGAAAAAATAAAATAATAATGATAAATAAGTAAATTTAATATACTTATAAATTTAATATACTTATAAATTTAATATACTTATAAGTAATATTTAATATACTTATAAGTAAATAAGTAATATACAGTATACATATATTGAATAGATTTAAAATCATGCAAAAATAGAAATATTATATTAAAAAACATAAAGATTAAAGATTAGCTTTATTTGTCACATGTACATTGAAACATCATTGAAGTGCACCGTTTTTGTATCAACGACTAAAGAAAAGAAGGTATGCTGGGGGCAGCCTGCTAATGTCACCATGCTTCTGGTGCCAACATAGCATGCCCATAACTTGCTAACCCTAATCCATATGTTTTTTGGAAAATTTGGGAGGAATGCAAAGCACCCGGGGGAAGCCACTCTGTCACGGGGACAACGTAGAAACTCCTGAGACAGCAGAGGGAACAGAGCCACAGTCATCTGATCTACTTATCGCTGGTGATATTAAGCATTATGCTAACCGCTACGCTGCCACATAGATGAGAATAATACGATCAGCCACGATATTAAGTAACAGAGGAGGCTCGAGGAGCCAAGAAAGCTAATTCATATGCAGAAGGACATGCATGATACACCATTCAACATATCAAATGCAGTAGAAAGTCACATTGTGCCAATCAAATGTCAGCCCAAGTCACTATCAGCCTGGCCTCCCCCTCAATTTGCCCGTTGAGCAGCCCCACTGCTCCTTCAGAGTGGCACTGTTAGCAAATTGAGTGACTCCTCTGCAGAATGACTCGTCTCATGATCTTCCAGGCACTCATAATTTTTATCCTGTTCTACTTGCACCCTGACTTTCTTATGAAGCATGTGCCGGTATCGGAGAGGGTCCAGAGGAGACTTATGAGAACAGTCCCAGGGATGAAAGGGTCAATATAGAATGGCTTTGGAATGGTACTCGCTGTAATTTGGAAGGATAGGGGCAATCTCATTGAAACCTGCTGAATAATGAAAGGCCTGGATAAAGCAGATGTGGGGAGGATGTTCCCAGTGGTGGGGAAGTCCAGGTCCAGAGGGCACACCCTCAGAATAAAAGAATATTTTTTAAAAACAGTAGTGAGGAGTTCCTTTAGCCAGAGTGTAGTGAATTTGCCCCAAACAGCTGTGGAGGCCAAGTCATTCTGCAAGGCCACCCTGAGTTTGGGCCGAATGGCCTAATTCTGCTCCTATGTCTTATCGTCTCTGTCATTGGGTATGTTGGTTGAAAGGTTCTTGATTAAGTTAAAAATTTCAAAATAACTTTATTATCAAAGTACAGAGATGTCACCATATACAACCCTGAGGCTTCAATAGTTACGTGGAGAAGGCAGGAAAATAGAGTTGAGAGAGAAAATAAATCAGTCGTGACAAAATGGCAGAGCAGACCCGATGGGCAGAATGGACTAATTCTGCTGCTATGTTTGATGGTCTTATGACCTGAGTTTCATGTTTTGTATGAAATGTTAAAAAGAGATGTTAGGCAATTCAAACAGATGTAAGGATTCCACAGTGTATCCATGGAGAGAAGGGCACTCAGTGTTCTGGCTAGCATACAACCTTTAACATCATTAAAGACACAACATAATAAATACCTTTATATGTGAATATTTACTCCTTCCTTAGCTGTGAGGTAGATATCCTCGGGATGTGAAAGGTAGGATACAATGCCAGTCTTTTATTCCCCTTTTACCACCATTTTCATCTAGGACAACACACACACAAAATGCTGGAGGAACTCAACAGGTCAGGCAGCATTGATGGAAATGACATTTTGATTAGAGATGATTCAAGGCTCAAAACATTAACTGCTTATCCATGTCCATAGACGCTGCCTGACCTGCTGAGTTCCTCCAGCATTTTGTGCGTGTTGCTCTGGATTTCCAGCATCTGTAGATTCTCTCATGTTTATGATATTCAACTCGAATAGTTTTTTTAGAGAATTTAGATTACATTTGTAGATGTGTTTGGCATAATTATTTGGGAAAGAGGTTATGAACTTTTTAGAAAGAATGGTGCTATGTTGAATCAGAAACAGTTAAGTCAACCTCATTTCCCAAACTGGTATTTTCGACACTATGTCACTGTTGTCATTTTGCTTTTCTACTCATGATTTATCGCTTGGCCATATACTGTAATTCTGACGACTCCTCTCATGGCCAACCTCTGGACCGTGTTGCAGATGACAGGATTTGAGGTCAACTGAAAGAACATCACTACCTGACAGTTGTATTGTGATGTACTGAGAACAAGGCTACAGGTTCTCAATGAAACGATCTTCCCATTCTGAACTATTTTATTCATTCAAAGGATGTGGGCTTCATGGGCTGAGCCAGCGTTTCATTTCCCATTCTTTACTACCTTTGGGAAGGAGGTTGTAAACTGCTTCCTTGAGCCGCTTCACTCCTTGAGGTGTGTGGGTATGCCCACCATAGTGTTAGGGAGGGAGCGCCAGAAATTTGACCCAGCGACAGTGAAGGAACAGTGATATTGAAGTTGGGATGGTCTACGGCTTGGGGGACAACCTCACGTGGTGGTATAAGCCTTTGCTGCGCTTCTCCTTTTAGCTGGTAGAGATTGTGTGTTTAGGAAGTCATTGTTAGTTGCTGCAGTGCATCCTGGAGATAGTACAAACTGCTGTTTAACTGTGCATCAGTGTTGTAGTAAATGAATGGTTGTGGATGGTAAGCCTATCAGTGGGCTACCATTTTCTATATGCTGTTGAGGTTCTTGACAGTTGTTGAAGCTGCATGCATTTAGGAAAATGGAGGCTATTGCATTCTACTCCTTCAGCTTTGTACATAGGAGACATAATTTAAGGAGTTAAGAGGCAAGTTACTCACAGACGGATTCCTAGTCTCTAAGAAATGAATAAAGAGTGGATGCTTCTGTCTGAGGCTTTTTAGCTTATCCTGGTGAAGGATCTCAACCAAAACATTGATTCGTTATTCCTCTCCATAGATGCTGCCTAACTGCTGAGTTCCTCCAGCTTTTTGTGTGTGTTAAATATAGCTATGATATTTTTTGAGGTTTTATGTTGACACTTCATCATTTTACTTCCATGCATAGAACCTATCGAAAGTGCCAAAATTCCTCTCACATTTTGTGTGTGTTACCCTGGGCTTCCAGCATCTGCAGAATCTTTTGTGTTTCTTAGCCTCTAACCTAATCTCACAGCCACACTATATATATGGCTACCCCATTTCAGTTTTTGCTCAATGGGGATTCACTGATGGTGATCCTGATGAATGTCAGGGGGTGACAGCTGGATTTTCTTATGCTGGATATCATCATTGCATGATTTTTCTGTTGTGTGAATATTTCTCGCCTTCTATTTCCCAGGTCTTGCTGTATTTGGGTGTGGACATCTTCATTATCTGAGGACTTGCAATCATCAACCTACTGTACATTCTTACTTCTGACCTTACGATTGAAGTCACGTCATTTATGAGCCAACTGAAGATGGTTGGGTCAAGGATACAAGACTGACGAACCCTTGCAAAGACTCCGGAAAATTCAGCAAAATGTGTTTTATTTCAGCTCAAGGTCAAGAATACAAGAGCAGGGATGTGATGCTGAGGCTTCATAAGGCACTGGTGAGGCCTCACCTTGAGTATTGTGAAGTTTTGGGCTCCTCATCTAGGAAAAGATGAGCTGGCATTGGAGAGAGTTCAGAGGACGATGATTCCGGGAAAGAAAGAGTTATACGAGGAGCCTTTGATGGCTCTGGGTTTGTACTCACTGGAATTTAGAAGGATGAGGGGAGATCTCATTGAAATCTTTCGAATATTGAAAGATCTAGACAGAGTAGAAGTAGAAAGGATGTTTCCCATGGTGGGGCAGTCTAGAACAAGAGAGAACAGCCTCAGGACAGAGGGGCATCCATTTAAAACAGAGATACTGAGAAATTTCTTTAGCCAGAGGGTGGTGAATTTGTGGAATTTATTATCACAGGCAGCTGTGAAGGCCAGGTTGTTGGGTGTATTTAAAGCAGAGATTGATAGCTTCTTGATTGGACATGGCATCAAAGGTTATGGAGAGAAGACCTGGAAGTGGGTTTAAGGAGGAGATAGAAAAAAGGATCAGCCGTAATTGAATGGTGGAGCAGACTCGATGGGCCGAATAGCCTAATTCTGCTCCTATGTCTTATGGTCTTACGGTGAATTAAGTTATATTTCAGTTTATGGTGAATCTATTGGTTGCATACAAGAAGACAGAAATAACTGGCTTGGACAACGTGGGCTAAATGACCTGTTTCTGTGCTGCATGACTCCATCAACAGGCCTAACCATTATCTATCCCTAGTTTCCTCAAGGTTCCATCAGTTGTCAGAACATGGTTCAAGTATTAGTGAAATCACAGAAGTCAATAGAAAAGGTTATTGTAACTAAGATGCAGTTATCCTTCTGAATCAGGACTTACACAACTCGGTTCAGGAACAGTTACTACCCCTCAACCATCAGGCTCCTAAACCAAAGGGGTAACTTCACTTGCCCCATCAATTTACTGTTTTCACAACCAATGAACACTTTCAAGGACTCTTTATCTCATGTTCTCAATATTGGCTCGACGAGAAGCTCAGAGACCTCGGCCTTGACCCTGCCTTGTGCAGCCGGATCCTGGACTTCCTGTCAGATCGCCAGCAGGTTGTAAGAGTGGGCTCCCTCCCCTCCAACCCTCAATACAGGAGCCCCTCAGAGCTGTGTTCTAAGTCCCCTTCTTCACTCCCTGTACACCCATGACTGTATCGTCACCTACAGCTCCAACCTGCTAATTAAATTTGCCGACCACACTACATTGATTGGCTTTATCTCAAACAATAACGAGGTGGCCTACAGGGAAGAAGTCATCTCTCTGACACAGTGGTGTCAAGAAAACAACCTCTCCCTCAATGTCGCAAAAACAAAGGAGCTGGTTGTGGACTACAGGAGGAATAGAGATGGGCTAGCCCATATTGACATCAATGGATCTGGGGTTGAGAGGGTAAACAGCTTCAAGTTCCTCGGCATCCACATCACCGAGGACCTCACTTGGTCCGTACACATCAGGTGTGTGGTGAAAATGGCACAACAGCACCTCTTTCACCTCAGACAGTTGAGGAAGTTTGATATGGGCCCCCAAGTCCTAAGAACTTTCTACAGGGGCACAATTGAGAGCATCCTCACTGGCTGCATCACTGCCTGGTATGGGAACCGTACCTTCCCTATTCGCAGGACTCTGCAGAGAATGGTGCGGACAGCCCAGCGCATCTGTAGTTGTGAAATTCCCACGATTCAGGATATTTACAAGGACAGGTGTGTAATTAGGGCATGTAGGATCATTGGGGTCCCAAACCACCCCAACCACAATCTATTCCAGCTGCTCTCATCTAGGAAGCGGTACCGCAGCATAAAAGCCAGGACCAACAGGCTCCAGGACAGCTTCTTCCACTGGGCCATCAGACTGATGAACTCATGCTGATTTGAGTGTACTCTATATTACACTGACTGTTCTATTTATTATAAATTACCATGATTGCACATTTAGATGGAGATGTAACATAAAGATTTTTGCTCTTCATGTATGTGAAGGATGTATGAATTAAAGCCAATTTAATTCAATAATTATTGCTTATTTTTTTTTGTAGTTTCAGTTTGTTGTTCTCTGCATTCTGATTGAACGCCCAAGCTGGACGGCTTTTCATTGATTCTGTTATGGTTATTATTCTATAGATTTGTTGAGTATACCCACAAGAAAATGAATCTCAGTGTTTGTATATGGTGACATATGTGTATTTTGATAATAAATTTACTTTGAACTTTTTATCCTTGGATAAAGGTAGCTAACATACATTGAACTTTACTTTGAGTAACACAGAATAATGATAGCCAGTTAATATCTATTATCATAATAATAGAGGTAACATCTTAACACGACGGGCTTATAATCAATAGCAATTTTGTTTTAGAATTCATAAGAATAATGTTATGCATGTTGAGTCAAATCTGTAGCAATGCGTCAGCAGCTTATTGTAAGGTTAAGACCTGCACGACTTGCTAACTGCCAAAGGAGAGTGCAACCTTGTGTTCTGGTAATGATGCTTGCATTATCCAAACCTGCTCATAGATTATATTTGTTGCTCGACTGCATGCATACCAGAATGCGCTGGTCTTTATCAGCAACTAAATTACAGCCCTATGTGCAGTCTTGGTACTTCAGAAAGATATATATTAAATAATGAACAATGAGGTTCACATTTGAAAGCTGTTTTCAATGAAGATATTACTCAGGACAAAGACCATTTGGCCCATCTAGTCTGCTCTGCCATTCCATCACAGCTTATTTATTACCTCTTTCAACCCCATTCTTGACTTCTCCCCATAACGTAATAAGTCCTGATTAATCAAGAAATTATCAAGCTCCATCTTCAATATGCCCAATGGCTTGCTCTACACAGCGGCTGGTGGCATTGAATTCCATAGATTCACCACTGTCTGGCTAAAGAAATTCCTCCTCATCTTTTGTTTTAAATGATGTTCCTCAATTCTGAGGCTGTGCCCTCTAGCCCTAGACTCCCTCACTACAGCAAACATCTTTTCTGCATCCACTCTACCATAAGACAACAAGATATAGGAATGGAAGTAGGCCATTCGGCCCATTGAGTCTGCTCCGCCATTCAATCATGGGTTGATCCAATTCCTCCAGTTATCCCCACTCCCCTGCTTTCACCCCATACACTTTGATGCCCTGGCTCATCAAGATCCTGTCTATCTCTGCCTTAAATGCACCCAATGACTTGGCCTCCACAGCTGCCCGTTGCAAAAAATTCTACAGATTTACCACCCTCTGACTAAAGTAATTTCTCTGCATCTCAGTTCTAAAAGGATGTCCTTCAATTCTGAAGTTGTGTCCTCTTATCCTGGAATCCCCTACCATGGGAAATAACTTTGCCATATCTAATCTGTTCAGGCCTTTTAACATTCGGAATGTTTCTATGAGATCCCCCCTCATTCTCCTGAACTCCAGGGAATACAACCCAAGAGCTGCCAGACATTCCTCATATGGTAACCCTTTCATTCCTGGAATAATTCTGGTGAATCTTCTCTGAACCCTCTCCAATGTCAGTACAGGTGTCCCCGCTTTACAAATGTTCGCTTTACACCACTTCACTTCTACAAAAGACCTACAATAGTAACCTGATTTTGCATTACAATAGACAGTAGGTGCAAAGAGTAGGCCATTCGGCCCTTCTAGCCAGCATGACCATTCACTGTGATCATGGCTGATCATACACAATCAGTACCCCTAATTACAAAGAGGATTTTCACTTTTATGAAAATTTTCTCCATATAAATGAATGGTTCTTTGCTCTATGCCATTTCGGCTTAAGAAAGGTTTCATAGGAACACTCTACCTTTATAAGGGGGGGGGGGGAAACACCTGTATATCATTTCTAAAATAACGAGCCCAAAACTGCACACAATGCTCCAAGTGTGGTCTCATGAGTGCCTTATAGAGCATCAACATAGGCCTTTCAATATTCAATAGGTTTCATTGAGATTCCCCCCCTCATTTTTCTAAACTCCAGTGAGTACTGGCCCAAACACTCAAACACTCCTATGTTAACCATTTCATTCCTGGGATCATTCATGAAAATTTCCTCTGGAGCCCCCACCCCCACCCCCCCATGCCAGCACATCTTTTCTAAGATAAGGAGCCCAAACTTGGTCACGTCTGATCAACGTCTTATAAAGCCTCAGCATGACATCCTTGCTTTCGTATTCCAGTCCTCTCGAAGTTAATGCTAACACTACATTTGCCTTCGTTACCACTGACTTAACCTGTCAGTTAACCTTTAGGGGATCCTGCACAAGGACCCCCAAATCTCTTTGCACCTCTGATTTTTGAACTTTCTCCCCATTTAGAAAATAGTCCACATTTTTATTTCTTCTGCCAAAGTGCATGACCATGCACATCCCTACATTACATTCCATCTGCTACCTCTTTGCCAATCCCCCCCAATCCATCTATGTTCTTCAGCAGACACCTTGCTGCCTCAACAGTACCTTCCCCTCTACCTATCTTTGTACCATCTGCTAACTTAGCCACAGGTGCAAATAATTATTAAATCAATCTACTATTTCTTTGTTTTCCATTACTACCTCTCTAGCATCATTTTCCAGTGGTCTGATATCTACTCTTTCCTTTCTTTTACTCTTTGTATATCTGAAAAAACTTTTTGTATCCTCTTTTATATTATTGGCTAGCTTACCTTCATATTTCATCCTTTCTCTCTTTATGACTTTCCTCTCTCTCCAATTAGATTTATTCTTCTCCAGCCCTTTATTTTTCCAACCCACCTGACTTTGCCTTCTAGCTACCCTCCTTCCCTTCGCTCCACCTTCTTATTCTGTCCTGAAGAAGGGTCTCAGCTGAAATATCAACTGTTTATTCACTTCTATAGATGCTGCCTGACCTGCAGAGTTACTCCAGCATTCTGTGTGTGTTGTTCTGGCTTTTTAATTGTCTTCTGCTGGTTTTTAAAAGCTTCTGGATCCTCTACTTTCTTACTAATTTTTGCACTGTTGTATGCCCTCTCTTTGGCTTTTTTAAGAAGAATAAAGTCCAGTCAACTAAACTGATATCATGAACATAAGAATTAGGAGCAGGAGTCGGCCATCTGGCCCGTTGAACCTGCTCTGCCATTCAATAAGATCATGGCTGATCTGGCCATGGACTCATCTCCACCTACCTGTCTTTTCCCCATAACCCTTAATTCACCTACTATGCAAAAATCTATCCAAAGTTGTTTTAAATATATTTACCAAGGTAGCCTCCACTGCTTCATTGGGCAGGGAATTCCACAGATTCACCACTCTTTAGGAAAAGCAGTCCTCATCTACATCCTAAATTTACTCCCCCGAATCTAGAGGTTATGTCCCCTAGTTCTAGTCTCAACTACCAGTGGAAACAGCTTTCCTGCCTCTATCTTACCTATCTCTTTCATAATTTTATATGTTTCTAAAAGATCTCCTCTCATCCTTCTGAATTCCAGCAAACACAGTCCCAGGCGACTCAATCTCTTCCCCATAGTCTAACCTTCTCATCTCTGGAATCAATCTGGTGAACCTCCTCTGCATTGCCTCCAAAGTGAGCATGAGCCACGGCACTATGATAAATAAATGATTTTGTCACATTAAATTATAACTGAATTGAACTGAATTGACTTTATTTCTTACATCCTTCACTCCTTCACATACATGAGGAGTAAATATCTTTACGTTATGTCTCTGTCTAAATGTGCAATGTGCAATCATAGTAATTTATAATAAATAGAACAGACAATGTAACGAAGAATACACTCAGATCAATGTGAGTTAATCAGTCTGATGGCCTGGTGGAACAAGCTGTCCTGCAGCATGTTGGTCCTGGCTTTAATGCTTCAGTACTGTTTCCCAGATGGTAGCAGCCGGAACAGTTTGTGGTTGGGGTGACTCGGGGCCCCAATGATTCTTCAGGCCCTTTTTACACACCAGTCTTGATAAATATCCTGAATAGTGGGAAGTTCACATCTGCAGATGCCCTGGGCTGTCTGCACCACTCTCTGCAGAGTCCTGCAATTGAGGGAAGTACAGTTCCCATACCGGGCAGTGATGCAGCCAGTCAGGATGCTCTCAATTGTGCCCCTGTCGAAAGTTCTTACGATATGGGGACTCATGCCGAACTTATTCAACCATTGGAGGTGAAAGAGGTGCTGTTGTGCTTTTTCCACCACACAGCCGGTGTGTACAGACCATGTGAGATCCTCGGTGATGTTTATGCCGAGGGACTTAAAGCTGTTCACCCTCTCAATACCAGATCTATTGATGTCAACAGGGGTTAGCTTCTATTGGTTATTGATGTCAAAAGATGTGTAAAGATGGTGTGTAGAGCTGTGGCTACTGTGTTGTCTGTCGATCAGTTGTGTGGGTGGTAACAAGCTGCAAATGTAGTCCTTGGTCAACCTCTCAAAGCATTTACTTATTATTCAGGTGAGTGCGACAGGATGCCAGTCATTCAGGCATGTTACCTCGGTCTTTTTAGGTACATAAGAACATAAGAAATAGGAGCAGGAGTAGGCCATCCAGCCCATCGAGCCTGCCCCACCACTCAATATGATCATGGCTGATCGGTCCATAAACTCAGCTCCATCTACTTGCCTTTTCCCCATAACCCTTAATTATAGACAATAGTTGCTGAAGTAGACCATTCAGCCCTTAATTCCCCTACTATGTAAAAATCTATCTAACTGTATCGTAAATATATTTAGTGAAGAAGCCTCAACTGCTTCCCTGGGCAGAGAATTCCACAGAGTCACCATTTTCTGGGAAAAACAGTTTCTCCTCATCTCCTCAACCAATGGAAACAACTTTGTTACTTCTATCTATTCTATACCTTTCAAAATTTTGTATGTTTCTATAAGATCCCCTCTCATTCTTCTGAATTCCTGAGAGTTTAGTCCCAGGCGTTTCAATCTCTCTTCATAGGTTAACCCCTTAATCCCTGGAATCAACCTGGTGAACCTCCTCTGCACTGCCTCCAAAGCCAGAATATCCTTCCTCAAGTACGGAGACCAGAACTGCACACAATACTCCAGGTGTGACCTCACCAGTACCCTGTATAGCTGCAGCATGATCTCCCTGCTCTTGAATTCAATTCCCCTAGCAATGAAGGCCAACATTCCGCTTGCTTTCTTAATAATCCGTTGTACCTGCAAGCTAACTTTTTGCTATTCATGCTCAAGCACTCCCAAGTCCCTCTGCACAACAGCATGCTGCAACCTTTCACCATTTAAATAATAATCTTCTCTTCTATTATTCCTTACAACTCTCTGTCTTCTATTGGTTAACCAATCCACTAGCCATACTAATACACTTCCTCCAACTCCATGCATCCGTATCTTATTTATAAGTCACTTGTGTGGCACCTTATTGGACACCTTCTGGAAATCCAAGAATATGACATCCACCCATTCCCCTCTATCCACTGGACTCATTATGTCCTCAAAGAACTCCAGTAAGTTTGTCAAACAGGACCTGCCCTTTCTGAATCCATGCTGCGTCTGTCTAATGAAACCACTCCTTTCTAAATGTTTCGCTATTTCTTCCTTAATGACAGCTTCAAGCATTTTTTCAACTACAGATGTTAAGCTAACTGGCCTATAGTTGCCCGTCTTTAGCCTACATCCTTTTTTAAAAAGTGGCGTGACATTTGCTGTCTTCCAATCCACCGGGACCTGCCCAGAGTCTAGAGAATTTTGGTAAATGATTACCAACACATCTACTATAACCTCAGCCAATTCCCTCAGCACCCTGGGATTCATCCCATCAGGACCAGGGGACTTATCTACCTTCAAGCCCTCTAGTTTGCTCACCACTATCCTTTAGTGATTCAGATTTTATCGAGGTCCTCACCTCCCATTTTGTCCTTAACATCATTCTTTGGCATATTAGACCTATCCTCCACAGGACCAACACAATATAGTCTTTCAATGCCTCAGCCATTTCCTCATCACCCAATATCAATTTCCCCTTCTCGTCTTCCAAGGGACCTATGTTGACTTTAGCCACCCTCTTCCACTTTATATATTTATAAAAAAATTTGCTATCTGTTTTTATATTTTGTGCTAATTTACTTTCATACTCTATCTTCCCTTTCCTTATTTCTTGTTTAGTTGTTCCTTGTTACTTTTTAAAGTTTTCCCAATCCTCCAGTCTCTCACTGCTCTTTGCGATTTTGTACACATACTCTTTGCGACTTTCTACACACGAGCTTTTAACTTGATACTATCTTTTAGTTCCTTAGTTATCCAAGGCATGCTCTCCCCACACTTACTGTCCTTACTTTCGACTGGAATATACTTTTGTTGAGCACTGTGAAAAATCTCTTTGAAAGTATTCCACTGTTCCTCAACTGTCCTACCAAATAGCCTGTGCTCCCAATCCACATTAGCCAACTCTTCCCTCATCTTGCTTTAGTCTCCCTTGTTCAAGCATAATACACTAGTTTTAGATCTAACAATTTCATCCTCCATCTGTGTGCAAAATTCACTCATACTAAGATCACTCTTTCCAAGAGGATTCCTGACTACAAGATCGTTAATCTTACCTGTCTCATTGCACAGGACTAGATCTAAAATAGTATTTTCCCCTGTAGGTTCACTAACATGCTGCTCAAGAAAGCCATCACGGATGCATTCTATGAAGTCCTCCTCGAGACTTCCTTGACCAACCTGATTCACCCAATCTATGTGGAAGTTAAAATCCCCCATGACAACTGCTGTTCCATTCTTACAAGCCTCAGTTATTTCTTGGTTAATCGCCTCTGCCACTGTAATATTTTTATTAGGTGGCCTATAGACAATTTCCACCAGCGATTTTTTTTCCCTTTACTATTCTTAATCTCTACTCAGATGGACTCAACATTCTGCTCCATAGATCTTATATCATCTCTCACAATTGCCCTGATCTCATCCTTAATTAAGAGTGCCAGCCCACCTCCTCTGCCTTCCTGCCTATCTTTCCATATTACCTGATACCCTTGGATATTTAATTCCCAGTCATCTCCACCTTACAATCAGGTTTCTATAATGGCCACTAAATCATATGCCTTGGTACTGATCTTCAATCCTCAACATTAAAGACATTCCAGCTGACATCATCAAAGCAGTCTTATAGCATGGAGACCGATTGGTCAGACCAACAGTGGAAGTGGATTGCTTTAACTATGGCCGCCTCTTATTTCAGCTTCTGCCTGTACACGGGCAGATGAAAGAAGGAGGAATGATCCAACTTCCCAAACTGCGGACAGAGAAGCACTTTGTAAGCATCGCGGAAGAGAGGGTAGCAGTGGTCGAGTATGCTATCTCCCTGTCTGCTCACCTGGATGTGTCGACAGAACTTCGCTGAGACTTTAGACAGCAAAGCTGTATTAACGTCTCCAGCAACGATGGACTGAAAACTGCTGATAACTTGACGGGAACATCTTTTAAGGGAGCACTTAGACCAGTGAAAATAGGCCACGAAAGTGCATGTGACTGACGCTAATTCGAAACTATTCAGTAACAGTCCGTCCCAATTAAGCAGCATAGTGTGTCAAATAAACGTAGGGAATCCTGCCCATTTCCTCCATTGGTATTTTTATTCTTTAAGAATTGACCCAAATAAGCAGCTGCTCTGATTAACAGGTGGCTCAATTAACTGGAATCCACTGTATATAAAATAGAACTGGATAATGCAGCCGTCAGTGGAAGAGAAAAGCTAAAATGCATTTTTCTAAATAAACCTATAAAAGGTAAGGATTAGCTGCTCTAAACTTTTACAAAAACATATTTCTGTAGTAAGTGTGGAGTGATGAAATGCATGGGCCGGATCTTTGTGGAAATTAAACCAACAAGGAATGATCATTTCTATACAAATATGACATGCTCTCCTGTATTAGAAACAAAAGTGACTTTGGTTTACAGAGATTTTTCCTGAGATTCAATGTAAATTAATTCAGAAAGACATTTTATTTCCCATATGAGCTTGGGTCATTCATCAATATGTCTTTTGACATTTATCAGGTAGTTCCACATGTTCTAAACACCCTTAATTATAAATGGAATTAGAATGTATAACATTGTGATTTTCATTCTTTTAAACTTCCAATTATTTTAAAATTGCTGGAAAAATAAGCTAACAACTATTCCAGAACACACACTGAGGAACTCAGCAGTACAGGCAGCACCTATGGAGAGAAATAAAGAGCTGACATTTTGGAATGAGACCCTTTGTCAGGAGATAAATAGAGTTGGGACACGTTGGGATCAGTACATTTTGGCCCACTTATGTGACTGCCCCAATTAGCTGAAGTCTCATGGAAGAAATTAAAATGGCATAGAAAAGACAAACTACACTTAACTGAGTGACAAATTTTGTATTTAAATAAAATACAGAATGAATTAGAACACTATCAATATTACTACAGTACTGTAGCGGTGTGCTACACGCTGCGCTGAAATAACGACACGGAGTCGGTGAGCTGCAGTTGCAAAAGAGGTTTATTCAAACTTCGCAGCCTCGCTTTAAAGCCTTCCTGATCCCGCCCTCCCCGGGCGGGAATGCTGTAGGGGGCACGTATTCACAGTCCCGGCCCGCGCGCGGGCTTTTCCCCTTGCTGGTGAAGCAGACTTGGCGCCCTCTTTGGGACCGGCCTCAATGCTGGCGCGCGCTGCTTTGTGAGCTGGTTCGAGTGCGCTGGGAAGTGGGTCACCACAAGACTATAAAACTGTATTAATTCAATACCGCCACATTCTTTTGATTGAACGTAAATTGAATTGAATTGAAACACAGAAACAAAGAAATCTACAGCACATTACAGGCCCTTCGGCCCACAATGTTGTGCTGACCATGTAACCTACTTTAGAAGCTGCCAAGAATTTCCCTACCACATAGCCCTCTATTTTTCTAAACCATGTACCTAAGAAACTCTTAAAAGAGCACAGTGCATCCACTTCTATCACCCTTGCCGGCTGGTCATTTCACTCTCTGTGTGAAAATCCCAACTCTGCCTTCCCTCTGTACCTACTTCCAAGCACCTTAAAACCATGACCCTCATGTTAGCCATTTCAGCTCTGGGAAAAAGCCTCTGGCTATCCACACGATCAATGCCTCTCCTCATCTTATACACCTCTGTCAGGTCACCTTTCATCCTCCTTCACTCCAAGGAGGAAAGGCCAAGTTCACTGAACCTATTCTCATAAGGCATGCTCCCCAATCCAGGCAACAAGCTTGTAAAATCTCTGTGCTCTATAGCATCCACATCCTTCCTGTAATGAGGTGATCAGAACGGAACACAGTGCTCCAAGTAGGGTCTAACTAAGGTCTTATATAGCTGTAACATCATCTCATGGCTTTTGAACTCAATCCTGCAGTTGATGAAGGCCAGCACACCATATGCCTTCTTAACAACACCGTCAACCTGCGTAACAGCTTTGAGTGTCCTATGGACATGGACCCCAGGATCTTGCTGATCCTCCACACTGCCAATAGACTTACCAGTAATATTATATTCTGTCTTCAAATTTGACCTACCAAAATGAACCACTTTACACTTATCTGGGTTGAACTCCATTTGCCACTTCTCAGCCCAGTTCTGCGTCCTATCAATGTCATGCTTTAACCTCTGACAGCCCTACAGATTATCCACAACATTCCCAACTTTCGTGTCATCAGCAAACTTACTAGCCCACTCTTCTACTTCCTCATCCAGGTCACAAAGAGGAGGGGTCGTAAACAGATCTCTGCGGAGACACCACTGGTCACCATCCTCCATTCAGAATATGAACAATCTACAGCCACCTGGTGATGGCCTGGTGGAAGAAGCTATCCCAGAGCCTGTTGGTCCTGGCTTTAATGCTGTGGTACCATTTCCCAGATGGAAGCAGCTGGAACAGTTTGAGGTTGGGGTGACTCAGGTCCCCAATGAAACTTCAGGTCCTTTTTCTGTACCTGTCGCTGTGGAAGTCTTGAATAGTGGGAAGTTCACATCCGCGGATGCGCTGGGCTGTCTGCACCACTCTCTGCAGAGTACTGCGATTGAGGGAAGTACAGTTCCCATACTGGGCAGTGATACAGCCAGTCAGTATGCTCTTAGTTGTGCCTCCGTAGAAAGTTCTTACGAGTTGGGAACTTCTTCAACCGTCTGAGATGAAAGAGAAGCTGTTGTACTTTTTGCACCAAACAGCCGGCATGTACAGACCAAGTGAAATCCTCGGTGATGTGTTTCCCAGGGAAAGCCTGTTCACCCTCTCAACCCCAGATCCATTGATGTCAATAGGGGAGAGGCTGCCTCCGTTTCTCCTGTAGTCCACAACCAGCTCCTTTGTTTTTGTGACATTGAGGGAGAGATTGTTTTCTTGACACCACTGTGTCACAGTGATGACTTCTCTGTAGGCTGCCTTGTTATTATTTGAAAAAAGACCAATCAATGTAGTATCATTAGCAAATTTAAGTAGCTGATTGGAGCTGTGGGTGGTGACACAGTCATTGGTGTACAAAGAGTAAAGGAGGGGGCTTAGAACACTGCCTTGGTGGGCTCCTGTGTTGTAAATGAACAAAATCAGTGCAGAAAATGGATTGCCTGCATACAATGCTATTGATGATTGCTTGCTCCAAATATTCATTTTTATTATAACACTCATCTGATTGTCGATACCTTCAGATTCTTCGTAGTTCCTAACTTGTGTAGTAGTGAAATAGTTTATTTTTCATTACCAGCTGTTCCGGGCATCTCCAGACCTGAATGCTTGAAACTGCAGTGAGCAAAATAGTTCTGAGTTGTCTTATTGCTTAGTTCTCACCAACTATCAGTGACAAAAATCTCAACTTTTTGAACACAGACACACGCAGCTGACGCTATTTAAAAAACTCTTCACTCCCAGCATTGTGTAGTCTCCAATGGCCACAAAGGTGCATGCATCTGACACTAGTTAGATTAGATTAGATTCAGCTTTATTGTCGTTGTGCCGAGTACAGATACAAGGCCAATGAAATGCAGTTAGCATCTGACCAGAAATGCAAAGAATAGTGTTATTTACAAACTGTTTGGAAGCAGTTTTCTGCCCAAATTTCGTGGCATAGTGTCCCAAATAAACCAAGGGAATCCCTGCTATTTTCTCAATTCGTTTTTGTTCTTTAAGATTTGTCCCAAATAAGCAGCTCCCCGATTAACCGATGGCCCAATTAATTGAAACTCACTGTATTCCAAATTGCAGCAATTGCATCCCATCAGCAAATTAAAAATCTATTTCAGAAACTATATATTGATGTCCCCATCTGTATCAAAGGTTAATCCATACAGGGGTACAGCATTGTGAAGCCTAATTGTTCTCAATAATGCTCTTTGAAATATTCAGTAATATTTTCTTGAGTTTAACTAAGTGTGGAAAGACTGTTGTTTTCCAGATTAACTCCTCTCTCATTCACCAATGCGTTTTCTTGTCATCAGGTTACACACTTTGAATTTTCTGTCAATAAAACCTTGCTTCTTATTAAATGACTAGTATGCTTTATTACCTGTTCTGTTGTTTGGTCCTTTTGCGTTGAATGAATGATAATACTGATTTATTGTCAGTGGGCCCCTCATCATCCTGTGTTTCTATTTTGACCTTGAGCTGGTTCTGTTCAGCTAGAGGGCAACCTGAGAGTCGGTGGTGTGCCGTGTATTTTCCAGTTATGTGGCCAGAACCATTGCAACCGGGAGTAGGACATTTTCTGTAACATATGAAACAAGAAAGATTCAACAAGCTTTCCAACAAAATCTATGTAATAACAAGCTCTTGAAACACCAATTTCAACCATTTGACTGACCACATCTGTAAGAAGGTGAGCATTGATTTCATTGGAGAATGGAATTTTTTGTATTTCAAGCCTGGTGCCAACATTGGACATTTATATAGGCTCCAAAGACATCCACATTCTCAATGATGGTTCAAGACTACACAGAAGTGCTAAATACAAGTTGTTTAAAAATCGTCTTTAATTCCAAGGACATTGGGCACATATGCAATGCCTATAAAAAGTATTCACTCCCTAGGAAGTTTTTGCGTTTTATTGTTGTACAACATTGAAACACAGTGGATTTAATTTGAAACAAGAGAAAATCTGCAGATGTTGGAAATCCAAGCAACACATACAAAATGCTGGAGGAACTTAACAGGCCAGGCAGCATCTATGGAAAAGAGTACAGTTGACAATTCAGGTCAAGAGACTGGAGGAAAATGGTGAGGAGTAGATGTAAAAGGTGGGAAAGGGGTGAGAGAAAAACACAAGGTAATAGATGAAACCTGGAGGGGGAGGGATGAAGTAAAGAGCTGGGAAGTTTTATGGTGAAAAAGATACAGGGCTGGAGAAGGGGGAGTCTGATAGGAGAGGACAGAAGGCCATGGAAGAAAAGAAAGGTGGGGGAGAGCACCAGAGGGAAGCAATAGGTGGGCAAGGAGATAAGCTGAGGGAGGGAAAAGGGGATGGGGAATGGTGAGGGGGGCATTACCAGAAGTTTGAGAAATTGATGTTAATGCCATCATGTTGGAGGCTACCAGATGGAATACAAGGTGTTGTTTCTTAATTTGGATTTTTTGACACTGATCAACAGAAACGACTCATTTGTGTTAAAGTGAAAACACATTTCTACAAATTGGTCTACATTTATTACAATTATTAAACACAAAATAACTGATTGCATAATTACTTACCCCCTTCAAGTCAGTATTTAGTAGATGCACCTTTGGCAGCAATTACAGCCTTGAGTCTGTGTGGATGGGTCTCTAGCAGCTTTGCACATCCAGACACTGCAATTTTTCCCCATTCTTCTTTACAAAACTGCTCAAACTCTGTCAGATTGCATTTCAAATCCAGCCACAAATTCTCAATTGGATTCAGGTCTGGACGCTGACTTGTCCATTCCAGGACATTAGCTTTGTTGTTTTTAAGCCATTCCTCTGTAGCTTTAGCTTTATGCTTGGGATCATTGTCTTGCTGAAAGACAAATCTCCCAAGTTGTAGTTCTCTTGCAGACTGCATCAGGCTTTCCTCCAGGATTTCCCTGCATTTTGCTGCATTCATTTTACCCTCCACCTTCACAAGCCTCCTAGAGCCTGCTGCAGTGAAGCATCCCCACAGCATGTTGCAGCCATCGCTATGCTTCACGGTAGGGATGGTGTGTTTCTGATGATGTGCGGTGTTTGGCTTATGCCAATCATAGCATTTGGCCTGATGGCCAAAAAGCACAATTTTGGCTTCATCAGACCCAAGAATTTTCTTCCACCTAGCTTCAGAGTCCCCACATGTCATCTGGCAAACTCCAGTAGAGATTTCATGTGCCACTGTTCCATAAAGATGCAACTGGTGAACCACCAGGCAACAGTTGTTGGAAGTGCAGTCACTTCCATCTCAGCCACTGAAGCTTGTAACTCCTCCAGAGTTATCATAGGTCTCTAGGTGGCCTCCCTCACTAGTCTTCTTCTTGCACGGTCACACAGTTTTTGAGGACGGCCTGCTTTAGACAGATTTAGAGCACATTTCCATTTCTTGATGATTGATTTAACTGTGTTCTAAGGGATATTCAGTTACTTGGAAATTTTCTTGTATCTATCTCCTGACTCGTGCTTTTTAATAGCCTTTTAGCGGAGTTGCTTGGAGTGTTCTTTTGTCTTCGTTGTTTAGTTTTTGCCCGGATACTGACTCACCAGCAGTTGGACCTTCTTCTTCTGTCTTTTAATGGCAGTTGGCAGTCCAACTTAAAAGTGTATTGTAGAGTTGGAAAATTAAACCCCTATTAGTTTTTACCAAACGAAAACTAAACTGATGGCAGAATATAGTATTAATGGTAAGACTCTTGGCAGTGTGGAGTATCAGAGGGATCTTGGGGGTCCGAGTCCAAAGGACGCTCAAAGCAGCTGCACAGGTTGACTCTGTGGTTAAGAAGGCGTACGGTGTATTGGCCTTTTATCAATCATGGAATTGAATTTAGGAGCCGAGAGGTAATGCTGCAGCTATATAGGACCCTGGTCAGACCCCACTTGGAGTACTGTGCTCAGTTCTGGTCACCTCACTACAGGAAGGATATGGAAGCCATAGAAAGGGTGCAGAGGAGATTTACAAGGATGTTGCCTGGATTGGGGAGCATGCCTTATGAGAATAGGTTGAGTGAACTCGGCCTTTTTCTTCTTGGAGTGAAGGAGGATGAGAGGTGACCTGATAGAGGTGTACAAGATGATGAGAGGCATTGATCTTATGGATAGTCAGAGGTTTTTTCCCAGGGCTGAAATAGTTACTTCAAGAGGACACAGGTTTAAGGTGCTGGGGAGTAGATATAGAGGAAATGTCAGGGGTAACTCTTGGTAAGAGTGGTGAGTGCGTGGAATGGGCTGCTGGCAACGATGGTGGAGGTGGATACGATAGGGTCTTTTAAGAGGCTTTTAGATAGGTACATGGAGCTTAGTAAAATAGAGGGCCATAGGTAAGCCTAATAATTTCTAAGGTAGGGACATGCTTGGCACAATTTTGTGGGCCGAAGGGCCTGTATTGTGCTGTAAGTTTTCTATGTTTCTAAGTTAGCCCAAAAATCCCCATAGATTGTAAATAAACAAAGGCAATATTGTGAAATAAATTAAAGTCACTTCCATAACTTAGTAAAGTTTTTAAAACTTCCTGAGGAGACTGAGGTCCTTTAACATCTGCCAGACGATGCTGAGGATGTTCGACGAGTCTGTGGTGGCCAGTGCTATCATGTTTGCTGTTGTGTGCTGGGGCAGCAGGCTGAGGGTAGCAGACACCAACAGAATCAACAAACTCATTCGTAAGGCCAGTGATGTCCTGGGGGTGGAACTGGATTCTCTGACGGTGGTGTCTGAAAAGAGGATGCTGTCCAAGTTGCATGCCATCTTGAACAATGACTCCCATCCACTCCATAATGTACTGGTTAGGCACAGGAGTACGTTCAGCCAGAGACTCATTCCACCGAGATGCAACACTGAGCATCATAGGAAGTCATTCCTGCCCGTGGCCATCAAATTTTACAACTCCTCCTTCAGAGTGTCAGACACCCTGAGCCAATAGGCTGGTCCTGGACTTATCTCCACTTGGAATAATTTACTTATTATAATTTAATTATTTATGGTTTTATATTGCTATATTTCTACACTATTCTTGGTTGGCGCGACTGTAACGAAACCCAATTTCCCTTGGGATCAAAAAAGTATGTCTGTCTGTCTGTCAAAAGAAAACTATCCACCCCTAAAGATAGTAGTGCAGCCTACACTTGCTCGCTTTCAAACATATGCTTCATGTTGTAAAAGAATGTGTTCAACTGTTTCATCTTGATGACAAAACCTAACATCCCAGAGTGACATTTTTGGACAAGATATAAAGAATAATTAAGCATATGCATAATTCTATGTCGAGTCAATATAATTCCTTCCCTTCTTGTTTTATCCCTTTCTCCCTTAAATCTAACAGTTTCATGTAATCTGTAAAGGTGTCACCCCTTATGCCAATTAACCTACAAGTATTGCCATAATTCTTAGCCCTGCCAACCGCTCAGCTTCTGATTTGCTAAGTGCAAGGTCTGTATCCACAGATGAACTCTTAACAGTTTTTTTTGCACGATCAACCTGTTCACTCTCCTCAACACCTCGATGTGCAGGGACCCATAAGAAGCAGATATGTAAACCAATACTTTGAATATGAAATAAAGCTTGAAAAGCTTCTAGCAGTAAATCTGACCCAAGCAGTTAGACCTTCCAGATACAGGTGTATTTTTACTACCATCAATTGAAACACCTTGACTGCCCATCGGTGATCTGCATTCTAAAATTAATTGGCTGCACCAGTGATGATTTGGTGTGTTATATTAAAGGGGGTGAATTCTTATAGAAACAATTATTTTGTGTTTTATATTTGTAGTTAATTAGATCATTTTGCTGAGATATGTTTTCACTTTGAGTATTTTTCTGTTAATCCATGTCAAAAAAGCCAAATGAAATCCACTGTGATTCAATGTTGTAAAATAATAAAACATGAAAAATTCCAAGGGGTAGTATACTTCTCATAGGCACTGTATATAGATATATGTAAAATTGCAATGGTACTGTGCAAAGATCTTAGGCACATATATATATGGCTAGGAGGCCGAAGACTTTGGCAGAGTGCCCTACTAATTTTATGTAGTGCACTGCACAGCTGCCACAAAAAAACAAATTTCATGGCATATGTGAATGATGATAACCCTGATTATGATATGGGTCTCTTCTGTGGACTGAGGATTGGAAGGGGACAGGGAGAGGGGAATCATGGTTGGTAAAAGGGAGGATGGAAGGGAGGTGGGGAAGGGAGGAGAGAAGCACCAGAGAGACATTTTGTAATGATCAATAAGCCAACTGTTTGGAATTAATGTCTTTGCCTGGTGTCTCAGGGCTGAGTATGTCTGTACTCGGACCATATCCCACCCCGGCATTCCTTCTCTGCCATCTGTCCCAAACCCCTCCTGCAGCATTCCATCCTCACCGTTCCCAACATCCTTTGCTCCTGCCAGATTTACAAACTCACTCTCCACTCCATGTTGACGAACACAGTATTGTGCAGAAGCCTTAAGCACCCTCTCTCTCTCTCTCTCTCTCTCTCTCTGTATATATATATATCTAAGACCCTTGCACAGCACTGTAAAAGAATGATCTGTCTTGAGGTCTTGAGCTCCTGTCATAAAATCCAGTTATCATCCTATTAGATTGGCTCAACATAGCATCAAGAAACAGCTGAGCACAATAAATCACTATGAGCTACAATAATATATACAATAAGCAATGCAAAAGAGGAATGATGAGATGGTGTTCATGAACTAATGAACTGTTCAGATATCTGATGGCTGAGGGGAAAATACTCTTCCTAAGTGTGTTTGGAAACACAGCAAAGGCTGTTTGAAGTCCCTGTATAGTGGGAATCGAAGAGATGAAAAGAAGAGTGTTGTATCACCCACAGTTGCAATGGAAGGTGCTTTAAGATGGTGGCTGATGGGAATGGAAGAGTGTACCAGGGAGTCACAAAGGAAATAGCTGAAAAGAGAGGAGAAAATGTCTGTTTTTAAAAAAAAATTCACTCAGATGCTGTGGAAACACCCTGAGTGCTCAGCAGGAGAGTTACCAGCTGTAGATGACTTAGTCTTTGCTCTGTTTAGGTATCAATGACTTTGATGTGTTTAGATCCGATGGTTCTTCAAAAGCAATCTAAGCCAAAAAGCCACAACAAATGGATGACATTCTGCTTTGGTAGGCAAGTACCAAGAAACTTCCTACCACACAAGACTTATACAACTTCTGACAAAACTACCTATTCTTTACATGTTATGAATACACTGTAGCTAAAGGAACAAGTCACAGAGCACAGAAAATTACATTAAAATATAGTAACGAACAGTTTTACCTTGTGTCATTAACACTTCCCTCTGGCTTCCCATTTGAACCATTACTCTCAAGACGTTTAGTTCTTGGGACAAAAGGAATAGGAATGAGAGTCATCTGTTTCTCTCCTCCTAATCTGTCATGAATTATTGACTCCTTCTTCATGTTGAGCTCTGAATAGGGGCATCCAAAGGCACTAGATTCGCAAAAGAGCGGACAATATTGTGTTACTTATTGTTTAACTTCCACAGTAACGCAAATTATTCGTCATCCATTTCTCTGAAAAACTAAGTGCAATTCCCACATGAACAGATCAATTACAAAATCTGAAGTGTGAAAAATAACTTCCTATTTAAGAACAAAATCCCTTGAACGTAATCTGAAAAGAGATCAGTTGAAGGTAATTAAACTACGATGCTGTGGGTGCCAATTTAAAGAATGAGCAGATCTGGAGGATAAGGACAAAAGAAGAAAGCTTCTTTTATTAAAAGGACATTAGGAAGGAAGATTACTCTTTTTGATATATTACTGATATGAGCTTTTAGTTCCAGCATCTACATCTGTTGGTTGCTGCAGTGTGATGTGAGTTCATGCTTAAATCATTAATCCGAGTCCATGGAGTATTAGGCTCACCACTTAACAACCATGCGATGGTCCCTGAAGTTTTCTAAAGGCTGTTAATAAACTTGATCACTTCACATGATACGATCTTACAATATCTGTCTCTTTAAATACTGGCAACACTTATTAACTTTTTTTAACACTAGGGGGTGGCACAGTACCGAAGTGGTTAGCACAACGCTTTACAGTACCAGCAATCAGGGTTCAATTCCTGCTGTTGCCTGTAAGGAGTTTGTACGTTCTCCCCGTGACCCCGTGGGTTTTCTCCAGGTGCTCCTGTTTCCTGTCAGCTGGTAGGTTAATTGGTCATTGTAAATAGTCCCATGGTTAAGCTAAGATTAAGTTGTTGGATTGCTGGGCGGCGTGGCTCCAAGGGCTGGAAGGGTCTACTCTGCACTGTATGTTCATAAATAAATAACAAAATCATTTCTGATCAGTTCCTTGAATAAAGAAGGCAGGTGAAATATTTCCAAATGAATTTCTGAATAAGGCACCATAACAGACACCTCTTGATGGTCGTTCAATGATTATTACCAAATTAGCAATCCAGAGGTGTGGATCAACAATACAGAGTGGATGGTTTAACTACAATTACACCCACTTATAGTTAATAACCTTCTATTTTAGAAGGGAAAACGTCTTTGTAATGATGACCATGAACCTACTGGATGGTCATAAAATTTCATGAATATTCTCGACTTCTTGAGGACTATCAGGTATAAACAAGGGATATTGACCTTGTCAGTGCTGCTTGGATTCCAAAAAAAAGTATGAAAAGAAGCACTAATGAATTAGTGGGAATTTTACAAGTGGCCAAAGTCAAAGGAACTAAACATTGAAATGTGGAGAAATTGTGCAGCCGGGACAGAATACAAAGAGAGACAAATATACTTACAAACTGTAGAAAGGAAATTAGACATGAGGATGATTCTATTTTAGATTCAAGCCTAAGAATGTAAATGTGAACACAGCAAAATATAAAACTAGGTAGCCTATTCTGCATCAGCACCGGTGGTGGATCTATTCCATAAACTATGCAAATCAGCAGCCGAACTGTACATTGCAACCAATGTTTCAAACCCCTCCACCCCCATATTCACCACTTGACTGAGTCAGTTAGTTGGCTCTAATGCGATCCTGAAGGACTTGGCTATTAAATCTGGGTCTGCAGCAAGTAGAACTCTGTCATAGAACCCAGGCCTGGCTACCAAAGGAGAAGGGTTGGGCATGGGGCTAGCGACCCCATCCTGTAAAAAACCAGCTCTACAGAAATGCTAACAGAAGCTCCAAAGACCACACCTTTGGGAGAGGAAGGATCTTCAATAGGCTTCATCTTGAAACACTGGAAGACAGGCCCAGGACAAAGGACTCTGGCAAGCTTCTTCTGGTGGATTATGCCCCAGTAGGGGTGGTGGGCAGCATCAGGTAGTGCATGAAGATTAAATCTACTTTCTCTCATCCTCATCAATCTGCCTGCTGCAGGTGCAAATTCCCATGATGGTGCAGCCAGCAGTAACCATAACAAAATCCTTGAGAAAATCAATACCTGCCTTAAACTGAGGAAACTATCAGTGTCTGTGACGCAGCAATCCTGTGAACGGATTTTGGCAACTCAACATAGAATCTTCAAGAGGCATTGTTGTCCATCATAATAAACAAACTACTCTACTATCATATGCAAATCTCATAGACCGGAATATCTCAATTTGACCTTCATTGACTGTCCTTGGTATAGAATGTTTTTTTAATTCCATGAGCAAGTTATTTTTATGGCCTTTTGGACTCTGAAGGAAGGGCCTGATAAAATCAGCTTAAGACTCATACTGTAACTCACCAAGAATCATTTTATTAATGACATACAGTTGCCTTTGTTGGTCTACACATAATATATCTCAGTATGCCCTCGTTAGAGATTATTTTTAGATCACATCATACATAAAACAGTTGCTTTGCCTTTTGGACAGTTTTACATTTGATGAAGATGGTAAAAATTCAACATTCAAACAGTGATATGAATATTTTTTTCAGGTTCCTAGCTGTGCTGGTGACCTTTCTATAAATAAATAAGAGAGGTGTTGCAATTCCAGTTAAACTGGCAGAGCAAAGACAGCATAAGATAGTCCTAACTAGTTTTCCTATCAGCAGTATTACTTCTAATTTAAAACTCCAGATTTAACAACTTTACACATAACATAACACTCAAGAACTTCTTTTTACGAGAAACTTCACTTCAATGTTCAGCTGTGTTTTTTTTCCCCTACAAAATAACTGCCTGCCAAGTAATAAGTGAACTTGCACAGGTTACAGAAACAGACTAAAAGATTATCTGAGATCCAAAGACAATCAAATTAATTTGAAATTTGAGGGATAAATTTAAGGGATAGTTGTTTGAATCAACCCTGCTGTACAGCTGTGACCAAAGTGAATAAGATCAATGCCTTTCAGTTGCTCGTGCTGGGGGATTATATTGTAGAGATAGGCTTTGAAGTTTACCCCAATGAACATCAGCATGATGAAAACATGATTTGTCCTTCACATTGCAAAAAAGAATGAATGAGTGGTATCATTGCAAGGAGATAATGGGCAACCAGCTGCAACAGCTCACTGCAGCCTGAAAGATGAACAAATGCCATGGACTCCTTTTTTTAAACTGAACAGAAACCATAGCAACAGTTGCACAGAAGTTGAAGCTTTGCACTTCAGAGATAAAGCAAACACCATCTGAAACATATTGCCAACGACAGCATTTAAACCTACTTTAGCTTGCAGGGTTAACAGCCTAGAATCATTCAAATATTTCGGGATTTAATCCAATAACCATTACTTGATTTATGGATACCTATATAAATAAGATATCCAATGGTATTTCATAAGAATAATAAGACCTCAACATTAAGAATAAAATGCCAGGTGCAGGAGTAAGATGGTGACTTAAAAGTTGAATAGCTGAAATTGTCAATTGTGATTCTGGGAAAACTTCAATCGTGGAAAATTCCGTGTCACTTCACGGAGAAATGTGGCAAGTTATTGACATACTTTGATTGTGCTCCTACAGTGCAAACAGAATCTGATTTTGAATGTTGTTGGTTGCTCTGTTTCTCTCCCAGGTGTTAAGAAACTTGCCAAAGACAGGGGATGGGAGATTGCTTGCTGGCTGTTCCATTGCTTCTTGCAAGTCAGTAGAAGCTTGGGTTTAGTTCCCCCAGGGCAGCTGGGAACTGTTCTTCTCAACTGTAAGTCCCAGACAGCCCAGTACCTCCTTTCAGCTAACTCTGCCTTAACCTGTTGGCATTACTTGTGTTCAATTTGAATACAGTGGGAAAGTGGTTATTAAGACCATGGATTAGGATTTGCAGAAGTTTGATTTTCTTCATATTTCACGGTGTTATGCATTCCTAAATTGTGTTACCTTGTTTACCTGCTGCTGCCATACAATACAATCAAAACAATACTTTAAAATTAAGATAATTAATCAATGTTTTTAAAATGACAGTAGATCTGTATATGACTCCGATGGAAACATGTTGCATCAGTGATGACATGCTCTAAAAAAAGGATCAATGTGTTTGACATCAAACAGAACAAGAGTAATTCTAGATGTAATAATGGGACTAATGAAAACTGATAATTAGTGTCATAAAAAGATCACTCAGTTGTAGATTATTCTGTTCTTCAACAACTGCCAGAGATAACTGAACTGTGAGCTGTTCTGTAACATTCACATGGGCTACTCACCATTCTGCAACTCCATATAATTTTCAATATTTAATTATGCTAACTATTAGGCAATAAAACTATCAACAAGGACCGAAATTATAACACTACACACTTACTCTCATTCACCTAACATTTCTAGGAAATCAAAGAACTAGAGGCCTTGCACTTTTGCTTTTGTGGAAGAGGAAAGTACAGGGAGAAAATTTCAAATATTACCTCAAATATAGAAAAATAGAAAATGTACAGCGCAATACAGGCCCTTCGGCCCACAATGCTGTGCCGAACATGTACTTACTTTAGAAATTACCTAGGGTTAGCCAAAGCCCTCTACTTTTCTAAGCTCCATGTACCTATCCAGGAGACCCTATTGTACAGTTTAAGTCAGAAGTTTACATACACCTTAGCCAAATATATGTAAATTCAGTTTTTCACAATTCCTGACATTTAATCCTAGAAAACATTCCCTGTCTTAGGTCAGTTAGGATCATTACTTTATTTTAAGAATGTGAAATGTCAGAATAATAGTAGAAAGAATGATTTATTTCAGCTTTTATTTCTTTCATCACATTCCCAGTGGGTTAGAAGCTTACATATACTTTGTTAGTATTTGGTAGCATTGCCTTTAAATTGTTTAACTTGGGTCAAACATTTTGGGTAACCTTCCACAAGCTTCTCAGAACTGCTGTAACTGAGTCAGGTCTGTAGGCCACACGCTTTTTCAGTTCTGCCCACAAATTTTCTAGGGCTTTGTGATGGCCACTCCAATACCTTGACTTTGTTGTCCTTAAGCAATTTTGCCACAGCTTTTGAGGTATATTTGGGGTTTTTGTCCATTTGGAAGACCCATTTGCAACCGAGCTTTAACTTCCTGGCTGATGTCTTAAGATGTTGCTTCAATATATCTACATAATTTTCCTTCCTCACGATGCTATCTATTTTGTGAGGTGCACCAGTCCCTCCTGCAGCAAAGCACCCCCACAACATGATGCTGCCACCCCCGTGCTTCACGGTTGGGATGGTGTTCTTCGGCTTGCAAGCCTCACCCTTTTTCCTCCAAACATAATGATGGTCATTATGGCCAAACAGTTCAATATTTGTTTCATCAGACCAGAGGACATTTCTCCAAAAAGTAAGATCTTTGTCCCCATGTGCACTTGCAAACTGTAGTCTGGTTTTTTTATGGCAGTTTTGGAGCAGCGGCTTCTTCCTTGCTGAGCAGACTTTCAGGTTATGTCGATATAGGACTCGTTTTACTGTGAATATAGATACTTGTCTACCTGTTTCCTCCAGCATCTTCACAAGGTCCTTTGCTGTTGTTCTCGGATTGATTTGCACTTTTTGTGCCGAAGTATGTTCATCTCTAGGAGACAGAATACGTCTCCTTCCTGAGTGGTATGATGGCTGTGTGGTCCCATGGTGTTTATACTTGCGTAGTGTTGTTTGTACAGATGAACGTGGTACCTTCAGGCGTTTGGAAATTGCTCCCAAGGATGAACCAGACTTGTGGAGGTCCACAATTTTTTTTCTGGGGTTTTGGCTGATTTCTTTTGATTTTGTTTGTAAACTTCTGACCCACTGGAATTGTGATATTGTTTATTAAAAGTGAAATTGTCTGTCTGCAAACAATTGTTGGAAAAATTACTCATGTCATGCACAAAGTAGATGTCCTCAACGTCTTGCCAAAACTATAGTTTGCTGATATGAAATCTGTGGAGTGGTTAAACAATGAGTTTTAATGACTTCAACCTAAGTGTATGTAAACTTCTAACCCACTGGGAATGTGATGAAAGAAATAAAAGCTGAAATAAATCATTCTCTACTATTATTCTGACATTTCACATTCTTAAAATAAAGTAGTGATCCTAACTGACCTAAGACAGGGAATGTTTACTAGGATTAAATGTCAGGAATTGTGAAAAACTGAGTTTAAATGTATTTGGCTAAGGTGTATGTAAACTTCTGACTTCAACTGTATCTTCCTCCACCACCATCGCCGACAGCTTGTTCCACGCACTCATAACTCTGCGTAAAAAACTTACCCCTCGCATCTCCTCTGTACCTACGTCCAAGCACTTTAAAACTGTGCCCTCTTCTGCTAGCCATTTCAGCCCTGGGAAAAAGCCTCTGACTATCCACACGATCAATGCCTCTCATCATCTTATACACCTCTATCAGGTCACCTCTCAGCTTCTGTCATTCCGAGGAGAAAAGTCCAAGTTCACTCAACCTATTCTCATATGGCATGCTCCCCAATCCAGGCAACATCCTTGTAAATCTCCTCTGCACCCTTTCTATTGTTCCCACATCTTTCCTGTAGTGAGGTGAGCAGAATTGAGCACAGTACTCCAAGTGGGGTATGACCAGGGTCCTATATAGCTGCAACAGTGCCTATTGGCTCTTGAACTCAATCCCCTGGTTGATGAAGGCCAATGAACCGTAAAGCCTTCTTAACCAGAGTCAACCTGCGCAGCTGCCTCTGATCCTCCACACTACCAAGTCTTATCATTAATACTACATTCTGCCATCATATTTGACCTACTAAAATGAACCACCTCACCCTTATCTGAGTTGAACTCCATCTGCCACTTCTCAGCTCAGTTTTGCATCCTATTGATGTCCTGCTGTAACCTCTGACAGCCTACCACACTATCCACAATACCCCTAACCTTGGTGTCATTAGAAAATTTACTAACACATCCCTCCACTTCCTCAAATATCACTGGAGTATTGCTCAATATTGATGGTGGAACATTAACATGCTGAAATAATTTCTAAAAATTCCATCTTCAACATCATTGTAAATATTCTATGTCATTACAAATTGATTTCCTTTATCCTATCCAGGTCTGGATTAAAGATCATGTACTGGAGTTACTCTGGGTTTGACATCAGTTTCAGTCCGTTGACTTTGGTCCCAGGTGATTAAACAATCAATGACAACAATGAGCAAATAAGTAACTTGAATAGAAGCCATTACTGATATTAATAGATATCAGCACAACAGAGATGAAATGCTGGAGGAACTCAGCAAATCGGGTATCATCTATGGAAATTAATAAACAGTCGGCTTTTTTGATTGAGACCCCTCAGCAGGACTGGAAAGGAAGGAGGAAGATGGCAGGAGGAGGCGGTGGGGAGAAAGGAAGGAGGAAAAGCTGGAAGGGATAGGTGAAGCCAGTTGGGTGGAGGAGGGGGGAATTAAATAAGAAGTTGGAAGGCTTTAAGTGGAAAAGGCAAAGGGTTGGAGAAGGAATCTGATAGGAGAGGAGAGTGGACCATGGGAGAAAGGTTGTGGGGGGGGGGGGGTGCTGGGAAGGTGAGGAGAAGAGGTGACAGGTTAGAGTGGGGAATAGAAGGGGAGGGAGAAGCGATCAGAAGTTAGAGAAGTTGATGTTCATGCCATCTACCTAGAAGGAATACGAGTTGTTGCTCCCATTCACCTATCACCTTCTAGTTTGTCCTTCTTCCCCTCTCCCCACCTTCTCTTTCTGGCATCTCCCCCTTCTATTCCAGTCCTGATGAAGGGACTTGGATGAAAATGTTGACTGCTTACTCACTTCCATAGATGCTGCCTGACCTGCCGAGTTCCTCCAGCATTTTGCGTGTGTTGCTCTGGATTCCAACATCTGTAGAAACTCTTGTTTATTTTTGACACTGTCAGCACATTTGGTTGGCTGTTTTTACTTTCACAACTTGAACAGCTGAAGTTATCCTCTTTGAATCAGGCTCTTGAATCAAAGGGGATAACTTCACTCAACTTCACTTGCCCCATCACTGAAATGTTCCCACATCTATGGACTCACTTTAAAGGACTTTGCATCTCATGTTCTCGATATTTATTGCTTATTTATTTATTATTATTATTTCCTCTTTCTTTTTGTATTTTCACAGTTGTTTTTTGCACACCAGTTGTCTGCTCAGTTGGTGTGGTCTTTCATTGTTTCTATTAAGTTTATTAGATTTTTTGAGTGTACCTGCAAGAAAGTGAATCTCAGGGTTGTACTTTCATAATAAATTTACTTTGAGCTGAAGTGCTGGCTTGTTGAAAACCAAATAGGACTGTCTCAATTAAAGTCAAATTCTCTGATTGGGTATAAATAGCAACAAAAAGAACATCAATCTCAGAAGAGGAAATGCTAGTGCTCGATCAGTAAAGGTTCTCAGGAGTCGAAAGGGAGAATGGAGGAGGGATCTGGAAAGGGAGGTTGCTGATTGAAAGAAATAGGAGTTGATATAGAGAATAAAGGTGAGAGAGTGAGATCAGAAAAATGGGGATTAACAATCAGTCCATAAGCAGTAACATTTGAAAGGTGGGTAATTAGAGAGCTGTGGGTGTTCTGATGTGTATAACCGAGACAATCAAGGAATATACGAACTGGTCTGGAAAACGGAATTGAAAATGTTTGCTCATTATTTTATTAATTGGCAGATGATCTGTGATGTTCATTGTGGGGCTTCTCATGTTCTTATATTAAACCTTTAAATGTTTACCCTCATTCTCAAATTCACAGAGTCATTGAAGTAGGCCCCTGAGCCCACGACATCCATGCTAACCTGTTCTGACAATTTACATGAATTCTAGCTCTGCCACAGACGGTCCCAAACCTGGCTGCGAGGAGGGTTGGGCATGGGGCTAGCAACCCCAACCGGTACAAAAAATGTGTCGCAAAAAGTGTTAATAGAAGCTCCAAAGACCTCATTCCTGGGAGAGGAGGGATCTTTGAAGACGGGCTGTATGTGGGGACAACCTGAAAGACTAGCCCGGGATAGGAAGACTGAATTGGAAGGACTGCTTGGGGCCCTGAATGGTAGTGAGGGAGGAAGTACTGGGGCAGGTATAACATTTGTTCTGCTTGCAAGGATACGTGACAGGAGGGAAAGCATTGGGGAGGGATGAATGGACAAAGAAGTCATGTAGGGAGTGATCTCTGCAGAAAGCAAAAAGTGGGAGGGAGGGATCCCTTTGGAGATGGTGGAAGTTACGGAGAATTATGTGCTGGTCACGGAGGCTGGGTGGGGTGGTAGGACAAGCGGAACCCTATTGCTGGAGTGACTGGAGGATGAGGTTGAAGGCAGCATTGATGGTGGAGGAAGGGAAGCCCCTTTCTTTGAAAAAGGAGGACATCTCCTTCGTTCTGGAATGAAAAGCCTCATCCTGAGAGCAGATGCGGCAGAAACTAAGGAATTGAGAGAAGGGGGTGGAGTTTTTACAAGTAACAGGATGGAACTTCGACGGGAGTTCAGAGGAACTCAGCAGGGCAGGCAACATCTATGGAAATGAACATGTCCTGAAGAAGGATCTTGCCCTGAAACATCGACTGTTTGTTTATTTCCATAGATGCTGCATTCCTCCAGCAGTGTGTTTGTTTGTCCTTCTATTCTTGCTTGATTTACAAGTTTTTCCCCACCAGCTGCACTGCTGTTAAGCTTTTCACCTCCCTATCAAATTAACTTCAGCCTTTCTGAATAGCGTGAGCAAACCCACGTGAAAGGATATTGGTCCCTTGCCAGTTTAGGTGTAATCTATCCTTTCTACAGTTCCAGTTACTTCAGAAATGATCTCAATGACTCAACTCTTTACCAGACTCTAAGTTCACAATAATAGTACTTATTTCCTTAAAATTTTTCTGCAATCATAAACTGAAGTATGATAATAAAATAAAGCACATTGAGATGCCATGATAAATCTGCTGAATTTAGTGGAAATGTATCCCCAGCAAATAGGATTAAAGGAACATAAGAGCACTTGTTTATATCATTAAACAGTGATTAAACAGTGTAACAAGAACCGCCTCTACATGATTGTTTTATAAATTGCCTTCAGCCTAAAGATATGATTTCAAATATAAAATATCACTAAGCAATTTCATAAGTAGTGATCAACTGCATGTCTAGTATCTGGTGAGATAAAAAGACTATATAGATTAAACTTTAACCAGTGATCAATCGCCGTATCCATCTAACAATACCACTACAGGTTTCTTCTTTCAGTAACACACAATCTGCTGGAAGAACTCAGCCCGTTGAGCAGTGTCGGGGGGCGGAGAGAAATCCTCACCATTTTGAGTCAAAACCCTGCATCAGGACTGAGAATCGAGAGTGGAAGGGAATTGACAAGAAATGTTTCTGACCACCTCATCTCTGAACTCTCAATCCCAATGCAGGATTTTGACCCGAAACGTCGATAATTCCTTTCCTCCCACCAATGCTGCTTGTCCTGCTGAGTCCCTCCAGGAGACTGTGAGATGCTCCTGGTTCCAGCATATACAGCCTCTTCATCAATGAGCATAAGTGGTTAGTCTAGTAGGCTGTTCAAGCTACTTTGAATCAAAATATATATTCATAAAAATGATAAACTGTTTATTTCAATATAACACTGAAGCAATGAGATGTTTCTTCATTTTAATATCACTTCAGTGTAAACAACGATGAAGTGTTTTCTATAAGTGACAGATCACACGCACTTCTATCAGTAATGCACAATATGCTGGAAGAACTCAGTGGGTCACACCGCGTCACTGGGAGGAGAAAAATTGTCACCATTTTGGGTCAAAGTCTTGCACCAGAACTGGAGATAGAGAGGTAAACGAATAGTGTGTGTGCTGTACTGTATCTGTGAGCAGGTTACAATGATTAGATATGCACCGGAACCAGTATATCATATGAATGTTAACCTTGCAACGATAAGAGGCCATCAGTTTAAGGTCAGTACTGAATATTTGTCTGTTTTATTGCTTTGAGGAACTTTCAGATCAGTCAGATGGAACTAGAGAAGAAACTATCGGAATGTTAATTCTTTTTCACTTCCTGCTCAACTTACTGTTGTTTCCACTATTTTATTATTATTGTGGATTTTTACCAACTTTGCTAAGAAACAGAAAGGGAAAAAGATTCTCCTTTCCATTGACTCAACCTCCTTTGAGCAATCTCAAAGAGCATTCTTCATACACAGTGTGAAGCTTCTCCTCTCTTCGGTTTCCTTTAGATAGCATGACTTGCCAGCTCTCTGAAAACAACTGGCAATTAAATACCTGTCACTGACACTTTATGGCTGCAACTTTGGAAAATGAGATGAGACTTCCCAAACTAATTTTACTTCCTGCTGGCAGATGCTCTGAATTGATTGATCTGGATTACATTCAAAACACAAGCCTTTACAATAAAACAGCCGTTTACATTTTCTTGCCAGAATTTTTTTTTAAATCCCACAACCAAAGTCACTGATTTCGTGCTGGGTTGTAATAGACCTGATCAAGGTTAGCTTACGAGCAGGTGCAGCCTAATTCCATGCCAGGACAAGAGAGATCTCCAGCTGTTGTCTGGGATGCAAAGAGGCATATGGAATGCCAAATGGCAAAAAGATCAACAAAAAATTAAGTCATGGTTGTCTTTTCACAGATTTTAAATGCACCTCACAGTATTTTTTTTATTAAGTGTAACTGTGATGGTGAAGGACACATAGAGTATACCTACCTTCATTTGCTGAGATACACAGGGAAGATCAGGGAAGTTATGCTACAGCTTTATAAAATACTGGTAAGATTACAATGGAGCACTGTGTGCAGATGAGATGCAGCAGTGTGTTGTCTAGAATGTAGCATTTCAGTTATGAGGTTGGGTTTGGCTTCATTGAAATGGCACAAGCTGAGGGCAGATCTGATTAAGGTTTGAGATAAGGTAGGCAGCAGTAACCATTTCACAGAGGGGTACCAAAACGGGACGAGGTTTAGAGAGCATCTGGGGGAAGAACTATTTTACACCCAGAGGGTCTAGAATCAAGACTGCATTGCCTGAATGGGCAATGAAGGCAACTACTCTGAAAATACTTAAATAGCATCTTGAGCAAGCAAGATTTAAAAAGCTATCGGTAAAGTGCTGAGAAATGGGATGGTTATAGACGGACAATCTTTGCTCAGCTCATCATTGGTATAATGGGCCAAAAAGCCATAGTTTCTATGCAGGATGACTTAAATTATTGTTTCTACAGAGTTTCATTAAGAGTTCAAAATAATGCTGTTTTTGTTATGGATATCCCACTCCAAACATGAAGACAGAAATTCAGAACTTCCATTTTAAGTTGATTTAAATACTTGGTTTAAAATGGTTGTATTAACAATAAGCACTGGGTCGATTCAGAAAGACCAGGTGTGGGCAGAATCAAGGTGACGGGGCCTAGACCCCAGAGCGTATTGAAGTGACAGAACCCGATGTATGGATGATGAATTAGGTGCAGGGCCATACTGAAAAGGTCAGGTTTCTGGGTTTCTTTGTTTCATGGCTGACCTTTTAAAAGACAAATCTCAAGGTTGTATAATGTATACGTATGACAATAAATGTACTTTGAGCTTTGAGGTGCTTGGTCTCACAATTTCAGAATCTGAACAGATCAACTCATTTAATTCAGTGAGAAGCAAAAAAATAGTGTTTGTTTGCCCCTTGTTCAGTGCATTCAAAGAAGTTAAATGTAATGGTCACAGATGCACATCAATGCATGCATAGTGACCAACACATGCCAAAGCAAGCACAGTTAGGATGAAACAATGCAAAGCCCATTCATGCCTCTGTAATAAACAGAAAATCAATGGAGAAGGTCTGTAACACGTTTATTGACAAACAAATCAGACTAGGGACCAGCAGTAGTTATGCAAGGTACTTCGGACATGTCTCCCCAACTACCTATTTTAAGTACATTAACTTACAAGGTGATCAGTTAGGCTTTTCAAACATGGGAGGTAAGCACAGTGTTGAATTAAAGGAGGTTTCAGCCAGGATTTTGGTAAATAAAGATTTGTAGTATTCACACTAAGACTAAATAACTAATGATCGAAGATCAAACACTCAAAGTGCCTTCTTTATGAAGCACAGAAGATACACAGACAAATTCACTGAGTGAAAGAGGGAGCCCCAAGAAAATGATTTAATCCAATCTGCCCCCAAGATCCAACAAACATTCTCAGTTCTTTCAGAGACTAAATCATCACAGAAGAAAATCTATCAGATCGAAAGAAAACTATTCTATGATTTATAGAGTCTGATACGCTGTTCAGGACAGAACTTTTTATGATCATGAGATATTTTGTTGCACTTGAAAATATAGCAGAGTTGCAGTAATTTGAATTAATTAGCTCTTCTATTACCACACTGGAAAATAATGAATGCTTTTAACAAGCCAGCTGTTCTTCTGGCCAAATTGAGCATTCCCTGAAGATACCACTAATGATTTCCTGTACCTCAACCACATAAAAAAAAAAGATGCTCTGGTGGAATGCTTTACGCTGTCCTGCTTTCATAACTTCTTTTTTTTCAGAAGGCTAATAACGAACAATCAGGCTTCTGTCTATTAGCATTCATGACTTCAGAGTAAGCCACAAAACTTTTTTTTCTCTGAATCACAAAGATAATTGTAGGTGCAGCAGGTCATTTAGCTGATCTAGCTCATTATCTTATGGAAAACGACAGTTCTAATGTACCATCTAACCATTTATATCACAATTCAAAGATTTTGTTGACTGTGCCTTCTTATATAGAAGGCCATTAAAAATACAAAGCATACTTTGGATAAAGAAGTGCTTCCTGATATTTGTCCTTCACCTGCCCTTCAGCAATTTGTACCAAATTACTAAATTAAATACAAATATTGAGTATGCCTTTCTGCTATAATTCAAACTGAATTAAGACTATGATTCACTCTTCCATCATTTACGGTGTTGGAGAAACTTCTACAATTCCCCTTCCCATTTACTTGCTTGCAAAGTTGAATTGCTTTTGCATATAACACAGTCCTTTGACAGTGGAAATCAATCACACAGCTTTTGTCTGTAGGATTAGACTTTTCTGTTATATTTTGATGAAGAAAAATGAATAAGGGTCTCAGCCGGAGCTCTGGGCGTCTTTTGGATATTGAATGACATTGAAGCAAAAGAAAAATGTTATCAAGGGCTTCAAATTCAAGCTCACCCAAAATCAATTTCACCTCTACATCCACAGAGGAAGCACCGCATGAAGCAAGCATGTGTAAAGCAGAAGTTGTATGAGCAGGAGGTAAGAGAAAGCAGTAAAGGTTAGACAAGGCTCATAACTGGATTAGTAGCTCGGCAATGAAATGAAGCAGCTGCCACCAAAGAGAAGGCTGTGTTTGTTCCAGAGAGTGAGCCCATATGGTGTCCCTGGCCAAATCCACCGATCAGCTGGAGGGGATATTATCATGTTCTTGCTTCAATAGGAGTTTCCTACCTGCTTTAAGACGACCACCTTCACCTGGTACCTTAGAAATAGAAGGTACTGTGACACCTGCCTTCAAGTGCTTTGAGTAACTGGTCATGGCACACACCAACTCCAGCTTCCCCTGGCCCACTGCAATTTGTCTACCACAAAAACAGGTGATGGCAGAATCCATCCACTCATCTCTCTACAAATGTTCAAACGTTTATTTATTATCAAAGCATGTATCCATATACACCTTGAGATTTGTATTCTCCAGATAGCCGGGAGAAAAGAAAGAATATGAAAGTCGTTCAGAGAGAGACATCAAACCCACCTACCCAACCCGCCCGCCCCCCCTCCCCGTACAAAGGTGAACAGCATTCTGATCATTAATGCCCATCTCCTCACACAAAACAAAACAGGAACATTGGCCCTTCCCCACACAAAAAACTAACAGAACACAACAGAACATCAACCCCCAAACATACTCCCCTCGCACAATGAAGCAGAACAGGAAATGCCAACAAAATAATACATGGAATATAAAGATTACAAATCTGAAAAAGTCCGTAGTCCACAAACGCAATAATCCAATCCATAGCAGTAGAGCCACGATACCATCCTACAGTATCACCGACATTCATCGAAAGAGAAGAGAGGGATACCACACGAGGCACATGGTGTCATGGTAACAGCCTTCCTTTTGATGGCAACAAAAGTCGGTCATTGACTTCAGGAGGGGGTCGTTGCACATGCTCCTGTTTACATCAATGGTGCTGAGGTCGAGAAGGTTGAGGGTATTAAGTTTCTTGGAGTGAGCGTCACCATGCCTGTCCTGGACTGCAGAGTCGTGAACGCAGCTCAACCCACATCACAGAAACCAGCCTCCTCTCCATATGCTTTGCTAATACTTCTTGCTGCCCCTCAGTGAAGCAGCCAGCATAATCAAAGATCCTACCTCCACACCCTCCCCCAAAATGTACTCTAATCTTACCCCTCCTATCGGGCAGAAGATACAAAAGCCTGAAAACATGTAGAACGAGGCTCAAGGACAGCTTCCATATCACTGCCGTAAGACTATTAATGCTTGTCTAGAATGATAACATTGACCCTTGACCTCACAATCTACCTTGTTTTGGCCTTATTGTCCGTCTACACTGGACTTCTTCTGTAACTGTAATACTTTGTGATTTTTGTAAATGACCTGGATGAGAAAGTGGGGGGATAAGTTAATAAATTAGCTGATGACACAAAAGTTCGGGGTGTTGTGGATAGTGTGGAGGGCTGTCAGAGGTTACAATGGGACATTGATAGGATGCAAAACTGGGCTGAGAAGTGGCTGATGGAGTTCAACCCAGGTAAGTGTGAGGTGGTTCATTTTGGTAGGTCAAATATAATGGTAGAATATAGTATTAATGGTAGGACTCTTGGCAGTATGGAGAATCAGAGGGATCTTGGGGTCCGAGTCCATAGGACGCTCAAATCTGCTATGCAGGTTGACTCTGTGGTTCAGAAGGCATACGGTGCATTGGCTTTCATCAACCGTGGGATTGAGTTCAAGAGCCGAGAGGTAATGTTGCAGCAATATAGAACTCAGATCAGACTCCACTTGGAGTACTGTGCTTAGTTCTGGTTGCCTCACTACAGGAATAACGTGGAAATGATGGAAAGGGTGCAGAGGAGATTTACAAGGATGTGGTCTGGTTTGGGGAGCATGCCTATGAGAATAGGTTGAGTGAACTCTGCCTTTTGTCCTTGCAGTGACAGAAGATGAGAGGTGACCTTATAGAGGTGTACAAGATAATGAGAGGCATTGATTGTGTAAATAATCAGAGGCCTTTCCCTGGGGCTGAAATGGCTAGCACGAGAGAGGGCATAGTTTTAAGGTGTTTGGAAGTAGGTACAGAGGAGATGTCAGGGTTAAGTTTTTTACCCAGAGAGTGGTGAGTGCGTGGAATGGGCTGCTGGCGACGGTGGTGGAGGCGGGTACGATAGGGTCTTTTAAGAGGCTCCTGGATGGCTACGTGGAGTTTAGAAAAATAGAGGGCTATGGGTAAAACCTAGGTAGTTCCAAGGTAGGGACATATTCGTCACAGCTTTGTGGGTTGAAGGGCCTGTGTTGTGCTGTAGCTTTTTCTGTGTTTCTATGTTTTACTCTGCAATCTGTTATTACTTTCCCCTTTGCGACCTGAACAGACAGCATGCAAAACAAGGTTTTCACTGTACCTCAGAACAAGGGGCAATAAATCAATTACCACTCAGCTGTGCATGTTCACGCTGACCAGTGGACACCCATCTGCATTCATCCCATCTTCCAGCTCTTGGGCCCCAGGTGAGTTAACTGGTTACCTCGACGCCTCTTACATGCTGTTAGTGACTCTGGTTCCATCACTCTCTCTGGCTGTGCCTTCTAGTTACTCACCATACCCCGGGTGAAAATGTTCCCATTCAAATCCCCTCTAAATTTCTCACCTTTCGTGCTAATCTTTGTTCTCTGGTGTTTATCTCTCAGAAGAAAAAAAATGTTTCTGCAGACTATCCAATCTGTTTGCTTCATATACCTCAACCATATCCCCTCTCAAGTTTCTCCATTCCAAGGCAAACCAACCCAAGCTGTTTGACATCTCTTCAGCACTGAAATTCTCTATCTTAGCCAACGTCCTAGTGAATCTGCGCTGCATCCTCTCCACCTAGAGTTATCACATCTTTACTGCAGGGTGATGACAAGAGCTGCACACAGTACTCCAGCTGAGCTCTGAGCAATGTTTAATAAAGCAGGACCTGTTTTCATTGGCCTGACTAATGAAAGCCAGCATCCCATATGCCTTCCTAAGCACATTATCTACCTGCATTGCCAACTTGGACTTGCACATCAAGGTTGTCTATTCCTCAATGTGCCCAAGAACCTTCCAATTCATGATATACGTCCTGGCCTTATGGGAATGCACCACCCCACATTCATCAGGATTAAATTTCATCTGCCATTTCAACATCACATTAATATCGGCTTATAGCCCTAAGACGATCTGGGTCAAATCGCAAAGATTGGGAACAGGCCAAATCGAGGTGATGGGGTCCACGCCCCAGAGCATAAAGAAGCAACTGAACCCAATATTTAGAAGAGGATTTAGGCACAAGGCCAGATTGAAAAGGTCAGGGTGTCGGGACTCACTGCTCCACAACGCTGGCTTGGCTCTGTGCTGATCTAAGGGCCTGGGGACAGACTCTTTGGACTGCCCCCTGACAATACGTTTGCATTTATTGTCTGCACAATTTGGTTTTTTTTCTGCACATTGGGCGTTCAACTGTTTTTTTATGGGTTCTTTTGGGGTGTCTTTGCTTTGTGGCTGCTTGTTAGGAGACGAATCTCAAGGTTGTAATGTACTTTGAACTTTTCCACCAATTTTAGTGTCATCTGTGAACTTACTGTTCATGCCTTCCATATCCAAGTTATTTACATATAGAGTGAACACCAAGGATCACAGCACTAAATCCTGTGGAACGCCACAGGCAAACATCCCCAAAAACAGTCTCTACCATCACCCTCTGCCTTCAGTAGCCAAGCCCATATGAAGAACAGCTTTAATTTGTTGAGTTACATCAGAGGTTCTCATTTTCCCTTTTATCTCAGTTCAATGAATTAACTTCAGAGGAACAACTAAAACAACTGAGTATAACTTGGCAGCAAATGAGGGTTCCAGAGGAGTTGGGGAAGGCCAACAAAATCCCAAGGAACAGAAGCCAAAACGATAAAAATGTGGCAAGTTCCAAAACAAATGGTCAATCTTTCTG
Organism: Hypanus sabinus; assembly: GCF_030144855.1. NCBI lineage: Eukaryota > Metazoa > Chordata > Chondrichthyes > Myliobatiformes > Dasyatidae > Hypanus > Hypanus sabinus. The sequence continues at coordinate 190,327,636 of NC_082706.1, forward strand.
ACAGTTTAGAACATATGTGGCGAAAACAATCATTTCTCTGAATTATCAACTGTTTAAGTAACTGTAACGCAAACAATATTTCACATACCAAAATGCTACTGGAGTGTAAACTTGGAGTTCAGTGAAAAGCATAGAACATAGAAGAGTACAGCACAGGAACAGGCCCTTCAGCCCACAATGTTGTGCCAAATCAGTTAAATTAATAGTCAAATGGCTAACTAAATTAATCCATTCTCCCTACACAGTGTCCATATCCTTCAATTGCCTGTCTAAAACTCTCTTAAAAGACCCTAATATATCTGTTTCCACCACCACTCCAAGCAGCACATTCCAGGCATCTCTGTGTATAAAAAAAAATTCCCCTCGCATTTCCTTTGAAAATCGCCCCATCTCACCTTAAATATATGCCTTTTGTATTTGACATTTCAACCACAGGAAATAAATACCGGCTGTCTGCTCTTAGCTATGTCTTTCATAATCTTATAAACCTCGATCAGATCTCCCCTCAGCCTCTGCAGCTACAGAGAAGTTTGTCCAAATTCTTGATATAAGCCCTTTAATCCAGGCAGCATCCTTGTAACCCTCTTCTGCACCCTTGATCCTTTCTATAATGGGGCGACCAGAACTGTATGCAATACTCCAGATGTGGCTTAACGAGTGTTTTATAAACTGGTAACATAACTTCCTGAATTATGAACTCAGTGCCTCGACTAATAAAGGCAAATACGTCCCATGCCTTCTTAACCACCCTATCAACCTTTGCAGCCACTTACAGGGAGCTGTGAACTTGGACCACAAGATCCCTCTGCTCATTAACACTGTTAAGGGTGTTTCTCTTAACAGGGTACTGTCACTTTACATTGGATCTACCAATGTGCAACAACACATTTGGCCGCGGTAAACTCCATTCGCCATTTCTCCACCCTTATCGGCAACTAATCTATATCTTGCTGCATTCCAGTTTTCTACGCTATCCAGAACACCACCAATCTTTGCAAACTTACTAAGCTACCCATCTACATTTTCCTCCAGGTTATTTAAATATGTGCATCACAAACAGCAGAGTACAGATCCTGTGTACAGATCCATGAGATTTACTCATTGATTAATTAACTCTTTATCCATTTTGCATTGAGTCCCTGGATAAAGTGGTGAGTTTATTTTTAAAACAGAGAGGGGAAGATTGCCAAAATTCTTCAAGCGATGATGCTTACAAGGGAGCACTGACTACAATTTGCCCTAAAGAAAACTACAGAGGTAAAAAATATTTCAGAGACTACCTGGGGTACAAATGACCTCACTGGAGTTTAGACGAATCAGGATGGATCTAATTGAACCCCACAGAATACTGAAAGGCCTAGACAGAGTAGACATGGAGAGGATGTTTTGTATAGTGGGGGAGTCTGGAAATAGAGGGCAAAGCCTCAGAATATAAGGATGTTGCTTTAAAGTAGAGATGAGGAGAAACTCCTTCAGCCACAGAGTGGTGAATCTGTGGAAGCCATTGCCAGAGATAGCCGTGGAGGCTCAGTCACTGGGAGCACTTAAAGCAAAGGTTGATAGGTTTTTGTTTAGTAAGGGTGTCAAAGGTTACGGGGAGAAAACAGGAGAATGGGGTTGAGAGGGACATTTTCAACCTCTCACTGCTACGGGCAGAAGTTCCCACTTGCTTCAAAAAGGCAACAATTATACCAGTGCCTAAGAAGAATAATGTGGGCTGCCTTAATGACTATCACCCGGTAGCACTCACATCGACAGTGATGAAATGCTTTGTGAGGTTGATTATGACTAGACTGAACTCCTGCCTCAGCAAGGACCTGGACCCATTGCAATTTGCCTATCATCACAATAGGTCAATAGCAGACACAATCTCCATAGCTCTTCACTTGGCTTTAGACGACCTAGACAACACAAACACCTATGTCAGGATGCTGTTCGTTGACTTTAGCTCAGCATTTAATACCATCATTCCCACAATACTGATTGAGAAGTTGCAGAACCTGGGCCCCTGTACTTCCCTCTGTAATTGGATCCTCAACTTCCTAACCAGAAGACCACAATCTGTGCTGACTGGTGATTGCATATCCTCTTTGCTGACTTCAACACTGGCGCACCTCAGGGGTGTGTGCTTAGTCCACTGCTCTGCTCTCTATATACGCATGACTCTGTGGCTAGGCATAGCTGAAATACTATCTATAAATTTGCTGATGATACAACCATTGTTGGTAGAGCCTCAGGTGGTGACGAGAGGGCGTACGGGAGTAAAATATGCCAACTAGTGGAATGGTGCTGCAGCAACAACCTGGCACTCAATGTAAGTAAGACGAAAAAGCTGATTGTAGACTTCAGGAAGGGTAAGACGAAGAAACACATACCAATCCTCATAGAGGGATCTGAAGTGGAGAGAGTGAGCAGTTTTAAGTTCCGGGGTGTCAAGATCTCTGAGGATCTAACCTGGTCCCAACATATCGATGTAGTCATAAAGAAGGCAAGACAACAGTTATACTTTATTAGGAGTTTGAAGCGATTTGGCATGTCAACAAACACACCCAAAAACTTCTATAGTTGTACTGTGGAGAACATTCTGATAGGTTGCATCACTGTCTGGTATGGAAGGGCTATTTCACAGGACCAAAAGAAGCTACAGAAGGTTGTAAATCCAGTCAGCTCCATCTTGGTCACTAGCCTACAAAGTACCCAGGACATCTTCATGGAGTGGTGTCTCAGAAAAGCAGTGTCCATTATTAAGACCTTCCAATAACCAGGGCATGCCCTTTTCTCACTGTTACCATCAGGTAGGAGATCCAGGAGCCTGAAGGCGATTCAGTGATTCAGGAACAGCTTGTTCCCCTCTGCCATCCGATTCCTGAATTGACTTTGAAGCTTTGGACACTACCTCACTTTTTTAAAATATACAGTATTTCTGTTTTTGCACATTTTTAAATAATCTATTAAATATACGTAATTGATTTACTTATTTATTATAATGTTTTATTTTATTTATTATTATTTTTTCTCTCTCTCTGCTAGATTATGTATTGCATTGAAGTGCTGCTGCTAAGTTAACAAATTTCATGTCACGTGCCGGTGATAATCAACCCGATTCTGATTAATCAGCCATGATGGAATGGTTTTGCAGACTCGATGGGCCAAATGGCCTAATTTTACTCCTTTGCCTTATGGTTTTATGGACTTGACATATTGAGTCAGTTCGAATTGGCAAAAACATCTCCTCCACAATCTCCATCAGCTTGGGTGCACCACAGGGCTGTGTGCTTCACCCCCTGCTCTACTCGCTTCACACCCATGACTGTGTGGTTAAATATAGCTTAAACACCGCTTACAAGTTTGCTGATGACACCACTGCTGTGGACTGCATCAAAGGTTGAGATGAATCAGCATACAGGAGGGAGATTGAAAACTTGGCTGAGTGGTGTTAATACAACAACCTTTCATTCAATGTCAGCAAGACCAAGGAACTGACTGTAGACTTACAGAATAGAATAGACAATCGGTGCAGGAGTAGGCCATTTGACCCTTCGAGCCAGCACCGCCATTCAATGTGATCATGGCTGATCATCCACAATCAGTACCCCGTTCCTGCCTTCTCCCCATATCCCTTGACTCCACTACCTTTAAGAGCTTTATCTAACTCTTTCTTGAAAGCATGCAGAGAATTGGCCTCCACTGCCTTCTGAGGCAGAGCATTCCAAAGATCTACAACTCTCTGGGTGAAAAGGTTTTTCCTCAACTCCGTTCTAAATGGCCTACCCCTCATTCTTAAACTGTGGCAACAGGTTCTGGACTCTCCCAACATCGGGAACTTCAAGGGAGGGAGACCGGAAGTCCATGAGCCATTGGAGGATCAGAAGTGGAGATGGTCAGTAACTTTATATTCCTGGGTGTTATTATCTTAGAGGACCTGTCCTGGATACATCATATAATTGTAACTGTAATGAAAGCATGACAGTGCTTCTACTTCCTTAGAAAGCTGTGGAGATTCAGCATAACATCTTTTATAGATGTGTGGTGTAAAGTATATTGACCGGCCACGTTACATTCTGGTAAGGGAACACCAAGCCTTTGAGCAGAAAATCCTATGAAAGATATTGGATTTGGCCCAGTGCATCACAGGTAAAGTCCTTCCAACCATTGAGCATATCTACATGAAACGTTGCCTTAGAAAAGCAGTATCCATTGCCAACCAGGCCATGCTCTTTTCTTGCTGCAGCCAACTCAGGACTTGCACCACCAGGTTCAAGAACAGTTCCCTGTTCCATAGATTTGCTAAGTATGCCCACAGGAAGATGAATCTCAGGGTTGTACGTGGTGATATATATGTACACTGATAAGAAATTTTACTTTGCACTTTGATATTGAAATTAGATGTCATGCAAAATTCACCATTATACGTACAAAGTATTTTTGAAGTAAAAATAATATTAATGTTGCATGGTATTCATTTAAGACTGGATACATTATATAATCCATTGTAGTGTTGGGGTGATTTTTCAATGAAATGGAAGAATTAGGGCGAATGTATGTAGAACAATACCATATGGGTCACCATGGATGTCGGATGTTTCAGCTTATAGAGAAAACAACAAAATACAGATTCTGAAGTCTGCAGCAATATAGAAAACGTTGAAGGAACTCAGCAGGTGAGGCAGCATCTATGCAGGGAAACAGATGCTCCAGTTTTTAGGTAGAGATACTTCGGCTCGACTGGAAAGAAGAAAGATAACCAATGGGTGGGGGAAGGGTTAGAGCAATAACTGGGAGGTGATTTGTGGATCAGAGTGAGGTGGATGATAGGCTGATGAGGGTGGGAATGACGTCATAAGCTGGGAGATGATAGATGGAAGTGGTATAGGGCTGATAATGATGGAATCTGATAGGAGAGGACGGTGGGACATGAAACAAGGGGGGGAGGGGTGGAGAGTTGAACTGGTGGAATGAACGTGTGAGTGACAGGAAGATGGTGAAACAAGAGAAAGACATAGGATGATGGAGACCAGCTAGACCAGGAGAAGGGAAAAGGAGAAATGGAGGAAAAGTGACAGAGGATGAGCAGTTATCAGAAGTCTGGGAATTCCATGCTCACACCACTAGGCTGGAGAAAATGGCTAATGAACCATTCTCAGAAACAGAGCCCTGAAATAACCCAGGGGCTGCCTGTAGAATTCACTAAATTATCTGGATGATCGGTCTAGAAAGAAAATACTCTTCTTGCCTGGACGAAGGCAACACACAGCAATTAAGCCACTCAATACCTTCCAGAACCAAGCTGAAATTCCATCCACGACACTAAACATTCATTTCTACCGCCGCCCCCAAACTGCACACATCAAAACACTACGTCACATGGGTCCCCCTCAAGGTCACACAACTTTCTGAAGGAACAGCATCACTGATCTATCATCATTGCTGGGTTTCAATCCTGGTAACTCCTGTCCAATAACACTCAGCAGGCATCTTTGCCAGAAGCACTGCAGCACTGACGGTGATGGCTCGCCTTTGCGAGGGCAATGAGTGATGGGAACCTGGATAAATACAAAAAGGAACAGGATCCCATGGGATCTCAATCTACTGGGCCAGTAAGGTGAGGAATGGCAAAGAGAGTTTAAGTCAAAAGTGTATGAGGAGTTACATTTTGGTAAGACATGTCAGGGCAGCACTTGCACAGTAAACTGTAAGGCACTGTGGAGTGCTGTAGAACACAGAGACATAGAAGAGTGTTGGCACACAGTTCGCTCAAGGTGGGAACACAGATAAATAGGATGATGAAGAAGGCATGTGGTATGCTTACCTTTACTGGTCAGGATATTGTGTGTAGGAGTTGGTATGGTAAGGGCACATTTGGAATACGGCATACAGTTCTGATTGCCCTGCTCTAGGAAGAATGTCATTAAATAGACCTCTGAGGACGTTAGCCATGACTGAATGGTTTGGGTTATAAGGAGAGGCATGGATAAGGTAGGATTGCAGCATAGAGGATTGAATGTGATCCTATAGAAGTTTATAAAATCATGGGAGGCATAGATAACAGCCAAAGGTTTCTCCTCAGGGTAGGGGAGTCCAAAACTAGAAGGTATAGATTTAAACTGATGGGCTGGGGGGGAAGTATTTAAAAGGGACCTGAAGGGGCAACTTTTTCACACAAGCGTGGTGAGTATACAGAATGAGCAGTCAGAGGAAGTTGTAGAGGCAGGAGGAATTACAACATTTAAAAGGCATTTAGACAGTTACAATGACTAAAAAAGAAGTTTAGAGCAGGGGTTCCTAACCTAGGATCCAGGGACCCCTTGCTTAACGGTTCTGGTCCAAGGCACAAGAAAGACTGGGAACCCCTGGTTTAGAGGGACATGGGCCAAACATGGGCAAATGGGACAAACTCAGTTAGGCTTCTAGGTTGAGTGGGGCCAAAGGACCTGCTTCCATGCTTTTTGGCTGTACAACTCTATCCAGGGAATTCTTCTTCAGTTGTTTCTACTCACTCCTTCCATGCTTTTTGGCTGTACAACTCTATCCAGGGAATTCTTCTTCAGTTGTTTCTACTCACTCCTTCCATGCTTTTTGGCTGTACAACTCTATCCAGGGAATTCTTCTTCAGTTGTTTCTACTCACTCCTTCCATGCTTTTTGGCTGTACAACTCTATCCAGGGAATTCTTCTTCAGTTGTTTCTACTCACTCCCTCGAAGCTTTTTGGACAGTTACTGAGGTTATTCTGCCTGCGCCATTACTTTATGATGAAACCTGCCAAATAAGGTTGAGGGATTTCAGGACTTTAGATGCTGGATTCCTAAATCTTTTTCACTTATGTCTATACCGTTGGACAGTACTGTGGAACAGGTCCGGCTCCAAGCTCTGATGCAGTCTGAGTGGGTTTGCACATTCTCATTGTGACTGCAGAGGTTTCTGCTGAGTGCTCCATTTCCCACTCACATCCAAACATGTAAAATGCTTAAATGGAGACCGTAAATCTTCTGTAACATGTAGGTGAGTGGTGGAACCTATAAAGTGTTGAGTGGAATATAGGGAGAAGAGAGTGAGATTAGGATATCATCGGTGTGAATTGACACTTAACGGTTGGCCCAAGGATCTGTTTCCAAACATGTGAGGCTATAACTAATGAGTTGTTAAGCCAACAGTACAATTGCAAATTGGCTGTGTAGATTTAAAACAAAAACAAGCAAAATCTACCATATTCCATGGAAAATTAATCAGTTTAAAAGCTTTAGTACTCTTGTTTGTGAGATACTAAAACAAAATTAAGCTACTCAATAAAACAAATCGACATGGCGAGCCATATGATGCAGAATTCCTAACGCTCTCCCTGTGGATTATCTCTCCAAAGATTAAGGACACTAAAGGCAAGACCAGTGAGCTGTAGACTGATAGTAAATACATTTTCTGTGAGGCATAATTTGCTTTATAAGTGCTGCACGTCAATTTAAATTGCACAGAATTATCTGGACTCTTCATCAAACAAAACTCAACATGAATATTTAAAAAAGGATGTTAACGAATGACCCAAAGCTGTTTTTAATTCATTGATATCTAGATTCAATAAAAAAAACTGCGAGCCTCCACTAAAAACTCATAATAAATCAGACTGACGCACAATAAAATACAATTAAATGACTATAAACTACTGATAAGGAACTAAGGATGCTTCAGTATTAACATGGAGAGGCACTGGAAGCAGGGATATGGTTCTGAAATTTTGCAGAAAACCTGGGAATCAGTTCAACATGTTGCCAATGCTTTTCTAATCCTGTTATCTCATTCTCATTTTATTTTCATGTACGGTTCAGTTTGCACATCCATAAGTCTGATCAGGTATCACATGACAGAATCTCAACACAGTATTTAAATAGCCAATCAAAAATTTCAATTGTATTGGAAATTATAAACAAAAGAAAAATGGTGCAGAATTGGGATGATTTACTGCTTACTTGTTTGATGTATTGCTGAGATTTGTGAGCGTGGCAGATTCAGCCAGACTGTTTTAATCTGATCAAGAGAGGTGAATGAAACTAAACATTCATCTAAATTCCCGTGCGCCTCAGTCCTGTCCCGCTCCCATGGAAAATTTAATACATTGTGTCCTTGATGGTCAAGAAGGAGTAACCTGCTAAATTTCACTTTGCATTCTCTCGACTGAAGTTCACATCTTTGCAAGCACATATCCATTGAGGATTTTTGCCTTGACAACTCTTTCAAGCAAAAGATTCTGTACCTCTTTCGTACTGAGTCAATAAGTTGATGGCGAGTTCCAGAGTTGCCATTCTGTGCTGGTGCAGAAACGAGTTCCTGTGACCCCGGTTTGTGAATTGGTGAGATCAGAGTCGAGACCTAGTGTTCAGGGTCTGATGTTGATGAGTCTAGAGCTCAAGGCCTAGTGTTTGGTGATCGGCATGTCCTGGGATCAATGCCAAAGACTGAAGTGGAAGTCTGGAAGCTGGGGCCCACCGACTGCATCGGAGTCACTGCCAATTTCTGCAAGTCTGCTGGGAAATCGAAGCCCGGTGTCTGCAGGCCCAAATCTGAATTCGCTTGAGGGGTGGAGCCTGAAGAAGGTGGTTTGTCCTGTGGTTAAAGGACTGTGTATGTGTGCAGGTGGGAGGGAGATAGGGGGCTTGTTTAGCTGGTGTTGTTTTGTTGCTTGTTGTCTTCTGTGTTGTTCTGCCGAGCATTGTAAGCACCTGAAGTTGGCGCTGGAACGTGTACCGATGCATGTGGACAGCCTCCTGCCCAGCCTCTGATTTCATTTATAGGAAGAAGTACAGTCAATGTTTTGGGCTGAGACTCTTCGTCAGAATCTGACGCAGAGTCTCGGCCCGAAACGTCGACTGTACTTCTCCCTATAGATGCTGCCTGGCCTGCTGCGTTCCACCAGCATTTTGTGTGTGTTGCTTGAATTTCCAGCATCTGCAGATTTCCTTGAGTTTGTGTCTTCACATTTCATTGTAAGTTTCAATGTAGAGTACGCATTATAGATAAACTTGACTCATGGACCTTTTGTTTGACTTGTCTGAAGCCTTGTTAAAATCCAAAAACATTACCCTCATTGATCCTCATTAAAAAAATTCCACTGTGGTCAGGCACTGACCAAGAATTGACAAATCTGTGCAGATTGACTATGAATAAATTACATCAGTATTATTATGCTGTCCCTTAGTGTGATTCCAATCACTTGCCCACTAACAATTTCGTCCTTATTAAAAGAAAATGTACATCCACCCACCTATCTTGCAACCTCCACTCTTCCTGTGCATCCACCATTGCCAATCTCCCTCAAATCCAATTTAAAGATTTACCTGGCAGTCACCCCACCAAATGCACAGAATCCATTGAGAAATGTGTGATATTATAAGAACTCTGTTCTTGTCCTTGTTGCAGGAGACTGTGCAAAGCAGGAAAACAAGAGCTATTTTGCACACATCTCGGCATTTGACACAAGTTTTTTCTCAGCTGATGACTGCAAGTGCCTCTACAACATATGGCCGCATGTAAGATAATGGGAACAGAAATGAAATGGGATTATTATTGTCACATGCACCAAGAAACAGTTGAAAGCTTCTCTTGCAGGTTGTCACACAAATTAGATCATTTCACAGTTTCTTGAGCAAGAACAAGGAAAACAATAACAATGTAGAATAAAGTGTAACGGCTACAGAGAAAGTGCAGTGCTGAAGATGCAAGCTCATAACGAGGTAGATTATGAGGTCAAGAGTCCGTCTTATCACACTAGGGAACCATTTAATAGTCTTAGAACAGCAGTCCCTGAGCCTGACGGTATGTGATTTCAGGCTTTTTTTATTTTCTGCCTGATGGAAGAGGGGAGAAAAGATTATGTCCAGGGTGTTTGGAGCCTTTGATTAAGCTGGCTGCTTCACTGAGGCAGTGAGAAGTATAGACAGAGTCCACAGAGGGGAGACTGGTTTCTGTGATATGCTGAGCTGTCTCCACAACTCTGTGCATTTTCGAGTGCTCACACGTTGAACAATTGGCATACCAATTGTGATGCATTCGGACAGGGTGTTTTCTGCAGGGCATCAATAACAACTGCTAAGGTTTGATGGGAACGTGGTAAATTTCTTCAGCCTGAAGAGAAATAGATGCATTTGTGAACTTTCTTGGCCATGGTGTCTCTACGTGGGTGGACCATTTCTGATTTTTGGCAACTTTTTTTTTGGATTCGTTTCCAGCTTGGTCACTTTTGACCTTAGCAGAAAATTGGCCTTGCACACTCACTCACTCACTCGTTTTCACTGCTGGGTTTCAGTAAGTCAGACTAGCTCATAGCTGCACCGCTAAATTTCCAAACCCATGGAAACAACAAATTTCATGACATATGCCAGTGATATTCCACCTGATCCTGATTCTGAAATATTGCACCTCTTGAGTGATTAACGTGAAATACAACTTGATTATCAGTGAGGTGGTAACAAGCAGTCAGAAACAGATTTAATATCACAATCATATGTTGTGAAATTTTTTGTTTTGCAGCAGCAGTATATTGCAATCTATAATAATAAAATCATAAATTACAATGAGTATATATTAAAAAATTAAATTAAATAAGTACAGTAGTGCAAAAAGAGAGGGGAAAAAGTGAGGTAGTATTCATGTTGATTGTCCACTCAGAAATTTGATGGTGGAGAGGAAGAAGCTGTTTCAAAAACATCAAGTATGTGTCTCCAGGCTCCTGTACTTCTTCCTTGATGGTAACAGCAAGAAGAGGTGAGGTCTTCAATCAGCACGAGAGGTCGTTCATCGGTGAAGTTTAAAGAGAGTTCTGGAACTTTCAGCTTTCTTTCGATGGGCTGAAATGAGCACAAGAGGTCATTCATGACACCAAGTATATTTAAGGTGGAGGGAGGGGAAAGAGTACAAGCTGGTGAGTGATGTGTGAAGAGTCAGAGAGTAGAAGAGATCACAGGGGTGGACCAGTGAGAGACAGTCTCACTGAATTTAATTCCTTTCCATCCACAGATGCCCCTCGATCCACTAAGTTTAGCAACCTTCAGCTTTCTTTTGGTGTGCTGAAATCAGCACAGGACAATAAAGGAGGTGTAAACAGAGCAGCGATTGCATGAGTGGACCAGGGTTAACGGTGGCCCAGCTTTAACTCAACAGGCTTGGGCAAGCAGAGGTGGAGGTTCTAAGCAAATTTCTAGTAAGTTGATTTTCTCTGTTAGTACACAGCTGCTGTGCTGAAAATGGGTCCGGAGGTAGTAGTATATTCCCTGTGTGAGATGTGGGAAATTTGGGAGACCTCTAATCTCCCCGATAACTACAGGAGAATGAAGAGGTGACAGATAAGAACTACTGGGAGCAATTTGGAAGGCACAGAAAAGGTAAGTCCCAAAGATTAAGTATTCTAAAGGGAGGATGACACCATGATGGCTGACAAGGGAAGTCAAAGACAGCACAAATGCAAGAAGGTAAGGCTTTACTCTAGCAAAAAAAAATTTTAAAACCAATGACTTAGACAACTAAAAAGGCCATAATGAGAGAAAAGATGAACTATAAATAGATGTACAGCGGTTAAAGAGAGATGAGAGTGGATATCAGACCACTGGAAATGACGCTGGGGAGGTAGCAATGCGAGACAAATAAATGACAGAGGACCTTAAAAAGCACTTGGCATCAGTCTTCAGTGAGGAAGACACTAGCAGAATGCCAGAAATTCAAGGAGGCAGAATTAAATGCCTTTGTTCCTACTAAGGAGAAGGTGCTTGGGAAGCTGAAAAGGTTGAGGTAGCTAAGTCAACTGGACCACAACCCCGGATTCTGAAAGAGGTGGCTGAAGAGATGGTGGAGGCATTATTAATGATCTTTCAAGAAACACCAGATTGGAGTGGTTCCTGAGGACTGTAAAATTGCAGATGTCTCTCCACTCATAAGAAGGGGGGGGGGGGGAAGTAGAAGATATAACATTATAGGCTAGTTAGCCTGGTTTCAATGGTTGGAAAGATGTTGGATCTATTATTAAGGATGAGGTTTTGCAGTACTTGGAGGCACATGATAAAATAGGCCAAAATCAGCATGGTTTTCTAAAGAGGAACTCTTGCTGGTAAATCTATTGAAATTCTTTAAGGAAGTAACAGGCAGGATAGACAAAGGAGAGTCAAGGGATGTCATTTATTTGGATTTTCAGTAGGTCTTTGACAAGGTGCTGCACAAGAGGCTATGTAACGAAACAAGAGCCCATGGTATTACAGGAAAGGTACTAGCATGGATAGAAGATTGGCTGACTGTTAGGAAGCAAAGTGTGGGAATAAAGGAGGACATTTCTGATTGGCTGCTGTTAAGACCACTTCTTTTCACATTTTATGTCAACATTTGGATGAAGGATTTGATGACTTTGTGGCCAACTTTGCAGATAACACAAAGACAGGTGGAGGGCAGGTAGAGCTGAGGAAGCAGAGCGCCTGCAGGATGGAGAAAGATTGGGGGAATGGGCAAAGAAGTGGCAGATGGAATATAATGTAGGGGAATGCATAGTTATGCACTATAGCAGAAGGAACAAAGGCTTAGACTATTTTCTAAATGGGGAGAAAATTAAAAAAATCAGAGATGCAGAAGGACTTGGGAGTCCTCGTGCAGGATTCACTGAAGGTTAACCTGCAGGTTGAGTTGTTGGTAAGGAATGTTAACATTCATAACAACATAACGAACATTGAAAGGTCTGGATAGAGTGGGCGTGGAATGGATGTTTCCTATGGTGGGGAAGTCTAGGACCAAAATTGAGGGGCATCCATTTAGAACAGAAATGAGGAAAAATTTCTTTAGCCGGAGGATGATGAATCTGTGGAATTCAAAGTCATGGAAGGCTGTTCAGGCCAATTCATTCAGTATATTTAAGAGGTCGATAGGTTCTTGATTAATCAGGGTGTCAAAGGCTGCAGAAAAAAGGTGAGAGATTGCAGTTGAGAAGGGTAATAAATCAACCATGATGGCATGCCGGAGCAGACTCGGTGGGCTGAATGGCCTAAAGTCTGCTCCTATGTCTTATGGTCTTGCGTCCTGGGTGACGGTGGTCCTCAATGATGGATACCATTTTTGGAAGGCATCAACTTTTAAAGGTGTCCTTGATGCTGGGGAGGTGAGTACCCATGATGAAACTTTCTGCAGCTTTTTCCAATCCTCCCCACCAGACGGTATTGCAACCAGTTAGCATGCTCTCCACGTAGCAATGTGCTGAATTCTGTAAAAATTTGAGAACATCTTTGATGACATTCCAATTCTCCTCAAACTCCGAATGAAATATTGCCACTTTCGTGCCTTCTTTGTAACTGCATTAACATGTTGAGTCCAGGATAGATTCTCAGAGATGCAGATACCCAGGATCTTGAAACTGCTCACACTTTTCACTGCAGATCCCTCGATGAGGACTGGTGTGTGTTGCCTTAGACTTCCCCTTCCTGAAGTCCACAACCAATTTCTCGTTCCTACTGGTGTTGAGTGCAAGGTTCTGGTACTCAAATATCCTGCCCTCCCCACTCCGTACAATGCTCAGATTCAAAGTCAATGGCCTGGGCAAGATGTGGAAACGTAAGTTTAAACCAATCACCAACATCACAGTAAATGTACTAATACTTGTAACACCATGCACAGCGATAACTAGGTTGGGATAGTAGCAGTGACCATTGCGATGAACGCTGCAATCCACTGAAGAAACAGTATCAACTGTACTTTGAAACAAAGGTAGGCGTACTTTGATTTGCGTGCTTTTCTACTAACAGTTTGTGTCACACAGTCAAATACTGTTTGGTAAAATTAACATCCGGCCCCCTTTGTTCAGTTGGCCTGAAAATAATCAATGTGCATCGTGTGATAAGCACATTTTGGCATGCTCTCTGTGAAATATTAAAATTGGATGCAAATCTACCATTTCCTTGCCAGCTTACCTTCGCGTGCTTTTCACCCATCTCAGACTTGTCTAGATCCATCTAGCTTTACAGTTGATTAGTCCATTTGCCTTATATGCACAATGATAGCTCTGACTCCTCAAAATTTGTTTTGCATTACCAGGATACTGCCAGGACTAGAGAACACGTCTTATGAAGATAGGTTAATTGAGCTAGGGCTTTTCCCTTTGAGCGACGGAGGGTAGGAGGTGATTTGACAGAGGTGTACAAGGTGGTAAGAGGCAAAGATAGTCTCATGCTAGCCACTCTTTTTCCCAGGGCAGAAATGGCTAATACAGAGGTTATAATTTTAAGGTGATTGGAGGAAAGTACGAGGTCATGTCAGAGGGTAATTCTTTACATAGAGAGTGGGGGGGGGGGGTGTGGAACACCATGTGAGGGGTGGTGGTAGAGTTGGATACATTTAAGAAACTCTTAGAGAGGCAAGTGGATGATAGAAAAATAGAGGGTTATAGAGGAAGGAAATGATAAATTGATCTTAGAGTAGTTTAAAAGGCTGGCATAACATCATGGGCTGAAGGGCATGCACTATTCTATCTTCTTAAGATTGATTGCAATTTCCCCAATGCTAAAGGTTTGGCATCTGTTGCCCGTTATTACTGGTGTTTTACTTCCTGCTCCTGTCATCTCATTCTAATATCCCCAGAAACCAACCTCTATCCCTTCCTCTGGCTTGGCTTGCCTCCCTCAGATATTATTTCCACTCTGTGGGTAGACTGAGTCTGCACTCCTAGTGGCTCCTGACAGTTGCTTACCCTTCCATTATCTTTAGGCTCCATTCCAGTTGTACTGCCCTACCACCTCCTGCTCTTGCTGTCTCTCCAGCTACTGTTCCCAAGCACTTGAGCTCCCAGTGCCTGGGCCAAACCACCCCTGCTCCTTTCACACCTTATTATCTTAACTCACAGCACCACTCCAATGGAGTAGTTCCCTGACACGGCTGGGACATTGTGCGTAGGGTTGTAATGATCAGCAGCACACTGTGGGTCAAAGAGCATGTGCTGCGCTGTGCTGTTCTTCGTCTAGAATAAAGATTAAGAAAGATTTCAATTCTCGCAAAAAAAATGAGCAATGTTGGAAGTTGGAAAAACGTCCAAGTTGGAGAGTAGTACTGCATTCTCACTGAGACAATTTGCAGCTGGGCCTGTACTCGGCTGAAGACACAAGAATATGGAAACAGCAGCGTATTCCAGTTTGATTTACAAAGATTAAGAAATTGGGATTAGACACAGCAAATGGATTTACGTGGTTTATAGCTATCACAATGATGATCCTGACTACTTAAGGCATATACTGCCTTGTCCACTGTTCTGTTAACATCAAGAAACATCCAAATGCTCACTATGCCCGAAGCAATATCATGAAGGATCCCACACACCCTGCTCAGGGACTGGTTGTCCCACACCCATCAGGGAAGAGGCTACACAGCATCCATGCCAGGACTACTGTATTCAAAAACAGTTACTTCTCGCAAGCCATCAGCCTGATCGAAACCTCCAATTATTAACCCACCCACCACTACTAAATACACATACCCTAGCATCACTTTCCTCCAAGAGGACTACAACTTTGTCGGAAGGTTTGGAGGCTCACGTGCCTCAATGGCCCGGAGAGCTATGTTGGCTGGAGCCAGGGGCTTGTGTTTTAACTCTTGGTAGGGTCATCCATGCCAAATAGGTCAAAAGGTAGAGGCCAGACGAAGAGTGGTCTACCAGTCCTCCAGGTTCAGGGGTTCGAATCAGGACTAACAACCCTGACTAGTCAAAAAACAATTGTTATGAATCCGCAATGAAGAATCCTTCTATGCAGACAGAGATAGAGGACCTTCATTGTTGTCCTAAACACTGGCGGTTTAACAGGCAGTAAGTAAGCAGAATCATTTTATGTGCATATAATCAATCTATGTTACAGTACAAGTTACTCTACATTGTGCTTTATAGGATTGCTTTCGTCCCTATATTTTTGTGAGGTTTTGTTTACTGCATTCTTTACGCTGATTGTGTTTTTATGCTGCATCTGATCTGCAGTTCTTCTTTACGCTCGTGCACCAAGGATGACAACAAACAATCTTGAATCTTTAAAAGCGGCAGAAATGTATCACTCACCTGTGATGACCCGTGTATCGAGCACCTTTGATGTGCCCCACACCGATGCATCCAGGTGTCGGACATCCTCCTGGAGTTGGAGCTGCAACAAAGCCTTGTGAATCTGAAATTCAAAAAAAACAAATTTCTAACGTTTGAAGAACATTGGCAACCTGCCTCAATGACTGTCATCCAGTAACATTTACATCCACTGTGATAAAGTGCTTTGAGAAACTGGTGATAGAACTTATCAACTCCTGCTTGAGATGCTCAGTTTGCCCACCATCACAACAGAAGCCATTTCTTTGGTTCTTCATTCAATCCTGGAATATCTGGACAGCAATGATGCATACATCAGGATGTTCTTTATTGATTACAGCACAGTATTTAATACTAACATCGCTCAAATCGAATTGATAAACTCCAAGTCCTAGACCTCAATACCTTCTCGTGCAACTGGATCTTTGATTTCCTCACTTGCAGACCCCAGTTAGTTCAAAATAGCAACATCTCCTTCACAATCTCCTACAGCACAGGTGCACCACAAGGCTGTGTGCTTAACATCCTGCTCACCTCACTTTACACTCATGACTGTGAGACTAAGCACAGCTCCAATGCCGTATTTAAGTTTGCCAATGACACGACTGTCAATGGCCGAATCAAAGGTGGTGACGAATAGCATGTAATTGAAAATCTGGCTGAGTGGTGCCACAACACCAACCTCTCACTCAATGTCAGCAAGATCAAGGAGCTGATTATTGACCTCAGGAGGAGGAAATGGGAGGTCCCAGAGCCAGTCCTCTTTGGGGGAATCAGAGGTGGAGAGGGTCAGCAACTTTAAATTCCTCAGTGTTCTCATTTCACAGGATCTGTCCTGTGTCCAGCATGTTAAGTGCCATTACAAAGAAGGCATGGCAGTGTGACAACTTTATTAGAAGTTTGTGAAAGTTCAGAATGTCATCTAAAACTCTGATCAACTGCTATAGACGTGTGATGGAGAGTATATCGACTGGTTACATCATGGCCTGGGATGGAAGCACTAATGTCCTTGCATGGAAAAGCTAACAGAAAGTAGTGGATACAACCCAGGTAAAGCCCTACCCACCACTGAGCACATTTACACAGAGCCCACCATCCAGTTCGTACTCTCTTTTCACTGCTGCTATCAGGAGGGTGATACAGAAGTCTCAGGACCCTCACTTCCAGGTTCAGGAACCCTTCAACCATAGCTTCTTGAACCAGAGGGATAACTTCACTTGACTCATCACTGAAATGTTCCCACAAGCCATGGACTAATTTTCAAAAACTCTATCTCATGTTCTCGCTATTTATTGCTTATTTATCTATTATTATTAAGCTCTCTCTTTCTTTTTGTATTTGCATGTCTGGGTTTTTTTTTGGCATATTGGTTGTCTGTCTCTTGTTGTCTGTTGGATGAGGTCTTTCATCGATTCGATTGTGTTCCTTGTAGAAGAAGAAAAGAAAGTGAATCTCAGTATTGTATATCGTGACATATATGTTCTTTGATAATAAATTTATTTGGAACTTTGAAAGTGTAAGCAGTTTTTTAGATCACAAGCTCAATATTGTTGATTGATTCCAATTTTGTTAACATCAGATATTGCAATAGTTTCCTAAAGGCATCATAAAATGGAAGGTGCTGACCAATGCAGCTTCAGAATTTCAAGCTTGCAAACTGAAATGTAGCTGAAAAAAGGGTTCTAGCAGGTGCAGCCGCACAGTCCCAGTGACATGGGTTTGAGTATGCCTCTGGGACTCTGTGTGTGCAGCTTGCACATTCTCCTGTGACACACTGGGTGTTCCAGTTTCCTCCCACAATTAGAGATATGCTGGTTAGCCTGTCACTGTAAATTGTCCCTTGTCAAGATGGCTGGTATAAAAATAAGGCAGGAAAATGGGCAAGGCCATGGGAGAGGGAGGGAGATAGAGGCATATAAAGACAGATAGGTGGGGTAGAGGGCTTGAGAGGGATAGAGGGGGATAGAGGGACAAAGTGGGGAGGGAGGGATAGAGGGGGAGGGAGCAGGAGGGAGGCACTGGGAGGAGTTGGGAAAGGAGGGAGTGCGAGCGAGTTGGAGGGAGTTGGAGGAAGTGGGAGGGGTGGGAGGGAGGAAGAGAGGTGAGAGGAAGGGAAATAGAAGGGACGGAGGAAGATAGAAGGAGGGATAGAGAGAGGGAAGGTGATAAAGGGAGAAGTAAGGGAGAGATAGATGGGGAGATAGAGGGGAGAGGTAAAGGGGAGGTAGAGGGGGAGAGGGTTGAGAGATGGGTAGAGGGAGAGATAAATAGCAGGAGGTAGGGAAGGGGATCAGAGGGAGCAAGAGAGAGAGAGAGGGAGAGTCAGGGAGGGAGGGAGACAGTTGGGGAGTGGGAGATAGAGGGGGATAGAGGGATGGGATGGCGGGAGGGATATGGATAGAGGGAGGGAGAGAGAAGGGGGAGATGGTGGGAGGGTGATGGCGAGAAGGAGATGGATAGAGGGATAGAGAGGGAGATGGATAGAGGGAGGGAGGAGACAGAGGGAGAGAGATAGGGAGATGGAGGCCATGCAAATACTGTAAATGGAACTACGGGATTACTCTGTGAGCCAACATAGATTCAATGGACCAAATAGAAACATGAAAAGGAAATATATATAAAAAACTGAAGTTACTTCTGCAAGTGTCAGAACAATTGCTAAATTTTGATTTCTTTTTCATAATTTATAATAAAAGAAAAAAACATTAATAAAAAGAAAAAAGTCAGACACTGGAAATCTGAAGTAAAAGACAGAAGTAGATGAAGATGTCAGGTCAAAGAGAAACAGATTTTATATTTTATGTCAAGGATCTCTCATCAGAACAGGGAAAAGTTACACAAATTTTAAAGTGCAGATGAAGGAGGAAGTAGAGAGCAAAAGTAAAGATTGACAGCAGGAAGACTAAAAAAAAGAGATAATATATAATGTGAAGTAGAATGGTTATTGGATATGAAAACAAATTGTTTAGAGGAATAACTGAATTATTACTTAAAATCAAAGAAAAATTACAAAAAGCTTATGAAATTGAGCAGACTAATGCCCCATTACTGAGATTTTAATGATAAGGTTGGAAAGTCCCAGGTCCTCAACCTAGCAGTTTATCTGCGACAGAGCAGCTAACGTTAAAAGAAATCTTTAAATCACATAGCTCTACTACCCTTGGTGAGCAATAAATTCCTACCTGCAGGGGACCAGACATAATCTATAAAACAATGGAAGAGTGTAAGGGAAGGTAAAAGTTTTCAGGCTGACAGAGTTTGATCTTCATATAATCATTGAAGCAAATGCGGCTGGAATAACATCAGACGCTAATGTAAATTGTGAATGTCCCTCCCCAGAATATGTGGCAAATGGGTGGGATATCCCTGCACAAACATTTCAGAGGAATTCAACTCACTGCAGAGCAGTCAGCAGAAAGTGGAAGCTGCAGGATCACTAACAAACAACACGCTGGATCATGAAAGAATCACTCGTAACAGTGAAATCCACGTGAAGGCTGAGAGCAGTGCAATGTAATTCTTAACCAAGCTGACATCAACAGATTTGCAAATCATGCAGGCAGCATCACCAAAGGACTAAAAGGTGTCCTGCGAGGATTTAATGATAGTCTCACGCTGATTACTGACAGCTGAAAATCTATTCCTGGTCAATGCAGAGACCCTGGTGTACTTCTAGCTTTTAACTCTGGTGCATGAAGGAAGATAGGCACCTGATCTGTTTAAATTCTCATTTCTGTAAAACCAAGACGTTAAATGACCAATTTCCATGAAAGGACTTGCGGGAAGATATTTTCCAGCAAGCCTCTACATTCTATTTCCCAGGAGCTCAAGCAAGGTGACATGTAAATAAAGCACTAGAATAAGGTGTGATTGGCAGATGAGGTCACCTGTGACTGATTCATGCAAAATGGCATGGTGATGTTATACCATTTGATGAGATATCAAACTAAATGTTAAGACTAATTCGACTAGACAGTAAACTGTATTATTTGCATAATACAAAACAAAGGGTATTTTATATATGAAGGGAAATGTAATCCAAAGAGAGTTTTAAATTTCTCTTACTAAGTGGTGGTTGCAGTGGGTGATTTGTCTTGGCGCACCATCCAGCAGGGTGAAGATCAGGATGATCTGCATCAAGCCAGTAATCATAATGATGACTCCATCCATCAAAATGAATCTGAAACATAAATAAATGCAGTATTTTATTTTATAGACAGCCCCAGGGCACAGCAAGGTTCCATTGCTGAGAAATGTTTGGAATCTGATCTGGTACAAGAACAGTTACTACCCCTCAACCATCAGGCTCTTGAATAAACTCACTTGCCCCATCATTGAAATGTCCCCACAAACAATGATCTCGCTTTTAAAGACTCGTTATCTCATGTTCCCGTTATTTATTGCTATTTATTTATATTTGCATTTGCACAGTTTGTTGTCTTCTGCACTCTGGTTGATCTTTCATTGATCCTGTTATAGTTACTATTCTATAGATTTGCTGAGTATGCCCGCAGGAAAATGAATCTCAGGGCTGTATAAAGTGACATTTACGCACTTTTATAATAAAATTTAGTTTGAACTTTGCTCGTAAATCGGAAATGTGTGGGAAGGTATCACAAAACTAGCTGAGATGTGTGAGCTAATAGGCATGGGTACAGTGGCCATCGTCTAAACTCACTGACTTCGCGAGTGAGGGAAACAGACTACTCAGCTTGTCCCAGGTGTGGTTCGGCCAGGGTGTAGGGATCAGGGAGAGAAGGCATGGAGAAATGCTTTGTTCCCATCCAGCCACCGGCACACCCAATCCTATCCACCCTGCTGGTCCTCCAAATGCTTGTTCATTGCTATGGAGTATCCTCAGCTTGGGTGTTCATAACCTGAGGGGGACCAAATTATACTTTTCAAAAAACTTACAGTGGAAGTGTAAAAGTTTTTAAGTTTCTTATAACTTAATGAATAAATAGCTGCTGAAAATAATGACAATTTATTGCAGCTGAAACACATCATGGCATGATGTAGTGCCAATGTATTGCAACACACATATTTGCTTCAACCTGATGACATGAACTTCAGAATCAGATTTAATACTTGAAATTTGTTAACTTAGTGGTAATACATGATTAATCAATTACAGTAAGTATATATATATATATATATATATATATATATATATGTATATTAAACAGTTAAATTAAAAATAGTGCAAAAACTGAAATAATTAAAAAAGTGTGATAGTGTTCATGGGTTCAACGTCCATTTAGGAATCGGATGGCAGAGGGAAAGAAGCTGTTCCTGAATTGCTGATTCTGCCTTCAGGCTTCTGTACCTCCTACCTGATGGTAACAATGAGAAGGCATGACCTGGGTGATTGGAGTTCTTAATTGCTCTTCTGAGGCACCATTCCTTGAAGATGTCTTGGATGCCACGGAAGCTAGTACTCAAGATGGAGCTGACGAACTTTACAACTTTCCTGTGCAGTAGCCCCTGCCACCCCCCCACCAACACCAGACTGATGCAGTCCGTCAGAATGCTCTCCAAGGGACATCTGTAGACGTTTTTGAGTGTTTTAGATGACAAACCAAATCTCTTTAAACTGCTGTTTTGTCTTCTTTGTAGCTGCATCAATATGTTGGGAGATCATCGGAGATCTTGACACCTAGGAACTTGAAAATGCTAACATTCTCCACTTCTGATCAAGTTCTATAACTTCCGGTAATTTTTCCCCACCCGTTCTTCCATTCCCTACTCTGGTTCTCCTCTTACCTCTCCTTACCTTCCTTACTGCCTCCCCTGGTGCCCCTCATCCTTCCCTTTATCCTGTGGTCCACTCTCTTCTCCTATCAGCTTCTTTCTTCTTCAGGTCTTTACCTTTTCCACCTATCACCTCCCAATTTCTGAATTCATCCTTCCTCCCTCACCCACCCACCTTCCCCCTCACCTGGCTTCACCTATCACCTTCCAGATTGCACTCCGAATCCCCCAACCACTTTCTTATTATGGCTTCTTCTCCCTTCCTTTTCAGTCCTGATGAAGGGTCTCAGCCTGAAACATCCTGTAAATGTAGCCTGACCTGCTGAGTTCCTCCAGCATTTTGTATGTGTTAATAGTAATAGAAATTGGGAGGTGATAGGTGAATGAAGTGACAAGGTGGTGAATTTGATGGAATCTGGTTGGAGAGGAAGATGGAGCATGGAATGGAGGAAGGGGAGGGGAAAGCAGGTGGGAATAGTGGGGGAGGGGAGCGCGGGTGGGTGTAGTGGGGGAGGGGAGCGCGGGTGGGTGTAGTGGGGAGGGGACAGTGGGTGGGAGTAGTAGGGGAGGGGAGAGCACATGGGAACAGATGGGAGGAGTGTGTGGGCATTGTGCAGATGGACGGGATGTAAGAGCCGACAGAGGCACGGCAATGGAGAGCAGGTAGCTCAGAAGGAACGAGAAATGAACAGAGAGGGAGCAGCCGCCAGAAGTAGAACAATTCAATGCTGAAATGAATGCTGCTGGGTGATGGACTATGCAGGCAGAGTATGAGGTGTTGTCCCTTTTGTTTGCATTTCCCCTCACCCTGGCAGTGGAGGAGGCCAAGGCAGACACGTCGGTGTGTGAATGGGGGTGAGAATTTAAATGTCTGGCAACCAGGAGATCGAAATGTCAGTGGTAGAGTGCAAGTGCTCGGTGAAGTCTCACCGGTGTGGAGTAGGCCACAACAAGAGCACCCAATGAGATAAATAATGTCGTGGGCTATGCATGTGTGCGTCTGCCAAATATAAGAACCTCACTTATGTGTACCTTACACCATCAATTCATCGATTGCTGCCTCAGGTACCTGGGCAGCAACTCCCAGCACTTCTGTGCCTGCTGCTGCATGCCACTGACATATGGCTCGAGGGCAAGTAAGAAACACAAGGAAACTGTGATAATCCTATTCAACCAACATTTTGCAGGGGTTCTGCCAATTCCACCTGACTGTGAAACCATCAGAGCCTTTGAAAACCTTATGGCCCCAATTTTATTTTTCTCTGCTGATTGTTTTTGTTTGGCTTGCATTCTTTGAGAAAAATAGCTGGGAAGAAATTAATAGATTTGTTAGAATCTAAGTGAAGTAGATTTATTATTTGGATTCAATAAGTGAGAAGACAGAATTGTTGAACACAACTACTGCATTACACTGGAAATCTTCATCTATATAAAGCAATTATATAACACACTTCAACTACAATCTGAATAATCTGCTATGCTCAGTGAGTCGTGGTTTGGGATGAGAAGCATGCTTTGAAACATCCAATTTACTCTTCCCTCCTGGCTTCACTTTGTAATATTCGAATCACCAGTTTTGCAGTTACTTTACACAATATGCTGGGGTGTTGGCGTGTGGCCTAGTGGGCAAGGCATCAGACTAGTAACCTGAAGGTCACTGGTACAAGCCTCAGCTGAGGCAGCGTGTCTGTGTCCTTGAGCAAGGCACTTAACAACACATTGCTCTGTGACGTCACCGGTGCCAAGCTGCATGGGTCCTAGTGCCCTTCCCTTGGCCAACTTCGGTGGCGTGGAGAGGGGAAGGTCTGCAGCTTGGGCAACTGCCGGTCTCCCATACAACCCTGCCCAGGCCTGCGCCCTGGAAACTCCAGGCGTAGATCCATGGTCTCTCGAGACCGACGGATGCCACCACCATGCTGGGATGGAATGGTAGTGTAGTTGTAATCACAAAGGATTACAGTACAGGCAAGCTTGGTTCAATTTCTGATGGTGCCTGTAAGAAGTTTGTATGTTTTTCCTGTGTTTCATCCGTTTTCCTCCCACAAAACAAGGACCTATACCAGTTGGTTTAGGTAATCATTGTGATGTATCCCATGATTAGGCTGGGATTGATGCCAGCTTAATTGGTGGGATGCTGTGTAGAATGGCTCTGTAGTGTTCTCGCTCTGGTGTAACGGAACTCTGAACTATACACTGAGGTAAACCATAGTGAGTGAAAACAGGATCGCAGTAAGATTAACCGTTTACTGTTCACTCTTCCACATTAACGTATGGTGAAAAGACGTTGCTTCACTATGTTTCTAGTGCGTAGAAAGACAACTTTTCTCACGTTGATCCTGCACATGTTCCCGTTTCTCCAAACCGGTGTTTTCCCACAAGGCGTGGCAAAACCAGATGTGACGTCATCGCATGCCGCGATACATCACAGACAACGAATTTACTTTAAACAATCCTAACTTTAACTAAAAAATGCTAACAAACGACTTACTAAAGCGAAAATATTATAAACTAAATAAATGCCACAAAGGCAACACACTCCCCGCTTGACCTTCCTAAGGTCACAATGAACATAATACAAAACTTCAGTCTCTAAATCAGTCATTGGGTAGAAGTAGAATGACTTCTGTAACTGCCTTTGGTCAATTTTCACATCCCCTTGGTCGGTAGTTTTCAACTCAACCTTCCTGACATGTCCATCCGTACGAGGGAATGTGGCAGTGATTCTGGCCATTGGCCAGCTGTTGCAGGCGATTTGCTTGTCCCTGAGCAGGACTAAATCTCCAACTTGAAGATTCCTGCAGGGTTCTGTCCACTTTTGTCTGTGTTGCAACAGAGGTAGATATTCCTGTCTCCAACGAGACCAGAACCGATTCGCCAGAGCCTGGACCTGTCTCCATTGCTTTGTATACAAATCCTTATCAGAGAAGTCCCCAGGTGGAGGGGGAGCTCCTGCCTTCTGCGTAAGGAGCGTTGATGGCGAGAGTATGAAGAGGATTTCCGGGTCAGAAGACACAGGTAGGAGTGGTTGTGCGTTTATAATGGCTGTGACCTCTGCCATTAGTGTGCACAGTACCTCGTGGGTCAATCGGGTGCGTTGCTGCATCTCAGGTTTCCTTTTCAGGATTTTTTGCAAGGACTTGAACCGCTTGACTGCCTGCTCTTTGTTGTTTGGCAAGCACTGGCGTGGTTCTCTGAAAGGTAGTGGGGCGACCCAGTTATTTGCTTCATCTCTGAAGACCTTGGTGTCCATTATTTTTAAGAAAATGGTGTCTTGAGCTGATTGAGCAAGTTTATTATCATGCTCACTTTGAGCGAAGACTGACTGACCCAGCGTCTTGTCAGTTACTTTACATTTGTTAAAGTCTTGTCGTGCTTCCTTAATACACATGACGCTTGTGTGGGGTTGAAAAATTGAATGGTGACCACTCTCTAGCACATTGGTCTTGAATGTGTTAACTGTCAGTCTGTGTACGTTGCCAGGGCACACCTCTCCTATCACCACCCAGCCTAGATCCAGGCGTTGCGCAAAGGGGGCGTCGTGTGGTCCATTGACCTGCTGCCTAACCTTGTGCACCCGGATAACATCTCTTCCTAATAGCAGGAGTATTTCTGCTTTTGGATCAATTTCTGGGATGTGCTTGGTGATGTGGTGGAGATGTGGCTGGTGTCGAACTGCACTTGGCGTCGGGATCTCAGTGCAGTTATTCAAAATTCCATTGCACTCTAAGAGCGGAGGGAGACAGATGACGACTTTACCATCCAAGGACTCGAGCTGGAAGCCTTCTGCCTTCCTTCAATGAGTTTTCACGCTGCCTGAGCAAGTTCTAAGGTAGTATGGGAACTGATTACTCTCAATGTTGAACAAGTTAAAGAACTCTGGACTGACTAGTGAGCGATTGCTCTGATCGTCCAGAATTACATAGGCTTTGATGGCCTTGTCTTTGGCTCCCTTAGGGTACACCTTAGTGAGGCAGATCTTTGAACAAGAATGGCTTGACTGAGCTTGACCGCAAACTTCTGTACAGCTCGAGCTGACAACAGTTGGCCTGGAGTAAGCCTCTCCCTCCCCGCTGTCCTGTTGTGGGGGTGAAGGAGCTTCGTCAGTTTGCGGTAATGGGCCGGGATGCATGGCCCCATCGTGATTAGTGCTATTACATTCCAGACACTTCACGGCGATCGTACACTCTCTTGCAAGGTGAGAGGTAGAGGAACAGCATTTAAAACATTCTTTTCTCCTTGAGAAGGGCCAACCTCTCTTCAAGGGGTTTTTCCCTAAACGTTCTGGATTTTTTGAGGGGGTGGGGTTTGTTATGCAATGGACAATTCTTGCTAGAGTTGTTGTTAGTTGTAAAGGCTTTAGTCTTAACCACTGAGACAGGTTTATTAATGTTGAAATTATTCAAAGTGGATTTATCTGGCTTGGTGTAAATTGTACTGCTTCCTGGACCCATGAGGCTAGGGTCGTTTTGCTTCTTTGCCTCCTTGCACACAAACCTAGTGAAATACTCAAAGGGAGGAAATCCACCATCGTTCTCTTCCTTGTACTCTGAGGCAACAGACACCCACCTTTTCTGCAGCCCAAGTGGAAGTTTGTCCATGATTTGTCTAATCCCAGATGGAGTATCTAGGTATAATAGACCAGTTGAGTAGCCATCTTCTTTGGCGCCTTGAATCTCCATGAGTAAATCTCCGAGCTCTCTTAATTTAGTGTGGTCCTTGGCTGACACCTTAGAAAAATTTTCCAGACGTCGGTATAGCGCCACTTCAATAATTTCGGGGGCCGCATAGCCCTCCCGAAGTCTCTCCCATGCTTTGCGTAAGGCTAGCTTGGGGTTGTTGATGTACACTGAACATATGCGTCTCACTTGTTCGCATGATTCTTTTCCCAGCCATTTCACCATAAGATCCAACTCTTGGGTTGCTCTGAGCTGGACTCCGTCAATAGCGTTGGTGAATGAGGAGTACCATGCACAGTAATTTTCAGGTTTATCGTCAAACTGGTATTGTCCTGAAGTGACGAGATCTCGTCGTGCTAAATACTGTGCCATGGGTTCAACTGCAAGTGGCATGTGGGCTGTGGGAATATGTCGGCGGGTATATGACTGAGGGCGTACCTCTGTTATGGAATTCGCTGTTCTGAATTCGGCCTTTGCCTCTCTTCTCGCCAAATCTGGTAAGTTTGGTGCCGAGAAGTATTTGTCATCAGCCCTTTCATTCTTGAACTCATCGCGGAGTTGCAAGGGTGAATTGTCTTCCTCGGATGGATGTGATGCAATTGGGCCTCTCTGAGACTCCTCATGAAGTGGGGCGTTATCGTATAAGTATGGAGAGGAAGAACGAATCTTCCAGTCTGTTTGAGATCGGACATAGTCACTTGTGCGTTCCAATCTGATCTTTTCTGAAGTAGATTTTATGTCAACCAGATCATGCATTTCTTCAGCATCCTCTATTAATTCTGCTTCCACCCTGGCAGCTTCTGCTTCTCAGTGTAGTATCAGCACTTCTAACTCTGACGCTATCTTTGCCCTTTCCAACTGGTTTTTGGCTTCTCTGGCAGCCGCTTCCATTTTCAATTTTGCTTCTTGTTCGGCGTAGAACGCTCGCACCTTCGCGGCTTCTGCCTTAGCTCTTGCATGGGCAGCCTTACTTGATGATGCCCTACTGCCCCTGTCGCTGGATGACAATGACTTGATGCTGGATCGAGTTGTCATTGCAGCACTTGAAACACCTGATAATGCCGCCTTTTCACTGTAGTGTTCCCGCTCAGGTGTAACGGAACTCTGAACTAAACACCGAGGTAAACGGTAGTCAATGAAAACAGGATCACAGTAAGATTAACCGTTTACTGTTCACTCTTCCACATTAACGTATGGTGAAAAGACGTTGCTTCACTATGTTTCTAGTGCGTAGAAATACAACTTTTCTTGCGCTGATCCTGCACATGTGAGCCCCCTCCTTCCTGTTTCTCCAAACCGGTATTTTCCCACAAGGCGCGGCAAAACCGGATGTGACGTCATCGCACGCCATGATATATCACAGACAACGAATTTACTTTAAACAATCCTAACTTTAACTAAAAAATGCTAACAAATGACTTACTAAAGCGAAAATATTATAAACTAAATAAATGCCATAAAGGCAACACAGGCTCCATTAGCCAAAAGGGCCTACTCCACACTCTATCTCAATCAATCTATCAAACTTATTCATTTGTTGACAGATTTTAGATAAATATATATACATATACAAACACACACACACACACACACACACACACACACACACACACACACACACACACATACACATGCAATCTAAGGCAAAAATAGTTTCAGGACAAATTATTGTAACCTAGCTATGTTAAATTTGGCAATTTAATTGACACACTTAATGAGAGATCATCATTAATAAAGAATTCCACAAATCAAAATCAGAATTAGGTTCAATATCACCGGCATAGGTTCTGAAATTTGTTAGCTTTGTGGCAGCAGTACATGATAGTATAGAGAAAAAGGAAAACAAAATGAATTACAGTAAGATTGTGTATACACAGTGCAACAAAAAACAGAAGTTAAAAAGTAGTGAGGTAGTGTCCACGGGTTCAATGTCCACTCAGAAATCGGATGGCAGAGGCGAAGAAGCTTTCCTGAGTTGTTGAGTGCGTGCCTTCAGGCTTCTGTACCTCCTACCTGATTATAACAATGAAAAGAGGGCATGTCCTGAGTGGTGGGGAGGTGTGTCCTTAGTGATGGACACCATCTTTTTGAGGCAAAAAAGACTAAAATAATAAAGCTGTATCTCTTATTTAGTCTAAGTCTGGGAATACCTTATGTTTTTGAAAACGTATGTCAGCATGTGTCCAGTCAGAGGTCATCATAGACAAGTGATGTCCAATCAACATATGATCACATAAAATGAGTGTTGGCATTTCCTCAAACCTTTCACTTTACACTACTCTGCTTGGGTTGTCTACCGATCTTTCTATTCATTCCATCACAACACTTCAACCTGCGTAACACAATAAAAAATAGAATGTTTATCACAGATGGTGAAATGCAAGGAATTGGGCACATATCTTGAATTTGCTCAGTCACAGACTTTAAAATTAATAAGTAAGTAAATTTTAGAACTCTTCCAAGAGGACCACGACTTTGTCGTTGGGTGTGGAGGCTTGCATGCCTCAATGACCCAGAGAGCTATGCCGGCTGGAGTCAGGGCTTTATGCTTTGGCTCTTGGTAGGGTTGCCCAAGCTAAACAGGTGAAAGGGTAGAGGCCAATCTAAGAGTGGTCCACCGGTCCTCCAGGTTCAGGTGTTCAACTCAGGGCTAACAACCCTGACCAGTGAAAAAAATTGTTATGGAGAAAGCAATGGGGAATCATTCTACATCTGTGTGCACAGACCCACCGGGGTGAAATCTGAGACCAAGCTACTGACACGATGAAGGAAGCCCTGCACACCACCTTAGATGGAGGACCTTCATTGCTGCCCTAAATGCCAGCAGCGTAACGGGCAGTAAGAAGTTTCAGAGCTACAGCATTGTGCAAAAGTCTTAGGCACCTATATATATATAGCTCGAGAGTCTCATCCTTTTGCACAGTACTGTATATTATGTCCTTTCAGTTACCAAATTACTTAATAGAACTGAGCTAATCCAAAGCTAAGTACTCTTATTTCTAGTTTTCAGACACTTCCCTATTTTAACCAATATACAGTACTGTGCAGAAGTCTTAGGCACTTTAGCTGTACATGTCCCTAAAACTCAGTACTGTATAATAAGTGCTAAACAGCTATTGACAATGGCAAGGACAATGGAAAATTTGCTTTACCAATCTCCTTGAGTTGGATGAGAAGTTAACCTCTGAGACATTTTAAGTTGACAGTACAGTGGTTAGAAGAGGAAGGGGAGTAATCAGCCTCATTGCTTTCGGAAATAACAAGTGCCCACTTGAGTTCCAAAATGGTGGTGTCAGCAAATCGGGAGAATGGGTAAAACATGTTAGATGCCAGCTCGATATATGAGTTTGTACAGGTATTATTTATTCTGGAAATATGCGACCCAGTGAGCAATGCTAATTTGATTGCAGAGCTGTCATTCTGGAGGGTGAGGGGACATGGCAAAAACTTACGCACAAACACTTCCCTGCACCATCAAGCCCTACCCATTTCCACTAGAAAAAGTGGGATCTCCCAGTGGCCACCCATTTCAACTCTACTTCCCATTCCCATTCCGACATGTCGGTCCACGGCCTCCTCTACTGTTGCGATCAGAATGGAGGAGCAACATTTTATGTTCACCTGGGTAGCCTCCAACCTGATGGCATGAACATCAATTTCTCAAACTTCTAGTAATTGCCCCCCCTTTCCTTCATCATTCTCCACTCCCATTTCCCTCTCTCACCTTACCTGTCCATCACTGCCCTCTGGTGCTCCTCCCACTTCCCTTTCTTCCATGGCCTTCTATCCTCTCCGATCAGATTCCCCTCTCCAGCCCTGTATCTCTTTCACCAATTGACTTCCCAGTTCCTTACTTCACCTTTGCCCTCACCCAGTTCCTCCGATCACGTACTACCTTGTACTTCTTCCTCCCCTCCCCCCACTACCTTATTCTGACTTCACATATCTTTTTTCCAGTCTTGATGAAGGGCCTCGACCTGAAAATTCGACTGTTTACTCTTTTCCATAGATGCTCCCAGGAATGTTTGTTCTGTTGTGGATTTCTCTTAGAATTGAGGACAAATTGGGGATTAAGCAGAGGATACTCAAAGCAGGGAAAAACTGGTGTAAGAAGAGGATGGAATGGCAAATGAGCTGGAGAAGCCAGCTCTTTCAACACATTGTGCTTGACAGAAATTTACCTAACTGTGCATGTCCCTACAGATGTACTCAGTCAGAGCTCACTCTGCTGTTTGTTAATCATTGGATGTTTTGTTGATTAAGCCAGCCATATACCAAAATTATTATAACCATGTACTGACTTCCTCAAACTTTGTTTCAATGATTTAATCTTTAATGGGAGGAGAACTGATGAAATTGCTGTTTCACATTGACTAAATTCTACAGGAGCAGCAAAATAATATACTTGTTAAAACACTTAATGCTCAAACAGCCAGTTATTAAATGTCAGCAGATAGAATCACAGAGCAATTCTCAATTTTACGCTCCAGCAAGGCAAAGCTTGGCAAATTTAATTAAGTGCAAAGAAGTTCATTTGCACTCCTTGATTTAGATTAAAGTAGTTTGCAGCAATTTTATCTGACTGTCCTAAAATTGAGCATTGAAACGTTATAGTTTTAATTGTATCACATAGCGCCAGCATCTTTTTAAATTTCCTCTCATTTATTTGCCTCTCATTTTCATTTACTGCCACTTGTGATGTTGCTTCTTTATCTCCAACTAATCACGGGACATTTCCATAAGTTATCCTGCTCCATCTCATTCTCTGCCACTGAAAACATTTCATTTCTAAGTTTTCTCAGTTTCAATGGAAGGTCACTGAACTGAAACAATGACTTTCTATATCTCTCTCCCATCTTCTGAGCATTTGACGTTCACATAGTTCTCTCTGGAAGATGAAGAAGAGTTGATTGCAGAATAAAGCACCTGACACTGAATTTCTCTCACGGGCAAGTATTCCCAGGAACAACACAATTTTGATGAGATAACTGAAGAAGTGGCCAGACTGCATTACAAGATGACAGATGAGTAATTGCCAGAGAGAGGTCTTCTAAAGTGAACAAAAGGAGGAAATACATTCTCAGAGAGGCCACAGTAAGTGTTTTGTAGAATTCATCAAATCATTCCTTGAAAGAGTTTAACAGCAAACTCTAACATGGGAGGATCTTGTTCATGACCAAACACAAGAGATTCCGCAGATGCTGGAAATCCAGAGTGCTGGAGGAACTCAGCTGGTCAGGAATACAGAGCCCTTTGGGCTGAGACTCTTCATCAGGACTGGAAAGGAAGGGGAAAGGAGCCAGAATAAGGAGGTTGGGAGGGAGGGAAAGGAGTACAAGCTGTAAGGTAATGGCCCACTCTCCTCTCCTATCAGATTCCTTCTTCTTCAGTGCTTTATTTTTTCCACCTATCACCTCCATGCTTCTCACTTCATTCGCCCTCCTCCACTCAGCTGGCTCCACCTATCATCTGTCAGTTATACACCTTCACCTCCCCCACCTTCTTATTCTGGCCTCTTCCCCCTTCTTTTCCAGACTCTTTATTTCACTGCATAGTTGCTTCCTGACCTGTTGAGTTCCTTCTGTACTTTGTGTGTGTTACTCTTGCTCACGATAATGACTTTTGGAAAAGGTTCAGCCAAACAGAAGCTGCAATCAATGCTCGGAGGAAAGCCACTGAAGTATAAAGGAGAATGATAAGTCTTACAACAGCAGAACATCTGCTGCTAGTCATGCAATCCAAAGTAGTAAATCTTGTTCAGTTCACTTTACAAAGTGAATTTCCTCTCCATTTTATTATTTATTGGCGTGTAGCGTGGAATAGGCCCTTCTGGCCCCTTGAGCCATGCCACCGAGCAATTCCCTGATTTAATCCTAGCCTATCATGGGACAATTTGCAATGGCTAATTGGTATGTCTTTGGACTGTGGGAGGAAACCAGAGCCCCTGGAGGCAACCTACGTGGTCAAGGAGAAAACATGCAAGCTCCTTACAGGCAATGCTCAGAAACATTAAACCAGCACAAACAACAAACATAAGGCAAAATGAGTACAAGTATTAAGTAGCTTATAACACACAATTTATTTAGTGCCTTCCATAATATCAGGATATCCCGAAGTATTTTATTGTAAAGCAACTGAAGGTATATTTTTTGAAATGTGTTATGTATGCAAGCACTGCTTTTATTCTTAATAAGTCATAGAGAAGTACAGCACAGAAAAAGACCCTTCAGCCCATCTAGTCCATACTGAAACCATTTAGCTGCCTACTCCCATCAATCTGCACTGGGACCACAGCCCTACATACCCCTAACATCCATATACCTATCCAAACTTCTCTTAAATACTTAAATCAAGTTTGCATGCATTACTTGTGCTGCCAGCTTGTTCCACACACTCACGACCCTCTGAGTGCAGACATTTCCCCTCATGTTCCCTTTAAACCTCTCACCTTTCACCCTTAACCTCTGGTTGCGGTCCCACCCACCCTCAATGGTAAAAGCCTGCCAATATCTGTCATAATTTTGTATACCTCTATTGAATCTCCTCTCAATCTTCTGAAGAATACAGTCCTAACCTATTCAATCTTTCTTTGAGCTCAAGTCCTCCTGACCTGGCAACATCCTTATAAGTTTATTCTGTATTCTTTCAACCTTCCTATACGTAGATGACCAAAACTACACACAATACTCCAAATTAGGCCTCGCCAATCTCTTATAAACTTTAACATAACATCCTATCTCCTGTACTGAATACTTTGATTTAAGAAGGCCAATGTGTCAAAAGCTTTCTTTATGACCCTCTTTACTGGTGATGCCACTTTCAACTAATTCTGGACCTGGGTTCCCAGATCCCTTTGTTGTACTGCACTCCTCAGTTCACTGTGTAAGACCTACTCTAGCTGGTCCTACCAAAGTGCAAACCCTCACACTTGTCTGTATGAAATTCCATCTGCTATGTGTTACCTATTATTTCATGAGTAAAGGGAGATGGGTGCAAAACACTTCATGTGAGACTCATTTAACACATCAGGATCAGGTGTTGCTCACTGGCAATAATTTGTCTCCAAATTGGAGTTTCTGGTTTCAATGCCACTCCAGAGACTTAAGAAACAGATCTCGGCAAGAGAGACTGCTGCATTGCTGGAGGGGCTGGCATTCAGATATTGAACTAAAGTTCTCTCCGCTTCTTAGATAAATGCCAATGGTCCCATGGGCTTGTTTCATAGAAAAGCAGAGGAATTTGCTGACATGCTGGGGCCAATATTTATCCCATAGTTAATCCAAGTGTTATGTTTGATTTTTGTTAAATTTTTAATTGGACATGTTAATTTGCCCTGAGGTTATTTGTCTCAGACTGAATGAGCATCATGTAAAACGTAGATGATTAGGTGCTGCATGGACGACAACGCCAAGTATTCAGAAGCTGCATTTCCTATTCCATCTAATTAGATCCCCTGAATTGCTGGCATTTACAACCACCTCTCCTTTTATGTCTAGAAATGTGCTTTCAGATTTTCAGTTCTGCCCTTTGATCACTGATTTCGATTCCAATTTTAAAACTGAGCTGTTACAAATGTCTTTATTAGGCTCACAACTGTACTGAGGGGAGTTCATTTTGGCTGTGACCCTTTACTCAGGAGCACAAAACCGGAAATGCTGGAAAGACTGTATAAGGCAAGTAGCAACTGCAGAGCTTGTTGATATTTCATTACAAGTGCCACTTATTTTGTGATGTTCTTATTGTTCTGAAGGGAAGATAAACTGATGTCAGCCAGCCAGTATTCAGCCACTGCAAGAACGAGGTCAGTACACCAAACAAGAGATCCCCTCTTGTCAGAAAACAATGGTAGGGGCAGCACTCACAAAATGCTGGAGGAACTCGGCAGATCAGACAGCATTTATGAGGGGAATAAACAGTTAAATTTGGGCTGAGACCCTTTGTCAGGACTCCAGAGCCCAGTCCTGATGAAGGGTCTTGGCACAAAATGTCAACTGTTTATTCCTCTCCACTCGTACTGCCTGACCTGCTGAGTTCCTCCAGCATTTTGTAGGTGTAGCTCTGAGCAAGTGGAGTGTGAAAAATAAGGTTTTTTTCTACTGTTTACTTAATCATTAACACCAGTAGACGTCACTTTCAGTTACTTCATAACATCTGTGAATCAGGATTCCTTGGCACGAGACATGCTCACCTATGGTTCACTAATAAAAGTCTTCACTCTGCTCACCCCCAAATCTTCCCAAACCAACTCCTACCTCAGGCACCAGCAATTTTCTGTTCTGTATACCACATGTCAGAAAGATATTAAGGTTGTCAGATTAAGACTAACAAGAATGGTACCAAATGTCATCTCATGTTTTTTGAGGTGAAAAATTTTGCAAAAAAACCAACCAAGGTGAGATACTAATAAAATGAAAACCATGGGGATATCAAGGAACACCATTACACTGAAATATGGAAACATATACAGAAAATGCAAAAAATGCTCAGCCGGTCAAACAACATCTGTGAGGGAGAAAAATAGAGTCAACATGTCAAGATAATGACCCTTCATCAGAACACAAGATTGGAACCTGATACCCATTGAAAGTAGCAAGATAACAAAGAGATACACATATCCCTTAGGAATCAGGAGGGCTAAAAGAAGACATGAGGCAAAACAGCAGTGAGTTCATGTCACATATCGAGATTACAGAGGAGGAGGTACTGCTGCCTTGAAGCAAATTAGGAAGCAAACCTAATTTGGAATAAACCTCTGGCTTTAGCTTGTGGGAGGCTGGTGCAGAAACTGCAAGAACCCTAGCAGAGATACTGAAAATGTCCTTAACCACGGGTGAGGTGTTGGAGGATTGGAGGATAGCAAATACTATTCCATTATTTAAGAAAGGCTCTAAGAATAACCCAGGAAACTATAGGAACACTTGCAGTGGACAAATTATTGAAAGGTATTTTAAGGAACCAGATATATATGACTTTCGATAGGCAGGGACTAATATAGGATAGTCCACATGGCCTAGCATGTGGTAGGTTGTGTCTAACCTTAAAGAGTTTTTCATGGATTTACCAGGAAAGTCGATAAAGGCGAGGCAGTTGACAAAGTCCCACATTGGTGGTTGGTCAAGAAGTTGATTTGCTTGATATTCAGGACAAGGTATTAAATTGGATTAGACACTGGCTTTGTAGAAGAAGCAAGAGAGTGGTAATAAAGGGTGCCTCTCTGGCTGGAGACCTGGAACTAGTGGCATGCTGCAGGGATCATTGCTGCGCCCACTGTTCTTTGTCAATGAACTGAATGATAATGTGATATATCGGATCAGTAAATGTGTGAATAGCACCACCATTGGGGGCATAGTGGACAGCGAGGAAGGCTATCAAAACTTGCAGCAGGATCTGGACCTGTGCAAAAACTGGGCTGAAAAATGGCAGATGGAATTTAATGCAGATAAATGTGAGGTGTTGCACTTTGGGAAGAGAAACAAGAGTAGGAGTTGTATGGTGAGTAATGCAGAGTGTGACAGAACGAGGGATCTGGGAATACAGATCCACAATTCACTGAAAGTGGTGTCACAGGTAGATAGGGTCATAAAGAGAGCTTTTTGCCACATTGGCCTTCATGAATCAAAGTGTTGAGTACTGAAGTTGGGATGTTATGTTGAAGTTGTTTAAGATATTGGACAGGCCTAATTTGGGGTAGTGTGAGCAGTTTTGGTTACCTACCTACAGTACACGAAAGGAATCAACCAGATTGAAAAAGTGCAAAGAAAATTTACAAGGATGTTGCGAGGATTTGAGGAACCGAGTTATAGGGAAAGGTTGAATAGGTTAGGACTTTATTCTCTAAAGTGTAAGACAATGAGGGGTGATTTGAAAGAGGCATACAAAATTATTAAGAGTATCGGTAGGGTTAAGGCTTTTTCCATTGATGTTGAATGACAGTAGAACTAGAGGCAATGGGTTAAGGGTGTAACATGAAATACTTAAGGTGAACATGAGGGAGACCT
The DNA here is from genome assembly GCF_030144855.1 of Hypanus sabinus. NCBI lineage: Eukaryota > Metazoa > Chordata > Chondrichthyes > Myliobatiformes > Dasyatidae > Hypanus > Hypanus sabinus. The sequence continues at coordinate 190,364,128 of NC_082706.1, forward strand.
TCTTCACTCAGAGGGTGGTGCGAGTGTGGAACGAGCTGCCAGTGAAGTGGATGCTGGCTCAATTTCAACATTTAAGATAAATTTGGATAGGTAAAATGGGATGGAGCAATGGAGGCCTATGGTCCAGGTGCAAGTCAAAGGGATTAGGCAGGTTAGTAGTATGGCATAGCTTAGATGGGCCAAACATCCTGTTTCTGTGTTGTAGTGTTTTATGATTCTAGGAATGGAAACTGAAACTCTTCAAATGGGAACCCCTTGAAGAAGAGGGTTGTTTTTTTGCTTGAATCACTATTCAATCCATGGCGACATGTCTTTCCTTGAAGTCTTTTCTGCCTCTTGAAGCTCTTCACTTCAATGGGATTTCATGTGGTTCCATTTGCCTGTTCACCCTCAATGATGGCTGTTTCTTTCCTTGACAAATACTTCTGCAGCCCCGTTCTGATGAACAGTCATTTCTGTGAAATACTGACTCCGCTTCTCTCTCTGTGGATGCTGCCTTTGAAGTACCTACAGCATTTTCTACTTTTGTTTCAGATTTCCAACATCTTCAGGTTTTTTTTTTCTGTTTCAAATACTGAAGCTGTGAATCATGCTGCAGGAATTCCAACACTCATTATGCCTAGCTGATCATTTGTGTGCAGCATTATGTGCAGCATTAAGTTAGCTGAAGAGCTGTCCCCACTCTATTCCTGCAAGTCAGTTTCAAAAAGCTTTATGAGATTTCGACATGGACCTGGCTGCCAGTTGACTTTTTGTGACCAAGGAGCTTGCGAAAAAATACTATTTATCCTGGTGATTAAGGAATGAAATTGGAGGAGCGAAATTGGGTGGGAACAGATGTCTGGAGCACAAAACTCTCCTATATATGCATACTTAAAAAATCATTTTATCAATAGACAAAACATACTGTATACTAAGTTTCACTCTCGGTGGCTTTCACTTTAATCCATGCATATGAGCTCTGGTAAATTTTGTCACTGCTCGGTGGCTTAGGGTCACTGTTTGGATGCTGGCTGTGTTGAACATAGAACATAGAATAGTACAGTGCATTACAGGACCTTCAGCCCACAATGTTGTGCTGACCCTCAAACCCTGCCTCACATATAACCCCCCCCCCCACAACTTAAATTCCTCCATATACCTGTCTAGTAGTCTCTTAAACTTCACTAGTGTATCTGCCTCCACCACTGACTCAGGCAGTGCATTCCACGCACCAACCACTCTCTGAGTGAAAAACCTTCCTCTAATATCCCCCTTGAACTTCCCTCTCCTTAACTTAAAGCCATGTCCTCTTGTACTGAGCAGTGCTGCCCTGGGGAAGAGGCTGTCCACTCTATTTATTTCTCTTAATATCTTGTACACCTCTATCATGTCTCCTCTCATCCTCCTTCTCTCCAAAGAGTAAAGCCCTAGCTCCCTTAATCTCTGATCATAATCCATACTCTCTAAACCAGGCAGCATCCTGGTAAATCTCCTCTGTACCCTTTCCAATGCTTCCACACCCTTCCTATGCTGAGGCGACCAGAACTGGACACAGTACTCCAAGTGTGGCCTAACCAGAGTTTTATAGAGTTGCATCATTACATCTCGTCTCTTAAACTCTAACCCTCGACTTATGAAAGCTAACACCCCATAAACTTTTTTAACTACCCTTATCTACCTTTGAGGCAACTTTCAGGGATCTGTGGACATGTACCCCCAGATCCCTCTGCTCCTCCACACTACCAAGTATCCTGCCATTTACTTTGTACTCTGCCTTGGAGTTTGTCCTTCCAAAGTGTACCACCTCACACTTCTCCGGGTTGAACTCCATCTGCCACTTCTGCATCCTATCAATGTCTCTCTGCAATCTTCGACAATCCTCTACACAATCTACAACACCACCAACCTTTGTGTTGTCTGCAAACTTGCCAACCCACCCTTCTACCCCCACATCCAGGTCGTTAATAAAAATCACAAAAAGTAGAGGTCCCAGAACAGATCCTTGTGGGACACCCCTCCAGTCACACCCCTCCAATCTGAGTGTACACCACAACCCTCTGCCTTCTACAGGCAAGCCAATTCTGAATCCACCTGACTAAACTTCCCTGGATCCCATGCCTTCTGACTTTCTGAATAAGCCTACCATGTGGAACCTTGTCAAATGCCTTACTAAAATCCATGTAGATCACATCCACTGCACTACCCTCATCTATATGCCTGGTCACCTCCTCAAAGAACTCTATCAGGCTTGTTAGGCATGATCTGCCCTTCACAAAGCCATGCTGACTGTCCCTGATCAGACCATGATTCTCTAAATACCCATAGATCCTATCTCAAAGAATCTTTTCCAACAGCTTTCCCACCACAGACGTAAGGCTCACTGGTCTATAATTACCTGGACTATCCCTACTACCTTTTTTGAACAAGGGGACAACATTCGCTTCCCTCCAATCCTCTGGTACCATTCCCGTGGACAACGAGGACATAAAGATCCTAGCCAGAGGTTCAGCAATCTCTTCCCTCGCCTCGTGGAGCAGCCTGGGGAATATTCCATCAGGCCCCGGGGACTTATCCATCCTAATGTATTTTAACAACTCCAACACCTCCTCTCCCTTAATATCAACATTCTCCAGAACATCAACCTCACTCATATTGTCCTCACCGTCATCAAGTTCCCTCTCATTGGTGAATACTGAAGAGAAGTATTCATTGAGTACCTCGCTCACTTCCACAGCCTCCAGGCACATCTTCCCACTTTTATCTCTAATCAGTCCTACCTTCACTCCTGTCATCCTTTTGTTCTTCACATAATTGAAGAATTCCTTGTGGTTTTCCTTTACCCTACTCGCCAAGGCCTTCTCATGCCCCCTTCTTGCTCTTCTCAGCCCCTTCTTATCTCCTTTCTTGCTACCTTATATTCCTCAATAGACCCATCTGATCCTTGCTTCCTAAACCTCATGTATGCTGCCTTCTTCCACCTGACTAGATTTTCCACCTCTCTTGTTCCTCTCATGGTTCCTTCACCCTACCATTCTTTATCTTCCTCACTGGGACAAATTTATCCCTAACATCCTGTAAGAGATCCTTAAACATCGACCACATGTCCATAGTACATTTCCCTGCAAAAACATCATCCCAATTCACACCCACAAGTTCTAGCCTTATAGCCTCATAATTTGCCCTTCTCCAATTAAAAATTTTCCTGTCCTCTCTGATTCTATCCTTTTCCATGATAATGCTAAAGGCCAGGGAGCGGTGATCACTGTCCCCCAGATGCTCACCCACTGACAGATCTGTGACCTGACCCGGTTCGTTACCTAATTCTAGATCTAGTATGGCATTCCCCCTAGTCGGCCTGTCAACATACTGTGACAAGAATCCATCCTGGACACACTTAACAAACTCTGCCCCATCTAAATCCTTGGAACTAAACAAGTACCAATTAATATTAGGGAAGTTAAAGTCACCCATGATAACAACCCTGTTACTTTTGCACCTTTCCAAAATCTGCCTCCCAATCTGCTCCTCGGTATCTCTGCTGCTACCAGGGGGGCCATAGGATACCCCCAGTAGATAACTGCTGTCTTCCTATTCCTGACTTCCACCCACACTGACTCAAAAGAGGATCCTGCTACATTATCCACCCTTCCTGCAGCTGTAATAGTATCCCTGTAAAGCTGTGAAGTTGAGGTACTTTGTAAGTGAAGTTAGCTTGATATCACTTAAATTTAGGAGAGATAAGGTGACAAGGGAGAAAAAAAGAACCTACGAATTGGACTGTTTATCTGTTCAGCAAAATTGAGCGTAGCTAGCTAGAAAGAACAATGAAGCTATATGTCCTATCAGAACATGGAACAGGAACAGGCCCTTTGGCCTGCAATGTTGTGAAAAGCAAATTAAATTAGTAATCAAACGGCCAACTGAACTAAACCCCCCACCATGTCCTTCCACTTCGCATGATCCTCTTGCACCTGGTGTATGTATGGAGTGCCCTGAGACTCTCTTTAATCCTACTTGCCATGTCAAGAATTACATTTCACATGGAATACTCCGCTGAGGGAATGAGACAATGTGGAAATCTTCTGCGACGGTTCTGATAAATCTTAGAAACAATTGCAAACCACTGGATATTTTATGGGAATTAGAGAGAAAAAAGCAGTACCTTGATCCTTTGATCATCTGCATCTGCAACTGTGGCAACACGAATCAACATTGGGTTACGCTTGTCCACAGCTTCCAGTTTCATATTCACTTGGAAACCATGTGATGGCCTCTGGAAAAGTATTCAGCAGGGTCACATTACATGTAGAAATTTAATTAAATTAAAACAATTAATCACCCATATTAACAATGCCCAAGGAAAATTTAGCTCCTTTATGGTTTTTGTAAGACCGTAAAATTATAAATAATGGGCTGTAAGTGGATCCACAGAAAACCACCAGCAGTATTCTCCTTACAGATCAGCTCTCATCCAGCTTCCATATTTTTCTGTTGAAACATGGAACTCATGCAAGCTGAAGATGTTAGTATTTCTGACCTTCTGCTCTGCCACAGGACTCAGCACCACATCCATCACTGATATTCTGAGATGAGGAGCCTAGTGTACTTTGCTTTATGTTAGCCATGCTTGGCATAAACAGCACACTCCCATTTGTTTAAAGGTTAATAGCTTATTTATTTTCCTTCATTTACATGTTTTACCTAATTTGTTAGACATTTAACATGCTAATTAAATATGTATTGCTTTAATTTGTCTTAAACCTTAGTTATTAAAAGGAACTCAAACCTTTTTAATGCTTCTAACCAACTTGAGGAATAACCAGAAACAATTAAAAGCCCCTTGAAAGAGGCAACTTAACAAAATGCTTCTGGCTTGCTCTGGGTCTAGGTGTTAGGGCCTGCAGCCTAAGGCCTAATATCCTGGCCCACTTCCATCTCATTAAATGGAAGGGAACACTGGCACACAGCACAGTAGTGCGATCCAGAACTTCAGGTTGATAAATCCCAATACATCAACAATGGTAAATATGACTGAGGAGGAACCTAGCAGGGCAGGTGTAGGATTGGGGATAGATCTAGCACAATCCAGTCTATTAAATGCAAATTATAAATAACTAAGATGAATCTGTTTTATCATGTAATCTTCTAATAATAAATCCCACTATTTGGTGTTTCTATAATGCAATGCACTCAGCTCTTTCTAATATTGGAGGCATTCTAAGGTGCCAAAAGTCAAGTATTACACACTCTGATGCACATTATTATAATTTATCCACGACTACAACATGAGATCCTCCACTTTAAATATACCCAAATGACTTGGCCTCCACAACCTTCCGTGGCAGTGAATTCCACAGATTCATCATCTAGCTATAGAAATTCAGCCTCTTCTCTGTTCTAAATGGATGTCCCTCCAATCTGAGATGGAGCCCTCTGGTTGTAGACTCCCCCACTGCAGGAAACATCCTCTCCATGTCCACTCAATCTTTAACACTGAAGGATAACCCACATGGAAGTAAAGAAACAAGAACAAAAAAAAAGACAGAGCAAGAATTACTTCCAATAAAACTAAGACCCTATGAAATATTTAGCTCCTGCAGGGATTGTAAATGTTTGGTTTGGCACTAGTACACTGTAGTGAATTTTTAAATAATTCAGCAAAACGCTCCCACTAACTGTGGTCCTTTACATTATGAGGCACTTCATTGTTGTAGCTGATATCATTACATTTTGGAATGACAGAGGACCTCTAAAGGAAGAACAAGAATTAAATCTTGTATTTTTACTGAATGCTGTTAACTAAAATGGTTAATATGCAATTACAATGTGCGATTATTTGTGTTTATTGTAACTGTACAACTACATTCAACATACTGCTTGATACTTACGGCTACTCTATAAAATTTAATTTGATCAGTTTGCTAAACAGTAACGTACTATTTTGAAAGCACGGGCTGGAGCTGATATAGCACCCAGATCTTCCAGGTATTTCTTCCACGAAAAATTTTCATGGTAGCCTGAAATAGTAAAAAAAAAGTTACAAACTGTACTGTGTAGTACAATCGGAAACAGAATCAGGTTTAATATCACTGCGAAATTTGTTGTCTTTGCAGCAACAGTACAATGCAATACATAACAATAGAAACAAAACCGAATCACTCTGTGTGTGTGTGTGTGTGTGTACGTTTAAATTAAATAAGTCGGGCAAAAATAGAAATAAAAATGAGTGAAATAACAAAGTAATTCAAAACATGGAGAGTACAACTACCTACAGAACACAAAATCTTGAGGTCCACTTGTATGACACAACAAATTGATAAATTCATCCATTTTTTGTGTAAAAAAGTTTAGAAAATAAGGACATATTACAAAAAAGACTGATGTTTCTGGGGTGAAATAACACCATATGCATGTAACATAGTGTTTTATTAGAAGCATATTGAATTTGTGATAAGGAGATGTACTAATCATGTTTGTTTTTTCAAAACAACCCTTTGATTTATCGGAGGGTGAGTGAAAGCATCTGGTGGATGATCAGTAATATTTTTGAAAAAAAATCTTCTGAAGGTGAGGAAATAATTAACAAAGTGGAGGACTTTCCAGAACAGAATTCTAAAAAGTAAAATACAGGGAGAGGAAATGTGCAATAATGTTAATTTAGACGAGGAGAAAGTGAATGGTGGATACTGAGAAGCAACAGAAACTAGTGGTGATGTTGAAGGATTGCTGTTGACGCAAGTTAACTTGTGGTTTATTGAGAGACAGTGCAGAATAGATCCTTCCAGCCCCTTAAGCTGTGCCACCCAACACCCCCAATTTAACCCTAGCCTAATCACGGGGCAATTTACAATGACCAATTAACCTAGCAATCAGTATACCTTTGGACTGTGGGAGGAAACCAGAACACCCGGAGTAAACACGCACAGTCACAGGAAGAATGTACAAACTCCTTACAGACAGTGGCAGGATCAATGATGGACGTTCTTTTTCTAGACTTCCAAAGAGATTTGAAAGTACCCTCAAAGAAGTGATGCAAATTGTGAGTTACAATGAGAAATCTGTATTAAATGGCTAATATTTTGGTCTTGATTTTGTGCAGTAGATCCCAGAGCAGAGTCCCCAACCTGCATTGAACTTGTCTTTATTGAAATAAATGTCATTATTATTTTTTTATAGAGAAAAGACAAGTTTATTGCCTCAGTTTATGGAATTTAATAGCATAAAAATCATATGTAATATTTAACATTTGTATGAACTTAAAACAGGTTGATAGGATTTCCTTCCAATAGTAGCTGCTAAAAATAAAAAGCAAGATATCTAACAGCTGTGCACAAGTATTGTTGTTGGGAAGAGAATACTGACTGATAATTTCCTCATAATCTTTGGCACAATGGAGAACACACACATTCAGAATCATGTTTATTATCACTGTCTTAAATGATATGAAATGTGTTATTTTACAGTGCAAAGTCATAAAATTACTTAAAATTACAAAATAAATAGTGTAGAAAAAAACAAGATAGTATTCATGGGCTCATGGACCATTCAGTAATTTCACAATGGAACTGTACCTTCTCCCTGATAGTAGCAATGCAAAGAAGGCATGGCCTGACAGTGAGGGTCCTCAATGAAGGAAGCAGTCATCCAGGCACTTCCTCTTGATGAAGTCCTTGATGGTGGGAAGAGTTGTGCCAATGACACTACTGGCTGGGTCTACAATGACCTGCAGCCTTTTATGATCATGTGTGTTGGAGGCTCCTGGCCAAGCGAAGATGCAACCAGGCAGAAGGAAATCCATGGGGCATCTGTAGAAATCTGCACATCTTTAGTGATGTACAAAATGTCCTCAAGCTCTAATACTGGCATACCTTCTTCTTGACTGCCAATATGTGGACACCCAGGAACTTGAAGCTGATCACCTTTTCCACCATCGACTCCTCAATGAGGACTGGTGTGTGCTCTCCCAACTTCCCCTCCTGAAGTCCACAACCAGTTTGCTGGCCCTGCTGATGTTGAGTGCAAGGCTGTTGTTGCAACACCACTCAACCAGCCGATCTATCCCACTCCTGTATCCCTCCTCATCGTCATTTGAGATTTTACCAACAACAATGGTGTCATCTGTGTGGCGCGTGGCCAAGTGGTTAAGGTGTTGGACTAGTGATCTGAAGGTTGTGAGTTTGAGCCCCAGCCGAGGCAGTGTGTTGTGTCCTTGAGCAAGGCACTTAACCACATATTGCTCCAGTCCACCCAACTGAAAATGGGTACCATCAAAACGCTGGGGGGTTAACCTCGCGACAGACTGGCATCCTATCCGGGGGCGGGGGGGGAAGGGTCTCATACTCTCTGTCGCTTCACGCCACGGAAACTGGCATAAGCATCAACCTGATGAGCCTTTAAGGCTCGGGACAGACTTTAACTTTAATGGTGTCATCTACGAATTTATTGATGCGGTTTGAGTGCTTAGCCAAACAGTTATTCATGTAGAGAGAGCAGTGGGCTAAGCACACATCTTTGAGGTGAGGCTGTGTTGATAGTCAGCAAGAAGGAAATGTCATTATTGATCCACACTGACTTTGATCTCCTGATAAGGAAGTCTAGGATCCAGCTGTAGAAGGCAGTACAGAAACTCGGGTTTCAAAGCTTGGTGATCATTATTGAGGAGATGTTGGCATTGAATACCAAGCTGTATTCAATAGACAGCAGCCTGACTTATGTTTTGCTGTTTTCTAGGTACTCTAATGCAGAGTGGAAAACTAGTGAGACTATCGCCTGTTGTAGCAGTAGGCAAATTGCAGCAGGTCCAGGCCCATACTCAGGCAGGAATTCATTCTGGCCATTACCAATCTCCCAAAGCACTTAATTATGATAGACATGAGTGCTACCAGTCAATTGTCATTGAGATGGCTTGCTCTACTCTTCTTGGGAACTAGTATGATTGCTGCCCCTTCTGAAGCAAGTGGGAACCTCAGACCCCAACAGTGAGAGGTTGAAGATGTCTTTGAATTCCCCTGCCAGGCGGTTAGCACAAATTGTCAGCAGGCAGCCTGGTGCCGAACACCTTGCAAGGGTTCACCCTTCTGAACGATGTTCAGACATCGGCTTCCGAGAAAGAGATCACAGGATCACCAGATACTGAATGAAGTTGCAGGAGTGTAGTAACCAAGCTCATCATGGAGTGAAGCATCATCACCCTTTATGCTGTTCGTCTTCACCTTATAGGAAGTAATGGCATGCAAACCTTGCAACAGTTGTCGCACACCTGATTGCGTCTCTCATTTCACAGCAATTGCCTCTTCACTCTTATTATGACCTTCCACAGGTTGTACCTGGATTTATGGGACTCTGGATCTCCGGACCTGAACACCGCTAATCTAGTTTCTGGTTTTGAAAACTCAAGTACGTTTTCGAAGGCACACACTGATTTCATCTATTACCTGCACTGTCCAACATCGTGTGGTTCCTTAAGGTTGTCATAGCCGGGGCAGTTGATGGGTATAAGCTCCCAGTACCTATTAAATGCTAAATGGTGTGCACCTCAAATAGACTCTGACCAGCAAGTCCAGCTCCTAGCATTCACATGTGGCTAAACTACGAAGCCCGATGGAACTGCTTTTCCTGGCAAGAAGAGGCAAAGGTTACTGGATGGCGCCATAAAAGCAGACACGTTGGGCAGATGGAACTCATCAGCCATGACTGGCAGCTCATCCAGGAGAAAGAAAACCCTGATCTCAAACCTCCGCTGCTTTGTGGATATACATACTCATGGGGAAGGCTTCAAGAGTAAACCCCGAGGGGAAAATATGGAGCTGGAGTTCCTGAGGCAGTTCTACATTGAATTCAATGCCAATGGGCAAATCCTGTGACTCTGCTGGTGTCAAACTGTTTCAGTCTCTGCCATTCCTTTGGGCTCATGAGATACACGTAGAGGGAGAGCTTGTTTTATGGGCAACAGCTTGCTCTCTATATTGTACTGCTCAGGCCTGCTTACCTGGACAGCTAGGATGCAAATTCCATGCTTGACCCTGACCAACGGAGGCCTCCTACATCATGTCTCCTAAAATCCAACTCATCCCATTAAAATATCTCTACCCATCTCTACTTCCTATCCAAAGAAGATAACAAGAAGCAGAAAGAGGAAATTCCCTCAGGGTACATCATTACTGAATGCCACCACAGCCCCACAAACCCCAGCAGAGAATTGCTCAATATTGATCCAGTGTATCACCAGGCTCAGTGCATTACTGTACTTCCAGGTTGTCACCCACACTCTGGCTCACAGAATGGAAGAGAAGAAATACAACGGCAAGAGGCTCTGAGTATGAGATACCTGAGGGGAACAAAGCAAACCTCTTCACGTTTATGCTTTTACCCTAATGAATGGAATTGCACGCACACACACACACACATACACTATCTGAGATGCTGATTGGTTAAATATCTTATTCAACATTCTGAACATTCAGGTTGCTGGAGTGCCGGTTGTACCTACAACCTCAGGATGTCGTGACAAATGTATTACACTGCATTAACACTAACTATGAAACTGATACAGAGGTCAATAACCTGACTATCTCTGTCAAATAGTTGTATTTTAATTGCTTTATAGGTTTGGGTCAGAGAGTCGAGTTTGGGGTCAGGTTGGGGTTTAGGGACAGGGATGTGGGGGAATTAGAGGACAGGGCAGAGTCCAAGCGAGTTGTTGGTGGAATCGGAGTTCCATGTGGGCAGGAGGAACAACTTCTGATAATCCCTGGATCTGTGAATTGATGAGACCGGATTTCAGTCTAGTATTCGGTGATGAGCATGTCCTAGGGTTAATGCCAAGGACCAAGGCCCCAGGATTGAAGCGGATGTCTGGAAGTCGAGACTCATTGGCTGGACCAGAGTCTGAGAATCTCTATGGGTCCTCTGGGGAAGTCAAAGACCAACAGCTGCAGGCCCAAATCTGAATCAGCTGGAGTTTGGAGGCCTGCCCTGGGGTTAAAGGACTGTGTTCAAAGATTCAGGATTCCAAAGTACATTTATTATCAAAGTACTTAAGTAGTAAACAACCCTGAGGTTTGTCTTCCCACAGACAGCCATGAAACAGCAAAGAAGACCATGTTCAAAAAAAAATCAAACCCCCAATGCGCATAGAACAAATCATGCAAATGGCACCAAAAAATGAGTGAAAAATACCAAATATAAAACATCAAACACAGGACATTGAAGCAGTTCAGGAATATTCAATTCAATCCAACTGGTTGACTGCAGGCTGCAGGGTCTGTCCATCCTGATCAAAAACCACACAAAATAGCAAAAACAAAGGAGCAACTAGAGACTAGAATCACATCACAGTGTGAACCTCAGAGTCCAACCCACAAACAGTGTCAATCCAACCTTGGCCAAGAGCCACGACTCTGGCACCATCGAGCAAGAGTGAGAGACAGAGCCATCGAACACCTTCCTCCTGGAACAGAGAGTGACCGGTCACTCAAGCACTGTCCTCCAGCAGCAGTGAATGAGAGTGAGAGAGGACAGCCACCCGCAGGCAGAGAACAATGAAAACTCTCCCACCTCTGCTCTCATCCTCATTGATTTCAACCTTCCTCAATGCTTCAATCAGCAGGACCGGTGAGAAATGGAGTCGATTGTGAGTTCGTGCCCCGTCTCCAGGCTTCTTGGCCTTGAGGCTGCATACTTTGCTTGAAACCTCACTGAACTCCCTCGGAGACAGCAAAGCATCAGATCGCTCAACTGGCCCGAAAACACATCACCGTAACATAGATCACGGGCTCCAGCAGCAGCAGAATCACATTTGAAAGAAGGAGAAAGCAAAAGAAGTAAAAGAAGAAGTTCTGTGAGCTGTAAGAACGGTGTTGGCCTTGGTTGTGTTGCTTACTGGCGCCATCTTTCTTCCAATGTATGTGCAGAGGCGGGAGGGAGGAAGGGGCTTGTTTTGCTGTTGTCCTTTAGTTGCTCATAGTGTACTGTGCTGTTCTGTTGAGCATTGTGGGCTGCTGGAATGCGTGCCGACTCTTGTGGGCTGCCCCCCGTACACCCTCAGGTGCGTTAGTTGTTAACACAAATGACACATTTCACTGTATGTTTCAACATATTCGTATTCGTAAAGTTGAACCGTAAAAGTTGTAAAGTATTTGTAAAATATTCGTAAAATGGAACCTTGAATATCAAAATAATCACACAGATCTGGACACATTTCTAAATCCAGGCTTCCTTTCTCTTCATTTCTTGCCTGCTATTTCTTAGTCCTTTTTCCATACTGTCTGAGGCTTGGTTTTTCCTTTGTCCATATTTACTTAAACAGAAAAGATACAGAAACACTCAAGAACAACAGACCATATTTCCCTGGGTTTCTGTGACTCTTTTACTGTTTTCATAATTCACTGGTTACAATTTTAAAATATTTTGAAGTTCAAAGTACATTTATTATCAAAGTATGTATACTCTCTACAACCTTGACATTCATCTCCTTACAGGTAGCTACAAAACAAGAAACAAAGAAGAACCCATAAAAAAACTGACCGACACCCATTTTGCAGGATGAAAAAAACTGATAGTGCAAACAATAAAAGTAAGCAAATAGCTTTTAGAACAAAAGTGAGTCCTCAGACACAATGTTTGGAGCAGCTGGAGCAGGCCACAGCCTCAGCCTCAATTCATTCACATAGCAGAGTAAATGTTGTGCAGCCCGCAGACACGAAGTCCAGAACAGCTGGTTATAGTCCCCAGCCTCAGCCACAGAGCAGAGAAAAGCAGAATAAATGTCTCGGACCCACGAGCAAGACTTCTCCAGACTTCTCCTCCTCCGGTTCCAACGGATGATGTTTCATTCGTCCAAACATCGGGACATTCCTTGCTCTAAGATCCGGACCCTATCGCAAATATAAGTCCTGGGCCTGGACCCTGCCGTGTGTCACATTTCGACCAATACATGACCTTTCCAAATCAGTCCAGTACTTAGAATGATCAAACCTTGAGCTGGACGAGCCCCAAATCTGCCTCTCCTCTGCTCTGCATGCCACAACTTCGCGTTGACTTCATGTCAACTCCTCCTCGAAAAAAGCTGGACTCTGTCCCGACTTCTTGCACCTGCATGCTTTGACCCTCGCCTTCGTTCGCCTCTTCATTGTTTGTAGCCACTGCTTACCATACTTTCTTTTTACAGAAAAAAAATGTTATTAATAATGTATTTACTTGAATTACTTGTTTTATTAACCACCAGGAAGTTGTCACTCACCTTTACCAGTGCCATCTTAAACCGGAAATTTCATCTATAGCACAATTACCCTGGACAACAAAGATTAAGCTTATAGATTTTGGGCTGCTGATCATGAAAATCACCATGAAACTTCCCTATCATGTACCTTTTTTTTGGAAGCAACTATATTTGTTATTTCAATTCATAATTTAATTCAATTAAAATGTTGGCTACATGTAAACTTAAAAGTTTTCTATCTTGTCCAGGCAAGCTTGCGCATGCTTTGTGTTGCCAGCATGACTCATAACAACTGCATCTTTTTATTGGTTCTTCAGTGTTAAGCCTGAAAGCTGTGCTGCTGAACCACAGCAATGTCCACCCTTCAATACCAATCGGCTATGCAGTACACATGGAAGAAAACTACCGAAATTTGGAAGTCTTATTGAAACACAAACAGTACAGCAACTACAACTGGAACATCAGTGGTGATCTGAAAATAGTAGCCCTGTGCTACTAGGAATGCAGCTCAGATACACAAGTACTGTTACTTTATTTGTGAATGGGAAAGCCCTGCTAAAGAATCTCATTACATTAAAAAGGAACAGCCACTCCATAAGCAGTTGGTTTCAGGACAAAATGTGTGGCTCATAAGTCACTTGTCGATCCAATAAAGATATCTTTGCCTTCTCTTTGTATAAAACTGGGTTTTATGAAAAATTTTGTGAAAGCGATGAACAAGGAGGGTGAAGGATTTTGATATTTGAGACAGATGTTTCTCAGGATAACTGATGCCAAGATTAAGAAAGGCATTTTTGTTGGTCCACCAATCAAATAAGTCATCAATGACAAGAATTCGAAGAACCAGAGAAAATCACATAGAAGGCATTCGAGGATGTTTTTTGAAAATTCTCCTGACAACTACAGAGCACAAAACTATGGGCGGCTGGTTGACAGCATGCTTCAAGCATACAGAATGATGAAGCACAATATGTCACTAAATATTCACTTTCTGCATTCCTATTTACACTTCTTCCCTGCAAGTCATGCCATTGTCAGTGACGAGCATGGTGAATGGTTTCACCAAGAAGTTGTGGCCATGGAGAAACGGAATCAGGACAACGGGAATCCATCAATACTGGCTGATTATTGTTGGCACTTAAATGAGAAGCCTCAGACACTGACTCCAAATGAAAATCATCAGCAAAACATTTTTAGCACAGTTGAACTATTGGAAAGCATCAGAACTGTTATGCAATTGAATGCATTACATTCAATAAAAGTTAATTTGTTGTTTCTCCAAATACCTACATGGTCCAAGTAGTTGGAAATTATATTTGCATTCAGCATCATGCAGTCTATCATAACCACAGAACATTTATGAGGAAGCAGCACCATTAGAAAATTCCAGCCACCGCTGCTCGACCATCATCCATGCCAGTGTACTTTTCCATCAATTTTAGCCAGCTCCCCTCTCATGCCTCTGTAATTCTCTTTACTCCACTTTAAGACCATTACATCTGACTTTAGCTTCTCCTTCTCACACTGTAGGGTGAATTCTACTGTATTATGATCACTGCCTCCTAAAGGTTCCTTTACCTTAAGCTCTTTAATTATTTCTGGTTCATTGTATAACACCCAATCGACAATAGCTGATCCCCTAGTGGGCTCACTCACTGGCTGTCTAAAAAGCTATCTTATAGGCATTCTGGAAATTCCCCCTTTTGGGATCCAGTACCAACCTGATTTTCCCCATTGACCTATATACTGAAATACCCCACGACTATCCCTTTAGGCATGCATTTTCTATTTCCCGTTGTATCTTGTAGACCACATCTTTACTATTTAAAGGGAATGAGGGCTCTGGGGAGTTAAAGGGAGCACAGGAAGCAGGACCTGAAGAGTTAAAGACACCTACACGTGTTTCAATGGAGCACAGAAAACAGAGCTTGGTGTGTTTCAAGGAAGCAAAGGAAATTGGTCTTTTATATCTAACAGGAGCACAGGAAAGAAAACTCCAATGAGTCAGAATACTGAATCATGTGGATTTCCAAACAATCAGTGACACACTGATAGATTTGCACAGTATTGCGGCTTTTTCCCAATCAATTACTCCACTTTTTCACAATGAAATCCATCTACCACTCATCTGTTCACTCTTAAAATAAGGCACTTATATTTTGTCCATGTCCTTCTATGGCATCTTGATTTCTTTTTGGTAGTTTGGCATGCTCCTAAATCGATATATTCAGTGAACTTTTATGTCATTCCTCTTGTAGCCATAGCTGAAAAACTGAAATACACAACTGAAAAACAAAAGTTCAGGCACAGACCCCTGGACATCAGTACTCGCATTCCATCAATCCCAAGATTTTCAATTCAAGCATATTCTTTCTTCATGAACGTACATCCCTTTAAATCGAGGTGATTTAGACAACAACTTAGGCACTGGGTCAGACTGAAAAGGTCAGGGCATCGGGGCCCAAGGCTAGGGACAGGCCGATTTAGCTCACTGCTCCTCTCTATACTGAACTAAGGGTCTGTGGACAGACTCTCTTTGTGGAATTTTGCTATTTGCTTGTGTTTATTGTTTGCATGATTTTGGGGTTTTTTTCTCTGCACACTGGGTGTTGGATGGTCTTCTATTTTTTTGGGTTCTTTTAGGTTTTTTTTTACTTTGTGGCTGCCTGTTAGGAGATGAATCTCAAGGTTGCATAATGTATACATTCTTTGATAATAAATGTACTTTGAACTTCAAACCAAATACGCATTAACTTTCATGACATTTTACCAACAATCTTCTTAAAATTCAAACACAAAGGGAATAGGAGAGCAACAGATTCTTCTGGTAATGATTACAATATTATGATCTTTCGTAAACCATACCCATAGATATTGAATTATTTAATCATCAGACAGATAATACATTGCATATTTCTATAGGAAGATCAAAAACCAACAATATAAGTCCCCAATTTTCTACAATTATTCTAAATCCACATGCCATTCTTTAGAATGAAGCAAAGGCTATTTGCGTATAATTTTAAATATTTAGGGATCAAACAATCAGCAGGATGCTTGTTGCTCCAGGTTCCAACATCCGCAGTCTCTTGTGATCCACAGAATGACAGAAGACACAGGTTGGAGAGAAAACAAACTCATGAGGAAAGGCTGAGTGAGCTCAGACTTTTCTCGATGCAGCGGAGGAGAATAAGAGGTGACTTAGTACACCAGGTGATTGAGTGGATAGCCAGACACTTTTTTTCCCAGGGTGGAAATGGCTAATACTTAGGTTAATTGGAGAAAAGAATAGTGGGGGATGTCATTCTTTACACAGAGAGTGGTGGGTACATAGAATGCCCTACCGGGGTGATGCTTCAAATTTTCTAATCCTCACCATAGCATTTTGCATGTTACTTTTGTGGAGAAAAATACAAAACAGACATAGATTCTGTAAAATGTTAGCACGTGGAATTTGTGCATTACTGAGCTGATTCTAAATAGATTTAAAATAAAACTACATTGTACTACTGATAAATACATCAGCATGCATCTAGAAATAATGATACAGTGACTGTATATTATATACAAATATTATAATGCTCTGATACACACATTCATTTGAGTCAGAAACAGCCTTTTAGTAGTCAATCTTTGCTATGAAACCATTTCTACAAACAGCATATGGCCTTCAATATTGTTTATTAACCAAGGAAACCTATGATGCAATATCTGCAATTTAAAATAAACATGAAGTGTTCTATATGTGAAATTAAGGGAAAATTAAAAGTAAAAAGTGTGTTCATTAAGTAATTGAAACTCAGCAATGAGCTGTTTAATTTAAATGCTGTATCTTTTCAATATAAGAAGAAAGCTGTGTAGAAGTATTTTTGTTTACGAAGAAAAACCTGATCGCACGTCATTTTGCAGCAGAGGAGTTTGTGGTTACAGTGTTCAGTCTCGGGATAATAACTATGCTGCGTGTTTGCATTTTTTTAAATGCAGCTCTTCTGTCAGCGTTACTTAATTCATTCCCAGCACTTGAGCCTCACTGGCAATTCGAGAATTCATTGCCCAGCCTTAATTGCCGAGTTTAATGCATCTGAGTGGCTTGCTAAGTGAACTGCGGCTGGAGGCACAGAATCCCAAACCAGAAAGACACAGAAAGTTTCTTTTTATTTTAGAGGAAACGGTGCATCAGTTGGTACACTGCTATGACACCTATCACTACACAGTTTTCTCTGGAGCACCAGAGGCTGAGGGGAGATTTTGGTAGAGGTTAATAAGACTATCAGAGGCATAGGTAAAGTAGGCAGAGAGTATTTTTTCCCAGGGTTGAAATGTCTGATACCAGAGGGCATACATTTAAGGTGAGAGGGAGGCAATTTCATAGGAGATGTGAGGGACAGGTTTTTTTAAACATAGAGAGTTGTGCCTGGAGTAGTGGTAGAGGCAGATACATTAGGCACTTTTAAGAAATGTTTAGATAAGCAGATGAATGAAGAAAATTGAAGGATACGCACTTGGTATAGGGATAAGAGGTTAGCTTAGTTAGCCATTTGATTACCAATTTAATTAGTTAGGCACAACACTGTGGGCCAAAGAGCCTGTTCCTGAGCTATATTATAAATTATAAATACAATTTATTAACAGCAGCTCTTTATTTCAGTTTAAGAACCACATTGGCAGTCAGATAGATACAGTGGGATTTGAAATTATATTTCCTGGCTAATGACTGGTCCAGAAATTTAACTGCAACAAAATATACTCTCATATGGGGCATTGTCCTTTTTAACTAATAAATCATGCCTCTCGAAAACTATGTAGAAGTGTGCACGCAAGGATTAACAAATATCCCACTGTCCTGAACTACGACACCAAACCGTGTGATGAATGAACTGCAGTTCCCAGTGAGGCAATGCAGATGGTTCACGGGGAACCGGAAGTGCCATTGGGGTGAACAGGGAGCGTGCGCCAAAGTGCAGAGGTAGAAACTATGATTGTTAGTAAATGAGCTAGAGTTTGAAAACCCACACAAAGTGTGTATTTTACCAAGAACAAATATAACATGGTGTCTGAAGCTGACATGCAGTCTGAATATGAAGCAAAACTGAATTCCATGAGTGACTGAGAAAGAGACACTAGGTTCCGACAGAGAGAAGCTGCTGGCAAGACAGCACATTGTCTCAAAGTTCATGCAGAGATTCAGGAGAGAAAAGCCCAAAAAAACTATGTTATGGATAACCTAAGTCATCCTGCACCTATGCAGTTTACCGGCAACCTAACTAAAACTATAAATAATTCGAACGCTTCAATATATATTTAGCCAACAGCAGGCCAGAGACATGAATGAAAAATTGAAAGCATCTATCTTTTAAAACTTACTGGCAAAGGTGCTTTGGACATCTATAACAGTTTTCAATTTGATGAGACAGCCTTGATATTGGACACAATCATGACAAAATTTGAGGAGTATTTTGTCCCAAGTAAAAACATCATATTTGAAAGATAATTTTTTTCCTGTGGATAGAAACAAGGTGTTAACTTTGTCTAATACTTAGCTGAGCTTCACACACTGAGTAAGTCCTGAGAGACTTGAGAGACTCACTAGTCAGAAACAAAATAGTTTGTGGAATCCAGATAATCGGCTCAGAGAAAGCTTGCTCTGTGAAAAGGATCCAACGCTAGAAAAGGCTGTGGATATGTCTAGGGTAGTGGAGACCACACAAGCACAAACTAAGGAGCTGCAAAGAGCAGAAATAACAGTGCATGCTGTGAAAACAAAGGGGCAGAGCATTTCCCAATGCAACAGCGTAACAAAGAGGTAGAATCAAACAGTACATGCAGCAAATGTGAAGGTAGTCCAATTCCAAAGCTGGACACCGGAACACAGGTGAATTTCTCAACCATGGATGATTACAAGGCTCTCTAAGTAAAGAGCATGATGTACCCAGTGAAGTTAAAAGTGACAGGCTATGTTGCTGAGAATGTTCCAGTAAAAGGGAGCTGTGCAGTGACCTTCAGGCACAAGGGACAGAACAAGGCACAGCTACTGATTTTTGAACAGAGAGTACAGGCTTTATTACATCTCACTACATGCAAGAGGCTCAACCTGGTGGAAGAAGCTTTTGTAGTGGCTTCACAGACCAAAGGTGACCATGAATACTCAATAAAGAATAGGCAAATGTCTTTAACTAGAGAAACACGTAACAGCGTCCATGAGAGATCCAGAGTTATGCCAAGTTATGCCAGGATATGCCAGAGAAGCACAAGAACTGTACCTTCCATAGACATCCATACAAGTATGACAGTCAGGATGCCAGTGCTAAACAGAGTGATCAACATGAAGAAGTCGCCAGTCTTGCTTCCTCATCATGCAGCTTTGATTCAAAAAATACATCTCTCATTGACTTCCAGTTAAAGACCGGAAATCAGAAACATGTCCATGATCCTGGCCGAAGTTGAAGGGGAAAAATAAAAAGGAAGACCACACAATCCCCAAGGTCAGAACAAAGGCACCAGTTCAATATAAACCAACAGGAGGAGTTGCTCTCTATGATATGCAGCCAGCAGAAAGAGCTCTGTGAATTGAGGCAGACTCTGTTGGAACTCATGCAAATATTCACTATTCACGTGGATGTAGTTCAGGGCTCCATTATGAGGCACGTAGAGAAAATTATGGTCACACAGCAAGAACAAGAACACAGACAAACAGATAGGGTCTTGGCAGGAGGATGTGAAAGAAATGACCACTTAGATCAGAGTACTCAAAAGGACACTGGTAATAATGCAGCAAGTGAAAGCAAAACATCTGTGGAAACAAATAGCCGTCCATAAAGGATCATTAAGCTACCACAGAGATGGATTGAGAGTAACTCAGTGAATGGGGGATTGTATTTGCTTATTACAGTTGACATTAATGTAAATATCTTTGCTGGATCTGTATTGGGTCCAATGTTGTTTGTCATATACATTAATGATCTGGATGATGAGGTGGTAAGTATGCAGATGATACTAAGGTAGGAGGCGTTGTGGTTAATGAAGTAGGTTTTCAAAGCTTGCAGAGAAATTAAGGCCAGTTAGAAGAGTGGGCTGATCGATGGCAGATGGAGTTTAATGCTGATAAGTGTGAGGTGCTACATTTTGGTAGGAATAATCGAAATAGGACATACATGGTAAATGGTAAGGTATTGAAGAATGCAGTAGAACAGAGTGATCTAGGAATAATGGTGCATAGTTCCCTGAAGGTGGAATCTCATGTGGATAGGGTGGTGAAGAAAGCTTTTGGTATGCTGGCCTTTATAAATCAGAGCATTGAGTATAGGAGTTGGGATGTAATGTTAAAATTGTACAAGGCTGAATTTGGAGTATTGTGTTCAGTTCTGCTCACCGAATTATAGGAAAGATATCAAAAATAGAGAGAGTACAGAGAAGATTTACTAGAATGTTACCTGGGTTTCAGCACCTAAGTTACAGGGAAAGGTTGAACAAGTTAGGACTTTATTCTTTGGAGCGTAGAAGGTTGAGGGGGGACTTGATAGAGGTATTTAAAATTATGAGGGGGATAGATAGAGTTGACGTGGATAGGCTTTTTCCATTGAGAGTAGGGGAGATTCAAACAAGAGGACATGATTTGACAGTAAGGGGGCAAAAGTTTAAGAGTAACATGAGGGGGAATTTCTTTACTCAGAGAGTGGTAGCTGGGTGGAACAAGCTCCCAGTAGAAGTGGTAGAGGCAGGCTCGGTATTGTCATTTAAAGTAAAATTGGATAGATATATGGACAGGAAAGGAATGGAGGGTTATGGGCTGAGTGCGGGCCAGTGGGACTAGGTGAGTGTAAGCAGTGGCATGGACTAGAAGGGCCGAGATGGCCTGTTTCCGTGCTGTAATTGTTGTAGGGTTGTATTGTTATATGGAAAGCATTATAGTGTTTTTCAAGTTTATGAGGACATAGTATTGTATTTGTTTTCTTTAAAGGAGGAAGATGTATTATGTGTGTATGTAATAAAGAATTTCAGTTCCTAATGTACAATGCATGCAGCTCATGAGGAACCAGATGTGACATTGGGGAACTGGGAGTGTGCCCTGAAATGTGAAGCTGGAAGTCATGATTGTCTCCTGCTAATAAATGTGCCAGCATATGAAAACCCATGAAAAGTTTGTCTTTTATCAAGAACAAACAAAACACAAACTCTCTTTGAAATGGAACAGATTGCACTATTGCATCTAATCAGAGAAAGCAGCTAATATACAGTAGTTATTTACACATCCATTGTGACACAAGGTAATAAGCGTCTTCCAGAAAGGATATATTATAATTGCCCAGGTGAAATTTCTGATTTGAATGGACTTCTGAAAATTCAATGAAAAGTTTTCGTTACTTACGCTGAAAAAGACTATTTCTTACAGATACCAGCTGTAGCGACTACTCAAACAAACCAACGCCGTTGCTAGAGACCAAACACGGAATTATCCTGTATGACATGCCCTCTGATCCAATCCGGTAGTAATGTTCAAAAAGTCAAAGAAATGTATTTGCTCCTTTATTTGCAACTAGCAAAACATACAATCTTGAAGCAATGAAACAAATGCATCTAAAACTAGCAATATTAAATGTACTTAAGTGAAGTTATGTAGAGTTAAGAGATTTCAAATGTAATTAAGAGGTCAACAAAAGGTAGCACACTCGGCAGCCTCTAGCTCTAAAAACTAACTAGAATAAAGCAAGAATACAAAACTTATTCCCTTCACTTTTACCACGCTCCCACCCATGTGACTAACTCCCATAATAAACCTCATAAACATGCAACACAAAATATAATGCAGATGGAAATCAGATGCAAGGCTCTGACACTAGTCAACCAGTTAAATACATTTTTCAGGTGACACGCGATTGTTTTTATTGTGTACTTAATACTCCGTTGCATACATTTTACAAGCCAGTCATAGCTTGAATTATACATGCTTATTGCTATTAATAGAATTACCTGACTGTAATCATTCCATTTTATTAACCACATTGGCACCTGGTAACTATATGTAGTCAATTACTAGCTAATTACATGAGTGTGTAGAACAGAATGTATATATTCTGCTCATGTTATCACTAAATTATTTGTTAATTTTTCATAAATTGGGCATACTTTTTTATACACACAATAAAAGAAAGAAAATAATTCTCCAGGGAAACTCTGTAAATCTGGAATGCTCAGGCATCTGAAGATGACTGACTAGGAAATTTTCTAAACTAATGGATAATATTCCTATTAATGTCCCAGAACACTTTGATTTCATTATTTCTTAAGATGTTACACAGAGAACCAGTAAGTTTAAATGGCTTGTGGGAAGTGGGGCACACTGATTTTAAAGGGATGTGAGGAATGAAACTCCAGTGGCTTCTAAGTCTGCAGTGTAAACAGTGATCTGGTGAGCTTAAAGGGAGCACAGGTCACTGGGCCCCAGAGAATTTTAAGGGGAAATGCAGGAAACATCATTTGGCAGACCAGATGCCGAAGCATATTTATTTCTGAAGAAATGAAGTTTATTAGAACTTTCCCATGTTCAACATGGCAATATAAAATAAAATAATTTTTAAACTACGAGGGGTGATTGATAAGTTACTAGCCTAGGGTAGGAGTCAATTTTAGAAAACCTAGCACATTTATTTTTCAACATAGTCCCCTCCTACATTTCCACACTTAGTCCAGCGGTCATGGAGCATACGGGTCTTGGACCTCCAGAAAGTGTCCACAGAAGGGTAATTGTAAAGTTCATGGCCTAAGGTAGAAGGAGATGAGTTATACAGCTCTCATTACATGCACATGCAGTTCAACTCTGTTGAACGATTATGCAGAAAGTTTGAAATTAATAACTCATCTCCTTCTGCCTTAGGCCACAAACTTATCAATCACTCCTGATGAGTTATTAACTTCAAACTTTCTGCATAATCACTCAAAGAGTTGACCTGCATGTGCATGTAACGGGAGCTGTATAACTCATCTCCTTCTACCTTAGGCCACAAACTTATCAATCAACCATCTGTGGACACTATCTGGAGGTCCAAGACCCGTATGCTCCACGTCCACTGGACTAAGTCTGTACGTGTAGGAGGGGACTATGTTCAAAAATAAATGTGCTAGGTTTTCTAAAATTGACTCGTTCTACCTTGGGCCATGAACTTATCAATCACCCCTCGTATTTCATGAAACATTTTTAATATATACTTTAAATCAATTCAATTGCTTTTGCTTGCCTCATCTGTCTAGCTATTGTTTGCTTAAAGTGATGAATGACCAAAAGGAGATTGTTCGTAAAATGTCTCTGAAACTTGCACTTAATTTAATTTTCTGAGCACTGTGCCTCACTCGCCAATGGGGATAACTTTGGCTTTGAGCAAAACAGTGAAACAGATGATAAGCATTAGGCATATATTACATAGATTTGATTTTCAGCTGCTGACACAGCAAACTGCATGCTGCACAATGAAGACAGATGAATGGATCTATGAAATCCCAAAACCAGTAGGTTGGGATTACAGCTCTGCAGCCCTACAAAGCAGGGAACAACCCCATCTCCAATGATGGTGGAACTCCAAGTGTGAAGCATTGGCAATGGTTCAAGTAGAAGTATCAAGTGGATCATTCATCTCAGCTCTCATCAGGGGTCTTCACAACTGCAAAGATCAGTCTTCATCTAATTCAATTTACTCCTTATTGCAATCAGGAAATAGTGTAGCTTCAGCTGTGGTCCCAAACAAATCTCCAGGTGTAGTACTGAAGACTTGTACACCAGAAGCATCTCACATTAGCATTTACCAAAAATTCACAGTTTCTCCAACTACCACTCACCACACCATTCTCAATCATCAGCAAGGTGATGACAGTTGCCAGTAATGATATTGCATTTACCCAACAGCGTCGATACTGGATATTAATCCACAGGACCACTTGTCCCAGACCTCACTATAACATTAAATCTGTCACAGATGAAAAAAAGCTCAATTTCTGGGTGGCAGTAATAATAGGCAAACACGAGGAAATCTGCAGATGCTGGAAATTCAAGCAACACACACAAAATGCTGGTGGAACGCAGCAGGCCAGGCAGCATCTATAGTGAGAAGTGCTGTCGACGTTTTGGGCCGAGACCCTTCAGACCCTTCGAGACCCTTTGGGACGAGGGGTCTTGGCCCAAAACGTTGACAGCACTTCTCGCTATAGATGCTGTCTGGTCTGCTGCGTTCCACCAGCATTTTGTGTGTGTTGCTGGCAGTAATAATGTTATCTCCCTAGTCGTATCGATGTGATGTTCTCCTCAGGGGTTGTCTTTGGCAGGTCCTCAGATGGTTGTATGGTTGATCTGGGATTCACAAATTCTGCTGCACTGTAGACATGAATAAATGGTGGCTGTTAATAACCCATAAGGGGTGATTGATATGTTTGTGGCCTAGGGTAGAAGGAGATGAGTTATTAACTTCACTTTCTGAATAATCACTGAAAGAGTTGACCTGCATGTGCCTGTAATGAGAGCTGTATAACTCATCTCCTTCTACCTTAGGCCATGAACTTATCAATCACCCCTCGTATGTTGGTTGATCAAACATTCTTGTTTGTTTAAATAATTAATTACGTGTTATATGTAAAAATACATAAATTACAATAATAAATACATAAATTAAATACATAAATTGTCGTCACACTACCATGTGATAAGTGGACACCGCGCTTAAAATAAAAACTAAGTTACACCTGAATTTCAGATTTTGTACCTTCCTTTGAATGTTTTGAAGTTATGAAATGTAACAGCTGTGGTTCGTGGCTGGGTCTTTTGGTTGTTAATTCTCTCCTCTTGCAGCTGCCATTTGTTTTTTCTGTGCAACTCCCTCCAGGTCCATCTACTGAATGCAATGTCTTCCTGGTTTTTGAATGTAATGTTGAATTTCTTCAGGCTGATTATAGTGCTATCTTTGAAGCAATTCCTTTGCCCACCTGGGGCAGAGGTTACAAAGGTGGTAAACCTATGGCACACGTGCCTAAGATGACACACACAAAAAATTCTGGTGACATGCGGCATGCAGTGCCACCCTATGATTCTTTAAACCCCACCCATAATAAAAAGATACAGAATGATTATCTTCACTGAGAAATGAAGCAGTAAATGCCATTTTAGAACTCAAGAGCAGTGAGATGTTTTCACAGGAATTGCCATAAGACCATAAGATAAAGGAGCAGAATTAGGCCATTAGGCCATATGGTGTCTTCTCCACCATTTCAACATGGCTGATTCAATTTTCCTCTCAGCCCCAATTTTCTGCCTTCTCTCCTTATCTCTACATGGCCTGACCAACTAAGAATCTATCAACCTCTGCCTTAAATATACATAAAAACTTGGCCTCCATTGCTGCCTGTGGCAAATAATTCCACAGATTAACAATCCTTCTGGCCAATGAAACTCCTCCTTGCTCCATTCTAAAAGGACAGCCCTCCTTTGTGAGGTCTTCTAGTCCTAGACTCTCCCGTCATAGGAAATATCCTCTCCATATCCACTCTATCACGGCTTTTCACCATTCGATGAGGTCACCCCTTATTCTTCTGAATTCTAGTGCATACAAGCCCAGAGCCATCAAACGCTCTTAATATGACAAGCTGTTCAAACCTGGAATCATTCTTGTGAACCTCCTTTGAACTCTTCGCAGTTTCAGCATCCCTTCTAAGAGGCTCAAAACTACTCATAATACTCCAAGCGAGGCCTCACCAAAGCTTGATAAAGTCTCAACATTACATCCTTGCTTTTAGATTCTAGTCCTCTTGAAATGAGTACTAACATTGCATTTGCCTTCCTCACTACAAACTTGATCTGCAAATTAACCTTTAGGGAATCCTGCTCAAGGACTTCTAAATCCCTTTGTTCCTCAGTTTTTTGTATTTTATCTTCATTTAGAAAATAGTCAACCCTTTCATTTCTGAACCAAAGTACATGACTATACACTTCATGACACTGTTACTTCTTTGTCCATTTTCCTAATCTGTCTAAGTCCTTCTGTAGCCTTTCTTCTTACTCAAAACTACCTGCCCCTCCAGCTGTCTTCATATTGTCTGGAAACTTTGCAATAAAGCCATCGAATCCATCACCCAAATCATTGACATATAATGTCAACAGAATCTGTCCCACGCAGACCTCCGTACAACACCACCAGTCACTGGCAGCCAACCAGAAAAGGCTCCTTTCATTCCAACTCTTTGCTTCCTTCCAATCAACGACTGCCTAATCCATGCTAGAACCTCCTCTATAATACCATGTTAAACAGCCTTTTGAAAATCCAAATACACAGCATCAGCTGATTCTCCTTTGTCTATCCTGCTTGTAATTTCTTTAAAGAATTCCAACAGATTTGTGAGGCATCATTTTCTCTTGAGGAAACCATGCTGACTATGGCCTATTTTATCATGTACATCCAAGTACCATGAGATGTCATCCTTAATAATTGACTCCAACATCTTCCCAACCACTGAAGTCAAACTAACTGGCCAATAGTTTCCTTTCTTCTGCCTCTCCCCCTTCTTGAAGAGCAGTGTGACATTTGCGATTTTCCAGTCTTCTGGAACCATTCCAGAATCCAGTAATTCTTGAAAGACCATTACCAATACCTCCATGATCTCTTCTGCCACCTCTTTCAAAACTCTGGGGTGTAAACCATGTGGGTCCAGGTGACTTATCTACCTTCAGATCTTTCAGTTTCCCAAGAACCTTTTCTCCTATAATGGTAACTTCACACACTTCATGACCCATGACACCTGGAACTACCACCATACTGCTGGTGTCTTGACATAGCTAGTGTCAATGAAGACTGATGCAAAATACTTATTCAGTTTGTCTGCCATTTTATTTTCCTCCTTTACTACTTCTCCAGCATCGTTTTCCATCATTCCAATATCCACTCTTGCCTCTCTTTTACACTTGATGTATCTGAAGAAAGTTTTGGTATCCTCTTTAATATTATTGGCTAGCTTACTTTGATATTCCACTTTCACCTTCTTCTTTCTAGTTGCCTTCTGTTTGTTTTTAAAAGCTTCCCAATGCCCTAACTTCCCACTAATTTATGGTGGCTTTGATGTCCCTTGATAGCCATGCTTGTGTCATCTTGCCTTTAGAATACCTCTTCCTAATTTGCATGTATATATCCTATGCCTTCTGAATTGCTTCCAGAAATTCCAGCCATTGCTGCTCTGCCATCATCCCTGCCAGTTTTCTTTTCCAATCCATTCTAGTCAACTCCTCTCTTACGCATCTGTAATTCCCTTTACTCCCCTGAAATACTGATACATCTGACTTTAGCTTCTCCTTCTCAAATTTCAGGGGGAATTCAATCATATTAGGATCCTTTACCTCTAGGGTTCTTTTACCTTAAGATTGCTCATCAATTCTGGCTTATTGGACAACAACGAACCCAGAATAGCTAGGAATTCCCCTTCTTGGAATCCAACACCATTTCTTATGTTACACAGTATATGAAGTATAATAAGAAGACTATTTAGAAATTAGGTTATTTTTATTGCCTTTTTAAAATTACTAGTATTTATAATTTTTGAACAGATTTTGTAAAATTCTTCATTTATTTCAATCTGTCTTTGTTACACTTTAATTAACAGTAAAAAAAAACAACAGGACTCATCCTTCTTTCTTAAAAAGTTCATAAATATTGGTACTACTTCATTAATCAATGATAATTTCTGCTCTAAATTACTGTGAAATATGAGAGATCTTTTTAAAAGTAGATAATTGCACATTTGGGCACAGAATCTCCAAAAGGTTTGCCACTTTGCCCTATGAAAGTCTTCAGCTTTATCAGTCATAAACCGTAAATTTCCCGATAGCGTTGTACTATTTCATTCACAGAGCTAAGATAATGAAGGAGACTGTATGCACATTTGGTAAAAACTGAAGAAAATTCAGGTTTTGACTGCTAATTTGCAAATATTGTCTAACAGTAACAATTGCTACCCAGAGAAAATTTAACCATCCTCCTGATTAATCATGGAATCCTCTTGACCAACAACTAATATTGAAGGGAGGCGAAAGGCTAGTTATTCTGCAGAGTAACTCACCTCCTGAATCCTTCAAAACCTTTCTGCTAACCATGGCATAAAAATCAAATAATGACCATTTTCACTGGGTGAGTGCATTTTAAGATAAAGAAAAGAAGGCAGCTCACTTGATCATTTACCACCAATGTCTTGCCTATACGATGCATTCCATCAACTCCACATAGACAGCACACGAGGTCAGAACTGAACTTAGAATGGTGCAGCAACAGCATCAACTACACCACCGCCTTTTTGTTATTTTTTATAATACTAAAACGTAGATTGGTAAAGAGCCTAAAAAACTTTAGTAATCAATTAGTAGCATTATTAAATTCCTATTTAATTATTTAATTCCAGACTTATTTTGTAATGATGAATCCACATTCTTGTGTCTAGACCTCTGGCCCAAAACTCTTTAGCCCAGTAACACAATGCTACCCAACTAATTTCTGATTAAAAGATATGAGAGATGGAAAGAACCTCTTTTTACATAAAGGATAAGTTTGATCTGAAACTGCCTAATTAAATGATGCCAATAAGGATCTTTCAAAAACGAGGGAGGAAATTACTTTCCAAGCTGCAATGAAGGAAAAGTAATTAAGATTGATGGGATTGCTCTTCTACAGGGCACAGCAAGCTCATGAGTTTGAATGGTGGTCTTCTTCTGACAGATGATTCTATGATTTATGAGTTTTCATAGACATAACCTGGCTTTTCCACCAAGGAGAGTAAATAATGGAGTAGTACAGTAATCCTCAAGTTCGGTCGGCATTGTTAATCTCGGCGAAGACAGTCTTTGGCCTGGCCAAACTTGTGAAATCTCGTTTGTGTGGATGCTGTGTGATGTGTTCCCATTACAAATCAGTGCCACGAAATAACAAACAGTACACCATATGTAATTAAACGCTTGAGCTTTATAATTCTTAATTTGACTAGAGGGTTAGTAAAGAAAACAAAAAGAAAAGGGCCCATTTTAATGAAACCGTCTAATGTGCATGTTGGAGCTCACAATTTTCCCGTCCGTTTGTTCTCCATCGAGTTCCCCCAGGCATCGTCAACTCCTGACCCCATTCCATGTCCACTCAAGCCCTGCAGTCTATGACTTCTCTGTTCTGGCATCTTTTTTC
This sequence comes from Hypanus sabinus, assembly GCF_030144855.1. Taxonomy (NCBI): domain Eukaryota; kingdom Metazoa; phylum Chordata; class Chondrichthyes; order Myliobatiformes; family Dasyatidae; genus Hypanus; species Hypanus sabinus. The sequence goes on from NC_082706.1 coordinate 190,393,516, forward strand.
TCCATCTTCTGCTGAACAAAATCCCTCGCTCTCAGGCACACAGAAAGAAAACACTTCCCTCATTGGATGCCACATATTTCAAAGTCCCCTTTATCTCTAGTCATAACCCAAACACATCGCTGCTACAGAGAAACTGTTACATTAGCAGTGAAACCTTTCCCTGGTCATTACACTACTAATTTCAGTATAAATAAAATACACTGAGGTGTGTCTCGGTACACACGCAATGTTTAAAAATCGATCATACATCCACAAACATGTACTGCATGAGAATACCATTCCTGAACTCTCTACTGTTTTACTTAAAATACTTTTCTTTCAAATAACCTTCTAAATACTTTAGAATATATGTGGATACTACAGAAAGGGTACAGAGGAGATTTCCAAGGATGTTGCCTGGATTGGAGAGCGGCATGTCTTATGAAAATACGTTGAGTGAACTTGGCCTTTTCTCCTTGGAGTGACGGAGGATGAGAGGTGACTTGATAAAGGTGTATAAGATGATGAGAGGCATTGATCATGTGGATACCTAGAGGGTTTTTTTTCCCAGGGTTGAAATGGTTAACACAAGGGGGCTTCATTTTAAGGTGCTAGGAAGTAGGTACTGAAGGGATGTCAGGGGTAAGTTTTTCCACACAGATAGTGGTGGTGAGTGGAATACATTCCCAGCAATGGTGGTGGAGGCGGATACAATAGGGCCATTTAAGTACGTGGAGCTTAGAAAAACAGAGGGCTATGTGGTAGGGAAATTCTAGGCAGTTTCTAGAGTAGGTTACATGGTCGGCACAACATTGTGGGCCGAAGGGCCTGTAAGGTTCTGTAGATTTTTTACGCACTGTATTACATGACATTGAAGAGCAGGGTACTCTCACTTGACTGAATAACTAAACCCTCCTCTGAACGAGTAAAACACTGGCTGCAAAATGAGTCTTTAGACAATAGCAGCTTCACGTAAAATTATGAATTCCAAGCACACAGTTTTAAGAGAGGCCTTCAAGTGACAGCTTTAATGAAGGTACTCAAATGCACAAGGCAACCTTTTGTTACTGGAAAATGTATTCATTCCTGACAAATTACATCTAGAATTGCATTTTAACATTATAGCACTTGTGAGCAAAACGAATAATAATACTTGTGTATTGCTTTGAATCACATCGTCTACAGAAATACGAAACTTGAACTAGAATAGAGAGTATTGGAGTTGGCATCATAGAAGTTACAGCCATACACATGCATTTTATTTAACCATTTTATTGGGTTCCACCTGTATCAAACCTGATACACCAGAAATGTACTGAAACTTGCCTAAGTAATCTATTATAGTGCCATGTACTGGGGATAAGCAATTTTACTAAAAAAGAGATTATAGAACAATAAGTAAACAATTAAACATGGCCAGCTTTAACTGTTCATCAAATGCTTTTGACATGTTTGCCAGATATGTTCATGTTTGCATAGCCAAAGCTGGTAAGTATATTATAAGCCATTTTGGAGCAGATTCAAATGGCATGCTTGTTCCCTAGAATACATCCTGAATGTCAAGTGAGATACTATTCTGGGAAAATTCTTTGGATTTAAAAAACATGAAATGACACAAAGTAACCTGTATGTATTCATTCGGAAGCCTTTCCATTAAGTTTAGCCTGAGGCCTGTGAGTTAATCTACACAGACGAATGCTTTGCTTTGATATATCTATGAGACTGTTTTCATATTCTTTCTATTCATGACCTTTTATTAAAAATGAAAAATAATAGTTTAAATGCAAAACAAGTTATTTACTATTGGTGCTGCAGATCTGGAATATGAATTTATTTTTCAATCTACACTGTTATAACATAAAATAATTCTGATTACCCATGAGTTGAATCCATTTAATAACATGAAGAGGTATTACTTCAGCTCTTCAGATGAATGATAGATTCCAGGACAAAACAAGCTCCAATTTACAATTATGGAGCACCTCACCAAGCAGGGAAATTAATTTGATCTGTAATCTATTGAAATTGATCTGTGATGCTTTTTAGTTGCATACATGATGAATATGAATTTAATACATCATATTTTTACAAAATATAACCATTAATTTAAGCACATTTTATTGCATATTGGTACTTTAGCCTCTAAGTTTATTTTTAACAAATTCTTTATTCTTATAATTGTTGGATGTTGTTTTTTGTTGCATGCAAGTGTACTTGGCAAATGGAATTGGACCTTGATCCTAATGTCAAGTGAGGTAGTGGTGGCAGTCGCCGAATTCTTTTGCTGCCCAAACTTGTCAATGTTTCAAGTTCAATAGGGAACAGTACAAGTGTAATCTGTGGTACTGACTGGCATGTATGAAGCAAGCACGTTGTCCTAATGTGACAAACTCCCTCAATGCGTGATTTTGATCATCCTGACAAGTATAAGCTTTAGAATCGCCTCAGGAACACACAATTACTCTACTATGGTGATAAATAATGTCCAAAAACATACTGCCTGTAAGATTTAAAACGACCATAATCTTTTTGATGCGTTTTTTCCCCAACATGTTTTTCTTTCATAATTCCACCTCATATCCCACATCAAAAACATTTTCTACCTCAGCAGTTTGACTCTTCAATTTGTAACATTTATTTTTAAAGTTTGAATGATATGTAATAATTAGAGACAATTAGTGATAAATCGCCAGCAGATTTAAGCATCAATCAATGTCTACCAGGATAAGATAACACTGCCCAGACTAATTATACCCAAACACACACCAGCAAATATATTATCATTATGAAATTTATTCAATCTTTGGATCATACTATTTGAATAAAATGATAAATTCACTTATTTTACTGACATTTTAAATGCAGGCTTTGAAATCGATGACTACAAATTATTTCAATTCTGGTTTGGCAACAAAATAAAAAGAATATTTTTGAATGGCATTTAATTAAGTAATCCAGCATATAATTAAATCAAATGAATTAAATGGTGAAGTAATGATCATTTTTTAAAAATCCCTTGATGAAATATCTGATAAGTTGCTTTCTGAAAGCAGCTCGAATGTAACAAAAAAGAGTGCACACCGGTGTGCAAACAAAAATGCCATTTTTAAACATCAACGTATTTCTCTCCTGCTTCGGTATTAGCATATTTTAAATGCGCATTTTGATGCATTTTCTGCATTAAACACGAAATGTTGACAGCTCATCACATACATACAAATACAGGAGATAAAGCACATCAATTTCACTAAAAAGCATTAGTGTTCGGTTTAAAGAGCTTACTTCTAGACTGGGGTACATTTCATTAAATCTAAGTTACACCAACTTGGAAAGTAATTATTTGTAAGTAATTAAAATTACACAAAGACAGTCTCTAGCATTCAAAAAGACAAAGAGTAAGATCTAGCCCTTGGCAATCCTAAACGAACAGTACTCATTTAAATTGTTTTATTTTTTAATTACTATTGACCTTGTAGATAATCCCATGCCAAATTTAAGCAAACATAATTTCTCAACTGAATAATGAACTCTGAGTTTTAATCATGCGGAATGATGTTTAACCTTCACTCCAGTGTCTGCAATAGCTTTAACAGGTTACATTTTTCTTGGTCAATAGTTGACAAAGGTCGCACTAATCTCCACATCACAGCTGTAGCTACAATACAGAGTCATAGGGTTATACAGCATGCAGCAGGCCTTTCAGCCCAACTCATCTTGCCAACTGTGTTGCCCAGCAAGCTAGTCTTACCTGCCCGCATTTGGCTCAAAGCCCTCTAAACCGTTCCTATCTATACGCTTATTTACATGTCTTTTTAATGTGCTCTCCTCAACCACCATTTCTGCAGCTCATTCCAACTGCCCCAAAGTCCCTTTGAAATCTCTCACTTATCTTCTTGAACCTGTGCCCTCTTGCTTTCAGCACTTCCTGCCTGCTTTTATTTGCTCTCTCTCCTACAGAGTCATAGAACGATAAAAAGAAGGGATACAGGCCCTCCAGCCCGGTGGTTCTATGCTGACCCTGGTTCCCACCCAGCTGGTCCCAATTTTCTGTGCTTGGCCTATATCCCTCTAAGCATCAAAGTGCTTCTTAAACAACACTCTTGCACCTGCCTCAACCACTCCATTCAGTCACCAATCTCTGCGTGATAAAGTTTCCCCTCAGGTCCCTTTCTCCTCTCACCTGAATCTATGCATCTAAGTTTTGGTCTCTCCTTCTCTGGAGAAAAGACTGTTCCCATTCATCTCATTTATTACTTATTTACCGTCCGTTACACCACTGGCGTTTAGGACAGCAATGAAGGTCCTCCATCTTTGGTGATGTTCAGGGCTTCCTTCATCGTGTCAGTAGCTTCCTCCCAGCTTTCACTACTGCCAGTCATGCAAGTCTCAGTTGGAGACTCAGCAATACGGTCGGGCTCAGGCATAGAAGAATTCTTCATTGCTGTCTCTGTAACAATTTTGCTTTGCCGATCAGGGTTATTAGTCCTGAGCTGAACCCCCAAAACTGGAGGACCGGTGGACCACTCTTAGTCTGGGTCTACCCTTTGACCTGTTTTGCATGCGTGACCCTACCATGAGCCCAAAGGTTTGATTCCAGCTAAGTCTTTGGGCCACTGAGGCACACAAACCTCCAAGCCAAGACAAAGTTGTGGTCCTGCCAAAGAATCTCCAGAGATGCTGCCTAGCCTGCTGAATTCCTCCAACATTTTTTTGGATTTCCAGCATCTGCAGATTCTCTCTTGTTTGTGGTCCCTTTAGAATACCTTATCTATGCCTCTCATAATTTTTTAACATTTCCATAAGATTGCCCCTCATTCTCCTAAATCCCATGGAACAAAGACCAAGCCTAGGCGACCTCTGCTAATATCTCTATCAGGTCAGCCCTTGAACTCCTATGTTCCAGGGAAAAAAGTGCTGATCTATACAACCCCTCCATGTAAATCAAGCCCTCAAGTTCAAGCAACATCCCGGTAAATATTTTCTGTTCTCTTTCTAGTGGAGTAGCATCTTTCCTTAATGATGACCAAATCTGTACAGAATACTCCAAAGTGCAGATTCTCCAATGTCTTATATACATAAATGCATCAATACTTCCTAACTAGTATACTCAGTGCCCTGGCTGATGAAGGCCAGCATGCCAAATCTCTTCTTTACTACAATGTCTACTGTGATGCCACTTTCAACGCAAGCGATGGGAGTTCCAGTCCCTCAGAATCTCTTCCAACAATTTACCTACCACTAACTTACCTGGTTTATTTGTTTGATTTTGCCACCCATTTCAAACCACATTGGCACACTCAAGTATTCTGGAACTCAACTGTGGCCAGAGCCGAAGCAAAAAAGAATCTTTGCAAAGGACTTCCACAAATTATGTGATTAGGAGTAATTCCTTACTTAAGAAAAGCTCAAATTATTTAATATGTCAGCAATCAGATCCACAGATTTGAGTTGAACTATTAGAGTTCTGTATCACAGGAATCGTGTAAATGCAATGGCAACACAAAATCAGAATCAAAATACAAAATAACGTCAACATTTGCTTTCAGTTAATACATTGAGCAATATTTGAAAAAGACATCTCAGAAGATAACTAAATGATGTTCCAAATCACAGCATCTGAGAGGAAAGGGTTGAAAAACTGAACAGCCAGAACACAGAAACCGGAACACAGCAGAACATGTGAGGAAAGAAAATGTGATGCAAGCCAAAGTTCTGTATACTGAATATAGTAAAAGGTAAAGACAGGCAAGAGGACAATTTTGTAAAAGGTATGTCTCTGAAATCTACATTTTGCTCAGAAGGTTTCTCCATTGATGGGGTCTTCAACATTGTATGCTTTTGTTTTGTATCACCTCATCATCAGAAATTTATATTTTGTCAGTAGCTGAAATTGCGGATAGTCAAAAATACATGTCCAGAAACAATTTTCTGTGACATATTAGTTGGTCTCCACATAAACAACCAAGCATTCCAAAAAGCTTGCAATAAATGAATTATAACAGATATGGTGTGACAAGTCTTTCAACTTCAGTTAACAAAGAGATCTCTTGTGGTACTTGTATCGAAGAAGTGTACATGTTGAACTCCCCCTAAACAACCAAGTTCTATGATTGACACATGGTCATTTACAAAGTTTAGCAAATTTCACCACAAACAATAGCTTGGACTTGGAGGCAGAACCAAGGTGAGGTGAGGCAGCATATGTGAGGAAAGACCCATGATTCGATCGATTTAAGTTCAGTGATGGGGACGAGTGTAGTTATCCTCTCTGGTTCAAGACGCTGATTGTGGAGGGGTAATAACTGTTCTTGAACCTGGTGGTACAAGTCTTGAGGCTCCTGTACCTTCTTTCTCATGGCAGCAGCAAGAAGACAGCTTGGCCTGGGTGGTGAGGATCTTCGATGATGGATGCCACTTTCCTGCAAAAGCATTCATGTAAATGTGTTCAGTGCTGAAGATGACTTTATCCGTGACGTGCCGGACTGCATCCACTACTTTTTGTTGGATTATTTGTTCAAGAGTATGAGCGTTTACACAGCAGGCTGTAATGCAATCAGTCAATATATTCTCCACCAAACATTTATAGAAGTTCGTCAAAGTTTTAGATATCATGCCAAATCTTCGCAAATCTGAGGAAGTACAGGCACTGCCATGACTTTTTGAAATGGCACTTGCATGCTGGACACAGGACAGATCCTCTGAAATGACGACGTCAAGGAGTTTAAAGTTGCTGACCATCTCCACTTCTGATCCCTGGACGAGGACTGGCTCACGGAACTCCGATTTCCTCCTCCTGAAGTTAATAATCAGCTCCTTTGTCTTGCTGATACTGAGTGAAAGGTTGTTGTTCTGACACCACTCAGCCAGATTTTCATCTTCCTTCCTATATGCTGATTCATCACCAGCTTTGATTCGGCCAATGACAGTGGCGTCGCCAGCAAACTAAATATGGCACTAGCCCTCAGCTTAGCCACAGTCGTAGGTGTAAAGTGAGTGAACGGAGGTTGAGCACACAACCTTATGGTGCGCCTGTGCTGATGGAGATTGTGGAAGAGACGTTGTTGCCAATCTGAACTGACTGGGTTCTGCAAGTGATGAAATCAAGCATCCATTTGCGCAAGAAGGTACTGAGGTCAAAGCCTTGAAGCTGATTAATTACTTTTGAGAGGAAAATAATCAATATTGAATGCCAAGTTGTAGCATCATTGCTGTCCAGATGATACAGGGATGAGTGCTGAGCCAATGAGATGGCATCCGCTGTGGACCTGTTGTGCTGGTAGGCAAAATGGAGCAGATCTAAGTTGCTTCTCAGGCAGGAGTTAATGTGTTTCATCACCAGCCTCTCAAAGCACTTTATCACTGTAGATGTAAGTGCTGCTGGACAATAGATAGATAGATCTCAGTGAGCAGTCCAACTAGTTGCTCGGCCAGGTACTGTACTAAAGTGAGGTTGTGGCTTTGTGTCCATGGATGGACTCTCTTTCGTGGACTTCAGTTCTGAATGTCATTTGTTTACTGTTATTATTCGCATGATTTGCTTTTTTCTTCTTTGCACATTGGATGTTTGATGGACTGGATGCTTTCTGCGAGTTCACCCTTCTGAAGTACGTACTCACATCTACCCCAGAGACTGAATCACAGGATCTTCAAGGGCTGTAAATCTGTGAAGAAACCTCCATGCTTTGACAGTCAAAGCAAGCACAGAATGCATTGAGCTCATCTGGAAGCAAAGCCATATTATCACTTCTGTCGCTTGGTTTCATTTTGTAAGAGATAATAGCATTCAAGCTTTGCTAGAGCTGTCCAACATCCTTCTGTGATTCAAGTTTAATCCAGAATTGCCACTTTGCACATGAGATGGCTTTCTGGAAATCGTACCGAGATGTCTTGTATCTTACTTGGTCACCAGACCGGAATGCCACTAACCTGATCCACGATCTCAGCAGATTGTGGGTCTCATAGTTCATCCAGGGCTTCTGGTTGGGGAAGACTCTGAATGATTTTGTGAGGACACTCTGATCTACAACTGTTTTTATATACTGTGCTGTAATCATTCAGAAGCTCTGATGAGTTCTTGAACAGAGCTCACTCCACCGACTCAAAGTAATCCTGTAGCCACTCCTCTGCCTCCCACGACCACCTTTCTGTTGTCCTAGTCTCTGAAGACTTGCTCTTTAGACTCTGCCTGTACACAGGTTGGAGAAGGACGGCCAAGTGATCAAGTTACCTAAAATGTGTTCTAGGCATGGAAAGGTAGACGTTCCTTATCGTAGTGTAGCAGTGGTTGAATGTGTTGGGACTCCTGGTACTGCAGGTTATGTGCCGATGATAATTGGGCAGAGATTTCTTTAAAGAAGCCTGATTGAATCCCTGACTACGATTTGAAATACAGCAGGGTGGGCTGTTTCTTTTTTGGAAATGGCAACATTCAATATCTCGAGCGCCTGATTAACATTGGTTTTTAGCAGAATATAAACCAAGGAGGATAGTCGCTTGGTAAGTAAAACAATTGGAACTTAACCGTTAGATGTTCCAGGTTGGGGAAACAAGAGTACAATAAAGTAAATACAATAAAACCACCACAAAGAATTTATCATGAAACACAGACCTGCTCCCCCCACTCACCTGCTGACTTTCTGACTTCTCCGAATCAGCAGTTTGGTCTGTTCTGTGTATCAAGAAGCCGCTGGGCCTTACCAATGGATCTGGAGCATCCAGAGTGAGCGACGTCAACATGAAACACCGAAAACAGCAATTCCTCATTTCCCTACGATACAGACCCTTTGGTCTTCAAACCTCTTCTCCAGCAACTGTACATTTCCGAACAAGATTTTGGGTAGAGCAACTTTCATTGCTTGGTGTTTCAGTCACACTTGCAGTCTTCCTCTCCTCCCTCTCTTCCAGCCATGGTGATATACCTTTGCCTGCTTAAAGGTGGCTGTACCTACACGATTGAGAATTAAGTCTGCTGAGATCGTGAAATCACTAGTTCATTACAACGGTTCAAAAGTACGTTACAGACAGTGCTACAGTAAAGCCAATTGTGGAACATCTGAAAGAACAAAACTCGAGAAGCAAATAACCAAGCTTTTGAGTCAATTACAAATTCAGATCTAATATAGATGCCTCTGTATGATCTCTAAGTGGCCTGTGGATCTTATTTTTATGGAAGATCCACCAATACTCCAACTACTAAACATGAAACAACAGCAAGCATATCTCCCCGTTTTAAGAATGCAAGAACATGAGAAATGGGAGCAGGAGCAGGTCATCTTCCCCATTCAGACTGCTTTGCCATTCAATAATATCATGGCTGTTCTGGTCACAGACTCATCTCCACCTACCTGCCTTTTCCCCATAATGTTTAATTCCCGCACTATGCAAATATTACATAGATTACATCTTCTGAAACATGGATTACATTTTCCCAAGAAAGTTTTTGTCATTACAATAAATGAAAACACCAGTTCAAATAAAACAATAAGGTCAGTACAACAGTGTAGTGGTTAGCATAATGTTTTACAGTGCAGCAATCGGAAGGTCAGGGTTCAATTTCCGCCCTCTGTACTTTGAGAGCTTGTAAATTCTCTCATTGACCACGTGGGTTTTCTCCAGGTGCTCCGGTTGCCTGCCACTGGTTGGAGTCAGTAAGTTGTGAGTATGCTACCTTGGTGCCCAAAGCACAGTCACATTTGCCCCCAGCACCTCCTTGGAATGTGTTTGTCGTTGATGCAAACAATGCATTTCTCTGTATCTCGTCGATGTTTCGATGCCCGTGACAAATTAAGCTAATCATTATTCTTTATCCAAACAGATGTCATAACAGTGAGTAAACAGGCAGTAATATCAATTAAATTCAATCAGCAAAGTTAAGCTCAGGTAGTGTCATCAGTAGTGAGGACCACAGCTTTTATATTGTCCTCACTCACTCATGTGCCATTAATGGATGTTTGTTACAGATAGTTTTTAGAAATCAAAAATAGCACAATGTCCTCTACAGGGGATCTGAAACTAACGTGCTTCCAAAAATAATCAAATTGACAATAGTCATTAAGAGATACGAAACTCAATTACTCAAAAAGCAGACTTGTGGATGTGTGGTGAGCCTAAATCAAGCAGCATATAGGCAATACGCTAAGTTCAAGCTTCCTATTAAGAACATAGAAGAGTACAGCACAGGAATAGGCCCTTCAGCCCACAATGTTATGTCAAACCAGCTAAAAAGCAAATCAAAAATACCCAAAAACTAATCCCTCCTGCATACACCATGTCCCTATCCCCCCATCTTTCTTATATCCATGTACCTATCCAAACATCACTTGAAAGCCTCTAATGAATTTGCCTCTACCACCATACCAGGCATCCACCACTCTCTGAGTATAAACCCTACCCCTCATATCCCCGTTGAACCTACCCTCTGGTATTAGACATTTCATCCCTGGGAAACAGATACTCTCCGTCCACTCTATCTATGCCTGTCGTAATCTTATAAACCTCTATCAGATCTTCCCTCAGCCTCCGATGCTCCAGAGAAAACAACCCAAGTTTATCCAGACTCTTAAGATAGCACATGCCCTCTGCACCAGGCAGCATCCTGGTAAAACTCTTCTGCACCCTCTCCAAAGCCTCCACAGTCTTCCTATAATGGAGCAATCAGAACTGTACACAATAGTCCAGGTGTGGCCTAATCAGGGTTTTATAAAGTTTCTCAGCCCAGTCTGCAATTGGTCTATTTTGTGTTGTGTTCTTTGCCAGACTTCAGCACCATCCACAACTCTACTAAACAGCAGAGGTTTGAGCAGATTCCCGTGGAACTCCACTAATTACTGACCTCCAGCTCGAATAAGTCCCTTCAAACTCTACCCGTTTTTATATGCAAGCCAGTTCTGAATCCGAACAATCAACTCACCATGGACCCCATGCACCTTGATCTTCTGGATTAGCCTCCTGTGAGGGATTTTCATGACTGCAACATTCAACATGCATTGGTTGTGCTGGTCATTGGCTATATGTTGGGGCAGGCAGGCAATATGGTGAATAGTTTGCTCCAGTTTAAGTTACTGAAAGAATATCTGCATCTTTCAAATGCAGTTATATTGTGGAGCAGATAAAGGTAATTGCTCTACAATTAAATCTGATGTAGGAATAGTTTCCACAACATGGAAGAAAATGCCTCCAAATTTTCCGCTATTACTTTTGGCAGAGGATGTGCAAAGGAGGAGATGTGCCCTGTATCTACAGGGGTCAGATGTTCCTCCAGACTGGAAAATCTTAGAGGTTATTGTCAGGAGCTGTTAGAATGGACAGGGTTGCAGCAATCCCAACAGCCAATGACCTCATATAATAATGTTAATGAATGGAAGATCAATTGTAATACTTAATACTTTATTGTCACCGAACAATTGATACTCGAGCGTACAATCATGACAGTGATATTTGTTTCTGCGCTTCACAAGTCATTCCAACTATGCAATTAATCTCTGACATGGCTCAATTCATCATACCTTCATAACTCAGTTGTCAGTCATTTCCTATGTGCTAGCATACCCACATACATTTACATTCAGTCATGACTCCCATGTCATTCTGACATTATTTGACAATCATTTACTCCTCTCCTGTATGACAATGTATGAACCAACCTGATGTCATAGGAACTAACCACAAAGGGCAGAACCTGACCAACTAATATTGTGACCATAATAATTCTTTCCATAATTAAACAAATACAAAGCCAAAAATAACTTTAGGATACAGATAACTCCAAAGAAAAGGGTTTTATAATCTGAATTTTAGACTGCTGAGTCTCATCATAGGAATAAATGGCAAATAGATAACTGAGATAATGAGAGACATGGCCGATAAGAAAAAGATAAGATTAAAGAAAAAGAAAATTTTTGCTACATCTGCAAAAATAAGTGAAATCTGAAGGACTGGGACTTACCATTTATTAGCTTCCAGCAGTGGAGATGCTGTTTAGCATACATTAAAACTAACTACACTACTAAAAGTTAATCTACATCTGAATGGAAAATTCTTAATATTTTTGCTTTTTTGGAGAACACATCAGCAATGTCAAACAGTAGCTTCTGATCAAGTTAATCATTAACCTCTTGCCATCCACATGCAATTGACAAACACTGTCTGCCTTCCTCCTTAATAACAGTGAGCACAATAACCTTGCTGCTATTTCTAACCACTAAGTCTGGTCTGAACTACTGGGCATGTTCCTGATATGCAATGAGTTATCTTCACTTAAAAAAGTTGTGGCAGATTCTTCGCTCCAACTTTCCTGCAGTTTACATAGCTTGGCTGCCTTACAAAAACTTAATGTCTCTTGGCATCTAAAACTCCAATTTGCTTCTTGTCTTTCTAGCTAAGAAGGGAAATGTGATAACTCCGGAATTATTCAAGTACTTTAATGAGGAAAAAATGCAAAATGTGTGATTTTATGTTTATAGTAAGATGCTGAGAAAAGGGTTAGCTGTGCAAAACAAGAAAACAAAATTGGGTAACACAAAACTGGGTAGCCTCCAACCTGATGGCATGAATATCGATTTCTCCTTCTGGTAAACATCATCCCTTTCTCTATTCTCCACTCTAACCTTTTACTTCTTCTCACCTATTACTTCCCCCTGGATCCCCTCCTACTTTCCTTTTTTTTTAATAATTTTTTATTGCATTTTTAAATGATTACAAAGTATGAAAAAACAATGTATATAACCCTTACCCCCTCCCCTTAACCCCTCCCCCCTGACTGCCCCATAGAAAAAAAAAGAAAGAAAGAAAGAAAGAAAGAATGCCTGGTGGTTGGAAGGTCTCCACATGCTCCATGGAATTCGCAATAATTTTAATATGTATATTTATTTCTTTCCCCTAATAACCAATTGTTTCATCTTCAAAGCATCTATACTTTCCTACCTCCTACTTTCCTGATCTGATGGTCCACTCTCTTCTCCTATCATATTCCTTCTTCTTCAGCCCCTGACCTTACCCACCCATCTGGCTTCACCTATCACCTTTCAGCTAGCCTTTTCCCCTTCCCCCATCTTTTAACTCAGGCATCTTCCCATTTCCTTTTCAGTCCTGAAGGTGGGTTTTGGCCCGAAATGTTGCCTGTCTAATCATTTCCATAGATGCTGCCTGATCTGCCTATTTCCTCTAGCTGCTTAGCACAAAACTATTTGGTGTTCACCTGGCGGAGATGCTCACCTGGTCCCTCAACACCAGCTCCAAAGCCAAGAAAGCCCAGCAATGTAGCTTCTTTCTGTGAAGGCTGAGAAAAGTCTATCTTTCACACCCCCCCCCCCCCATCCTCATCACATTCTACAGAGGATGTATCGAGAGTATCCTGAGCAGCTGCATCACTGCCTGGTTCGGAAATCGCACCGTCTCGAATCATAAAACCCTGCAGCCGATAGTGAGGTCAGCTGAAGGGATCATCAGGGTCTCTCTTCCCGCCATTACAGACATTGACACCACATACTGCATCCGCAAAGCTAACAGCATTGTGAAGGACACCACACACCCCTCATACAAACTCTTCTCCCTCCTGTCATCTGGCAAAAGACACCGAAGCATTTGGGCTCTCATGACCAAACAACGTAACTGTTTCTTCCCCCAAGCTATCAGACTCCTCAATACCCAGAGTCTAGACTAGTCTGACTGACTGACTCACACACACACACACACACACACCCTGAAACCCGCTCCACTCCCTTTGCAATTTTTGCTCATTTCTTTCTCAATTCCTGCTAAAACATTCTTTACATTTACATTATTTATTATTATATTGTAATCTGCCCTTTACTGTGCCTGTTGTCTTGTTTATTAATTATTGTACTATCTTGCACTGTTTTGTGCACTTTATGTAGACCCATGTAGATCTGTAGTCTAATGTAATTTTGTGCTGGTTCATGTAGTCTAGTGTAGTTTTGTGTTTTTCATGTAACACCATGGTCCTGGAGGAACGTTGTTTCATTTTTACTATATACTGTACCAGCAGTTATGGTTGAAATGACAATAAAAGCGACTTGACTTGACTTTTCTTTACTCATTCAACAAATTCCTGCTCGAGATTCTCAGCTGCCTTGTAGAGATCTAACTACCCAGAACAAAATCTGGCAGTTTTTCATTAGCAACCATGTAACTCCTATGGGTCACTGGAAAGAAGACATTTTGCAGAGGAAAAAAAGGTGAAGCAAAATGTGTCTAAGCATCAGAAAGCCGACCAAAAAAGAATGAGTACAATATTAGGAGGCCATAAAGAAGAATGGAAAATCTCTTTTGTGTTATGTCCCATTCCCGAGGAAGTTTACTGATTCCTTTACCATACAAACTGAAATTGAATTGATCATATCATGATTTATTTTGGTAGGTCAAATATGATGGCAGAATATAGTATTAATGGTAAGACTCTTGGCAGTGTGGAGGATCAGAGGGATCTTGGGGTCAGAGTCCATAGGATGCTCAAAGCAGCTGCACAGGTTGACTCTGTGGTTAAGAAGGTGTATGGTGTATTGGCCTTCAGCAATTGTGGGATTGAATTTAGGAGACAAGAGGTAATGTTGCAGCTATATAGGACCCTGGTCAGACTCCACTTGGAGTACTGTGCTCAGTTCTGGTCGCCTCACTACAGGAAGGATGTGGAAACTATAGAAAGGGTGCAGAGGAGATTTACAAGGATATTGCCTGGATTGGGGAGCATGCCTTATGAGAATAGATTGAGTGACAGAGGATGAGACATGACCTGATAGAGGTGTACAAGATGATGAGAGGTATTGATCATGTTGATAGTCAGAGGCCTTTCCCCAGGGCTGAAATGGCTAGCATGTGAGGGCATTGTTTTAAGGTGCTGGGAAGTAGGTACAGGGGAGATGTCAAGGGTAAGTTTTTTTATGTAGAGAGTAGTGAGTGCGTGGAATGGGCTGCCGGTGGTGGTGGTGGTGGATACAGAAATGATAAAGTCTTTTAAGAGACTCCTGGATGGGTACGTGGAGCTTAGAAAAATAGAGGGCTATGGGTAAGCCTAGGCAGTTCTAAGGTAAGGGCGTGTTCGGCACAGGTTTTCTATGACTTCCATCAAACTATTACATGCATATGATTTGCCTACCATGAAACACTTACTGGCATTTAGGGCAATGAAGGTTCTCCATCTCTGGCAGTGTTCAGAGCTTCCTTCATCATGTTGGTAGCTTACTCTCAGTTTTCACTGCTGCTAGTCAAGCAAGTCCCAGACGAAGACTCAGGAATATTGTCACACTCAGGTGTAGGATTCCTCATTGTTTGTTTCTGTAACAATTTTGTTTTGCCGGTCAGAGTTGCTAGTCCTGAGCCGAACCCCCAAAACTGGTGGACTGGTAGGGCACTCACAGTCTGACCTCTCCCCTTTGACCTGTTTGCCATGGTGAGCCTATCAAGAACCTCAATTCCAGCCAACATAGCTCTCCAGGTCATTGAGGCATGCAGGCCTCCAGATCCAATGACAAGTTTGTGGTCCTCTTGGAGGAACCACGAAATATTGCACCTTAAAACTGAACCAACAAGACCTCACCAAGATTTAACTTAAGACTACTGCTTGGCAAACTAAAAGTATGCAGGATAATTTGGCCTGTGCCATTTTCTTCTGTGTACAATCCTGCTGAGATCACCAGAGGCTGTGGATTAAAGTTGGAGTCCAGGCTGCAGCTTAATAATCAGTCAAGCTTCTGTCACCTGTTCAAACTAAAAACACAGATATCCAGTTTCTGTCAAAAAAAAATTCCAGGCTACCACACAGTAGACAGATGGCACTGAAGGACAGTTTTTGTGGCTGTTAAAGCCCATGGCCAAATTAAGTTAATGCTTCCAAGTAGACACTTGTAAAAAGCCCAAAAGCATTACAGAAAGATGGGCAAGATTCCTTTCAAGAGCTCCTCATCTCAATCAATGTGTGGAAGATACTTACCAATTACTGAGACAAGCTAATGAAGTGCTTATTATTTGCAGTCTGGGGTGAAGCTCATGATGTGAGCTGCTGAGGCTTTAACGAAGGTCTGGGATACTTTGAGTTATTTGTGTGAAGAAGGAGAAGCAGAGGCTTTCTAGATTGTGCTTCAGCAATTAGAAAACAGATTGAAATGCAGAACTCTGATGGCGGATTATTCACACTTATCACATGCAAATAATTGAATTGACTTTATTACTTACATCTTTCATATAAATGAGCAGTAAAAAATCTTTATGTCTCCGTCTAAATGTGCAATATGCAATTACAGTAATCTATAATAAATATTATATACGACAGGATAGCCACAATATAACATAACAATACAGTTGTGTCAGCATGAAATAAGCAGTCTGATGGCCTGGTTGAAGAAGCTGTCCTGGAGCCTGTTGGTTGTGAGTTGAATTGAATTGAACTGAATTGATTTTACTTCATACGTCCTTCACATACACGAGGAGTAAAAATCTTTACATTATGTCTCCATCTAAATGTGCAATCATAGTAATTTATAATAATTTACAATAAATAGAATAGTCAATGTAATATAGAGTACACTCAAATCAGCGTGACTTCACCAGTCTGATGGCCTGGTGGACGAAGCTGTCCTGGAGCCTGTTGGTCCTGGCTTTTATGCTGCGGTATCACTTCCCGGATGGTAGCAGCTGGAATAGATTGTGGTTGGGATGGCATGGGTCCCCAATGATCCTTCGGGCCCTTTTTACACACCTGTCCTTGTAAATGTCCTGAATCGTGGGAAGTTCACAACTACAGATGCGCTGGGCTGTCCCCACCACTCTCTGCAGAGTCCTGCGATTGAGGGAAGTACAGTTCCTGTACCAGGCAGTGATGCAGCCAGTCAGGATGCTCTCAATTGTGCCCCTGCAGAAAGTTCTTAGGATTTAGGGGTCCATACCAAACTTTCTCAACCATCTGAGGTGAAAGAGGCACTGTTATGTTTTTTTCACCACAAAGCTGGAGTGCACAGACCACGTGAGGTCCTCAGTGATATGCGTGCGGAGGAGCTTGAAGCTGTTTACCCTCTCAACCCCAGATCCATTGATGTCAATAGGGGTTAGTCCATCTTCATTCCCCCTGTAATCCACAACCAGCTCCTTTGTTTTTGCAACATTGCAGAGTTTTCTTGACACCACTGTGTCAGAGAGATAACTTCTTCTCTGTAGGCTACCTCATTATTGTTTCAGATAAGGCCAATCAATGTAGAGTTGTCGACAAATTTAGTTAGCAGATTGGAGCTGTGGGTGGTGATACAGTCATGGGTGTACAGGGAGTAAAGGAGGGGACTCATTACGCAGCCCTGAGGGGCTCCTGTACTGAGAGTCAGAGGGGTGGAGATGAGGGAGCCCACTCTTACAACCTGCTGGCTATCTGACAGGAAGTCCAGGATCTGGCTGCACAAGGCAGGGTCAAGGCCGAGGTGTCTGAGCTTCTTAATGAGCCTGGATAGAACTATGGTGTGGAATGCTTAACCGTAGTCCAAGAAAAGCATTCTCACATAAGCATCCTTCTTCTCCAGATGTGTAAGGACGGTATGTAGAGCAGTGGCTATTGCATCATCTGTCGATCAGTTGTGTCAGTAAGCAAATTGTAGGGGGTCCAGTTTGGGTGGTAACAAGCTGTAATCCTTGACCAGCCTCTCAAAGCATTTGTTTATTATTGAGGTGAGAGTGACAGAACGCCAGTCATTCAGGCATGTTACCTTGGTCTTTTCTGGTATAGGGACAATGGTGGATAATTTGAAGCAGGAGGGCACTCTACACTGGGAGAGGGAGAGATTAAAAATGTCTGTAAACACAGCTATAAATACAATAAGCAGAAAGACACAAAAATAATGTAAGATACAGTTAAATATATATGGTAATGGTACATGGGAATGCAATTTATGTAGAGAGAAATGAGCCAACCAAAAATTATCCAATATTTCTATTCCAGCATGCCGTTAAGTGCCTTTTTAAATGGACTATGTACTGAGGGAAACTGTTCATACAAACACAACAGGAAGTAACTGGAATTTAACCATGTTGTTCTTCTCTGAACCCCTGTGGTATGCCTGTCTAATTAAGTATTATTAAGTCAATATGCAAAAAGAGATGGAGCTGCCATGATGGCCTCTGTCCTCACTGATGTTAATTAGTAACATCAGAGTCATCACTGAAGAAAAACCCATTCACCCGGATTTCAAAATGCTGATAAGATCAGATTTTTCTCCATTAAGGTATTTCTGCTGTACTGATCGAGAAACATCAGGCATTTTGACATCAAGAAGATGGAGGAAGTACAATCAAAAGGTGGCTGCATCAATCAGTCTGTCTTGGGTATAACTGTCCCATCGTAAAATACGAATAGTTCAAGAGAAACTTTAGTCACTCATTGGAAGCTGAAAATTGGACTGATCAACATGCACATGAAGCATTCCTCTGAATGAATGCCAGAGGAAATTATATTTCAAATCATACACAG
Organism: Hypanus sabinus; assembly: GCF_030144855.1. NCBI lineage: Eukaryota > Metazoa > Chordata > Chondrichthyes > Myliobatiformes > Dasyatidae > Hypanus > Hypanus sabinus. Next base: position 190,411,958 of record NC_082706.1, read on the forward strand.
TTGGAAAAACATAATGGGTAGAGGCTGAAGGACAGCTTGCGAGTGTACCATTGACATGGCAGGTCATCTTTACACTTAGATATTAATTCATTCAAGTGATTGTTAGAGTAAGTTGTGTTCAGAGTCTACGAGAAATCCAAGCAAATGTAAGCAACAACAGAAGGCAGAAATCAAAACTGTGTAAAGTAAATAGCACCACTTGACATCATACAGTCGGCCCTCCTTATCTGCAAGTTCCGCATGTGCGAATTCAACCAACCGCGAGTCGAGAAAACCCGGAAGTGCTCTTCTAGCACTTGTTGTTCGAGCATGTACAGACTTTTTTTCTTGTCATTATACCCTAAACAATGCAGTATAACAACCATTTGACATAGCATTTACATTGTATTAGGTATTATAAGTAATCTAGAGATGACTTAAAGTATACGGGAGGATGTGCGTAGGTTATCATGGATCGGGATAGAAAAGAAATCGGAAGTTCTCTTACTAAGTAAGTCAGAACAGGTACATCCGGTATTATTTAGTGTCAGTTAATCAAACGTTTGTCTTAGCATATAGTATATTTTATCTTTCTATGCATATAAAACACTTAAGAAACGTTTGTTTCAGCGCCGGACTCAGGAACGGAAGTTCCCGAGTTCGATCCAGTGACAGACCGCTTCCCAGTGCACTCTCCACTCTCCATTTTTGAGGATCAAAAATCCAAAACCCCAAAACTCAATAACTAAACCACTGCGTTGCTAAGTAATAATTGTAGCTTTCATCGGGGTAGGGCCGTTCTCACTTTATCCTTTAAAATGTTTCTAATCGTTGACCGACTGTAGCTTAACACTTTTCCAGTGACCGATGGCGATTCACCTCTTTCTGATCGCTTTATTATTTCCACTTTATTTTCAATCGTGATCGTGATTATTTTCGTAAACAGAAACACTGCGGATTCAGAGCACCGCCGCCGGGTCCTAATGTCCACCACATTGAGACAGGTTAAATAAGGTCTGGGATTTTGCTGGGTCCAAAGATCCACTGCATTGAGGTTGAATAAGGGATGAGCATCTGTGTTTTTTGGTATCCACAAGGGGTCCCGGAACCAATCCCTCGTGGATAAGAACTGTATATATCCGGAAGCTTCATTTAACTCCTTATTTTCAATGTATTGATTTATATAGTTTTATTTGTGGCAATTTCACACTTGTAATGAATTTTTAAAGTAGCTTTGGGCTATGCTGTTCTGTGAGTCTTTACTCATTTTACCTCACTCTGGCAGGCACAGATGGACCCCAGCCAGAGGATAAAAGTAAAAGTCAACCACCAACAAGATTACTCAATGAGCAGTTTACATTTACTTTCACAACTATGGCTTTTCTTTCCTCATATCACCATGAAATATCTTCATTAACTCATTTGACTTACACACCTAATTCTTGGATACTTCCAGTATCCAGTGAAATTGATTCAGGAAGGTTCAAGCAGGTTACCCTTCCTTCTCCAAGAATTTGTTGTGGTGAACGGTGCAACAAGAACTTGAATGGTTTCAAGTGCACAAACAGTCACTAGCTCCATACACTGAAGTTAAAAGAATAGATACCTTGTGTCTGCTCCACCATTCATTAAAGTCATGGCTGTCCTGACTCTACATTCCCATCTCTCTTGATAACTTTCAACCCTTACTTAACAATAATGTATCTTCAAAAGTTCTGCTTCTGCTAACGTAAGCACATGAGATTCTGCAGATGCTGGAAATGCAGGAGGAACACAGCAGGTCAGCCAAAATCTATGAAAAGGAATAAAGAGTCAATATTTCAGGGAAAGGCACTTCAATCAGGACTACATCCATTTCTGTTGCCTTTTTAAGAAATAGCTTTGAAGACTTAAACACCCAGAGAAGAAAAAAAAAACATGTCTCAACTCTGTTTGTAATGGGCAACCTCTTGGTTTTCAGCACAAATTCCAAATTCTCCCACAATATCAGCTCCATGTCAATGTTGCTAAGATACCTGAAGATCTTATAAACAAGACCCTTCCAGCTTGCTTTGGAAACAATCCTGGCCTGTCTAATTTCTCCCCACAAGACAAAACAGTCCATTGCAGGTATTAGTCAACCGAACAGTTTCTGAACTGTTTCCTGCATTACATCCTTCTTTATATAAACAGACCAATATTGCATACAGTAATTTAGATAAGATCTCAGTAGTGCCCCATGTAACAGAGGCATAACATTCTTACTCATGTAGAAACAACAAATGCTGAGAAGACTCCGCAAATCAAATAGAATCTGTGGTAAGAGAAACCTTTGTCATGACCAGGGAAGGGAGAAAATAATTTGGCTTTATATTGCAGGGAGGGTGGGGGAGAAATGAAGGCCAGTGTTGCCATGGAAATAAGCTATAAAGTAGGTCATCTGGATAATGGGGTAAAGGACACAGTTGGGGGGGGGGGAGAGAACCTGAACAAAGGAGCATAACAGCTATTAAACGGTGGCAATTAGCGTACTTGAAGTTTAGAATTTGATATCGTCTGTACAGCAGCAATGTGGCCAAAAAAAAGATTAAATGTTGTTCCTAAAGGCTGATTTATACTCCTGCATCAAATGAACGCCATAGGTATGGCGTACACTACACCATATCCTGACGCGCACCTCTCCAAAAATGTAACTGCGCATCATGGCGACGCAGATGCAACAACTGTGATTGGTCCACTTGGTAGCATTGCATTTCCTCCTGTCTATAGGCGTACCGTGCATACACTGATACGAAATAAATGGTCAGAGATGACGAACCAAATCGTCAAATCTACCTGCCGACATCCGAAAATATTTGAAATGCCTTTCCTCGTTCATGTCTCTCAGTAGCCGGACAAGCACAGAAAATTCACCCTCCTTCTGCCTCAGTCGGTTCAATGGTCGGTTATACCATCTCCTCCGGCGTCTTCTCTCTTTTCTGTGTTGCAGTAATTTCAATAAAAGTAACCCTTGTTCAACATTTATTAGTTCCAACTCCAACATGATGCGCTCAGTTTCAGTCGCCATTGTTTGAAGTGCACGAAGAAACTCAACACAGTGGCATAGAGACCCCACCGCCAACTAGCATTTTGGCGGTAATTGCAGAGCGACGCAGACACACCAACACACAGGTATAAATGCTCACAACAGTGCAGGCCACTTACGAAGGCTACGGAGTTGGCTATTACGCGAAAGTATAAATCAGCCTTTAAGCTTACAGTGGACTTACTATGGAGGGTTATGGGCTGAGTGTGGGTCAGTGGCACTCGGTGAGAGTAAGCGTTCAGCATGGACTAGAAGGGCCGAGATGGCCTGTTTCTGTGCTGTAATTGTTATATGGTTATTGCAGTGACTGATTAGTCAGTGTGCCAAGACTCCTGAAGATCTTGTATGTTTTATTTCTTTCTTTCTTCTTTTAGTGACGCAACGTGGAGTTGGCCTCTTCATGCCCTTCCAGCCAAGCTGCCCCTAACCTAACCACGGGACAATTTACAATGACCAATTCACCGAACTGTGATGTCTTTGGACTGCGGGAGGAAACTGAAGCAGCCAGGGAAAAGCCACACATTCCACGGGGAGGACGTGCAGAGACTCCTTACAGAAAGGCAGTATCACTGAACTTCGAAATGGTCTGACCTCTAATAGCGCTGTGCTAACCTCTATGCTACTGTGGCGCCCAAGCAAGCAAGGCCTCTCCAACTTGCTTTAGAAACGATCCTAGCCTGTCCATCTTAACGTGTCCAGCACTTTATTCCCTTCCATAGATGCTGTCTGACCTACTGGGTCCCTCCAACATTTTGTGGGTATTACCTAAGTCAGTGTGGGACTAGGATGGAGAATTTAAGTGGCAGGGAGCCAAAAACCAGGCAACAAGTACTCTCATCCATTCCATGTTCTGTTTCTCCAGTGCAGAGTATTAGATATTGAATACTGAATGCAGTATACCAGTGGAAGAAGTGCAAAGACTTCAACCAGAAGGCCAGTAGAAAGCAAAGAGATATCAGGACAGGTGCTGGATGCAGTTGCGTGGGAAGATGCCACAAAGACCGTGCTTGGTGGAGACCGTACAACAGAGCCGGTAACTGCAAAGGATCTCCATGCTTCTGGATTCGACTCAGTCCCTCTGAAATGATCAAAGGGGAACTGACCAATCTAAATGTGACACAGGCTGAATTTCTCTCTTTCCATTACCATGGCCTGATCTGCCCAGAGGTTGCACAGCTCTGCACTTTGCTTTTTTTGTAATTTTTTTTTGCTCCACTCTCTGTCTTTATAGCATAGCTTTTGTATTCTCCTGTTTAGATTTTTTTTTAACTAGCAACATTAACCCACCATGTGAGTGACCTTGTTTGCTGCTAGTTCCCATGGCAACCCTGACCTTAGCTGAGAGACACTTTATTTCCTTATCCGCCCCTCCTCCCCCACCTCTCTGCACCATAAAACCAACTTGTTTCTGCTCCATCCAGTTCCAACAAAAAATCTGAAGCACGAATTCTCTCCTTGCACATGATCTGCTGAGTATTGTCAGATTTTCTAAATATTTATGTTAATTTTACAACATATGCGGCTCTTTTTATTCTCCCCTCTCTTTTCTCCTTTTTATTCTCCTCATGCCATAAACTATAACACTCTGTTAGTTTTCCAAGTTACGTGCTGCACCTGTACACGTGCCTCCTGCAAATTTGCACTTCCGAGGTCTGTAACCTCACCACTTAGATGACATACTTCTTTCTGTATTTTTTTCCTGGCACAGTTTCCTATACATTCCACTTGTCAGATCCTTGTCCATCACTTATATATTCTGAAGCTGCTTCCTTACTGTCTCTTCACAATTTACTTTACTGCCAGTTTTGTGCCATCAGCAAATATTGCAGCTGTATCTTTGATGCCTTCAAATCATTTATATGAATTTTGAAAAGGCTAAAATCCCAACACTAATCCTTTGGTACATCACTACTTACATCTTTCTAATCAGAATCAGAATGAGATTTAATATCACCGGCATACGTCGTGAAATGTGTTAACTTTACAGCAGCAGCACAATGAAATACATGATAAATAAATAGAGAAAAAAGGAGTTATTTTAAGTATATAAATGTCTACTAAATAGTTCAATTAAAATAAATAGTACAATACAACAGAAACTGAAAAGTAGTGAGGTAGCATTCATGAGTTCAATGTCCATTTAGAAATCAGATGGCAGAGAGGAAGAAGTTGTTCCTGAATTGCTGAGTTGTGCCTTCAGGATTCTGTACCTCCTTCCCAACAATAACAGTGAGAAGAGGGGCTGTACTGGATGGTGGGGATCCTTCATGATGGACACCGCCTTCCTAAAGCACCACTCCTTGAAGATGTCTTGGATACTATGGAGGCTGGTATCCATGATGAAGCTGACTAATTTTACAAATTTCTTCAACTAGAACCCCCCACATACAAAATGGAGATCCAGTCAGAATGTTCTCTATGGTACATTTATCAAAGTTTTTTTTTTAGGTACCCATGGACACTAATGCAGATATCTAGTCAGCCAATCATATGGCAGAAACTCAATACATTGAAGCATGCCGACAGAGTCGAGAAGTTCAGTTACTGTTCAGACTAAACATCAGAATGGGGAAGAAATATGATCGAAGTGACTTTGACAGTGGAATGACCCTTCATCTCATATTCTCAACATTTATTGCTTATTTATTGTTATTATTATTTATTTTTTCCCTTTTTTTGGTGTCTTTTGCACACTGGTTGTCTGCCCTGTTGGTGTGGTCTATCATTGATTCTACTATCGTTATTGGATTTATTGAGTATGCCTGCAAAAAGGGTTGTATATGTACTGTGATAATAAATTTACTTTGAACTTGGGTGCCAGATGAGGTTTGAATAACCTTGTTGAATTAATGAAATAATTATTTCTCATTTTGCCAGCAAAGGTAAATGACCATGCCGAAGATATGAACATCTCTTGTGCTTCTGCCGTTCTTCCAGTCCAGAATTAACCCAGTTTCACAGAACAGCTCTGAAGTACGAAGTATACATTGACTCACCAACCTTGAGGAGGAGTAAGTGGTTTGCCTTGTTCTTGACACCAGCCCACTGGGTGAATATACGGGCTACTAGCATCACACCTATCAAACACGTAATTAATGCATTATTCAATAAAATTATTAACCAGATTGGTTAATTACATCTTACAAAAATGGAACTGTTAGAGTATGTATCAGATCTATTGGGATAATATCTGCTTGAATTACAATATACATTTTGATAGAAGTAAATGTTGTTACCAGTCTAACCAGTCACATTGGAAAATAATGAGACTAGTAGTAATTATATTTAGCTGAATCATCAATTCACTTTTATCATAAAGTCATACAACACTGAAGCAGGATATATGGCCCACTGTGCCTTTGGTGGCTATTGAATACCCATCTATACCAATTCCACTTACCTTGCCTACACCACATCATTTCTAATGAAATGCTTCTTAAATGTTGCTTGAGTTACTGTCACCACGAGCCCCTCAGAAAGTGCATTCCAATATATATTAAGTGAAAATATTCTTCTTATCTATGGACCTCAGCTTTCTCCACTTCAAGCAAAATAAACCCAGCCAGTCCAACTGCTACTCATAGCTGAAACACTCTCATCCTGGGCAATTTTCTAGAGAATTTCATCTGTACCCTTTCTGGTGCAATCACATTCTCAACGTATTTTAGGGCAAGTCCAGGGTGACCTACATAGCATGTCCCCATCTGATCCCTCAACTCAGAACCTGGGTCATTTCAGCCCCAAACCTCAGTTAATAATGCCCGCATTATCTTTCACCACAGGTTAGTAGGAACATCGTCGGAGCTAACAGATAAACAGCTGGTATTGAAGCTGTGAAGGAATGTGATGTGCAATAGGGAGTAGTGGAAGAAAGAATACATACACAACACTGGAAGAACTCAGCAGGTCAAGCAGCATCAGTGAGAAAAGAGCAGCCAACGTGTCGGGCCGAGACCATTCTTCAGGAAGGGGGGGGGGAGGGAAGGGAGTAGTGGAGGGAGGTTGAAGATTGCTGGAATGGGAGGCGGTGCAATTTAACAAATTTCACAACACAAGCTGGTGATAATAAACATGATTTTGATGGCAAGGATATCTGTGCCTATGTACTCTGGAGCCTTTTTGTCTGCCATCTTGTCACCTAACTTCTGTCACAGTCTCTGCCAGCCACAAGATATTTTCCTACCCTTGCTGTATCACAGTTCTCCTTTTCCTCAATGCATTTCCCTACAAACCCACCTTGCAATGCCAAATTACCTCATGTTTTCTAAACTCACTTCCTCTTTCCCCTTTTCTTCATCAATGTAGACATCCACACCCTTTTCAGAGCCCACTTTGGATCTTAACCACATTATGTTATTGATATATCAACATAGCATATCAGTACTACTTAAGTATTATTTCAATATTCCCTTCTCCCCTCTCTTTATTTCAACTGACTGACTTTGCCATATGTCAGATTGTCAGCTTAAACCAGGCAGAAGAAACACCTCACCAAAGTTCACACTATCAGACCTTCAGGACTTGGTGTATGTATCTAAATTCTATATGGTAATACAGTACCAAGAATTCTCACCAGTAATCATATGTGTCATCCCAGTTATCAAAATGCACCAAAAAACGATGGTCAATTATATCCGTGACTGTTGCAACACATATCAGGGAGGGATTCTTTCTGTCAACTGCCTCCAGCTTCATTCCTATTCGAAATCCTGAAGGAGTAATTGTCTGTGAGAAATAGATAGAAATTATTTGTGAGAGGAAATGAAAAGGGTAATTTGATTTTCTAAAGTAGTTACATAATGCGTCCTTGACAAAACATGCTTTTTAATATTTAGAAATAGACGTCAGTAGACCTACATAGATAGGAAGCTCAATAGACCTGTCTCCCATGGAAATTTATTTCTATAGATCATATAATTCTCCATTTATAGTTCTGTTTCAATGAAATGCAATAATCACAATTCTTTGCAGAAGAACAATCATCAAATCAAGCATACAAATGCTTTTGAAAGCTTTGACGATACCAGTGTTACTCCATTCCCATTGATTGAGGATATCTGACAGAAATTATTTTGCCACTTTATTGATATGCTGAAGAACATAATCAACAAAATAATCACTTTGTCACAGAGTCAGTCAGTCATGGAGTCACACAGCACAGGCGCTTTGCCCCACCATGTTCATGTCACTCATTGTATTTATCTACGTTAGTCCCATTTATCTGCATTTGGTTTGCAGCCTTCTATGCCTCATCATTTCCCCAAATTTCTCTTAAACATTGTTAGGGTTACCAACTCCTCAGGCAGCATGCTCCATCTTCCAACCACTCTGTGTGGAAATAAAAACATGGTGGCATAGTGGTTAGCACAACGCTTTACAACACAGGTGACCAGGTTCAATTCCCGCCACTGTCTGCAAAGCGTTTGTACACACTTCCCCGTAACCACACGGGTTTCCTCCGGGTGCTCCAGTTTCCTCCCACAATCCAAAGACTTACCGGTTGGTAAGTTACTCGGTGATTGTAAACTGTCTCATGATTAGACTAGGATTATTTGGGGGGATTTCTGCGTGGGCCTATTCTGCACTGTATCTTCAAAAAATAAACATCATGCCTCTCACATTAAACCTACAGTACACCCTCCTGTTTTATGCAGCACCAGCATGGGAACAAAGATTTTTATCACCTATCCTGCGTATCTACCACATTTGTTTTTAAATCTCTCAAGTCACCTTCACTCTCCTCTGTTCTAGGGAAATTAAGCCTGGCCTATCCAATCTCTTCCTACAACCAAAATGGTCCAGTCCAGGCAACACTCCGGCGAGTCTCCTTAGCAAATTCACCCTCTCCAGTGCAATCACATCCTGCCGATAGTAAGGCAACTGGAGCTGTACACAGTACTCCAGTAGTGATCCAACCAATGTTTTATTAAGTTATAACATTAACCTACTCTATTCCACAGCTGACAAAGACAAGTATCCTATCCTACCTACCTGTGCTACCATTTTGAGGGATCTATTAACTTGGAACCCAAGGTCCATCTGCTCAAACAATACGTACTGTATATGTCCTACTCTTCTTTAACCTTCCAAAATGCATCACTTCCCACTTGTTAGGATTAAATTCCATCTGTCATTGCTCCAAACAGCTTCCAGCTGATCAATATCATCCTGTTGCCTACAGCAATGCTCCTTGCTATTTAGAACACATATTTTGTGTCATCTACAAAGGCAGTAATCATAAATCTTACATTTTGACGAGGTCACACATTGGCAGCTGGTCGAGTAGGTTCAATTGCTTGGCATTCAGGATGAGGTAGTAAATTGGATTAGACATTGGCTTTGTGGGAGAAACCAGTAAATGGTAGTTGAAGGTTGCCTCTCTGACTGGAGGTCTGTGACTAGTGGTGTGCTGCAGGGATCAGTGCTGGGTCCTCTAATGTTTGTCATTACATCAATGATCAGGATGATAACGTGGTTAAATGGATCGGCAAAGTTGCAGACGACACCAAGACTGTGGGTTTAGCAGACAGTGAGGGAAGGTTACCATGGCTTGCGGAGGGATTTGCATCAACTGGAAAAATGGGCTAAAGAATGGAAAATGGGATTTAATGCAGACAAGTGCGAGGTTTTGCATTTCGGTAGGACCAACCAAAGCAGGTCCAGCGCACTGAGGAGCGTGGTAGAACAAAGGGATCTGGGAATACAGGTCCATAATTCATTGAAAGTGGCGACACAGGTAGATAGGGTCATAAAGTAAGCTTTTAGCACATTGGCATTCATAAATCAAAGTACTGAGTACAGGAGTTGGAATGTTACGTTGAAGTTGTATAAGGCGTTGGTGAGGCCTATGGAATATGGTAAGCAGTTTTGTTCACCTACCTACAGGAAAAATGTAACCAAAGTTGAAAGGATGTTGCCAGGTCTGGAGGACCTGAGTTATAAGGAAAGATTAAATAGGTTGGGACTGTATTCTTTAGAACACAGAAGATTGAGAGGAGATTAGATGGAGGTATAGAGAATTATGACGGGTATAGATATCGTAAATGCAAGCAGGCATTTTCCACTGAGGTTGGATGGGATTACAACCAGAGGTTATGGGTTAAGGGTGAAAGGTGAGAGGTTTAAGGGGAACATGAGCGGAAACTTCTTTACTCAGAGGGTCTTGAGATCATGGAATGAGCTGCCAACACAAATAGTGCATGTGAGCTCGATTTCAATATTTAAGAGAAAATTGGATAGGTACATGGACAGTAGAGGTATGGAGGGCTATAGTCCTCATGCAGGTCGATGGGTGTAGGCAATTCGAATGGGTTTGGCAAGGACTAGACGGGCTGAAAGGCCTATTTCCATGCTGTACTTCTCTATAACTTATACTAATTGGTTAACGTGTATTACAAATGTCAAGGACCCCAGCTCTGAACGGTGTGATACATTTTGGTCACAACTTTCAATCAGAGAAACAAACCTTCACCACCTTCCTATGCTTCCTATTACCAAGCCAATTTTGGATCTAATTTGCCATTTTGCCTTCTGCATTTGCCTATGGGTTCCAACCTCCTGGTAGGCCTACCAAGCAGAACTTTATAGATGACATCTAGTGTACTGGCCTCATCAATATGCTTGGATTAACTATATTAAAAAAAACTTTAGTCAGATTACTGAGACACGATTTCCCATGAACAAAACTCTAATCAATCCCTACCTTTACATGTGTAAGTAAATCTTGTCCCTCAGAATTTGTTTCTGTTAATTTCCGTACCATTGAGGTCAACTCATTGACCTGACTTGTCCATATTTACCTTTTAGAATATCCTCCAGTCATCTGATACCTTATCTACGGTGAGCAAAGATGAAGAAAATCTCCATCAGATTTCAATCTCCCCCCTTGCTCATAACAGCCTGAGATGCATCTTAACAGGTCTTGTGGAATTATCCACCTTAATTTGCTCCAAGTTATATAACAACTCTTCCATCTTAATATTAATATGCTCTCGAGTATAATTATACCTCCTAACTGTCCCCATACTATCACATTTATCTTCGTGAGTACAAATGAGAAGAATTCATTTAAGACCTCACCTAAATTCTTGACCCTTGGATCCTTACTCTTTACTGGTTACCTTTTTTCTCCTAAGACTCATAGAAACATAGAACACCTACAGCACATTACATCCATGTGACCAATTAACCTGCTTCAGTATTCACACGGAAAAGGATCTTTGCGATTGTAGGGATGACTTACAGCGGACTGAAAAGCTTGAGCATATAGACATTAAGAAAGGGGATGTGCTGGAACTTTTGGAAAACATCAAGTTGGATAAAGCACCAGGACCAGACAAGATACATCTCAGGCTACTGTGTGAGGTGAGGAAGGAGATTGCTGAGTATCTGGCGATGATCTTCACATCATCAATGGGGACAGGAGAGGTTCGGGAGGATTGGAGGGTTATGGATGTTGCTCCTTTATTCAAGAAAGGGAGTAGAGATAGCCCAGGAAATTATAGACCAGTGAGTCTTACTTCACCAATTTGCAAGTGTGACTTCTGGAGTTCACCGAAGATCTGTTGTAGGTCTTCCAACAGTTTATTATTTACAGGTTATCCCAGATCTATGTCATCTGAAAACGTGTGTAATGACATTGAGCTCTAACTCACCACAAATTTCTTCAGTCTCTCCACTGTCTCAAAATGTCATCTGAGGCATTTGATAAGGTACCCCAGGCAAGGCAGATTGAGAAATTAAGGAGGCATGGTATCCAAGGGAACCTTGCATTGTGGATCCTGAATTGGTTTGCTCACAAAAGGCAAAGAGTGGTTGTAGACGGGTCATATTCTGCATGGAGGTTGGTGACCAGTGGTGTGCCTCACGGATCTGTTCTGGGACCCCTGCTCTTTGTGATTTTTATAAATGACCTGGATGAGGAAGTGGAGGGATGGGTTAGTAAATTTTCTGATAACACAAAGGTTGAGGGTGTTGTGGATAATATGGAGGACTGTCAGAGATTACAGTGGAACATTGATAGGATGCAAAACTGGGCTGAGAAGTGGCAGATGGAGTTCAACCCAGATGAATGTGAGGAGGTTCATTTTGGTAGCTCAAATATAATGGCAGAATATAGTATTAATGGTAAGACTCTAGGCAGTGTGGAGAATCAGAGGGACCTTGGGGTCCAAGTCCATAGGACACTCACTGTGCAGGTTGACTATATGGTTAAGAAGGCATATGGTGGGATTGAGTTCAAGAGCCAAGAGATAATGTTACAGCTATATAGGACCCTGGTCAGATCCCACTTGGAGTACTGTGCTCAATTCTGGTCACCTCACTACAGGAAGGACATGGAAACTATAGAAAGGGTGCAGAGGAGATTTACAAGGATATTACCTGGAGATTTACAAGGATTTTTACAAGGAGCATGCCTTATGAGAATAGTTTGAGTGAACTTCGCCTTTTCACCTTAGAGTGACGGAGGATGAGAGGTGACCTGATAGATGTGTATAAGAAGATCAGAGGCATTGATCGTGTGGATGGTCAGAGGCTTTTTCCCAGGGCTGAAATGGCTAACACGAGAGGATACAGTTTTAGGGTACTTGGAAGTAGGTACAGAGGAGATGTTAGGGGTAAGTTGTTATTTTTTTTTAAAACACAGAGAGTGGTGAATGTGTGGAATGGGCCCTCGGTGACGAAGGTGGAGGTGGATACGATAGGGTCTTTTAAGAGACTCCTGGATAGGTGCATGGAGCTTAGAAAAATAGAAGGCTATGGGTAACTTTAGGTGATTTCTAAAGTATGTATGTCTTCAGCACAGCATTGTGGGCCAAAGGGCCTGTATTGTGCTGTAGGCCTTCTATGTTTCTATATAACCTACTTACTCAAATTCTTTGGAATGAGGGAGGAAATTAGAGCACCTGGAGGAGACGTCTCCCCCATGGTCACAGAGAGGACATACAACCCCTTACAAACAGTGGTGGGAAATAAACCCAGGTCGCTGGCGCTGTAATAGTGCAAGGCTAACAGCTGCATTAAGATGTCTTATGTTATTGACAATGGCCTTCTCCCTGGAAATAATCTGGAAGATGTGTAGCTCGGGTGGTTGATGGTTGGGTTGATATGTTTTTTGATCTTGGCAATCTACTTGCAAACACTTCATCATCATGCAAGGAGACATTGTCAGTGCGCCGCTGACAGCGGTAAGTCCTCCGAATGTTTAGCCTTTATATACTCCTCAATCAGCTGATTCAACATCAGTTCAGAAACTCAGTTGTGGTGTGGGGAGGAAATCTCGTTGCTGATTGGCGAAATTCGCATCCTATTAACTTCCAGAACATCCTCACCCCTTTCTATAACCACCTTGAAATTTGCATACTTATGATCATCAACTCCAAAGTGCTTGGCCATTGACACTTTCACGACTTGCTTGTGTCATTTCCCATGAATAAAGTCCAGGATAGTCCCATCATGACTAAAGAGAACTTTTCCTGGGCACTTTACAAATTCCACTTATCTAGGGTATTCACATAAGACAGTTATAATCATTACTGCAGATCTTAAAATTGCACACAATGACAACTCTATCATGTTTTATCGTCCTGCTTTAATTTCCAAGCAGCATTATTACTGAGTAAGTACCAGGTAGTAACTGGAGAGGTTCCAGAATTCAGTGCATTTCTTCCCAGTCATGAAGTGCTCATAACTCTACGGACAAAGGTGATGTTACTTCCCGGTGACATCTTTATTCCAGATGCTACCTGAAGCCATTATGACAAAGCAGTGCCACTCATCAAAATTTCAACTCATCCCTCCTCTACTGTGCTCAAGTGACACAAAACTATAATGCTTTTTAGAAATCCAATCTTCTAACTTGGCCTTAATGACTTCCAGGCCAAAGCAAAAATCTGTTTTCAAGGAATGAGATTCACAAATAAGGGGGCTGAATTATGATGCAAAATGTTATCTTCAACAAGACCTGCTAGTACTTAGATCACAGTTAGCCAGCCTGTCCATCAAAATCACTCAGCTCCAGGCTCCTTTGTAGCAGGTATTCCATTTAAGTACATTAGATTGCATAATAGTACAAAATCTGACAAGCACTTAAGTCTATCTGATAATGGCGAGGAAGTGGATTGGGATCACTAGATTTCTGGCCTCAGAACCGAGCTTCAAATGCTTTTTAAACTCTATTTTTAATGCATTCCTTTGTATGAAGTTATCCACGACTCTAATACAACTTATATTTATTATTTTTTTAAATCACACCTTTGAATTGATTTTAGATTGTGTTTTATGCACCTAAAATCTGGAAAATATTTTGTATTTCCTTAACAGGGAGACAGACCTATGATATAAGCTAGAAATAAAAATAAAACCATAGCTGCCGAATATTTTTAGAATTTTGTTTGATTTTGGATCTACCATGTGATTTGAACCACCGTTTATTAGGAATTGGATTGTTGATATTTGCTGTTGTATTATGCTCCATATTTGACTGTCAATTATGCATAAGCATTAGGAATTTATAATTACTTCTGTTGCAATTTCTTTTTAAACCCAAGTGACAGATAATCAATTCTTGCATGCAGCTAACTGCCTTGTAATTTGCTACAAAATTCAGCAAAGACAAATCAAATCTTTGCCAGAACTGGGAATGAGAAAACGAGTTAATTTTAAGCTGGACAGCGAGTAGGGCGGGAAGCGATGGACTGGACAAAGGGAAGATCTCTGACAAGATTGAGAGAGAAAAATAGCCAGTGTAACAATGGTTTGACCATTTCTGAAACAGAGAAAGTGAAGTACCTGAAGTTGTAAACTCTATTTGGAAAACTGAAGGCTGAATCTTGCCCTAATGGAAGATGGAGTGATACTCCCCAAGTTCACATCAGGCCTTGCTATAACAGTGCAGGAGGTCACAGAAAGGTAGGTCAGGGTGAGAGTGGACAAAGGAACTGAAATTCCAGACAGCACTAAGCTGGAAGCTCCCTTGCAACCTGAACACAGATGTTCCACATTGTGGTTGGGTTTCTTCATTGGGCATGAGATCATATGGGGAACAGCAAGTACAACATGCAAGATTGATAAAAGAGAAAATAACCCTTTGCTTTACCTGGTATGGCTGTTTGGACAGTTGGATAGTTCAAATGGAAAAGGTGAAAGGAAAGGTGTGGCAGCTCCCGCAACTGTATGAGAACATGCTATATAACAAGAGGGATGGTTGTTGGAACTGTATTTGCTTTGAAGTGTTGAAGGATGACAGAAGGGAATTCATTATCAAACTTTACAACTTCTCTTTGTACACTTCTTTTTCTGTTTCAAAAATGGGCAATTGATTTTTGATCCTGATTTGCTTTACTTTCTCCATTAGCAATATCGAATCTACTAGATTTTCCTATGGCTCTGCATTTTGCAGACTTAATCAAGTTTATTGTCATCTGTCAGGGCATATATACAACTAAATGAGACAACAGCGCCCTCATGGTACCTACAGTATATCAAAGAGTGTATAAACAAAATATTACACTAATAAAATGTAATTCAAAATGCACGTGAAGTATGCATCACAGGTAAACAGCAAGCAGCTGATGGTACTGTGTGTGCTTCACAGCTGTTTTATTCTTTTGATCAAATTCTAACTGACCCTGTTAACAGAATGATTGTATCTACAGCTTCTCTCCAGTATAATCCCAGTCTCACCATAACAGAGATAATCCCTTTGCCCTATCCATCCTCCCCATCTTAAAACTCACTTGTTTTTCTCTCTTTCCCAGTAATGAGGAAGGGTCCTCAGCCTGAAACATTAACTCTGGCTCTCTTTGCATGGGTACAATTAATGACAGTCTACCTATATTACAGAGCAATATTATAGACATAGATCACTACATCATAGAAACAGACCTTTTGGCCCATCTATTGAAGGGATAAAAATCCTACCACTATTATATACCCATCTATTATCTGGTTTCTATACACCATCTGAATGACCAGCCTAGACTGCTCGGCTGGTATTCTGCAAACCAGGTAACATGCATCTTGAAAGTGCTTGCTTCATACTGTCTGTCTCCCTGGTCACATCTCCATCAATGTTAGCTAAATATTAAACTGGAGATAATTACTTCTGCTGCATGCTATTTCCTGCTGTTTTAATATGCAAGGCATCTGGTGCAAGGATTGCCTATTCAAAAATTCAAGGAATTTTTAAACTACATAGTAATACACAAAAAATGCTGGAGGAACTCAGCAGTCCAGGCAGCATCTAAGGAAAGGAGTAAACAGACGATGTTTCAGGCTGAACCCCTTTATCAGGATTGTTGATGAATTACATAAAGTAGATGATCAAGTATACAGTA
This sequence comes from Hypanus sabinus, assembly GCF_030144855.1. Taxonomy (NCBI): domain Eukaryota; kingdom Metazoa; phylum Chordata; class Chondrichthyes; order Myliobatiformes; family Dasyatidae; genus Hypanus; species Hypanus sabinus. The sequence goes on from NC_082706.1 coordinate 190,428,338, forward strand.
TAAATGCTTTACTCTTATTTTGTATTTGTGTATTTTTATACTGTATTGTAGCATGGGATAATTATTGTCAACAGTGTTCCTCTTGGTATGAAATGTGAATCCATGGTTAATTATAATGTTTGGAGTTTCCTTCAATCCTTCCAATCTGTTTCAGTTTCAGAGATAAGGATGGAATACCAGAACGCTGATGAAGTGATCTTTCCCAATTGATCATGGCTGCAAGTTAATGCCAATCCCTTCAGAAGGACATTGCATTCGCCCATTGAGAAATGTCTTCACAGTCTTTAATCACAGAGACATGGCACAGAAACTGGCCATTTGGCCCAAATAGTCCCTGCTGACCACAGTGTCCTTTCTACTAGTCCCAGTTGTCCACATTCGGCCCATGAACATCTTAGCTCTTCCCTTCCATGTATCTATCCAAATGCCTTTTAAATGTTGCAATTGTACTTGATCAACCACTTCCTCTGGCAGGCAGCTCCTTCTAAGTATACACTACCTTCTATGTAAAGAAGTTACTTCTCAGCCTTTTCAAATTTCTCCCCTCTTAACGAAGAGATGATGCTGAGGTTTTATAGGACACTTGTCAGGCCACACAGAGTACTGTCAACAGTTTTGAGCTCCATAACTCAGAAAGGATGTGTTGTCATTGGAGAGAGTCCAGAGGAGGTTCACGAGGATGATTCTGGGAATCAAGGGGTTAACATATGAGGAGCGTTTGGCAGCTTTGGGCCTGTAATTGCTGGAATTTAGAAGAATGCGGAGGAATCTCATTGAAAGCTACCGAATGTTGAAAGGACTAGATAAGGTAGATGTGGAGAGGATGTTTCCTCAAAATTAAGAGGTAACCCTTTAAGACAGAGGTAAAGAGGAATTTTTTTAGCCAGAGAGTAATGAATCTATGGAATGCTCTGCCACAGACAGCTGGGGAGGCCAAGACTGTGGGTATATTTAAAGTGAAAATTGACAGCTTCCTCATTGGTCAGGGCATCAAAGATTACAGCGAGAAGGCAGGTGTATGGAGTTCAGTGGGATCCGGAATCAGCCATGATAGAATGGTGGACCAGACTCGATGGGCTGAATGGCCAAATTCAGCTCCTATTTCTTATGGTCTTATCTTGTATTTATGTCCTCTAGTTTTGGACTCCCAACCCCTGGGGAAAAGACCATCACCACCTACCTTATCCATACCCCTCAGGATTTCATAAACTTCTGTGAAGTTGCCCCTCAATCTCCTACTCTCCAAGGAATAAAGATCCATTTGGCCAACCTCTGTCTATAAATCAGGCCCTAAAGTCCAGGCAGCATCCTTGTAAATCTCCTCTGTACACTCGCCAGCTGATACTGTCTTCTGTCATTTCCTCATTAATGAATTTGGATCAGCAGGCAAGTAAATACTGTGTCAGCTGCTACTGCACAGAATGGGCTGACAACTTAACTGGTTCCATCTCTTTGAAAGCTCTTTTTGAATCAATGATGTAACATGGAAATCCCTGCACTGGGACAAAGCAGAGAGGGAATAATACCCTCATAAGTAAATTTGCTAGAGCTACACAGCTGGGTTTAAACTAGATTGGCATGCATGTAGGAGTCTGAGTAGGAGCAAGCCATTGGTTTACGTTGGGATTGAGTGAATTCCTTAATGACTATAAAATGATTAAGAATACTCTGAAGAGGGAAAACCAGGAGGGCAAAGAGAGGATATGAGGTAAAGTTCAAGAGATTTGCAAGAGATTCTATGGCTATATTACAAGGTGATTCAGGAGAGAGTAGATCCCTCAGAGGTGGGGCGTGGCCAAGTGGTTAAGGCTTTGGGCTGGCGATCTGAAGGTCATTAGTTCGAGCCTCAGCTGAGGCAGTGTGTATGTTCTTGAGCAAGGTACTTAACCACACACTGCTCCTGCATGTTTATAGCCCAGTGGCGGGGGCTGGTGTAGTGTGGACAAGACAAGACAAGAGATCAGCAAGGATGCCTAAGTCTTGACTGGAAGGTGATGAGTGAGATTCTTTACAAATATTGGTTACTCAATAGAAAAAGGAATCAAGTGGAGATGTTCTGATGGACATTTACATGACCATCGAGGGAGTATCTGCTGTTTTACAGGATGCATCTTCAGACTTTGTGGGAAGCTAGAGAGGCAAGTGCAGAGGCCTGTGCAGAGGCATTTGCTTCATCATTAGCCACTGGTGAAGTTCCTGATGACTGGAAGGTGGTTAATAGTGTTCCCTTGTTTAAAAAGGATAGCAGGGGCAAGTCAGGGAACTGCAGGCTGGTCAGCCTGACATCAGTAGTGGGAAAGTTACTGGAGGGATTCTGAGGGACAGGGTCTTCCAGCATTTGGATAGACAGGGTCTGATTATGAGTCAGCATGACTTGTCCATTGGAGGTTATACTTGATGAGCCTTTTAGAAGTTTATTGAAGATGTATCCAAAAGGATGGATGAGGATAGTGAGGTAGATGTTGTCCATTTGGACTTTAGCAAAGTCTCCAACTAGCTTCCCTATGGTAGACTGGTCTGGAAGGTGAGACCCTATCGTATCTATGGAGTGATAGATGTGTTGAAAATTGGTTCGGAGGTAGAAAGAAGAGAGGGGTGGTTGAAGGTTATTTCTTGGAATAGAGGCCTGTGTTGGATGGTGTTCTGCAGTATGCTGGAGGAACTCAGCAAGCTGCCTGGTCTTCTGAGTTCCTCTAATATTTTGTGTGTGTTACTTGGATTTCCAGCATCTGCAGATTTTCTCTCGTTCGTGAGTATGTTGGGCTTTATCGGTCAAGGATTGAGCATGTGAGTTGGGACATTACTTTGCAACTGGTGAGGCTACAGTTGGAATACTCCATACAGTTTTAGTCACCCTGCTCTAGGAAAACTGTGGCTAAATTGGAAACAGTGTAGAAAAGATTTATGAAGATATTGCCAGGACGGGAGGGCCTGAATTACTGGGAGAGGTTAGCCAGGCCAGGCCTCTATTCCTTGGAACAAAGGAGAATGAGCAGCAACCTTATAGAAGAGTTAAAAATTATGAGGGGTAGATAAGGTGGACAGTAACAGTCTTTTCCCCAGGGTGGTGGGAGGGGGGAATAGGTTTAGGGTGGGAGGGAAAAGATTTAAAAGGGACCTGAGGGGCAACTTTTTTTATGCAAAGGGCAGTGAGTGTATGGAGTGAGTTGCAGAGGAAATGGTTGAGGCAGGTACAATAGTATCGTTTACGAGCACTTGAATAAGTACAGTACATGGAGGCATAGGGGCCAAATTGGGACTAGCTGAGTGGGCATTATGGTCAGCAAGGCCTGAAGGGCCTGCATCTGGGCTGCAGAGCCCTATGAATTTATGGCAACGTCCTCTATGCATAGGACTTCCACATTATCTTTCCGAAACTAGGGCTCTTGGGCATTGCATTACTTACCCTGGTATTCTTACTTGCCCACTGTCCCATTAAGAAATATTCTAAAAGATGCCACATACTACAACTATAGTACACAGATATCAGAGGGAAAGGCGATTTTAATCAAACTGACTGCTTCGTCCTGGATTGTGTAAACCCTTTGAAAATATTGGCAATATACCCAATTTGTTTTGTGAAACATTTAATTGCCATCCCGTTCTTTTAATTTTCCTATTAATTAACCTTCTGATTTATATTAAACTGCTTTGAATTCAGAATGAGTATTTTTCTACTTGTTTCTAATATAACCAAGGACCACAGAAGAAGTAAATTATAAAATAGACAGGAATTTGTATCCAAGATCATAGTCTGCATTATACCTTCATAAATACTTGACGAGGAAGCTCGGAATGCCTCGTCACATCTCTAACAATATAATCTGAATCCATAACTTCCAATAAAACTACGCCAAAATCTCTCTTCAATAGATTACTGAAACTGCAATAATGTACCACTCCATAATGTACTGGTTAGGCACAGGAGTACATTCAGCCAGAGACTCATTCCACCGAGATGTAACACTGAGCGTCATAGGAAGTCATTCCTACCTGTGGCCATCAAACTTTACAACTCCTCCTTCGGAGTGTCAGACACCCTGAGCCAATAGGCGGGTCCTGGACTTATTTCCACTTGGAATAATTAACTTATTATTAGTTAATTATTTATGGTTTTATATTGCTATATTTCTGCACTATTTTTGGTTGGTGCGACTGTAACGAAACCCAATTTCCCTCTATGTCTGTCTGTCTGTTCTATGCAAACACAAACGTTCGACAAAGGTAGTAAATTCCCACAGAGAAAAGTTACAAAGAAAATTTAGGTGTCAACAAACAAAAAGTCAAATGAATGTTAATCCTGCAGGGATTATAGATGATAATTAAAGTCCTAGGGAAACAACAGAATTACACAGGCTGAAACCCATCATTAGTATGGTCAGTTGTGTGGACTCAACATTAATGCAGCTCTTAGTTTGACCCCACTTAAGCGTACTGTGTTCCGTTCTGGTCACCTCACTACATGGCCAGCACAACACTGTGGGCCGAAGGGCCTGTAATATGAGGTAGATTTCAGTGTTCAATGTAACTCTGGTTACCTCTTAAGATAATATGACAAGCAACAATGGTTGCACAGCCTTATAAAATTAACCAAGTGATTTCAGAGAATAAGGATTGCAAATAAAGAGCCAAAACGCTTTTCAGTAGTTTTGTAATCTTCGTTGCAATGCCAACTTCATTAGTACTTTCCTAAATTCTAAATGTTCCTGGTCATTTCAATCCTGTGTCAGGGCATCACTCGGCCATTCTAACAAACTCATTGTAACATCATATGCATGTGGTCACAACTGTAAATGCCAATGACAGTTCCGAGCTCCTGAAACCTCCCCAAGCAGAGAAATGACTCAAGCTGCCCACTAAGTTGACTCAAAGACATTTTCAAGATCGGTGCTGGATCACTCGAGCATTGGCTGATTAATGGGCTACCTTCAAGACCTGAAAGGACTGCAAAATAAAATTCAGCTTGGGTATATTAGGAGTGGCATTCAATGAAAGGGCTCTAGACTCAATTTATTTAAATAACTATCTGTAAAATCAATAGAACAAAATATCCTAGTTATTAGGTCACCAGGAACCTGTTACGAATTATTTTTTAAAACTTACTGTATTCTGAATTTTAAATAAATTCTTTGGTGCTGCTTGGGCTTTGCAGATTTTCAGATAGCTTGCCCAGTTAAACTCCTCTTCCTTGTAGCCTGAAAGAGAAATCAAAATCATGTTAATAATGGAAAATGTTCTCGGGCAATGTAATTACCATCACCTTAGATCACACAAATTTCACAAATCAAAATAACGTTATAAATGCAAATCAGATGGATCATTGTTTTGGCAGCAATCAATTTACCGTCCATAATTGCCTGACCAAACTAATCCTTTCCCTCTTGCATGACATAAGATTAATTTGACTTTCCAGATTAATTCAGAATGACACAAGTAATTCTCCAATTTCAGCACCTGCAGAGGCAGCTGTCACTAAGATCAATGCAGCATGCTTTTCAAGTGTGAGAATTACACGCACTGCATTGTATTCTGGATTACTCATTAAAAAAAACATATATGTCACTCTCTAGTTGAGCTATCAGACCTTTAGGAGGATACAACTTGTGGCCGGTCTTCTCACACCATCCCACTGGGTGGATATCAGGTGAGTCACTGTTAATCCAGAAATCAAAACATTCAGAATATCCATCAAAGTGGAGCCTCAGGCGAACACCGCATACCTGACGGAAGAAACAGTTATGTACATAATTTTTTTTATTAAATCACCAAGTGGTTGAAGAAACTATTTTAGTGGTCTATGAATTTGACCCCATATTTTTAATATGATTTGTTGTAGTGTCATTTTAAGCATTATCTCTATTATTAATAATACCTGGGACTGATTTTCTACTTTAACCTCTCAGTGCTAAAAAGCCTAACCAGAGAGGACACAGGATATCTAGGTGTCAAGGACCTCCTATCAAAAATTTGGAGGGCTCTACTGTTGATGTGCATTCCTTCTTACTGGAGTTATGCATTCAGCATCAATAAGTATTTAAAATTTGGCATGAAATCATAACAAGGTTTTATTCTGAATAGCAGCAGATTAACATAGAACACCGAAACTTTGCTCCACGTTGTCCGTGCCAACCATGATGCCAGTAATGCCATCTGCCAGCATATGCTTAATATCCATCCATCCTCTGTCTGAATGCCTCTTCAATGTAACCGCTGTATTTGTTTTCACCAGTTCCCTTGATAGCATGGTCCAGAAACAACTGCTCTCTGTGTAAAACAAACTTCTTTAAAGTTTCTCCCCTCTCCCCTTCATATCTATACATGCTAGTGTTCGACAGGTCTATCCTGGGAAAATAGACTCTCACTATCTATGCCTCCCTCTCATAATTTACATACTTCAATCAGATCGCCTCTCAGCCTCCAACACGCCTTAGAAGACAATCCAAGTTTATTTAACCATTACTTATAGCTAATACTATGCAATTCAGTGAATATGCTGGTGAACTTCTCCTGCATTCTCTCCAAAACCCCCACATCCTGTATTAACTAAAACTGCATTTAAAACTCCAAGTGTAGCCAAAACAAACAACACACACAAAATGCTGGTGGAACGCAGCAGGCCAGGCAGCATCTATAGGGAGAAGTACAGTTGACGTTTCGGGCCGAGACCTGTCCTCAGGACTAACTGAAAGAAGAGATAGTAAGAGATTTGAAAGTGGGAGGGGGAGGAGGAGATCCAAAATGATAGGAGAAGACAGGAGGGAGAGGGATGAAGCTAAGAGCTGGAAAGTTGATTGGCAAAAGGGATACACAGCTGGAAAAGGGAGAGGATCATGGGACGGGAGGCCTAGGGAGAAAGAAAGGGGGAGGGGAGCACCAGGGGGAGATGGAGAGCAGGCCAGGAGGGATTGTGAGGGGGACAGAGAGAGAAAAAGAAAAAAAGGGAAAAATCAATCAATCAATCAATAAATAAGGGATGGGGTAAGAAGGGTAAGAAGGGGAGGAAGGGCACTAACAGAAGTTAAAGAAATCAATGTTTATGCCAAAATGAAGTTCAGCAGCATCTACAACATGACTTGCCAACAATTATACTCAACACTATGATAAGGCAAATGTGTCTGTCTTCCTTATAACCCTATCTACTTGTGTTGACACTTTCAGCGAGCTATGGATTTGCACCTCAAGATCCCTCTGCCCATCAAAACTCCTGCCATCTTCACATACTTTCCTCTTGTATTTGATCTCCGAAAGTGCAACACCTCGCCGGTGTCCAGATGAAACTGCAATTGCCATTTCTCCATTCATATTTTGACCTGATCTATATCCTACTGTATCCTTCGACAACCTTTCCCATCTCTGCCAGTTTTCAAGTTTTTCTCTGCAGACCTTCTACATTTTTGTCCAAATCATATATCCCAGCAATGATCCTTCTAATGACTGCATTTCCAATATCTTATTAGGCCGTCACTGCCACCCAGAAACCTAAGGCACTTTAATCCGAGAATATAAATATGAAATGTTTTGGATGACTGATCTTCACCATCTTCTCTTATAAGGCAAGCTGGGGCTACTTAAGGTCACAGAGGCTAGCTTGATCTCTGACAACCATGGTAACAACACACATCTAAAAATATTAAAACCAGAGAAAATCAGTGCATAATTCTAACCTTTATTCAGTAGATATTACATATATAAATTTTCTTAGTGTTGCGTATTTAATATTTTAATAATATTTGAATAATCTTGTATGTGCGTATATATGTTTGTGTTGAAAAAGCTTTGTGGTCATTTAAATAATTCATTACGCATTTTATATATAAATACACGAATTGCATACGTCATCAAGCTACCATGTTTTAGGTGCAAGCCTCGTTTAAAAGTAAACTTGAAGTTGGACTCGCAGCCCTGGACTCCTGTGTCTTCCTTTGAATTAGTTTAATATCTTGAAGTTTGAAAACCTAACACTTACCTCTGCAACTGACAACACACAGAACGTGGAGGGATGTCGAGGATCAATTCCTTCCAGTTTCATGCCTACTTTAAATCCATTTTTATTCTGGGGAACTAACTGAAACTGTAAAGAAAAATATATTAGTCTTTCTTCTCCATAATTGGCTCCAGTCATTGACAATGATTCACTGATATTTCAAAATAACTATTCATCATGTACAACTCCATGCTAGAATTCTTTACATTGTTTAAAATGTCAATACACATTACCTTGTACCTTACAATACAACATTTGGCCAAGTCTAAGTATATTTAAGGCAGAGGTTGATAGATTCTTGATTGTTCAGTGCATGAAAGAATATGGGGAGAAGGCAGATGATTGGGGCCAAGAGGAAAATTGAATCAGCCATGATGAAATGGCGGAGCAGACTCGATGGGCCAAATGGCCTAATTCTGTTCCAGCATTTTATGGTCTTGCAGCCTTATTAAGTTGGCATTCTAAGATACTTTGCATCAGGTCAGAGACAAGCTATAACTCCTTTACCTTCCCATCGTTCTGAGTAACACCAGACTAGAATTCTTAGGTGGAATAAAGCCCACAATTGCACTCTACGCCTTTCTCAGCAGTCAAAGGAAATATCTATACTCAGCTTCTCAAAAATCATCTTCCTGAGTCGTGTGTGAGAGGGAGCTAACCTTAATCTCCCCTCACCTCCGCAACAACCCATCAGTTATTCAATTTCCTTCAGCAATGCCCATTCATTTGTAATAATGGCATCTGAAAATCACGACTTTTCATGGCACTAAAGGCCATTTCGCCCATCAAGCCTGTGTTAGCTCAGTGCAATCCCATCAATCTCATAACCCTAATTCCCAGTGGTCTATCTTCGCTCACACACCATTAACTCTGCCACCCGTATATACTCAGGGTGATTTACACTGATCAATGAACCTATGTGAAAGGAGATGAAACCAGAGCACGAGAGTAAACCCAGTGGTCACAAGCAGAACGTGCAAACTGGACACACTGAGATCAGAACTGCCTTTCAATGCATTCTGGCCTTACTGCCTACTGTGCTGTAATGCATTGAAATAACAGTTTTCACAGAAATTCAGCTTATTGGAGATCACATCTGGGAGCTTACTATTCTCATCTATTTGGTTCATTTGCTCAGCCACAAAGGTATGGTCTACGTCACCAAATTGCTGCATATTTTATAGAACATTTCAAAAAGCTTTCATTTTTTTTCTACGTAATGCTTTGCATTGTTAACATTTCCATCACAATATTACAATTTATTTATTTATTGCAATACAGCATGGATTAGGCCCGTCCGTCCCCTCAAACCACACCATCCGGCAATCCCCCATGGGACAGTTTAAAATGACCAATTTAACCTACCAACTGGTACGTCTTTGGACTGTGGGAGGAAGCTGGAGAAAACAGGAGATGAATGATTGACAGACACATTTTAACTGAATATGAAGCACTGCATTACAGGCCATGTAGACTTAGAAAATCATTTCCCCCCCCCCCCCACCCCCATCTGGAGATTGCCAATCAAGCAATTTGAATTCTTTCATGTTATTCAAATCTGCGAGGCAAAAGTAAACAAGGAATTCACAGTAGCCAATTACTTGAGAATAGACAATAGACAGTAGGTGCAGGAGTAGGCCATTCGGTCCTTCTAGCCAGTACCACCATTCACTGTGATCATGGCTGATCATACACAATCAGTACCCCGTTCCTGCCCTCTCCCCATATCCCTTGACCCCACTGTCAATAAGAGGTCTATCTAACTCTCTCTTGAATGCATCCAGAGACTTGGCCTCCACTGCCTTCTGGGGTAAAGCATTCCACATATCCACCACTCTGGGTGAAAAAGTTTTTCCGCATCTCTGTTCTAAATGGCCTATCCCTTATTCTTAAACTGTGGCCTCCAGTTCTGGACACCCATCAGCGGGAACATGCTTCCTGTCTCCAGTGTGTCCAATCCCTTAATAATCTTATATGTTTCAATCAGATCCCCTCTCATCCTTCTAAATTCCAGTGTATACAAGCCCAGTCGCTCCAATCTTTCAACATATGACAGTCCCGCCATTCCGGGAATTAACCTTGTGAACCTACGCTGCACTCCCTCAATAGCAAGAATGTCCTTCCTCAAATTTGGAGACCAAAACTGCACAAAATACTCCAGGTGGGGTCTCACCAGGGCCCTGTACAGCTGCAGAAGGACCTCTTTACTCCTATACTCAATTCCTCTTGTTATAAAAGCCAGCATGCCATTAGCTTTCTTCACTGCCTGCTGTACCTGCATGCTTGCTTTCATTGACTGATGTACAAGAACACCTAGATTTCGTTGTACTTCCCCTTTTCCTAACTTGACTCCATTTAGATAGTAATCTACCTTCCAGTTCTCGCCACCAAAGTGGATAACCTCACATTTATCCACATTAAACTGCATCTGCCATACATTTGCCCACTCACCCAACCTGTCCAAGTCACCCTGCATTCTCATAACATCCTCCTGACATTTCACACTGCCACCCAGCTTTGTGTCATCAGCAAATTTGCTAATGTTACTTTTAATCCCTTCATCTAAATCATTAATGTAAATTGTAAACAGCTGCAGTCCCAGCACCGAACCTTGTGGTACCACACTGGTCACAGCCTGCCATTCCGAAAGGGACCCGTTAATCACTATTCTTTGTTTCCTGTCAGCCAGCCAATTTTCAATCCATGTCAGTTCTCTGCCCCCAATACCATGTGTGCTAATTTTGCCCTCTAATCTCCTATGTGGGACTTTATCAAAAGCTTTCTGGAAGTCCAGGTACACTACTTCCACTGGCTCTCCCTTGTCCATTTTCATAGTTACATCCTCAAAAAACTCCAGAAGATTAGTCAAGCATGATTTTCCCTTCAGAAATCCATGCTGGCTCGGACTGATCCTTCTACTGCTATCCAAATGTGTCGTAATTTTATAATTGACTCCAGCATCTTTCCCACCACTGACGTCAGGCTAACCGGTCTATAATTCCCCGTTTTCTCTCTCCCTCCTTTCTTGAAAAGTGGGACAACATTAGCCACCCTCCAATCAGCAGGAACTGTTCCTGAATCTATAGAACATTGGAAAATGATTACCAATGCATCCAAGATTTCTAGAGCCACCTCTTTAAGTACCCTGGGATGCAGACCATTAGGTCCCGGGGACTTATCAGCCTTCAGACTCAACAGTCTATCCAACACCGTTTCTTGCCTAATATAAATTTCCTTCAGTTCATCCTTTACCCTAGTTCCTTTGGCCACTATTACATCTGGGAGATTGTTTGTGTCTTCCCTAGTGAAGACAGACCCAAAGTACCTGTTCAACTCATCTGCCACTTCCTTGTTCCCCATAATAAATTCACCCATTTCTGTCTTCAATGGCCCAATTTTAGTCTTAACTATTTTTTTGCTATTCACATACCTAAAGAAGCTTTTACTATCCTTCTTTATATTCTTGGTTAGTTTACCTTCGTACCTCATTTTTTCTTGGTGTATTGCCTTTTTTGTTATCTTCTGTTGCTCTTTAAAAGCTTCCCAGACCTCTGGTTTCCCGCTCATCTTTGCTATGTTATACTTCTTCTCTTTTAGTTTTTATACTGCCCTTTACTTCCCTCGTCAGCCACGGCCACCCTTTACTCCCCTTAGGATCTTTCTTCCTCTTTGGAATGAACCGATCCTGCACTTTCTGCATTATTCCCAGAAATACCTGCCATTGTTGTTCCACTGTCTTTCCTGCTAGGGCATTGTTCCATTGAACTTTGGCCAGCTCCTCCCTCATAGCTCCATAGTTCCCTTTGTTCAACTGTAATACTGACACATCCGATTTTCCCTTCTCCTTCTCAAATTGTAGGTTGAAACATATCATATTATGGTCACTATCTCCTAATGGTTCCTTTACCTCCAGGTCCCTGATCAAATCCGGTTCATTGCACAACACTAAATCTAGAATTGCCTTCTTCCTGGTAGGCTCCAGTACAAGCTGTTCTAAGAATCCATCTCGGAGGCACTCCACAAACTCCCTTTCTTGGGATCCAGTACCATTCTGATTCTCCCAGTCTACCTGCATGTTGAAATCCCCCATGACAACTGTATCATTACCTTTGCGACATGCCAATTTTAATTCTTCATTCAACTTACACCCGACATCCAGACTGTTGTTTGGGGGCCTGTAGATAACTCCCATTAGGGTCTTTCTACCCTTAGAATTTCTCAGTTCTATCCATTCTGACTCTACATTCCCAGATTCTATGTCCCCCCTCACAAGGGACTGAATATCATTCCTCGCCAACACAGCCACCCCACCCCCTCTGCCAGTCATTCTGTCCTTTCGATAAGATGTATATCCTTCAATATTCATTTCCCAGGCCCTGTCCGCTTGAAGCCATGTCTCAGTTATTCCCACAACATCGTACTTGCCAATTTCCAACTGAGCCTCAAGCTCATCTACTTTATTCCTTATACTTCATGCATTCATATATAATACTTTTAATTCGGCACTCCCCTCTCCTTTCATATCAATTCTTATTTCACTTGGCCATACTGTATGATCTCTTCTTGAGCTTTCTACTCCATTGATTCTGTTGTCCTTTTTAACTTTTCTTATTTTCACTTTCCCTTTAACTCCATCTTTATATTTCCAGTTCATCCCCTCCCCCCCCACTACTTAGTTTAAACACATCCGTGTTGCAGTGGCAAACCTGTCTGCCAGAATGCCGGTCCCCCACCTATTAAGGTGCAACCCAATCCTTTTGTACAATTCATCCCTACCCCAAAACACATCCCAGTGGTCCAAGAATGTAAATCCTTGCTTCCTGCACCAGTTCCTCAGCCACACATTCAGATCCATTATCTCCCTGTTCCTGCCCTCTCCAGCACGAGGAACTGGAAGCAAACCAGAGAAAACCACCCTGGAAGTCCTGCTTTTCAGCCTTCTTCCGAGTTCTCTGAAGTCCCGCTGCAGAATGTCCTTCCTCTTCTTCACGATGTCATTTGTGCCGACATGCACTACCACTTCCGGCTGTTCACCTTCACCCTTGAGGATTCCCTGCAATCGGTCCGTGATGTCCTGGATCCTAGCACCAGAGAGCCAACACACCATCCTTAAATCTCGCCTGTTGCCGCAGAAACCCCTTTCCATACCTCTTACTATGGAGTCCCCTACTACCACGGCTCTTCCTGATGTCTGACTCCTCGGCTCTGCTTCTGCACCAATTTTCGGCTCGCAGACCTGTCCGCCTCTCAGACTGGCAGTATCTTCTGTCCTGACAGTTTCCAAGAAGGTGAACCTGTTTTTGGGAGGTACATCCCCTGGGGTCTCCTGTACTTCAAGCATCCTCTCCTTCCTCATTGTTGCCCCCTTTCTCTCTTCCGGTATCCTCGGTGTAACAACCTCACTGTAGGTCCTGTCCAGAAAACTCTCGTTTTCACGGATAAACCTGAGATCATCCAGTTCTTTCTTCAGTGCTGCAACATGCTCCTTCAGAAGCTGAATCTGGACACACTTTCCACAGCTGTAGCAGCCGGGGGCACCATCAGTGTCCCTGACCTCCCACATCATGCACATAGCACACTGAATCAGCTTAGCTGTCATGTCTTCACCCTCTGCAATTGTGCCTGGCGTAGTCTCCTCGCCGAAGACTCTTGAGCCAAAGACTAGCACTTTTCACACCAGGCACTTCCCTCGACCAGGCCGCTTCCCGACAGAAGCACAATTATTCAGCCTGTACTCAAGGAAATTAACCAGTAATATGCATCATATCCAGAGAAAGTCAAAGGACCTGATAATATTTAATGATTAGGCTTGATATTGGCCTGTCCAGTAAGTGAACAAATTGTTATTGTCATCAGCTTAGAGGAAGCTATTCACACAGATTCAACTGGCTCAGAGCTTTCATTTCCCCTCTCCTGCCAATAAGCACAATTATTGCATTGAACAATAGTATAACCACAAATTCCAAGAATCTTAGAAGACACAAACCAGGAGACAGGAAAGTACAACTGTTAGAGATTTTTTAAACAGATATAACTAAATAAAATAGGGACATCTAGTTGCATGGCAGTAAAAAAAAACAATCAGAAACTAATTTCAACATGTTATTTTAAAATCTATCAAGTTTAAAAGTAAATACTTCGAGTAAAATAGACTCACACATACAAAATTAACTTTCAGAGCCAGAAGGTTTACTCATTGGTACCTCCCTGTGGCATTTAAAAGATAATATTTATACATCAAGCTGCAATTTTTCAGTTGTTAAAATGAGGACAGTATGTAAAAATTCCAGAATCATTCATAGTGAGTCAAAGCAAAGTTATTTTCTGATTTAATTGTTGACACCTCCACTATACAGGGACACAATAAAAAAAAGATGAGTGCCGGAGAGTGGTGAGTCTGTGGATTTGTTGCCACAGGCGGCTGTCACTGGATCAGGACACAAGGCATATTTATAGGCGGAAATTGATAGAAACATAGAAAACCTACAGCACAATACAGGCCCTTCGGCCCACAAAGTTCTGCTGAACATGTCTCTACCTTAGAAATTACCTTGGGTTACCCATAGCCCTCTATTTTTCTAAGATCCATGTACCTATCCAAAAGTCTCTTAAAAGACCCTATTATATCCACCTCCACCACCATTGCTGGCAGCTCATCCCAAGCACTCACCACTCTCTGAGTGAAAAAAACTTACTCCTGACATCTCCTCTGTACCTACTCCCCAGCACTTTAAACTTGTGTCCTCTTGTGGCAACCATTTCAGCCCTGGGAAAAAGCCTCTGACTATCCACACGATCAATGCCTCTCATCATCTTATACACGTCTATCGGGTCTATTAGGTTTTTGATTAGTCCGGGCACGAAATGTTTAGGGGAGAGAAGGCAGGAGATGCGGTTGAGAGGGCAATGGATTAGTCATGATGGAATGTCAGAGCAGATGCAATGGGCTAGATGGCCTAATTCTGCTCAAATGTCTTATGACCTGCCTGAAAAAGTGACAGTGGGCTAAAGTGGAGAATAAGATTAATACATTTAAAAGACAAGGGCAAGGTTTTTCTAAATCATAGATAAACAAATTCAATCAAAAGAGAAGGAAGGAATAAGCTGATGAGTAGTGTTGTAGAAGGGGAAACATCACAAATGAATGCAAGAAGCATTTTTAAACAGAGGATTTAGAAGCATAAATGAATGTTGAGTGATATAATATCTGAGCTACTTGGGAATATTATAGAGCAGAAGAAAAGAGAAGTAAGACAAAGGGAAACTGTTAGAACTTGAGGATATTAAGAATGCTGAATTAGTACAAAATCCAAATTGAATGAGTTGAGAAAGAACAGGATATGAATATTTGCACATTATAAGTAAAGTTGATCATTGACATCAACGAGCAAAAATAAAAATAACAAATGCTGAGTACATTTTGCAAGGAGGATAGACGAAACAGGTTAACAATATTAAATGCACTCAAGCTACTTACTATGCAGATTGAAGAGCAAAATTGCCAGGAAATTAAACAAAACAAACAACTACTACAAAAATGATCTTCTGGTATCTCACTCGCAGCTAGCAAAGACACAAAAATATCTAACACAGTCCCAGAAATTTCATCCTTGCTTTCCCACGACATCCGAGGATTCACATAGGCTGGCCCCAGAGATTCCTCTTTCGTAATGGGACCATCATTCAGTGATCTTCCCTGAACACCAGCAACTTCCACAGTAACTTCTTTATAGTAAATACAGATAAAATTTATTCATTTTTAAGACCAACTCATTTCCATGGCTCCACACATAGCAACCATGCTGGGTCCTTAGGCAAACCTTTTCTCTCCCTATTTATTCCACTGTAGGCGTACACACAGAATTTTCCAGAATCCTTTCTGAATTTTGCATTGGCTTGTGTTGAGTTTTGCAGGTGGTTCTCTTGGTAAAAGAGCAACATTGTGTGTAGCAGTCAGTGCCAGCAATTGGCTACCAGGGTTCAGTTCCCACCACTGTTTGTAAGGTGTTTGTGTGTCCTCTTCATGATCACGTGGGCTTTGTCTGGGTGTTCCAGATTCCTCCTGCATTCTAAAGACGTATGGGTTGGGGTTCGGAAGTTGTGGGCAAGCTTGGCTGGTGCCAGAAGCATGCTGAACTTGCAGGCTGCCCACACACTTCCTCAGACTGTGTTGGTCATTGACGCAAATGACACACTTCTCTCTGAAACAAGAGAAAATCTGCACATGCTGGAAATCAAAGTAATACACACAAGATGCTGGAGGGCCCGGCAGCATCTGTGGAAAGGAGTAACCAGTCAACGTTTCAGGCCGGGACCCTTCATCAGGACTGGAAAAAAGAGATTAGAAGTCAGAGTAAGGTGGTGGGGGGAGAAGAGGGAGAAGCACCTCCTGGTGATCGGTGAAACTGGGAGAGGTGTGAGGTGTGAAGTAAAGAGCTAGGAAGTCGATTGGTGAAGGAGATAAAGAGCTAGAGAAGGGGGAATCTGATAGGAGAGGACAGAAGGCCATGGAAGGAAGGGAAGAGAGAGGAGAACCAGAGAGAGGTGATGGGAAGGTAAGAAGATAAGATGAGAGAGGGAAAAAGGATATGGGAAATGGTGAAGTGGGGAGGGTGGCCCTTACTGTTCATGCCATCAGGTTGGAGGCTACCCAGCTGGAATATAAGGTGTTACCCCTCCAACCTGGGTGTGGTCCCATTGCAACAGTAGAGGAGGCCATGGACTGACATGTTGAAATGGGAAGCAGAATTGAAATGGGTGACCACCAGGAGATCCTTCTTTATCTGGCAGACGGCACTGCTGAGGACAAGAGGAAACCTTTCCCTGGTAGGGTAGCAGGTAAATAGGATGAATTGGAAAGAGATGCAGGTGAGAGTAGTGTTGATGGTGGAGGAAGGGAAGCCCATTTCTTTGAATAAGGAGGACATCTCATTACTTTTGGAATGAAAAGCCTCATTCTGAGAACAGACGTGGTGACGACGGAGGAATTGAGAGAAGAGGATGGCATTTTTACAAGTGACAGGGTGGGAAGAGGTATAGCCCAGGTAGCTGTGAGAATCAGTGGCTTTATAAAGGCATTCAGCTGATAAACTGCCTCCAGAGACAGAGAAACATACACATTTCTCTGTAGAGATAGTCTTTAAATTTTCTTCCTTGTCTATGCCAGGTTGTACAGACACAGGATCTGTGGTTCATGTTGATCTTACATTAGGGTTTGTGAGGCAATAGTGTAGTTATTGAGTTGAAATTATTTGGGTTCAATTTGATGTGAAATATTTGTATTCTGCGTTCTTCCATCAACATGCTTACTTTATATTTTGAAATGTGGGCATCAGTATTAGCAATCAAAAATGTCCAGCTTTGCTAGATATCAGGGAGATCAGTAAGTAGGGCCTCTACTGGAGCTCAGTGACTCACTAAATCTTGACTCCATGGTGTACATGGTCAGCAAAACAGGACCTGTGTAGCTCTAGACCAGTGAATGCATGGTTTGTTAATCCAGGAGATGAATTCCAACACGATCTGCACCAGGTGCATTGAGATGAGGCTCCTTAAGGACCGTGTTCGGGATCAGGAGCTGCAACTTGATGACCTTCCGCTAATTAGGGAAATAAGGAGGTGATTGATAATACCTATAGAGATAGTGGACAGCACCTCTGTGACAGTCCCCCTCAGAAATCGATATATAGTTTTAGATACTGTCGGAGAGGTTGACCTAACAGAGGAAGACCACAGCGAATGGGACTCTGGCACTGCGCCCGGTGCCGTGATCAAGACTGCAAGGAGAAATGCGGTAGTTATAGGTTGATTCCATCATGAGGGGAACAGACAAGAGATTCTGCGAGCCAGACAAGGATACCCGGATGGTGTGTTGCCTCCCTGGTGCCTGGATACGGGATGTCTCAGATTGGGTCCGGAGTATTCTGAGGATAGAGGGAGAGCAGCCAGAAGTCTTGGTACATGTTGGTACCAATGACATAGACAGAAAAAGAGAGGAGGTCCTGAAGGAAGATTACTGGGAGCTCAGAAGAAAATTGAAAAGCCGGACCTTCAGAGTAATAATCTCAGGATTACTGCCTGATCCACGTACTAATGAAGGTAAGAATAGCAGAATTAAGCAGATGAATGTGTGGCTAAGGCAGGGGGCAGGGCTTCAAATTCTTGGATCATCGGGATCTATTTTGGGGGAGGTATGACTTATAGAAAAACGATGGGTTACACCTGAACTCAAAGGGTACTAATATCCTGGCGGGGATCGGGTGTTTTGGACTGGGTGCTGTGTAATGAACCTGAGGCAATTAGGGAGCTAGAGGTAATGGAACTCCTTGGAAGTAGTGATCATAATATGATTCAGTTCAGTTTCAAATTTGAAAAGGAGAAGCTGGTATCAGGTGTATTGATATTTTGGTAGAACAAAGGAAATTAGTGGTATGAGAGAGGAACTGGCCCAAGTTGATTGGAAAAGTAAACTAGATGGAGGGATGGTAGAGCAGAATTGGATGAAATTCCTACAAGAAATAAGGAGAGTGCAGGAAAAATATATTCCAAGAAAAAAGAAAATCATGAATGGAAAAATGGCACAAATATGGCTAACGAGAGAGGTTAAGGCTAAAATAAAAGCAAAAGAGACGGCATACAAGTAAGCAAAAATTAGTGGGAAAACTGAGGACCGGACGACTTTTAAAAACTTACAGAAGGAAACTAAGAAAGTCATTAGGACAGAAAAGATGAATTATGAAAGGAAGTTGGCAATTAACATAAAAAAGGATACTAAGTTTTTTTAAATATATGAAGAGTAAAAGAGTGATACGGGTAGATATAGGACTGATTGAAAATGATGCCTGAGAAATTATAATGGGTAACAAAGAGATGGCACAGGATCTAAATGAGTATTTTGCATTAGTCTTCACAGTGGAAGACATTAGCAACATACCTGATAGCCAAAGGTCTCAGGGAATAGAATTAGGTATAGTCAAGATTACTCGAGAGAAAGTGCTTGGGAAGCTAAATGGACTAGGGATAGATAAGTCTCCCAGACCGGATGAGGTGCACCCATGGGTTCTGAAGGAGGTGGCTTTGGAGATTGTTGAGGCATTGGAAATGATCTTCCAGGAATCAATAGACTCTGGCATGGTTCTGGAGGACTGGAAGGTTGCAGATGTAGTTCTGCTGTTTAAGAAAGGAGGAAGACAGCAAAAAGAAAATTACAGACCTATTAGTCTGACATCGGTAGTTGGAAAGTTATTGGAGTTGATCCTCAAGGACGAGGTTATGAAATACCTCAAGGTGCATGACAAGATGGGCCCAAGCCAGCATGGTTTCATGAAGGGAAGATCCTGCTTCATCAACCTATTGGAATTATTTGAGGTAATCTCAAATAAGATTGACAAGGGAGAGGCTGTGGATGTTGTGTATTTGGATTTTCAAAAGGCCTTCGATAAGGTGCTGCATAAGAGGCTGCTTAATAAGATGAGAGCCCATGGAATTTCAGGCAGGATTTTGGAATGGGTGGAGCATTGGCTGACAGGCAGAAAGCAAAGGGTGGGAATAAAGGGATCCTATTCTGGTTGGTTGCCGGTTACTAGTGATGTTCCGCAGGGGTCGGTGTTGGGGCAACTTCTTTTTACACTGTTTATTGATGATTTGGATAATGGATTAAATGGTTTTTGTGGTTAAATTTGCGGATGACACCAAGATAGGTGGAGGAGCAGGAAGTGTTGAAGAAACAGAAAAGTTACAGAGAGACTTGGTCATTTTAGGAGAGTGGGCAAAGAAATGGCAGATGAGATACAATGTTGAGAAATGTACAGTTGTACATTTTGGTAGAAGAAATAATCGGGCAGATTATTATTTATTTAGATGGTGAGAAAATTCAAAAATTGGAAGGGCAAGGGGACTTGGGGGTCCTCGTGCAGGATACCCTAAAGGTTAACCACCAAGTGGGATCGCAGTAAGGAAAGTGAATGCTATGTTGGCATTCATTTCAAGAGGAATAATGTATAAGAGTAAGGAGGTGTTGATGAGGCTCTATGGGGCACTGGTGAGACTTCATTTGGAATACTGTGTGCAGTTTTGGGCCCCCTATCTTAGAAGGGATGTACTGATGTTGGAGAGAGTTCAGAGACGATTCACGAGGATGATTCCTGGAACGCAGGGGCTAACATACGAGGAGTGTTTGTCGGCTCTTGGACTGTATTCTTTAGAGTATAGAAGAATGAGAGGGGATCTCATAGAAACATTTTGAATGTTGAAAGGGTTGGACAGAGTAGATGTGTGAAAGGCTGTTTCCCTTGGGGGGTGAGTCCAGAACAAGAGGCCACAGTCTTAGGATTAGAGGGTACCCATTTAAAACAGAGATGAGGAGTAATTTTTTTTAGCCAGAGGGTCGTGGATTTATGGAATTTGTTGCCACATGCAGTTGTGGAGGCCCGATCATTGAGGGTGTTTAAGGAGGAGATTGACAGGTATCTAATTAGTCAGGGTATCAAGGGATATGGGGAAAAAGCCAGAAACTGGAACGGGATGGGAGAATTGTTTAGCTCATAGTGGAGTGGCGGAGCAGACTCGATGGGCCAAATGGCCTACTTCTGCTCCTTTGTCTTGTGATCTTGTGATTGTGATGATCTCTTGTGGTTATATCTTAACAGTGCTGGAAGGGGCTTTACCTAAAATTAGGCAGTCCATTGATTCTGTTATGGATATTATTCTCCAGGTTTATTGAGTATGGCAGCAAAACATGAATCTCAGGTTGTATACGACGTATGTAGTTTGATCATAAATTTTGTTCGAACTTTGAAATAATATCCCTGTAATGCAACCAAATTATGCTCAACTTACAGAGAAATTTGATTACATCACAATAAATACTGTGCAGATCTCCACATGGTTTAAAAAAAAAGACACGGATGTTGTTACTTACAATATTGTTATTAGTGGAAGTATCACCAAAGTTTTTTATAAGTATTCATATTGACAAAACAAGGACAAAAGCAATGAATAGAGTTTTTTCATCCCCATTGCTTTTGTGGATCTACACCTTTATCCACAGTTGTTGCTTTCCGCACCATGTGGCGCATCAGGGGGCATTTTTGCCGTTTCTGTAGCATTTGACTGTTTGCTTATGAGGCCGAGTCACTTGCTCGATGCTCAACCTGGCACAAAAGCGTGCAAGGAAGTGGCTGGATTTGAACCTGGGACCACCTGCCCTTGAAGGCTGACGCCACTACACCACCGGCTGGCTATTAATCCACGGTTAATTAACTAATTTTCAATCAAATCAGTAAAATGTTATATCAGTCTGTACTTGTGCTACTTTGAGCATGTCACAAGATAGGAACAGGTTTTGACGTGCCCATTTGCTTTGCCTTCTTCATTGTCAGGAAATACTATGTTTTTGTAACCTGCTGCTTCCTGGACTGTGATTCGTATTTTTGCATTTGGATAATTAAATGGAATCCTTAGCATTTATAGACTAGATAGCAACAAGTATAACAATTCCAAATACATCAAAATAAAATTCAGCTGGAAACTTTCTATTAATTAAACTAGCTCTTAAGATTCAATTAAAAAAAACACTGAAAGATTTCAATCCCTCTGTGGAATATTTCCATTCAAGTCTGATTCTAATACATTGGAGTTTTCCACTCCTTAACAAAAGGCATTAATATTAAATATCAATTTTGCACACTCTTGTACAAGCAGGAAAATCATATTTATGTACGTGAAAGCTCAAAAGGCAAATACAGGGAACATTACCTTCACAGAAACAATTTGAGTTACCTTCCTGCACTTGAATTTCAATGAATGCAGCAATTGTCAACCAGACACTATTTGCTACATGGCTGCTGGTTGCTTTGGAAACTGCAAGAATGATTAACCGAAATTCATCGGGGAATGCAAATCGGCAGAGAAGTTTTCAGCTGTGAGTTTTTAGGTCACAGTAATGTGAAATGACAAATGATGATCATCCTTTTTATGTTAAAATAAACAATTATTGCATTGTGTTGCTAAGGAACCATGCTCTGGACAGTCATCTGAATCAAAAAAAATTATTGAGCTGTAATCCAATTACACTCTTTTAAAAAAAAAGCACTATTGTAATTACTTTTTGGTCACAATATGTTGGAGATATTGGATGTAATATTGATCCCATTGAGCAATAGCATTAATAGGCATACAATGGCTACTTACCTGACCCTGCAATAAATCTAAAAATAATCAGCTTTCTTGTGTCTTCCGCAGGTCTCCTCTTCTACTACAGAATTACCTTTCTTCCCTTGAACTCATTAATAACAACATTATGATGGTAAAAAAGTTTGAATGAAAATCTGGCTGAGTGGGGCCACAACAACCTCACACTCAATGCCAGCAAAACCAAGGAGCTGATTATGGAGTACAGGAGGAGGAAACCAGAAGTCCATGAGCCAGGCCTCATCAGGGAATCAGAGGTGGAAAGGGTCAGCAGTTTAAATTCCTCGAAGTTATCATTTCAGAGGATCTGGCCTATGTCCAGCACAAAAGTGCCATTACCAAGACAACATGGCAAATGTCATCTAGAACTTTGACAAATTTCTATAGATGTGCAGGGGAGAGTGTACTGACCAGTTACACCATGGCCTAATATGGAAACACCAACGCCCTTGAACAGAAAAGCCTACGAGTAGTGAACACAGCCCAGTCCATCGCAGTTAAAACCCTCCCCACCACTGAGTACAGCAACAAGGAGCACATTCGCAGGAAAGCAGCATCCATTATTAAGGACCCCCACCATCCAAGCCATGTTCTCTTCTTGCTGAAAGTTCAGGGCCCACGGCATCAGGTTCAGGAACAGCTATTACCCCTCAAACATCAGGCTTTTGAACCAGAGGGAATAACTTCACTCACCTCAACACTGAACTGCTCCCACAACTTATGGACTAATTTTCAAGGACTCTTCATCAAATGTTCTCAATATTTATTGCTTATTTCTTATTATTATTTTTTGTTTTCTTTTTGTATTTACGCTATTGGTTGTCTTTTGCATATTGGTTGTTTATTCGTCATGTTGTGTACAATTTTTCATTGATTCTGTTTGTGTTTCTTTGTGTTTACCTCAAATACCCACAAGAAAATGAATTGCAGGGAGAAATGGTAACATATGTGTACTTAGTTAATAAATTTACTTTGTACATTGAAGTTATACCATCCCTTGAAATGCAACTTTGGTTTTAATTAACTACACCAACACCTCTCCACAAATGAACTACCGGACAAGACTGCATTCACCTGGTTTTATGTAATCAAAGTCAGAGATTAATCTTCCAAGATCTCTACACCCATATGCAAGTGTGACCTCTGGAGCTGACCAAAGATCTATTGTAGATCTTCCATCAGTTTCTTATTTAAAGTTTGTCCCAGCTCTACGCCATCTGAAAACATTGACAGTGACATTGAGCTGGAACTCACCACTAATTTCCTCAATCTCGCCACTGTCTCAAAATGTCCTGTAAGCACACTGGATGAACAGAAGTTCCCATAGCTTGGGTCCTGACCACAAACCCCATTCCCTCACCATTACCTCAACCCCTCTCCCTGAAACAGATGCCAGGTGAGGTTTATCAACATTTGCAAGCTTCAACAGCCTCTCTCAATCATACTTCAATACTCTGAACTTAACAATTCCAACACAATCCAAAGTAGCTTCCCTTGTGTTTTTAACACTTCAGTAATATTTGAGCAACAGTGTAAATATATTGGTGATTATACATTCCTTGTTTGTTTAAGTAATGCATTACAGGTTATGTGAACTGCATATGTCATGACGCTATCACTGTACATGTGCGCATCTCACTAAAAGTAAAGATGAAGCAAGACCCGTTGTCTTGGGCTCATGTCTTTTTCTTGCAATTGGTTTAATGTTTTGGAGCTTACAGAGCTTAACAGTGGCAAGAAGTATTTTTAAAACGAGCCCAAGATGACTACCTACATGTTGAAGTGCAGCGAGACAATCAAGTTTTAAAAAAAGTGCAGTGAAATGGTCAAGTATATAAAAGCAACACAATAAGTGTCTCTTCAGAAAAGGAGGCAGAGATGACCAAGTTAAAGAGATAGATGCCTTTAATAGCCAATGAGAAATGAGTGCCAGTTTTGCTGAGTCCATTGGGTTTAAAGGCATACAGTTTGCTTAGAGATTGACTGCTCCAACCAAACCAGCAGAAAATACCTTTGTTAATATTGTGAAAGTAATGCAGGAATGTTTAGAGCTGAAACCATTGTTGATTGCAGATGCATTAGGTTTCATTAACAAAATCAAAAGGAAGGCGAGTCCATTTCAGCATATGTGGCTGAATTGAAGAAGTTGTCTAAAAATTGTCAGTTCAATAATGGGCTTAATGATGCATTGAGATCACAAACACAACAATATCTGCAGATGCTGGAAATCCAAGGCAAAACACATAAAATGCTGGAAAAAACTCAACAGGTCAGCAGTTGGACTGTTTATTCCTTTCCATAGATGCTGCCTGACCAGCTGAGTTCCTCCAGGATTTTTGTGTTTTACACTGAGAGAACGTTTAGCTCAAAGAACACCTTCAAAAACGGTGTTTTGATTGAAGCACAGTTAACATTTAAAAGAACAGCTGAAGTAGCTGTATCAATGAAAACAGCAGACAGACACAATTAAGTTGTAGATCAAACAATTGCAGAAAATGCAACAAAATTGGACACATGCAAAGAGCACGTCGGGCAGGCAAAAATAAGTAGACTGCACAAGGAAGTGAAAAAGCTAAAAAGTCAAGTTCCCGTTCCAAATAGAGCACTAAACTTCAGGCTCATGATGAGAGATCTGATCATGATGCAAGAACAGAGGACTGTGCAGCTTTGTGAAAACTAACAATAGACAAGCAACATGGCTTACACTAGAAGTGAACAGCAGATTAATTAAAATGGAATCGGTCACTGACTTGGTTGTTTCAGTCATTCCACAACATGAGTTTGAATGGCATTTCAAAGATACTGAACTGAAGCCTGCAGATATCCAACAAAGAACTTGTACCAGAGAAGAGATAACTCCTGTGGGAATGACATTCTTAGCAGTGAAATACCACATGGAACTTGGAAAGCCACATGGAACTTGTATGTGGCAAGAGAAAGAGGGCCAGCATTGTGGGAATGCAAGTGACTAAGACAAACACAACTTGATTGGAGATCCATCTACTATTTGCATGCCGCATCACCTGTAATATGGTCAACTGAAAGCAAATTAAGAAAAGTACTGGATGATGTCACAACTACCTCCACGCTATATACCAAAAGGGGAAATGGGTGCTAACGTCTGTTTCTGTGCCTCTGGTTGGAAAGCGTATTGGACCAAGGAAGGACTGTGTTGTTCAAAGGAATCATGACAGCGATGAAGCAGTGGTCCGACTACAACAGTATTTATAGACAACATATTAGAGAAAGTTTCTGATATGTTCATCAAGCAATTGCTGGCAAAATGTTGCTTGGTTTCATGCTGGAAGAGAGTTCTTGGAGCTTCAGGAAAGTTGCAAACATTTGGCTTGGAGTATTGTCAACAGTTTTCGGCCCCACATCTCAAAAAGGATGTGTTGTCATTGGAGAGAGTCCAGAGGAGGTTCATGAGAATGATTCCAGGAATGAAGGAGCATTTAGCAGCTTCGGGCCTGTACTCACTGGAATTTAGAAGAATGTGTGGGAATCTCATTGAAACCTACCAAGTGTTGAAAGGAATAGATACGGTGGATATGGAGAGGATATTTCCTATCACAGGGTTATCTAGAACTAGAGAGCATGGCCACAAAATTGAGGGGCAACCCTTTAGAACAGAGGTAAGGAAGCCAGAGAATACTAAATCTGTGGAATGCTCTGCCACAGACTGCGGTGGAGGCCGTCCATGGGTATATTTAAGGTGGAAGTTGCTAGTTTCCTGATCGGTCAGGGCATCAAAGGATAAGGTGAGAAGGCAGGTGTATGGGTTTGAGTGGGATCCGGGATCAGCCATGGTGGAGCAGACTCGATGGGCTGAATGGCCCAATTCTTCTCCTGTGTCTTATGGCTTTTGTAAACATAAAGAACCAGAATCTACTCTGTGTGTATTAAGGTTATTGCACGAACTTCAACTGAGAGACAAAAAGCTGTGTGTAAAAGATGCAAAGACCAAAACCCAGCTGGGTGAATAGATGGCCAAAAAGAAAGGACTCAATGGAGATATGAAAACAGAGGATTTGTCAGATGATGTTGTGGATTAGGAATCCAAAAGGAGAGATCAGATTGTAAATTAGAAGGAATATTGAGAGAATACTCTAGTGAACTGAATGCACCTTCCCAAGATAAAGATGCACATCCCGGAAAGAAGAAAAAGGAAAAGAAAGAGGAAGATGGCACAGGTTCTATGAAAATAGAAGAGGATAAACGAGACCAATAATAATTAGCAAATTCAGAGATGCTCACAAGATGCTAGAAGAAGAAAAAGGTTAGGAAAAGAAAGATACATTGTTGAAAGGAGAGAGAAGAAACTTGAGTGAGAGGGAGGAAAGCGTGAAAGAGAGAAGGAATGTGGGGAAGAAAAAGAGCAGGAACACAAGTGTGAAAAGGATCAAGACTGTGAGCGAAACTGTGAGCAAAACTGTGATAGGGATCCTGAGAGAACCAAGAAGGCAGCATGAGTGAAAAAAAGATCACGAGCAGGATAAAGAGAGTAAAAGATGCTGGGACTGGGACACAAGCAAGGATCGAACAGATATAGATAGAAAAGGAGAGCTGTCAGTACCACTTCCTGCAGTCTCGTAATCAACTCCAACTACCATGGAGGAAGCCCCAGTATCTGAGATTGTTTTGACAGTCAAAAGACTCACTGCCCAAGCAGGGTGACCTCCCTGCTCAGGAAAGAGTAAGAAATCCTCCACAGCCATTACATCTTTAAGCCCTGAATTGGATATTTGAGTTGAAGTTTATAGCTAAGGAGGGAGGAGTGTTTTGTATTTAATAGTTCAGTAATATTTGAATAATAGTGCAAATATATTGGTGATTAAACTTTCCTTGTTTGTTTAAATAATGCATTGCAGGTTATATATAAAAATATATGAATTGCATAGTCCTGACTTTATCAACTTACACATGCACATCTCACTAAAAGTAAAATCAAAACTAAGACACATTATCTCTGAATAATTTCTGAAGTTACAAAACATAACAGCTTCCTATCTGCCATCCCCGTATGTATTTGTCTAAATCAGTGCTGTGGATATCTTCATTTAAGTTCATTCACCTGCTGCATTAGCTCCCCTTCTCTCTCCACAGATGCTAGCTGACCAGTTGAGTATTTCTATTATATTCTGTTGTTGCTACAGATTGCCTTCATCTGCAATCTTTGGTTTTAATTTAACCCCAGTGATGGAAAAGTTCTTACATGGAACATACTGAAGAAAAGAAAACAGACTTAATAAATAGATTTAAGGACAACTTCATTGGATTCTGGTGAGATACAGGAGAAGATCAATCAAGGGAACACCAGATGTAGATTAACACACACTGTGTCTGAACATGCCAGTTTTTCAGCTGGAAAGGTGGCATCGACGCAAATGAATAGACATTTGATGTTTTGGGCTGAGATACTCCTTCAGGACTGAAAAGGAAGGGGGAAGACACCAGAATAAAAAGGTGGGAGTAGGGAAGGAAGCTAGCTAGAAGGTGATGGGTGAAGCCAGGTGGGTGGGAAAGGGCTGGAGATAAAGGGAATCTGATAGGAGAGGAGAGTGGACCATAAGGCATCAGGGGAAAGTGATTGGTAGGAGAGAAGTGGTAAAAGGTCAGAATGGAGAATAGAAGAAGAGGGGAGGGGAGGGAAATATTTTTTTTAATCAGAAGGAGAAATCAATATTCTTGCCATCAGGTTGGAGGCAACCCTGACGGTTGCTGCTTCTCCAACTTGACTGTGGCCTCATTGCAACACAAGAGGAGGCCATGGACTGACATGTGGGAATGGGAGTAGGAATTAAAATGTTTGGCCACCAGGAAGTTCTGCTTTCGGCCGGTGGAGCAGAGGTCCACGGTTTACGACAGGTCTCACCAATGTATAAACACAAGGCCGCTTTGGGAGCACCAGACACAATGGATGACCCCAGAATATTCGCAAGTGAAGTGCTGCCTCAACTGGAAGGACTGTTTGGGGCCCTGAGTGGAGGTCGGGGAGGAGGTGAATGGGTATAGCACTTATGCTGCTCACAGGGATAAGAAGCAGGAGGGACCAGATGTAGATATGGACTTTCTCTAGTTTGTCCAAGTTCCATATCGTAGGTTGCTAGCCGAGTACAATTTCAGGCTCATCAAAAAATAAAGGTCAGTAGCAACAAGGAGTTCAAAGTTCAAAGTAGATTTATGATCAAAGTACATATATACAGTATCACTATATCCAATCTTGGGATTTGTTTTTCTTGCAAGCTTACTCAGTAAATTCAAGGAACATTGAAAGACTGCACCTAACAGGATGGATAAACAACAAAAGTGCAAAAGACAACAAACAGCAAATAGAAGACAGATAGATGAATAAAAAAGCACACAATAGATATCGAGAACATAAGAGGAACAGTCCTTAAAAGTGAGCCCACAGGTTGTGGGAACAGCTCATTGATAGAGTGAGTGAATTTATCCTCTTTGGTACAAGAGCCTGATGGTTGAGTTGATTTAGAATAAATAGAAAGTGAGTGTGAGTGCGTGTTTAGCAATACAGTGCGGTGTAGGTCCTTCGAGCCACGCGTCCCCAGCAACTCCACAACCCCAATTAACCGTCACCTAATCACAGGAAAATTTACAATGAACAATTAGCCTACCCAGTACGTCTTAGGACTGTGGGTGGGAACAGGAGCACCCAGGGGGAACCCTGTGCATTCCACAGGGAGGATGTACAGAGATTCCTCGCAGAACAGTGTCAGAATGGAACTCCAAACTGTAATAGCATCATGCTAACCGCTATGCTACCGTGGAGTTAAAGTTGTGGTAAACACTTGTTTTCAGATGGACAGGCACTGGTGTACTCCAAAGATCTTAGGAGGGACAACACCTTTTATGATATACATTCATTCTCAGGCATTAGAGTGCAGGATAAAATCCCAAAATTAACATTTGACTGAAAGCTAGAAGTATAGTAACAGTGGGGTAGATAGCAATAGATCACAAAATGAGATAGACTGATCGGCAGACTGTGTAGATGAAGCAGAGAATGTGAAGTGTTACACTTTGTCAGAAAAACCACAAGGACTTAATGATATAGTTTTGAAGGGCGTGCAGGAAGAAAAAGACCGGTGATTTT
The DNA here is from genome assembly GCF_030144855.1 of Hypanus sabinus. Taxonomy (NCBI): domain Eukaryota; kingdom Metazoa; phylum Chordata; class Chondrichthyes; order Myliobatiformes; family Dasyatidae; genus Hypanus; species Hypanus sabinus. Next base: position 190,457,626 of record NC_082706.1, read on the forward strand.
TTTTTTGCATTAATGTGACAAAGCACACTGGGGAATCATGTAAGTTTCTGGGCTTTATATTTAAAGCAGGAAGACTACAATTAACTTTTATAAAACAACGGTAAGGTCACAAAGAAAGTGGTATTTCCAAATCTCATCACCCCACATTTGGAAGGAGATATTGGTTCAAGGAAGGATTTTCTGCTGGTCATTATGATTTGAAACTCGCAGCCTGTGGAAACAGAATTATTTGTGATTTCAGATACCAAACTTAGTTGGCACCTTGAGGAAAATAACTTGTTGGGCCGGACAGGTGTGGAGAGAAGAACAGAGAAACATATAGTCAATTCATAACTGATGGGCTGAATGTCTTTAATAATTCAATGATGTCTTTTAAGGGTATTAATAGTATTAGGCAAAAGTAATTGGTCCAAATACTTGATTTTCTTGTTCAAATAGTTACAATCCCAGTAATGCTAAACACATTTTGTATGCATGTGATTTATGAGATGACCATGACTTTGTAGTAACACATTCACAACTAAATCACAACAAACTGTCTTCAGGTCCCACTCAAGGGATGGAAGCATTGAATATGGACTGATGCTTACAGGGGGTGATGCAGAGCCAGACACGGTGTCTCAGGGACATGAAACGGCTTCTTGTTCTACTCCATGGCATACTTGAAATGGGAGGAGACACAGTGTCTCTGAGCCCTCGAACCAAAAGTCATCCTGAAATCAGCAACTTATCACTAATTTGGAACCCGGTGTGTGCAAACTTGATTTTCTGCATTCCCAGTGATCCCTATATGCATCAATTTGGTGTATCCTGCTGAAGGTTGCCAAGAGGTCTCAAATCTAATTGCAAGAGCAACAATGGGAGCAAGTAGGTTATAAAAATTGACACAATCACACAAAAGAATACACAAAATCTGCTAACACAGAGTAAATAGGAGCAGCATGTTTGTGAAATCACAGTAAAAAATATCAGAAGTCTCCTTCTTTATAATCATGTCCTGATACTTTCAATTATTTTCATGAATGGAGTTTCTGCAATGTGAATAGCCTCACACAAAGAAACAAAATCTCCCATCCAGATGTCATCATTTCATTCAAATATTCAAATGAACTCATATTATTTCATGTCCAATGAATACAATGTTCTGAAGGATCTTCTGGTGTGTGATAATAGTATATTAGAAAGTTATTAAGCATTCTGAATCCAGACATCAATACCTCATTAAACAGCTTTGGGGGTGCAGCTAATGCATTTTCTTCTCCCAGATACTTCACCCACGACCAGGACTTTTTCTTTCCAGAGAGTGGAACAGCTATGAGAAAAAGTAATAATATTTGTTACTGCAACCACAAAGTTTAAGGAAAAGGATATAAAAGTTCTTCAGATATCAGAGGAATTTGGTTTATCTCAAATGAACTGTGTTCTACGTAACTGGGGTAGAGGGAGGGGGTAAGAAAAAGAGCAGTGGGAAAGAGGTGGGAGGAGGGGGCGCTGTGGGGGGAGGGAGCATGGCGGGAGAGGGGGGCGCAGCAGGGGGAAGAGGAGAATAGCATTGAGAAGGATTATAAGTCATGATGAAATGGTGGAGCAGACTAGATGGTATGAATGGTCTAATTCTGCTATTAATAATTATGACTTTATGTCCTGGATGGAATTATGTTTAAGAAATGGGTTTTGCTATCCATGATAATTGCTTTGATATTTCCAATATTCAGCTGAATAAAATTTCTGCTCATCCACTACTGCAACGATTTCTTAAGGTTTCATAGCCAGGGGTGGGGTAGTTAGTGGGGATAAGCTCCCATTATGTATGAATTGCTGCCAATATGTGTTTTCTCATGTAGCTTGTGAGAACTTCAGATGTGACTTAGCTACTAAGCCCAGCGGAGCCATTTCTACTGACTGGAGAAGGGGCAAAGGTGGATTACTGGCATTTTTAAATAAGTCGCTTTGGGCAGATGGGGCTCATCAGCCGTGGTTGGCAGATCATCTTGGAGAAAGAAAAATCTGATCTCAATCCTCCACAACCTTGCGGCCAGATGCACTCACGGCGAGCGCTTCGGGAGTGAACCCTGAGGGAAAAATCTGAAGCTGGAGTCCCAAAGGCAGCCCTACATTTGAGTTCAACATTGACTGGCATCTCCTGTGTCTCTGCCATTCTATTGGATTCACCAGCTGCGTGGACAACAGCTTGCTCTCCATTGTGTACTGCTTGGCTTGCGTATGATGTAGACAGCTAGGATGCAACGTCCATGGTCAATGTGACTCACAGCAGTAGTCATGAGTTACATCTAAGCATCGCCAATGTGTACATTGAAAGTGCCTCAACGACTTGAAGGGAAGTCACCAACATGTGGCATATAGATAAAAGATGGAAGGAAGCCAAGATATTCCTTGAGGAATACCAGGAGTGGATGAAAATCTATTACAAGTGATTCGCCAACTACAAGTTAATACCCAAGAATTAAATCAAGTGAATATTATTCCACTGAGTTGGACAATCCTAGAGAAGATTTAGAGGACGTCAAGGTCAACTGTGCTCGAGGATGAAGACGTAATGAGAAGGATGAAGAACAATAGGTAACAAGTGTCATGGTCACACATAATTAGCAACGTTTTCCAGAGTCATTGCAATAGGTGGATAATTAATTGGAAAGAAAGGAGCTTTCCATTCTGGGAGGTTCTGTAGCACACTCGGCGAGTTGGGAAGGGAAAAGAAAAAGTAGGTTGGAATTGTACTGAAGTACTCAGCTATACAATGATTATGGTTATGCTCTCTGAGCACAAACTATTTTTAAATTATATTGAACTATCCATCAATATCCAATTTTTCTTCTATCTTGATATTTCTTGCAGATAAATATGTCTTTCATACTGTGGGTTCTTCAACCACTGCTGTGATTTTACTTGTGAACTTCATCTGCCTACTTCTAAACCTGCCTTGCACCCTCTGACCAAACTCTCAGAAATAACTACAAGACTTCAATTTAAGATTTTATCTCTTGACCTATCTTTGAAGATTTGGGGAGGGGCTGGGTCAGTTATAAAGCTTTTTAATCCATTGTACTGTCAACTGCCAATTAGAAAGCAGCATCCATCATCAATGATCCATCACCATCCCCAGGCAAAGCTTTCTTCTCACCTCTGCCATTGGGAAGGAGATAAAAGAGCCTTAGGTCCCACACCACCGGGTTCAGGACCAGTGTGGATAACTTCACTCATGTCAATGCTGAACTGATCACTGAAAACAATCTCTGGACTCACTTTCCAGGATTCTACAACTTTTGTTCACAGTATTAAATAATCACCTATCTTTTAACTGATTGTTAATTTCGTTTGTATTTGCTGTTTGTCTTCTTTTGCACAATGGTTGCTTTTCAGTATTTGTATGTAGTTTTCACTGAATTTAATTCTTTTCTTTGTTCTATGAATGCCTACAAGAAAATGAATATATGGTGACATATATGTACTTTGATAATAAATTTACTTTGAATTTTGAACTACTCCACAGGAACAATTTAGCCTCCATGATTAAGTGCTAAGTTCACAGTAAATAATGCGTGTCTTTTGAGTACTCACTTTATCCCCGCTATTCTAGGTATATTGTGTAAAGAAATGCTAATAAATATGGGTAAGAAGCAAACTGAATAGATCCTTTTCAAGTTAAACTTATTTACTGCTGATTGCATGGCCTAGCCCTTGATTGTTAGCAATGCCTTTTGAACTAAGCACTAAAATCAAAAAGAGCAACTATAATCATCAGCAACAAAATATGAACAGCAATTTTGATATTTGTGTTGACATAAGTAAGTCACAAATTAAAACACAATGAACTAATGTAACATGTGACAAATAAGTATAATGCAATACATTTCAAATAAAAGAGTACCAAATACCCTGTTTAGGAAGCTTGGAATTTGGGTCAGATTGTCCAATGTTTTTGAAGCGACTGTGTTCTGTCAAGACTGAAGACACTTTTATCTTCATTTTCTCAGCACTTTGTACTTCTTCCTGTAGCAAAATCAAATTCACAGAATTGTACTTGCGAAATGCAGCTCAAAAAAAACCATCAGAATCTGCCTTTTTTTTTAACTTGAAAGTTGTACTTCATTCAATAACATCACAAATGACACTTGTTTAGTTTCTGTGGCTGCATTGTTCATTCTACACTGGACTAAAAATTATTAACACCCCAGGTATGCCAAATGATTTTTTTTTCCAATTTGCAGAGAAATGTGTTTTTGTTACCACACAATACTTAGCTTCAAATTAAAATGACCCAGTAGGGCCTTTAAATTTTAATAATGTTGCTCTGCCAATCATTTTAATATATTATTACATTCTTCCCCACTGAATGCTAATGTTGCATGAAGTAAATTGATTATATGCAGGAATATTACATGCAACATTAAGCATGAAGGTCTTTAAGCAATATGGTTCAAGTTCATGAGGAAAAAATGGTTGGTTTGAACCCTTTATTCTTTACCATCGCCCTCAGAAACTGTTCTAGAAACCTTGAATAATTGCAGCTCACAGTAATAAATTCTTATCACTGGAAGTTACGGTTTACACCAAAGTTGATCATTTCAAGCATGTGAAATGTTCGCACTTTTAAAAATTCGTTTTTATCTTGCACGATGTGGATTTGTTCCATTCGCCAAGCTAGTCCAACATTCTGGAGTTGTTAGACTGCAAAAAAAAAACCTGTAGAATATCAAGTTTGTATCACTGTAATTATTTCTGTTAACCATCACAATCATTTAATAAGCAAACACAAGAGATTCTGTAGATGCCAAAGAAGTCCAGAGCAATACAGACAAAACTGCTGAAGGAATTCAGTCGGTGAGGTAGCATTATGGAAATTAATAAACAGCCATCATTTGGGACCGACTCCCTTCATCAGGCATTTAATTTACTCTACTGTAGCTCCCCTTCTTATTAGCTGCCCTGCGTGTGTAGGTAACAATGGTTTAGTAACAGCGGATGGTGACCAGTCTGAGCTCCATTAATCACTTCACCTTTGGTTATTGTGGTGAACTACATATATCTGTCTGGACATGCCCCCGGTGACTGCTCCTATGGCTCCTCCCACAGACCCCGGTATAAAGGCGATCAATGCCTGAGCCCGGCCTCTCCGTCTCCAGGATGTAGTATGGTGGTCACTCACTGCTTGTTCCTTCTTCCAGTCAATAAAAGCCGATAACTCGCCTTTACGTCTCAGAGTGAGTTATTGATGGTGCATCAGTTATCTCTCACAATGTTCACAAGGCACACGAACCCAGGCTTTCTTGCTCTCCTTCCCCCATCCTCCCCAAATCCACATCACTCTTTACCAAAATGCAATGCAATGCAAAACCATCTACACTTACTTGGTCTCAGTGAGGACAGGTAATGAGCTGGAGAATTTTGCACAAATGGTAAGACCACACAGTGTAACTGCTTGGTGAGACAGAAACATCTTTTGGTGAGGAGCTATGCAAAATGAATCTCAAAAATCCAGCACTCAAGAGAAAAAAATGTTTAAAATACATCTAAATGAGGTGCATGCTTTCAACATGGAGTGCAGGTATGTATGACAGATAGCGTCCATTAACTGCATCTCCCACAGTGGCTTCTCTTGACAGTCCTTGATAGACCACGTAGCAGCTTCGATATGAACAGCATTAATGACCATCCCACCAGGAAATGTCAGGCAGATAAGTCCGCCAGCCTTGACTACTCTTTCCATCCAAAAGAGAAAAAATCTTGATTGGACATGGCATCAAAGGTTAAAGGGAGAAAGCCGGGAACTGGGGTAGAGCAGAAGATTAAAAAAGAATCAGCCATGATTGAATGGTGGAGCAGACTCGATGGGCCAGATGGCCTAAATCTGCTTCTATGTCTTATAGTCTTTTTGTCATAGCCACAAAATTGGGCACAATGGAACAAAAATGGAATTGTAAAAATATAACAATATCTTTACTTAGCAAGGAGAAGAAAACTTGAGCTCATAACTCTGGTAATTGGAAATGCCTTCTTCACAGCAAAGTCTTTTCAAAGCTAAAATGCTTTTCAAACCAGTGTACGGATCATTGTATTGTTCACAGCAATGCTGTAACTGAACAAAGAAAAGGCAATTACAAGACCACCACTGGAATCAAAGCAATTTGGGCAAACATCAGATCTCTGCAATACAGTTATTCTGAATTATCTGCATTATTCTGCTTCTTACTTGACTCATTATTTAAACTATCTTCAACAATCAGTTAATATACTGTGGAGCGTGTGTGCATTGGGCTCACAAATTATATTTATACTGTGATTCCAAACAGAGATGCAAAATAAAATATCAGTTCCAGTCAAGCATTATGCTCATATGATCTGGGTAAATCAGGAGAATTTGTGAATCATTTCACAATGCTACTGGATTTACTGCTGCTCTGAAGTAGAAACAGGAGTGATGGAAGACAGACTAATGTTACCACATCCCTCTCTTAGCTTTGCTGGCCTGGAATTAATTCAGCGCTAAACTTTTGTGCCAGACCTGCCTCTGCATTAAGGAGAGGACCGCTATACCAAGTTATGTGACATGTGAAGGGGGAGTCTTGGCTCTTCCTTCTCACTTCTGTTCTCATGGAGCTCTGAAAGGTTTGGAGATTACCTATGCATCATCAAGGCAAATGACTAGATTTAGATTAAAGGCTTAATGTTGGTGAAAAACAGCTTTTGCAAAAAACATCCTGAAAATCTGAAATAGAAACAGAAAATAATGAAAAGACTCACCTGGTCACTCAGCATCTGCAGAGAGAAAGGCAGAGTCATGTTAATGATGCTTCACCATGAAGTTGAACAGTATATTACTGTGCCAGTCCAGCTCTGATGAAAGACCAATGATCTGATATGTATATTCTATCATACCTCACATTTGCTGCCTTGCCTGCTGCACTGAATTTCTCCAACATCTTCCATGTTCATAGTAGTTTCCGTCGCACCAAAATCAAAATCGTTCAGTAAACACAGTATGGAAAGCAGACCGCAGCAGAGAGAAAGCTTCAGAAATTTCACTGCTAGCAATATGTCACTGTCATAGAAGTTAAATATTTATGAATATAACACACCATGTAATCATCTTCAAAATCTTCATCAGATTCTTCTTTTGGGTTAACACTCACTTTCCTCTTTCGTTTTTTCGTCCGTTTCAATATTACACTAGCATTTTGCTTCACAAGAGCATGGTCCATAGCAGATTGTCTGGAAAAGAATTGTGCATTGAAATATAGCTTATCTAGCCAAGCTCCAGAAGCATCTAATAGAAGTTTCAAGTTTCAACATTACACTTTCGATGCATTAAATTAGTTTCATATTCTCACTTAATAAATTTATAAAATATAGAAGCATAATGATTTTATTATTGGACCGGATTAACTAACCTAAAGGTCTAATGTAGGGTCCTGACAAGAGTTCAAATCACAAAGTACACTGGAGAAATTTAAATATAATTCCAGAAATAATTCTATATCTGATATAGAACACGGTCATAGAGTCATAGAAAAGTACAGCACAGAAAAATGCAGCCCCTCTGCGTTCCTGCCCATCCTTTCAATACAATGTGTATCCTTGGACATTGAGCTCCCACTGTAGCACTCTTTGACAACCTCAATTCCTTCTGTGTGATAGAAAGAAACTGTAGAATCCAAAACCTCATGATACCTCAAAAATATCCTCCACCAACATCCTAACTCTAGTACCGATGGTACATATTTCAGTACTAAATGTACCTCCACCCATGATTCTGCAGTGCAGCTGCAACAATGGAATCTAACTAAAAAAGAGGAAAATTGGATGGTACAATTAACATTCAAACAGGATGAACAGTGAATCACACCTAACTCCAGAACTAAAAACGACTATAGTATATTTTAAAATATATTTTTTGATTTCCCTGTGCCCTCACCTCTGCCTATTTCTATCGTCACCTCAGCTTCAGGATTCATTTCTGCTGATCCAGTTTCAATCTCTTGCATCAGTCTACCATCAAAAGCAATATTTTCAATTGCATTTGTAAAATATCAGGACACCTCTCCCCTTTTAAAGTCCTCCTTCAAAGCCACCTCCTAGAGTCAGCTGTCCTAATATCACAGTAAAATGATATTACTATTAAAAAAATTTATTGGCAAGCACCTTGGAATATTCTGCTACAATAAATAGCCCAAGGTAAATACGAATTGCTTCTGTTACAGCAGGACAAATTGTGCTTATTATACTCTCCATTTGGAAATTTATTCAAAGTGGATTGCTGTCTGCACTAAATTTTTTGATGTATGCTCCAAGCACACAAAAACTCCTTAGTGGTAAGAATAAGTCACTGAATTTACTTTAAAATTCAAAATATGGTTACACCAATTCTTCAGAATTTCCCAATTACTTCCTCCGAGTTGTGCTCTGTGGACCTAATTACATAGCTTTACATTTTATTTGGTTTGAGATTTGTCTTATAACATCTGGCAACAGTTATGTTCTTTACAATTCTGCATTCAAGTCTACAATAAAAACAGACAACGCATCATCTTAGAATTCAATTTTGCAAAACTTATCAAAACTGCTGTTCAATATACCTACTCATTTTCATACAGTTGCTTATAATTTGAGCCACAGAAATGGTCACATCTATTAAACTTGCCCATTGTCCCATATCCTCCACAGTTTTCACAGTAGCAGATGCCTTGTGTGTTAGACAGATCATTAGTGCAAATATCTTCAGAAACGTTTTCTGTTATGACACAAAAAGCAATAAGCAAATCAGTATGATAACATATGTGGAATAATTCTGTCTTGTTAGTACAATAATAGCTTTATGCCACTCCCAAATTTGAATGGTTTTAGCAAATTAACTTCAAGATCTTTGTCTTCATGTCTTTATCCTAATTTGCTTCCATGTTCATCACCAACCAGAATCCCACTGTGCACCAATTATACCTGAAGTGAAACAGCTTTATTTCTCAGTCCCTTGTACATGAATAGTATTTTCTTCATTTAGTGGAATACATGTATCAGCATTAGAATCAGGTTTAACATCACCAGCATATATTGTGAAATTGTGTTGTTTTGCAGCAGTAGTACATTGGCAATATGATTATATATATATAATGATTATATATATAAAAAGCAGTGCTAAAAGAGTGGGAAAAAGAGAGTTAGTGTTCATAGGTTCATCGCCAAATCAGAAATCCGATGGCAGGGGGAAGAAGCTGTTCCTGAAATGTTGAGTGTGGGTCTTCAGGCTCTTGTACTTCCTCCTCAGTGGTAGCAATGAGAAGAGGGCATGTCCTGGGTGATGGAGTTCCTTAAAGATGGATGCCACCTTTTGTGAGGCCTCACCTTTAGAAGATGTCCTGGATACTGGGGAGGCTAGTGCCCATGGTGGACTGGCTGAATTTACAACTTTCTGCAGCTTTTTCCGACCTTGTGCAGAGGCCCCTCCATACCAAAGGGTAATGCAATCAGTTAGAACGTGTACCACAGCACACTTGCAGAAGCTGGTCCTCAAAAGTGCAACATTTGCTGCACTCCTCGCTGTCCACTACTCTCCCAGTCTTGGTGTCATCCGCAAATTTACTGATCCAGTTAACTGCATTATCATCTAAATCACTGATAAAGACGATATACAAAGGACCCGGCACTGAACTCTGTGGCACACCACTAGTCACAAGCCTCCAGTCAGAGAGCCAAGCATCTACTACCACTCTCTGGCTTCTCCCACGAAGTCAAATTTTAATCCAATTAACTATCTCATCTTGAATGGCAAGAAACTGAACCTTCTTGACCAACCTCCCATGTGGGACCTTGTCAAACGCCTTGCTAAAGTCCATGTGGACAACATCCACTGCCATCAACTTTCTTGGTAACTTCCTCAAGATGGTTAGACACAACCTACTACGCACAAAGCCTTGCTAACTTTCCAATAACTCATATAGCCAGTGCCTTAGAATACCTTCCAGTAACTTCCCCACTACTGATGTCAGGCTCATGGGCCTGAATTATTTTTAAGACCTTTTCTTAAACAACAGGACAGCATTGCCTATCCTCCAGTCCTTCTGTACCTCAACTGTCACATCAAGTTTATTGTCATTTAACTATACACACGTATACCATCAAGCAAAACTTCATTTCTCCGAATCAGGGTGTAGCTAATTTAAAACAGAAAATACACAATAACTTATGAAAGTAATGATAAAATCAACAGATCGATTACACATAAACTAACGAAGTGCATAAATTAAACGTTGTAAGGTATAGAACAGATTAACTAGTGAATACGATGCAGCAGGGAGTTCAGAAGCCTATTTGCCTGGGGGAGAAAACAGTTTCTCATCTTGACCATTCTTGTTTTTATACATTAGAGTCTCCTGGCTGATAATAGAAATTCATAGGGTCTTTCAGAAACCAACCTGGGACATTATCTGACCCTGCAGCTTTACCAGGGTCTTCCTCACCTCAGCTTCAGCCAGACAGAGTGTCTGCTCCCCTAGCGGGAGGGGTGCTTTCCTCGCCAGCACTTTGTTCTGTGCATCAAACCGGGTATAAAAGACATTCAGCCTGTTGGGGAGCGGAGCATCCTGGTCACTGATGCGCAGGATAGAATTGCCTGTCACATGCACCTAGCTTCCTTAGTATCGCAGCAGTGGCTGTATGTGAGTAAGGATGATTTAAACACCACTGCTAGGGCCCCTGCAATTTTTGCACTTGCCTCCCAGAGGGTTCAAGGTTTTTAGCCCTGTTAGGCCTTCGGATTTATAGACCCTAATTTGCCTCAAGACAGCAAACACCTCCTCCTCCTCTGTAATTTGTACAGGGTCCATGATGTCATTACTGCTTTGCCTCACGTCTGTCGACTCTGTGTCCATCTCCCGAATAAAAGAGTAAAGACAGCTGAAAAAAAAATCCATTTAAGATCCCTTTTGGCTTCAGCATAGATCTGATCTTCCAGAGAACCAGTTTTGTCCCTTGCAATCCTTTTCCTCTGAACATACTGTATATGGATCCTTTTGGGTTCTCCTTCACTAAGGGCAATCTCACACCTTCTTCTAGACCTCCTGATCTCCTGCATTTCTTATACTCTGTAAGTACCCAGTTTGTTCCTACTTGCCTAAACCTGCAATTTTTTCTTAATCAGGGCTTTAATATCTCTTGAAAATCAAGGTTCCCTACACTTGGTATCATTAAGTTTTATTCTGGCAGGTACGTACAAGGTTTATATTCTTAAAATTTTGTTTCTGAAAGCTCCGCACTTCCTGAGTACACCTTTGCCGGGAAACAGCCTGTCCCAATTACATATGCTTTCTGATACCATCAAAATTGGCCTTTCTCCAATCTATACCTCAGCCTGAGGGCCAGACATATCTTTTTCCATATCTACTTTGAAACTAATGGCATCATAATCAAACTTCTGTCACCTGCCCTGACTAATTTTCAAACAGCAGATCAAGTATCACACACTCTCTCATTGGGACTTCTATGTACTGATTAAGGAGACTTTCCTGAACACATTTGACAAACTCTATCCCATGTAGTCCTTTTACAGTATGGCAATCCCAGTTAACGTGCGAAGTTACAATCATCTACTGTAACAACATTATGTTTCTTGCAACATTTTGCAATTTCTCTGCAAATTTGTTCCTCTAAATCCCATGGAATGTTGGGTGGTCTATAATATAATCCCATTAACATGGTCATACCTTTCTTATTCCTCAGCTCTACCTACTAATCTTCACTAGATGAGTTCTCCCGTCTGTCCTGACGGAGCAGAGCCGTGATATTTTTCCCGACTAGTAATACCACCCCTCCCCCTTCAATCCATCCTTCGCAGCCTCATCAAAAACAGCGGAACCGCGGAATATTGACTGACTGCCGGTCCTGCTCCTCCTGCAATCAAGTCTCACTAATGGCCACAATGCCGTAATTCCCAGTGTTGATCCATGCCCTGAACTCCACTGCCTTTCCTACAATGCTTCTTGCATTGAAATACGCGCAGCTCACAACATTAGGCACACCACTCAAACTTTTGATTCCTGACTTTCTCTGAGGATTAACATCTGTCTCCACAACCTCTCCACTAACTGTTCTGGCACTCTGGTTCCCATCCTCCTGCAACTCTATTTTAAACTCCACCATGCAGCATTTATAAACCTTCTCACTAGGATATTAATCCCCTTTCAGTTCAGGTGCAAACTGTCCCTTCTGTACAGGTCCCACCTTCCCTGGAAGAGAGTCCATTGATCCAAAACTCTTATGCGCTCCCTCCTGCACTAACGCCTTAGTCATGTATTAAACTGTATAATCTTCCTAGCTCGGGCCTCACTAGCAAGTGGCATGGGTAGCAATCCTGAGGTCACAACTTTGTAAGTCCTGCCCTTTAACTTAGCACTGAACTCCCAATGCAAAACCTTATCTCCCTATGTCATTAGTACCTACATGGTCCACGACCTCTGCCTGCTTACCCTCTGACTTAAGAATACTGAGAACTCAATCTGAATCTCAATCTCAATCCTGGACCATGGCAGCCAAGAGGCAACATACCATCAGGGAATCTCGTTCTCATCCACAGAGCCTCCTTTCTGTTCCCTTAATTAATAAACCCCTTTCACCATAGCTTGCCTCTTCTTCACCCTTTCCTTCTGAGTCACAGAACCAGACTCAGTGCAGAGACCTGACCGCTGTGACTTTCCAATGCTAGGTCAGCAGCCCCAACAGTACCCAAAGTGGAGCACCTGTTGTTGAGAGGGATGGCCACAGGGATACTCTGTACTGGCCGTTTAACCCTTTTCTCTTTCCTGACTGTCACCCTGTTCTCTGTACCCTGCACCTCGGGTGTAACTACCTGTCTATACATCCTATCTATTATCCCCATCAGCCTCCCGAATGATCCAGAGTTCATCCAGTCCAGCTCCAACTCCTTAACGTGGATTGTTAGAAGCTGCAGGTGAAATTGTCAGGGACACTTTCCTGCTTTCCCAAATCCTGCAAAAGGAGCATTCAACTATCTTGCCTGGCATTCCTATTGTTATAACTTTGCAAATATAAAGGAGGAAAACAATAAATAATCTGTGGGGGGGGGGAAGAAAAAAACTATCCATAGCTTGTTCGTTTTCTCTTCCTCAAGCCTCTCCATTGCTGAAGCTTCGAAGAACGAAAGCCTCAAAGTCCCCACTCTAACACTGTCCACTCCAACAAAGGCCACTCCACCTCCCCCGCCCACCTTACTTTAATTTGTTCTCGACAGTCAATCCTGATTACTGATTGGCCATTTCTCAGAACACCAAATTGCTGTCAATCGATGCCTTTGCACTCAGCTGGCAAACTGAGTGAGCAATGTCTTCACATTTCAGATTGCTGGCTGGCCACTGCTCAACTTAGTGCTAGAATAACTTGGAAAATGCAACAGCCTATTTCAAGGTAGAATGCTTCAAATACTTTCCTTTATAAAACATAGGGGGCAGAACAGCTTCATTTCCAGATGAACTCAATGTCTTCTTTTCTTGTTTTGATCACCAGAACAGGGAGGAACCATTACGGTCCCCCACATCTCCTAATGACCCTTTGGTCTCAGTATCTGAAGTTGGGCTGCCTTCAAGAGAGTAAATGTAAGGAAAGCACCTGGTCCAGATGGAGACCCATTCTGACCAACTGACTGGTGTGTTCACGGTTATCTTCAACCTCACACTCTGGCGGTGTGTGGTACCCACCAGCTTCAAGCAGGCTTCAATCATACCAGCGTCCAAGAAGAGAGTGGTAACCTGCTCAAATGGCTATCACCCAGTGGCACTTGCATCCACAGTGATGAAGTGTTTTAAGAGGTTGGTTTGAAGCTTATCAGCGCATGCCTGAGTGGTGACTTGGATCCACTTCAATTTACTTGCTGAAGCAACAGGTTGACAGCAGATGCTATCTTGTTGGCTCTTCACACAACACTGGAACATCTGGACAGCAAAGATGCATCCATCAGAATGCTCTTCATGGATTCCAGCTCGGCATTTAACACCATCACCCCATCTAAACTAATCAGTGAGTTCCAAGACCTGGGCCTCAATACCCCTTTTGTGCAATTGGATCCTGGATTTCCTCACTTCTAGACCCAGTCAGATTGGATTGGCAAAAACATCCGCTCCATAATCTTCATCAGCACAGGAGCACCGCAGGGATGAGTAATTAGCTTCCTGCTCAACCGGCTTTATACCCACGACTGTGTGGCTAAGTTCGGCTCCAACATCATATGCGTTTGTTCATTTAAGGACTTTTTTATCTTGCTATTTCATGTTCATTATTAATTGCTATTTATTTATCTCTGTATTTATACAGTTTGTTGTCCATTGATCCTGTTTACAGTTACCATTCTATAGATTTGTTAAGTATGCCTGCAGAAAAAGAATCGCAGGGTTGTATGTGCTGACATGTATGTACTCTGATAATAAATTTTACTTTGAATTTTGAACTTAGATTGTATTCTGTTTTAATCCGAGAATTCCTTTATACAAGAAACCTGAAACATCTTTCTTGATATACGATTGGATTGATGGAGTATTCTACAGAACAGTAATCAGTTGAACTCCTCCAAAACTGGGGCATGCAATTTTACTCTATCTTTTTCTGTATTTGGCTCTGCTGTGCTCTTTGTCAGCACTAGACATTAAAGATATCCTTTACCAACATGGAGGGAGAGCCTGCACATGAATTGTGAGATCCAAGGAACTCCAGCTGGAAGGTCCTGGATAACAACTGGCACAAGTGCACGAGCTCCCTGGCAGGACTAAAAGCTGTTGAGGCGAGGTCTCTTTCTGGGATACTCCCGGAAAACCTCAGAGGAAAAACTAAAACATACATATACACATACAGAAGCTGAACACTTCCTTCGAAGGGTGGTGTTGCTGCAGGTACTAGCATAGGCATAAGCCACACCTGTTTTTGTAGAAAATGTGGGGCATGATTTGTTTCTTTTCCACTCAGACCAAGTCACTTTCTTTGAGTGGAACTGCGGTGTTCTACTAAAAAAGTTTGCGACCATTTCTGGAATTTGTGGTTAATGACACGCCTTTGAATAATAGCATGCAATGATTTTTCAATCTTAGGGCGGCATGATAGCATAGTGATGTTAATGCAGTACCAGCAACCCGGTTTCAGCTCTGCCACTGTCTGTACGGAATTTGTACATTCTCTGCATGACAGTGTGGGTTTCCTCCTGATGCTCCAGTTTCCTCCCACATTTCAGAGGGGTACGGGTTAGCAAATTAATTGGTCACATGGGTATAATTGAATGGTGCGGGCTCGTTGGGCCACAGTGCCTGTTATCATGTTGCATCTCTAAATACCATACAAGTTAAACATGAGCCCAAAACACTAGCCTTGAGTTTTTTGGTTATGCATCAGAGTGAACTGAGCCTCCATGAAATCTGAGACCAGGGTCTGAGAGCAGCAGAGATATCACTGCTCTTCGCTCTCCTTCTGAAGGGATCGTAGTAAATCTTCTACTACCATCTCCTCTTCATGGTATTTCCCCAATGTTAGCAAGAACAATGAAGGAAATTGGCAGATTCCCAGATACTGTCTCTTCACTGTCAGCCACAGTGCAGACAAAAAGTATTCATTCCCCTTGGAAATTTTCATGTTTCATTGTTTTTACAACATTGAATCACAGTGGATTTAAGTTGGCTTTTTTGACCCTGATCAACAGAAAATAAAGATCTCTATAAAGTGATCTAAATTAATTACAAATATAAAACACAATAATTCATTGCGTACGTATTCACCCCTCCCCCTTTTTAATTAATTTTTATGCGTTTCTAGAAAACAACTACAAACAAAAAATCCAACAGCAAAATGAAGATTAATACTGTGCAAAATAAATGTATCAAATTCATAACAATAAGGAAACAGCACCCAAAATAAAATCTTATAAAGTTAGTATCCTCCTCACCCTCCCACTACTAATGAATTTTTTCCAAGGTCTAAATAGGACATAATATCATTAAGCCATTGAGCTTGAGTGCCCCTTTAATGTAACACACCAAATCATCGCTGGTGGTTTTATAAGTCCATAATTTGTTAAATGGAGATCACCATGTGCAGTCAAGGTATGTATTTCAAGAAACTGTAGTAAAAATACACCTGTATCTGGAAGGCTCAACTGCTGGTGAGTCAGTATCCTGACAAAAAACTACACCATGAAGACAAAAGAACACTCCAAGCAACTCTGCAGAAAGGTTAATGAAAGGCACAAGTCGGAAGATGGATACAAGAAAATTTCTCAGTCACTGAATACAATTAAGTCAGTCATCAAAAAATGGAAAAAACATGGCACAGCTGTAAATCTGCCTAGAGCAGGCCGTCCTCAAAAACTATCCATGCAAGAAGGAGACTAGTGAGGGAGGCCACCAAGAGACCTGTGACAACTCTGGAGGAGTTACAAGCTTCCGTGGCCGAGATGGGAGAAACGGCATATCTAACAACTGTTGCCCGGGTGCTTCACCAGTCACAGCTTTGTGGGAGAGTGGTAAAGAGAAAGCCACTGTTGCTAGAGTTAGTCAGAAAGTATGTGGGAGACTCTGAAGTCAGCTGAAAGAAGGTTCTATGGTCTGATGAAATTAAAAATTGAGCTTTTTGGCCATCAGACTAAATGCTATGTTTGGCGTAAGCACATTACCAAAAACACACCATCCTTACCATAAAGCATGGTGGTGACTGCATCATAACCATATAACAATTATAGCATGGAAACAGGCCATCTTGACCCTTCTAGTCTATGCCGAAAGCTTACTCTCACCTAGTCCCACTGGCCAGCACTCAGCCCATAACCCTCCATTCCTTTCCTGTCCATATACCTATCCAATTTTACTTTAAATGACAATACCGAACCTGCCTCTACCACTTCTACTGGAGGCTCGTTCCACATGCTGTGGGGATGCTTCACTGCAGTAGCCTAGAAGGATGTGAAGGTCGAGGGTAAAATGAATGCAGCAAAATACATTCATCCTGGAAATCCTGGAAGAAAACCAGCTGCAGTTTGCAAGAGAACTGCGACTTGAGAGAAGATTGATTTTCCAGCAGGACGATGGCGCCAAGCATAAAGCTAAAGCTACATAGGAATGGCTTAAAAACAACAAAGTTAATGTTCTGGAATGGCCAAGTCAGAGTCCACACCTCAATCTAATTGAGAATTTGTGTCTGGACTTGAAAAGGGCTGATAACTCATAACCCCCGTGCAATCTGACAGCTTGAGTAGTTTTGTAAAGAAGAATGGGGAAAAAACATCACTGTGTCTAAATGTGCAAAGCTGATAGAGGCCCATCCACACAGACTCAAGGCTGTATTTGATGCCAAAGGTGCAGCTAATAAATACTGAATTGAAGGGGGTGAAAATTTATGCAATCAATTATTTTGTCTTTTATATTTGTAACTAATCTAGATCACTTTGTAGAGACACTAAAGTCTTTTTTTCTGTTGATCAGTATAAAAAAAGCCAACTTAAATCCACTGTGATTCATTGTTGTAAAACAATAAAACATGAAAACTTCTGGGACAGGGAGGAGGTGAACACTTTTTATAGGCACTGTACAAGCAACAGTTGGGCTGGGGTGAACCAGCCAAATTCCCTGCAATACAAGGAGATCATTAGATCTGAACTTGATTAGAAACAGCAACACTTGCTTGTCTGAGTGTCCCCACATTTTTCCTTGACCCTGCAACTTTGTTAGCTATTCTTCACTTGGGGATTGGGGTGGTAATCTCAATTCATTCCTCGCTCTAATTGGCACAAAACTGAGACAACTGCTATCAATTCTCCGGTTCAGAAAGACCACCACAGATTACAGTCTGAAGTAGAAATACAACTTAATGTAGTTGTAACACAAAGTAGAGATGATGGCAGTGACTTCTTTATTTGCCACCATTATCCAACAGAGAGATCCATCCAGGGAACTGCAAGATGCCAGGCCTACAAATGTTTGATAAACACAAGACTGCAGCAGAATCAGAAGTTACAAGCAGCTCTTCTTTCTCTCTGGAAAATGCCATGCCCCTCGCTTATGTATTTAATATTACAACCACACTCAAAATGGAAAATATGTTCTGATTAGCAAGTCATATGAGGGAATAAGTTGCAAACACAGCATGGCTTCATCGCATAAAAATAATGGCTTTAATGATAATTATACAGAAGCACAAGTACAATCAGCAATATTAAATGATTTTGAAACTGAAGTTGAATTATTATTCATAAGTTCAGGAATATTAAACTTCCTTAAACCTCTCAAATTAATTCCTCTAAAGGTTGCTCTATTAAGTGTTTCTAATTTCTTTATCTTCATCATGTTTTCTTTAGTGTGCATTATTATTGTTGTAGTTTTATTTTTTTCTCAGCTCAAGCTGGCAAAACCTGAGCAGCATAGCCAAGCACATTCGTGTCTCAGCTGCTTGGAACTGTCAGACTACTCTCGTGGTGCTTACTATTGTGACTTTCTGGAGATTTACATAAATAATGCTGCACAGGCCTAATCACTTGATGGTATTGTGCAGTGACTTTGTGATGATACCGGGTGTGGGTATTACTATCGGGACAATGGATACCCTGTTCATGTTCCATAGTTTTTCAATTTCCTCTTTTAATCCAGCATGTTTCTGGTGCTTTTCACTTACTGATTTCTGTATGCTGCGTGTGTTTGGAATGTCTATAGCTATTTAGTATGCTGTTCTTGCTTGTTTATCCTGTAATATTATATCCGGATGGTTATTACAGATTGTCCTATCTGTAATAATGTATCGCTCATAATATAATTTGTAGGACTCTGACTCAAAAACTGGATCAAGATTGATTTATTGTTACATTATTATTATTTAATACCCATCAAAATCCTTTTAAAATTGATTCTGCCTATTTGCGTTAGTAACTTTGGAAAAGAGCCAAAGAATCATTGGGACTCTGTTGCTCTCCACCATCCCATTGCTTTCCTGCTCTGTAATTAATTATGGCAAAAATTAAGGATCAACTCCTGCCTCACCACCATTTTTTCACTTGCTCACTAAAGAATATACTGTAGGATACTTTTTCCCTCTAGAATTATGACAGCATTTCCACACCTTTCCCTTATTCACAAAGCTTTTGCTTATTCTTTTGTTTTCTGTCCTACATCATTAATCTTCCTTACCACTGATGTCTTTCCAAAGCTGCTCGGTACTGAGGTTCCCAAAAATATTTTTGTGTTTAACGACTGTGATAATTTCACAGAGGAATTCGGATTTTTTTCTACAAATTAAATATATGAGACCGTAAGACACAGGAGCAGAATTAGGCCATTTGGTCCATATATGGCAGCAGCAACTGCTACTTTGGTCACCATTTGAGGTACTTCTCACTTCAGTAATCAAGCAGAACTGCACTGCACTTTTGCTTGGGCTTCCAGATTTTCTGACCTGTTGGTTGATTATAATTACCTGCTCACTCACAATCCTCTTCCGACTTCAAAACTCATCATTTTCTTTCAATAAATTCCTAGCCTCTCTGATCCTCATGTATGTGAAAATGAGCAAAACTGCGCGTATATAGCACTTTTCACAACTTCACAAAAGGCTCTGGGAAATACAAGAATGTGGATTGAGAGAAATGCTGGAGCC
The DNA here is from genome assembly GCF_030144855.1 of Hypanus sabinus. NCBI lineage: Eukaryota > Metazoa > Chordata > Chondrichthyes > Myliobatiformes > Dasyatidae > Hypanus > Hypanus sabinus. Next base: position 190,477,264 of record NC_082706.1, read on the forward strand.
AATAGAAATGGCAGTGCAGTCATTACAAGAGACAAGTGGGCTTGAATAGTTGTACTGCATGTGTCGATATACATTGGTGAAGTTGAAATTGAATGCTGTCCTAGATTATTCCCTATGTAATGGTTCCCTACCTTGTGTATTAGAAGCAACACTGTATGCATTCCTCAATCCAACCGTAGATTCAGCAGAACTCTGTTCAGTGGATTCAGCAGCCTGTTCTTCATTGGTGATAATCTCCAGGGTTCCAAATTCATTCATTTGAAACTAATAACAACATTAATGATTTATTACCACTCAATGTAAAAGAAAAAGATCAGTTTGCAAACAGAAAAACAAGTACAATTATTAAAGCAACATAGTTCTCTGTAAATGAGAAATATTGGCACTAGTAAACCCAAACAAATTTATTGTACAAGAAAAATAGTTAATGAAACAATACACGAGAATAGTAAACTTAACTCAGACGGAAAGATATTCAATCAATTCTGCCTTTAGCAACTTCCAAGAAATGTTTCTTCTGACATACATTTAAATATTGAATGAAAATGAAACTTGCATTTGTGTTCTGACATTTTGATTTCCATTAAAGTTACTGAGGAGGTGATCATAATTGTGCTAGGCTTTAAAACTAATGGAGAAGAACAAAAGTACAACAGCAATAAAGGTTCTAAACAGTGCTGAGATTAAGATTACTGGACCATTAAGTGACCAAAAGCAAGCAGTTGCTTGAAGGTCAATAAACCCCAGAGCTTTAGGAGGCATTTAGACAGGAGAATCAAAGAGCTCAAGATAAACATGCATCCAAGAAAGGAAGGGACTGCCAAATCTAGGGGGCCTCTCTTGCAAGGTGCACAGAGGGGATGATAAGATGGAAAAGAAGCCTATGCAAGACAAATATTTTAAGACTATAATCCAATAAGTCAATATAAAGTGTAGGAGTGAAATTAAAAGGGAATTTAATGCAGGGGGGTTTTAAAAATGCCTATGTCCACAATTATTTATAGTTGTAAAATCAAAAGGATAACTAAAAGCCTATTAGGGAGCACAAATTTTAGCCTACTTGTGGAGGCAAAGGATGTAGGTGAGATCCTTGATGAATACCTTGTGCCTGTCTTGACAAAGAGGGGAAGGTGTCAATGTTGTCGTTGAGGAAGGTGAATGTGAAATATTCTGTGGACTCAGCAAAATAACAGTAATACTGTTAAGGTGCTTAGAATCTTTTAAAGTGGATAAATTGCCAAGCCCAAATGAAATATACTCTAGTCTGTTAAAAAGAAGCAAGTGGGAGAACAGCAGAGGCTCTGGCTGCAATTTATCCTTGGCTAAAGCAACAGTGCCAGGGGATAGAGGGCTGCTAATGCTCATTATTATTTTGAAAGGGACGAAAGGATAAATTCTGTATAAGTTGGTTTAACTTTTGACTTTGAGCAGGTCGTTGCAATAAACGTTGAGGGATTGTACAAACCTTTTATGATAAAAGGCAGAGATTATTCAGTATCAGTCAGAATAGATTTGGAGAATGCAGATTATGATGAAGCAATCTTTTTTGAGGTGGCAACAAGCTGAGAGTAGTGCAGTTGATTCATTCTGCAAGGATTTTTGTTACACTCGTAAGAAGGTCCCTCTTGGCAGTCTGAGATAAAATGGCAAGGCACACTCAAAGGGAATATGAAAAATCAAATGTAAAAGAGGTGGCAATTATGGAAAGGAAAGGGGAACAGGTGGCCACTCATTGAGTACTATGTATGCACATTTATGCTCTCCACAACATAGAAAAGATAGCTTACACGGGAGAGGCTCCAACATGCAGGAGACTATTGAAAAGACTGGAAAATTGTGGCTGAGAAGAGAATGGATAAGCAAGGAGGCTAAAAGGAGATTTAATTTGAGGCATAGGAAATTAGAAGGTCAAAGAGAAAAGAGCTCCTTGAAAGGTTAGGAATGAAAAGCACAAATAGGACATAGGTAGTGCTGGTAAGACTAACAATTTTTTTATTGCCCTAACTTCCCTTGAATGGAAGGGTTTGCTGGAGAACTTCACAATCAGTCACTGAAGTCACAAATCAGCCAGACCGAATAGGAGCAGTGAATTTCCTCCCCTGAAAGACATCCATGATGTATGCAACAATCCAGTTATTTTATTATAGATCTGAACTCCAGAATATTAACAGAAATTAAATAGTCTCTGGACCATTTCAGTTTCTGAGTTACCAGACTAGTAACCCAACTGGTGTGTCAACAAAAAACTCAAATAACATGGTGTGTTGGATTGTTTTATGAGGACTGGAGGAGATTACCGATTTATGGAGCAGGAAGACAACGGAGGGAACCTACAGAACTACAGAACCTACAAAACTACAGAAAATTAAAAAGTAGGTCACCAAGTACGGAAATGATGATGGACAAGATTTTGTGCAAAAGAATATATATTTAAGAGAGAGAGAGAGAGAGAGAGACACACACACACACACACACACACACACACACATCCAGTTCAGTACACAGCCAGTGGAGCAGTGAAGAGAGGGGGAAATTAAGTTGGAGGTCAGTGTCTGTGTGTGGAAATGAATGATAGGTTTCTAGATAGACCATAAGATATAGGAGTAGAAGTAGGCCATTTGACCTATCGAGTCTCAGGGGCTGATCCAATTCTTCCAGTCATCCTCACTCCCCTGTTTTCACCCCATACCCTTTGATGCCCAGGCTAATCAAGAACCTGTCTATCTCTGCCTTAAATACACCCAATGACTTGTCCTCCACAGCTGCTCATTGCAACAAATTCCGCAGATTTACCACCTTCTAACTAAAGTAGTTTCTCCACATCTCAGTTCTAAATGGATGTCCTTCAATCCTGAAGTCCTGCCCTCTTGTCCTAGACTCCCCTACCATGGGAAATGACTTTGCCATATCTAATCTGTTCAGGCCTTTTAACATTCAGAACGTCTCTATGAGATCCCCCCTCATTATCCTGAACTCCAGGGAATACAGCCCAAAAGCTGCCGGACAATCCTCATAAGGTAACTCTTTCATTCCTGGAATCATTCTTGTGAATCTTCTCTGAACCCTCTCCAATGTCAGTGTATCCTTCCTAAAGACCAAAACTGCACACAATACTCCAAGTCTGGTCTCACGAGTGCCTTATAGACCTCAACATCACATCCCTGGCCTTATGTTCTATACCTCTAGAAATGAATGCAGAGGAATGTTAAATGGACCAGTGATGGTTGGAGGCTTCCAAAATTAATGGTACGGGTATATAGAGAAAAAGTATTCAAGGCTATAATAACTTAACACTATGATTGTAAACTAGCAATGCCAACTGTCCAGAAACAGGTGACCCAATGCTGTTTCTCCAGCGTACAACAGTCTATCACCTGAAAAGGTTTTCTGTAACGGTATAAAATATCCTGTCACACTTTGTTAACAGTCACCCGTTTTTACAATGTTTCTAACAAGGTAAAACAGGAAAAGCTTTTGGCCCTGGCTCAAATTTGCAGGAATTATGGCATTCTTGGGGAGGTGGGGGGGGGGTGTGGAAATGGATAAACATGGTCACGAGACACGAGCGCAAGGTGCTTCTGAATCCTAGTTTAACTGTGATATGCCATGCCTCACCATGTTCAGCTGAAACAGACACACCAGGAAAATGAGAAATGTCCCAAATCCTGAAGTAATTTTTTTTATATATAAGAACTGCTTTCAAGGAAATAGAGTCACAAGTAACAACTTCTGGTTCATCATGGAACAGACACAATAGCTGCTTTGAGGAGCAGGCATCCTCGACAAGATCTTGGCTTAATTTCTCCACACCACCAGCAGGAAGTCTCTGCTACCTGATTCAGATGCACCTAGCCCCCCATGATGCAATACCCAAGTAGCCCAGTTTTCCATAAGACCAGGAGACGTCAGAGCAGAATTCAGCTACTCAGCCAATGCATCTGCTCCGCTATTCCATTATGACTGATGCATTATTCCTCTCAATTCCATTCTCCTGCCCTCTCCCTGTAACCTTTGACACCCTTACAAAGCAAGAACCTATCAGCTTTCGCTTTAAAAATACCATTGACTTGGCCTCCACAACTGCCTGTGGCAGTAACTTCCACCACCCTCTGGTTAAAGAAACTCCTCCTCATCTCTATTCTAAAGGGATGTCTTTCTATTCTGAGGTTGTGCTTTTGGTCCTAGACTTCCCCCCACTATATGTCCATTCTGTCTAGGCCTTTCAATATTTGACAGGTTTAAGATCCTCCCTCAATTTTCCCTCTCTATCATTCTAATTACAATTTTCTCTTGTTTTCAGTTCATCTGCTGCTGCATACATTGTTGGGTTTATAAAACACAAATCAAAGCTATTACAACAATTAAATATTGCCACTATTTCTCTCATACAAAGCTTTTAATGCTCAATATAATGTTTCATAATCAATAAAACTACTCAAATACATCTGGTTTTTCAAAATATAATAATTTGAGGAGTACAGTTGAAAGTACCAGCAACAAAATAAATATAATCCAATTACCAAAGCAGACTGCATGGTATGGATTCTTTCTAGAATAATTATTTTAACACATACAGTATGGGCACAAAACTGACATTCAGCCCCTGTACTTGACTCAAGATTATGAGGTTAATACTCATGCTTCTGGAGATGGTAGCCTTAAAGTACTTTTATAAAGCATTTGAAAAATGTCACCGGGCAAACTGAACAATCAAAAAATACATTTGCACATATAAAACTCAAGGTAATCAGAGGTGATGGTTAAGAGCTTTCCAGAAACTGTCAAAACTGACAGGTAACGTGTTGAAGGTCAAACTTTTATTAGGTGGCATAGCCGGAAGAATCTATTAAAATACGCAGAGATATGAAGTGTAAAATAATTCCTACAAAGCATTAACTATCATCCGAATCTCCACATTTTGGAGATGTGAGAGCTCTTATCAGTCAGAGTTGGAATGCAGAAATATTCTTCTATTTGTAATGTCATTATAATGCAAGCTCTGGCCAGCTGGTGGTGTAGTGGCAGCACCACAGGACCTCGGGGCGGATATCCCCGAGTTCCAATCCAGCCGGGCCCCAGCCTGGGCAGCAGCAACAGTATCCTCATGGAAGAAAGGCCTGGCAATCTATTTCCGTACCTTGCCTCGAAAACCCTACGGACAACCACACTACGCATTGTCAACTCCTGGCGACCTAACGACTCGACATCGCTCACCAACAACGAAAGCTTAAATCTTGCATTTGCAAGCAGGACGAAGAGAGAGATCAGATTCTGGAAAGGTGGGCAAGAACACATCAGGGTGAGACACACTTTTAGTGTTGATGCAAGAGAAAATAAATCTGTTAATCTTTGTTATATTTTAAAAGGTAATTCAACACTAATCACATTGATTAAACCTGCCAAAGGTTACATTAGAGATTTTGTTGCCTGGGGCCACATTAAAATTGGCACTGAGGACTCAATAGGAGCTTCTGCAATCCAAAGAAGAGCACCAAGCCTCACTTTACAGGGAACAATAATAAATCAAAGACAACAATGATGTGGATGAAAGGGACCCAGCCGCACAGGAGAATATTGAAGATCTACTAGCACTTCAGACAGTTTGTCTATCCATCATGACTCTACAATGTCTCTCAATAATCAGGTATTTGATATAGCACCTTGAAAATGTCGCTGGCACTGTCGCTGCACTAATATGCATCTCAGGCGCTCAGCATGATTAACATTTTAGCAGCAAAACTGAATCTTACAGCTATTGATAATGAGATGCAACACAGCTCATTTCATTGTTTTGAAATGAAAAAGAATGAAGACCAAATTCATAACATTTACACTTGTCACTGTATTCAATTTGGAATTCCTTCATAAAATATTTCTCATTGAAGTTAATTACTCAGAAATTATTAATCTTGAAAAGAAAAGCAATTACTTTGAGCAAATTGTACTTTTGTTTCAGTAAAGGTGTATACTTGATGTCCTTTTAACCATGATGAAATGCAGTAGTAACAATTGGCTGACTGCACCTTTTGTTCCATGTAACCCTTTGTTACATGGGCCAGTACAATTATATAAATAATTATTCCATTATGATCATTCTTCTACAACATAGAATCTTAGGAACTTTTTAAATGGCACAGCTACCTCAAAAAGTTGTTCTATAATGAGGAGTGGCTTTCTATTTTCGATTCCTCGCCTGTCTCTCACCTACTTTGTACAACCTGCATGAGGGCATATGTATAAAATTAAGGGAGGGAAGTTTAGGGGAGACATCAGGGGTAAGTTTTTTACACAGAGGGTTGTGAGTGCCTGGAATGACTTGCCAGGGATGGTGGTGGAGGCTAAAACTTGCCAGGGATGGCGGTGGGATATTTAAGAGCGTCTTGGACAGGCACATGGATGAAAGAAAAATGGAGGGTTATGGGGTAGTGTGGGTTTAGTACTTTTTTTTTAAGGATTATATGGGTCGGCACAACATGGAGGGCTGAAGGGCCTGTACTGTGCTGTTGTGTTCTATGGTTCTAGGACTAGATAGAACTGGTAATTATGACAGCATTTGAGGGAGTCCCAAGGGCTGACGCAATTTTGCCGGCTAACTATTTCAATGAGAATAATCTGGAGGTTTTGGGCTGAAGAAAGAAGAATGGAACTATCTCAATAGTTTATTCTTAGATTCAGAACGGACACAGTGTGCTAAATGTCTACTTTTCTAATGCTTTGGCTGTCTAACAGTAAAACAGTAAGTTTTTGATCTAATTGTCCATTTGGACTGACTTCTATGATTATTGCCAAACAATGAAATGACATTGCTAGCTACAATAACAAGTTCCTCCTGTTAAGCCCTCCACCCCAATACCTTACAGACTTCTAACTTCCTTGTACATCAATTCTTAGGGAGTATTCTGGAGTTATGGGAATATGGCACATATTCATTCAGTAAGGAAGAGTCTTCATTTCTTAATGGGGACTGAAAATTGAAGTTAAAAGCACACCTTTATAGGGTCTGAGGAGCACAGGCTGCCCATAGACCAAGAGAACCGGTTTGCATATGCATCAACCAAATGTTAAGACAATGGGATTGTGTCAATTGGCTTGTATTCAACCAGGCAACCCGGCTAAGTTACTTGCACCATCGTGACTGAATTCAAGCTAGCCAATCAGACTGAGTTTGCCACGTAGCATGTCAAACATGGTCACTGATACAGCTGCAATCAATAGCTGATTTCTTGAGTACTCTGGCATCTGGCTCTCTTCCTTCAGAAGTCTTTAGAATATCTGTATCAACAGGGGTGTTTGCACATTCAGAGCTGCCTCTCACTGTAGATATGTAGTTGAAAGGAAGCATTATCAACTGAAAATATTGAAGTACACAATGCCATCATAACTATTTAATCACCTGCTGTTACCTTTGAACTTAAAAGGCATAAAGCTATGATGTACTTTTAGGTTTGTGGAACTCTACCATGAGTGTTTCCACAAGAATGTCTGATGTTTTGATGACTAAGTACTTTCAAATCCACAATTCTAGTGTATTTCTGGTGAGTTTGATCACAGGTCACAACATGGACAATAGGAGATTCGTTATTGCCATCCCTCAAATTTGGCCTTTTCTATCTTTAGCCAATATCATGGAAAACAAATTTACTAGAGCCATCTTTTGTGACCGTTGGTGTATTCATTTTATAGAGGTAATGCATGCGTACTGTTTTGATTAATTGTTATAAAGAAACTGTTTACTTTTAAACCACATTTTTCTGAGTTTGTTCATTGTTAAACCCTGAGAACTAGACATATGCGAGGTGTTGAATTTTGAGAGGTCGAATGCAAGAGGAGATTATACAAGAAGGACCCTTTGCATACAGAGGGATTTTAGGGTGCAAGTCCATAGCTCTCTGAAATGGGCAACCCAACGGATAAGGTGGTAAAGACAAGAGCTGGCATGTTTGCCTTCATTGACTGGGGGAATGAGTACGCGTGCTGACAAGTCTGTTGCAGCTGCATAAAACTTCAGTTAGTCCAGATCTGGAGTACTGTGCAAGTTCTAGTCATTGTACGAAAGGAGGGATATGGGGGCTTTCAAAAGGTGTTTGCCAGAACAAAGGGGGCTTGCCAAGGTGGTTGCCAGAAAGGGGAGCTTGGTCAACCCTGGACTGTTTCTTCTGGAGCATCAGAGGCTAAGAGATGAGCTGAAAGAGCTATATGAAATGTGGGACGCATACATAATAAACAGTCTTCTCAGCCCAGGGTAACACAGTCATATACTAGAGAATGCAGGTTTAATGGTATGATGAGAAAAGTTTAAAGGAGACGTGTGAGGCAAGTTCCTTTTTACACAGTTTCTGCTCGGCATCTGGAACCTGCTCCTGGGGCAGGTGGCAGGAACAGATGCAACAGTAATTCTTAAAGAAGAATTCAGACAGACACAGGTACAGGTAGAATAGAGCAATGCAGACTTTGTGCTGACAGATCTAATTAGTTTTGATTGGCATCATTGTTGGTGTAGATAGGAGAGGCTGCAGGACTGTTCCTGAGCTGCACTGCATTGTTCAAACTGATAACAAAACATCAGTCAAAAAAATCCATTATGGATTTAATTACAAATGTAGCTTGATGTGTCTGTAAATAGAAAAATAGAAATGATTGTTTTTGAAGTTACTATACTTTAGATGCTTCATCTTTGTGGTGTCAAACAATTTTGTGACAGTTAATGAAATAACATACATAAAAGTCTGTAAAGAAAGGTTTCACTCATTAGTGATGATTACTGCTTGCTAACAGCTACAATATCATGACATTCATATGATCTTCAAATATTAACAATCGATCTTCTGATAAATGATGGAAATAATACCACTATATTATGTAACTTCACATATTTATAATTACCAAAGACTGAATGTGCCAAGACCCATATTTTCATTACTACAGAATCCCAGAAGCCAGAGACAGTGACTCTTCATTTTCAGGGGTGGTTCCCAAGTTACAGGATCTTCAGAATACAGAATGAACAATCTATTACCAGATAATGGATTCTATCAGGGAGCCCGCTATGCACAGAGCAGTGAAAGTGATGGAGCACATTATTTTCCATATCTTTGCGATATATGTCTGGGACTCTTACTGAAGACAGTCATGGCAAGTAATGAGCTATCGTCTGGTGAGGAATGGCTGAAGCCAATGCACCATCACTCTTTAAAAAAAAAGACAAACAACTCGAGAACCAAATTCTGTGGTGGTGGGATCTGACCAAAATATTAAATCGGTACATACCTCCTGATCCTGAAAACTTAGGTAAGAACAATAGCAAGGCACCCAACCAAACATCTGTGCATCTGCTTATGTCAGAATTTTTCATTTAGACCATTTATTCCAATGTATCCAATTCATAGAATTGCTTCAAGACAGAAGTAAGCCAGGTTTAAAAAAGTATAAGCATATTCCTGGGGAGGCAGGTTGAGATACATCTCCACCAAAGGAGGTATAAGTTGCTCCTTCCCTCTGCTAGACTGCAGGTCACCCTGGGGCAAGGTTAGCACTTGCTTAGCCCCTAATCAGGGTCTCATGAAGCCACGGGACCTGGTGGTGAATGGTCGATATATCACATGCTGGTTATGCAACCACTGACACCAAGGCAGACAATCTCTGAGGAGTATGGATCATGACTGGTGTCACACGTTTTGTAAAGACACTGCCCAGAAGAAACCTCTTCTGTATGGTCATGGAAATGACACAAGCGAATTCCACACAGACAGTATCAAAGGTCAGGACAGAATTTGGTTCACTGGAGTTGTGGGACAGCAGCTCCACCAGTTGCACAGTCATTCCACCTTAATGTGTTGGTCACAAAGAAGGCAGAATGTGAAAAATGTACCACCTAAACATATAACCACAAAATACTAATAGCCTTGAGTCATTTAAACTTCATAGAAAATGTGTAGTCACCTCCAAACTAGAAAAAAAAGGTTCAATATAGCTTGTGCTATAGAAGAAAAACAGATTAAGCTGTGAAGTACTTACAAAAATTGTTTCTGATAGGTCCATTTTAGTTTAATTCATAGTGATTCACTTAATTTAAGATTAAGTGTTAAATATAAAAGTACATAAAATAAAATGTTTGACCATATATTATGAGAAGTTACTACAAGTATAACACTTCAATTAAACAGGATAAGTCTTGGGAGTTACTTTTTTTATTATCTAGGTATAAAATCAGATAATCAACTAATATTAAATCTTGAGTAGACAGAATGTTCAACTTAAAGAATCATCTTCTAACCACGCTCCATCTATTGTTGCTTGTTTTGTAAAATATATAAGCTTCGCTTAACCTCTACTGCTACCAAAAACCTTTGTGCACATACCTCATGGGGAAAAAATCCTCTTCCCTAATACAACCTATAAATGCTGAAAGGTTAAAGACTAAATTCTCAATGAAGGCTTGAGCACATAAATTAGGCCAATAATTCAAGGCTATCATAAGGGATTGCTACACTTACGAAGAAGCTCCCCTTCAGAAGGAGGTGCAAATCAAAGTCTAATATGCTCAAATTTGAGTTGCCTACCAACAGGCTGCCCAGAATATCCAAAATAGGAGACCAATCCTTTGAGCATAGCTGCAAGAAACTGGAATAACTAAGAACAAGGTTCCCACTGGATTTCAGGATTACATAGTAAAAATTAGTGGGTTGGGAAGCTTTTAAAAAACAACAGAGAGCAACTAAAAAAAAGCCATAAGCAGAGAAAAGATGAATTATGAAAGTAAGCTAAGCAATAATATAACAAAGGACACCAAAAGCATTTCCAGATTATATGCATGTAAATGAGAGACAAGAGTAGATATCAGACCAGAAAGTTTTGCTGGAGAGTTAGTGATGGGGGATGAAGAAATGACAGATGAACTGAAGTCTTTTGCACTAATCTTCACTACAGAAGAAATTTGAGAGTGCCAGGAGGCAGTAGTGAACGTAGTTGCTAAAGAGAAGGTGCTTGGGAAGCTGAAAGGTCTGAAGGTAGTAAAGTGATCTGCGCCAGATGGACTACACCCCAAGGTTCTGAAAGAGGCAACTGAAGAAATTGTGAGAGATTAGTAATGATCTTTCAAGAGTAACAAATTCCGGCGTGGTTCTGATGGACCGGAAAATTGCAAATATCACTCCACTCTTTAAGGAGGGAGGCAGAAGGAAGGAAACTATAGGCCAGTTAGCCTGATTTCAGTGGTTGGAAAGATGTTGAAATCTATTACGAAGGATGAGTGCAAGTTTAGGATCAGACGGCACAACCTTAGAATAGAGGACTATCGACTTAGAACCGGGATGAGAAGGAGTTTCTTTAGCCAGAAGTGTGAATCTGTGAAGTTCATTGCCAAGGATGGTTGGGGAGCCCATGTCATCGAGTATATTTAAAGCAGAGATTGATAGGTTCATGATCAATCAGGACATCAAAGGTTATGGGGAGAAGGCAGGGGAATGGGGTTGACAGGAATGATAGATCAGTCAAGATGGAATGGCAGAGCAGGCCTAGTTCTGCTCCTTAAGAACTGTCAAAGCAAATAACTGACAAAATAATAATGTTGACGATTGTTATACCAATAGAGAAAAAATTAGATGATTTGTAAATGAAACAATGGATCTTTAGGATTATCAAGTTACTCATTTTCCTTTCATGGCATAAAGAAATTAGCTTTTCATAACATCACAAATTATAATAAGACACGAATAATCTCAGAAAACTGCATACTCTTAATGGCATTCGAGTTACTTGAGTTTAAACTAAACCCTGGATTTTTTAATCACTTGTCACCTCCCAGCTTCTTACTTCATCTCCCCTCCCTCACCCACCCACCTCCACCTCACCTGGTATCACCCATCGTCTCTCAGCTTGTACTCCTTCCCCTCTCCCCACCTTCTTATTTTGGCTTCTAGACCCTTCCTTTCGGGTTTTGGAGGGTCTCAGCCTAATCATCAACTGGTTATTCCCCTCGACAGATGCTGCCTGGCCTGCTGAGTTCCTGTGTGAGTTGTCCTGGAAATTTAGCAGTGCATTTAATTCTAATATTTATACTGCAGACACGAGAAATATTACATCCTGTTTAACAGACTGCTGCTTTTTGTGCAAAACCTTTAATAAAGTACCATCAGAGAGGATCACATTGTCCTCACAGATAGAATCGGCACATCCAGATCTACATTATTGCTTGTTACACATTCCAACGCATGTTAAGAATCACAGGAAAATGAAATACTGAGAGGCAAGGAACAGAAAGTGACACATGACAAAATAGGAACTGAATACAGAACAAAGTGCCACAATTTAGCTGATAAAGAAAAATAACATGGTGACAGACGGCAGAAAACAGCAGTCATAGCAAGATGGAAGTAAAAAAGCATGGAGTCAGACAGATAGGTAGGGGTCCGTGTGTGTAACTCAGTGAGAGAGAGAGAGATAAATAGAAGATATCATTAACAATATCATCCACACTATTTAAAAAAAAAATTTTCTTGTGTCATACGGAAGCTGCTCATAGTGATCAAAATAATGCCTCCTACTAAATGTTACTATGAAAATGTGTCTGACAATGAATACACAATCAATGACTTGTGCTGACGAACTGGCTGGTGTATTCACAGATAGCTTCAATCTCTCACTCTGGCAATGTGTACTAGCCATGTTGTGTATTTGCAACATATCTCAGTACTTAATTAGATAGTGTATACATCATGACTGGACACTTCATGCTCTGAACGTGTCTTTATTTTTCATTCTCGCTTCCATGCTCCCTCACATCACATGTTGTTCTGACCCAGGCTGATGACAACATCACCGTGGCTGGCAAGTGTCAAACTACGTTAACTGACCTTACCATTTCAATACATGACCGCCCTCCTTTCCTGAGAAGTGAACTCCAATGTTGCAGAACACATTCAACTCACAGATTTAACCATTTCAATTCAATGCATATTCTCTGATATACATGACTATAACCAACACATTTTCTGTTTCAACTTAATGATAACTATGGAAATGAAAACTCCAACAGTTTTCATTGTTTCGAAATCCACAACTTAAAGCTCTACAATGCAAAAATCACTCAACTTCAGAGGCTGTTTTCTAACCCTTTCAGGTCTCTCTACTGGTTTCTCTTTGCTTTCAATGTCTGGTAATGGTTTTTGCTCACTGTGAACCTGAGCTTGTCCGTAACTGTCCATCATATTGTACTCCTGTCCTGGCACCTACCTCATGTCAGATCCTTGAATTTCCTCCTGTTTGTAAGAAGTTTCTAGTGTTGAACTTTTTTTTACATGCGTGGTGTTCCTTGCATACTGCACTCCAGTTGCAAATTCAACTATCACTTGATTTCCTGTTCTCCTCACCACCCTGTGTGGAGTTGTTCTGAAAGGTGGGGTGAATTTGTCCACTTTTTCTGACTGGATAAGCACAACATCCCCACCTTTTACAATAGATTCTTGTGCTCCTCTATGATCATCTGCATTCTTTTTGTTCTGCGTCCCGATCACGAACTTCCAAGTTCTGCTCTGTGTACTTCCTTGATACCTGGTTACTTCCCCCTCATTTTGCGGTTGTAGAGAAGTTTGGCAAGACTTTTCCCTGCAGTGGCATGTTCCACACATCTGTACACAGTCACATACTTTGAGTTCACATTTCTAGTCAAGTTCTTCTGCTTCAGCAATCCTAATTGTTTTCATCAATGATGCATTATGGCACTCCACTTCACAATTTGCCTGAGCCCACTTAGCCATTGTTTTACAATGCTTGATTCCATTACTCCCACAATATTCCTTGATGTGTTGAAATTGAGGTCCATTACCTGATTTGATAGCTATGGACCATCCATGTCTACTGAAAATGTTCTACAGACTGTCAATAACTCTCTCTGCAATTGTAGAGATCAAAATGTCATATTCATAAAATTGGCTGTATTAATCAATCACTACTGGAATGAAATGGTTTGTTGGTAATCGTCCAAGCAAGTCAACAGTTAGCTCCTGCCAAGGACCATCTGGTAATGGTGTCAGTTTTAGTGGTTCTGGTGGGACAGGTCTAGAAACAGTTTGACAGCTGTGACAGCATTTCTCAGCTGCTTTATCCATTCCGGCCACTAAACCTTGGTTCTGAGATGCTGTTTTGTACCAACTATTCCCAAGTGCCCCTTCATGAGCTAGAGTGAATGTCCATGTGTACAAGGCTTGAGGGAGCACAATCCGTGTCCCTCTGAGGATATGACCCATTACACACAGCTCATTGGCAAAGGGTGTACATGCCTTACAGTTTTCAAAGTGTCTATTCACGATGGCTTTACTCACCTCCTGCAGCTCTGGAACTGTGGCTGAGGCTCTCTCTATCTTTTGTGCTGTCAGGGTTTTAGGGCTAGCACTCACAACTATGAACCTGATATATTCCTCTGAACCATGCTTCTGTCTCTCTCTTTTTGAGCAGTCTCCCCCAGTAGCCTCGACAATGGGTCTGCAATGTTCTGTTTCCCTGGGATGTGTATGACTCTGTAGTCATATGGTTGCAATCTCAATATTCCCCACTCTAGGCATGCGCATGGTTTAGATCTTGGGCTGTAGATAATCTCTGTGATCTGCGATCAGGTCAAATTTTCTCCCATACAGATAAGGATGAAGTCTTCCACAGGCTCATACTAGTACTAATGCTTCTCAGTCTGGGAGTATTTTTGTTCACAGTCTGTGAGACCACGGCTCAGAGGAGACAGATACCATTCCTTCATTTTGTTTTTGTAAGTACGAGTACTGCCCCCAGTCTGACTGGGCTGGCATTTGCTATTACTTTAATTGGTGCATCTTTATCAAAATCAGTTTAGGAATATATGAATGGTTAGATAAGATAAGGAAATATTTAAGTCATGCTCCCAAGCCGTTATAATTTATCTAAGGGGGCATGCTGTAAAGGCACTAATTTATCATGAATAAAATATCAGGAATATCACAAATTAAATATTTCCTTATCTGATGTGGTCTGGGACTCAATTCAAAAGTCAGTTAACTCAACTTCTCTTTGTGCTCGCCACTATCTCTTAAAGTTGAAGACTGTACATAGGGCTCACATGTCCAAATCTAAATTGTCCCGATCTTACTCTAACATTAGTCCTGTTTATGATAAGTGCAAAAGTGGTGAGGCTTCTTTTATTCATATGTACTGGACCTGCTCTAGTCTAGAGAAATTTTGGAGAGATGTTTTCCTAACTTTATCCCATATTCTGAATTGCCACCTAGAACCTAACCCTCTGATTGCTCTTTTTGGTTCCTTGGCTGAGACAGATATACATTTGAGTCCACCTAAACATCGAACATCATCTTTTGCTTCTCTTCTGGGTAGACATTTAATTCTTCTTATGTGGAGAGATGTTGCCCCACCCACGCATGCTCAATGGCTTAACGATATTATGTCCTGTTTAGACCTTGAAAAAATTCACTACTCATTTCTTAATTCTGACATAAAGTTTCATTAGGTGTGGGGACCTTTTCTTGAATATTCTCATAACTTCTCTTTAGATTAAGTTTTTTTTCAAGACATAAAAAAGGCTGGATGAACTCAGCAGGTCAGGCAGCATCCGTTGAAAGGAACAGTCAACGTTTCGGGTCGAAACGTTTTTATTTTTCAGTCCCTTAACTTTCAGCTTTTTTTCTTGGTAGTAGGCATTATTATCTTTTGCTCTTATTTTCATGTACAGTTTGAGGGTTTGAATGTTCTGATTTATGTTTCCCACATTTTGCTGTGGTTGGTCTGGAGTTTTTTTTTCTTCGTGGGGGGGGTGGGTACTAACTTTACACGACTTTAGTTTGAGTGCTTTTTTATCATTATTTTGAATCATATTATCATTGTATGTTTATCTTGCACTGTATTAAGCTCTTATTCTGGTCTTGGGGTTTTTTTGTTGCAGAGTTGTAGAAATGCATTTAAAAAATCAATAAAAAAAATATGAATGGCACTTCATCTTCTCTGACTTAAGCTCTTCCCCACACACTCACCCAGCATATTACCTCTGGCTCTTGAATCTACTAACATACAAAGAGTTATTTCCCCAAAACAAAAATCTTTTTTTTTTCAGATGACTCTGCCTCATTAACAACAAATGCAAATTCCTTCTGCTCATCCTCAACATTGTTCACTTTTTGTGTCTTTAATCCTTTTGCCTGGCACATTTTGCAAAGTGGTCTTTTCCAGTGCATTGTCTGCACATCTGTCCACCAGCTGAGCACGTTGGGTCTCCACCCGGGCGATCTGTGTTTCCACATCTGTAGCATTTCCTTTCATTTGTATTACAAGACTTTCTTTTCCCCTGTCTTTTTGCCATGTGTTGTGTCCTCACGGTGTGAAACATGGCATACAGGCTCTGGCGGGCTCCCTTGGAGTGACAAGGCTGACAATTATTCCTCTACTTTTTTACACTGTGCCGCTATTCCAGACTGCAGGCAAGCATCCTCCAGTAGTTTTCTCCACATAGACTGAATTAGTGTATCAATTCGAAAACTATAGTCTTTTGCTGCCTGCCAAAGGCAAGTAGAGATCTGTTGACCATTTCACCTTGTTTTTGGGCAAGTTGATGAAAATGCTGCTGGGCAAACGTAGTGTTGACCTGGGGAATGGAGTAAGCATTCAGCACAGCCACCACTGCCGCACAGTCTATGACTTTGTAGTTTGTTAGTGTTGAGAATATACCCTGTACACCTGGTCCTGCAAGGTGTAAAACTAGTGCTCTCCATCTTTGTTTTGTATTATCTGTTGTTCTATCGTCCACTATCAGTTCTTCACCATCGGCGTAAAGTTCAAATGAGCTGAGCTACCGTGTCCTTCTCCAACCTAGCTTAGCACTCTCCAAAAAATATTAGACGTTTTGGATCCTGGATTTCTTTATTCTCATCAACTAATGTTAAACTTACTTTCCAAGTTCGTATCCTTATCGCCACTGTTGTGTATTTGCAACCTATCTTAGTACTTAGTTAGATAGTGCATACATCATGACTCGACGCTTCATGCTCTGAAAATGTTTTTACTTCTCATTCTCACCTCCATGTTTCTCACATCACGTGTTGTTCTGTCCCTGACTGATGACATCATCACCTTACTTGACAAATTGTCAAACTACATTAACTGACCTTACCACTTCAATGCATGACACCTGCATGCCTCAAGCAGGCTTCAACTGTACCAGTGTGCAAGAAGCGCATGGTAAACTATCTAAATGATTATCACCCAGTGGCATTTGCATCCAGTGATGAAGTATTTTGAGAGGCTCGTGTTGAAGCCAATCAGCTCATGTCTGAGAAATGACTTGGATCCGCTCTAATTCACCTACTGAAGCATCAGATGCCATTTAATTGGTTCTCCACACAACCCTGCAACACCTGGGCAGCGAAGGTGCATGCATCAGGATGCTCTTTATCAATTACAGCTCAGCATTTAACACCATCATCCCCTCTAAACTAATCAGCGAACTCCAAGACCTGGGCCTCAATACCCCATTGTGCAAGTGGATCCTGGATTTCCTCGCTAATGGACCCTTGTCGCTTCAGATTGGCAAAAACATTTCCTCCTCAACCTCCATCAGCACAGATGCACCACAGGCATGTGTGCTTAGTCCACTGCTCTACTTGTTTTACACCTGTGACTGTGTGGCTAGGTACAGCTTCAACACTATATACAAGATTGCTGATGATCCCACTATTGTGGGCTGTATCAAAGGAGGTAATGAATCAGCATACAGGAGGGAGAATGAAAACTTGGCTGAGTGGTGTAATAGCAACAACATCTCACACAATGTCAACTAGACCAAGGAGCTGATGGTAGACTTCAGGGGAGGGAAAGCAAAGGTCCGTGAGCCAGTAATCATCGGGAGATCAGAGGTGGAGATGGTCAGTAACTTTAAATTCCTGGGTGTCACTATCTCAGAGAACCTTTCCTGCACCCATCATATAATTGCAAAGAAAGCACAACAGCCCCTCTTTCCTCAGGAAGCTGCAGAGATTCAGGACGTGATCAAAAACCTTGCCAAACTACTGTAGATGTGTGGGGAAAGGAAACCCTATATGGCTGTGAAACATGGACCCTAAAGCAGCTGATGAAAAGAAGTTGATAGCATTTGAAATGTGGACGTACAGATGGATCCTCAGGGTATCAAAGGGTATTGAAAGGAGATCCAGCAATAGGGTGACGTGCACCTCTCCAGAAAAGTAACTCACGCGTCGTGGCGACGCAGACCGCAACAACTGTGATTGGTCCGCTTGGTAGCACCGCATTTCCTCCTGCACAATTCTGGTTGCTTCTTCTCCGCCATGTCTATACACCGATGCAAAATAGATGAACCAAATCGTTAAATCTACCTGTTGACATGCGAAAATGCTTGATGCATCGTCCATGTCTCTCACGAAGAAACTCAACACAGTGGCGAAGAAATCTCGCCGCTAACTAGCGCTAGTTGGCGCACACCGACGCATACTTGCTACGGCGTAGAGCAACACAGAAGTGAAAAATCAGGACTGGGGCGTAGGCTGCGGCTTAGCCCGTACACACAAGTATAAATCAGCCTTAAGCCATCTGGACCATCGAGCCAGCTCCACCTTTCTATAAGATGATGGCTGATCTAGCCATGGACTCATCTCCACCTACCTGCCCTTTCCTCATAACCCTCAATTTCCCTATTATGCAAAAATCTATCCAACATTGTCTTAAATGTATTTCCTGAAGTGGCCTCCACTGTTCCAGAGAATTCTACAGGTTCACAAATAAATTTTACTTTGAAATTCAAGACTGAAAAGAAAGGGGAAATACGCCAGAATGAAAAGGTAGGGGGAGGGACATTTCCTTTGTTATACACTGCGGAAGTGCATCTTCAGGCTATAAAATATTACTGAGCACGTAGAACCTTCGAAAGGTGCTGTATAAATACAGGTTCCTGATTTTAAAATTCAATTTGCATAGAACTACAAAACTAAAGTACTTAAATTTAGAGGGGAAAAAACAACTTCTGCTCTGCATTTCTGAGGGGTAGGTCAAGCCTTCTTTCCTTAGCTTAATTGGAAATGTCACGATCTGCATTTGACAGCTGAAAAAAAAAGAAATTAGTATCCATAAGGAGCAAACAGTTAATAGTTTGGTTGTGCATATAAAAGAGATGTACCCAATTGAAAGGAACTTGACATTTTCTGCTGAAGTATGCCTATTAGCATTTTTAAAAGGGCTGATTCAGAGCCAGAAATCAATTCCAAATTCACTGTTCTAGAAGGAAACCAGAACTCATATGTCCTGCCTTTTGGAAATTGTGTTTTCCATACTCCAAAGAAGCAAAGCATTTCATTCTTGAAAAACTAAGTGGGGCAAATGTTTAATACATTGTCTCACTGCCTCACACAGCTATTTTTTAAAAAAATTACTACTTCTGTTACATTCTAAATCCAAAAACAGCTTGCATTACACAAAATACATTATTAGTCTAATCGTAACAAGATGGCAACACACAGTAGGTGCAGTTCAGAAAGATTTACAGGTATAATTTATTGGCAGTGCTTCAGCAAATAATTGATCACAGCACTTCAAAATATGTACTTGGCTTTGTATTGCCCTTTTTTATATTTCGAGTATCGAGAAAATTTCTGGACACCAATGTGAATATCATGGGCCTAAAAATAAAAGACCTTCAAGTTCATAGCTGATTTCAGTAAAAAAGCACAAACTCACCACATTTGGAGTTTAAAATTTCAGATTTCAGGGCCAAAGATAATAGAATCAGAGGAGCATCAAACAAGAAAAGTGTGCTTTTCAATCAAGCCAAACTCAAAGCTATTAATTTTGAGATGGTAGATGTTGGCAAAAATAAGCAAATTCACTTTTAAAGGATTATAGCGGAGTGATCATAACAGGAAGGTTGGTATATTTGGTTCCTAAGACACCAAAAATTGACACTTCGAAGTGGCAAAGACTGAAGAGACCACAAATATTGGAATCTAGAACTCAAAAACACAGGAAGAATTCAGCAGGTCGGGCAGCATCTGCACAGGCAAAAGGTGTTTGACACGACGCAGGGTCTAGATCTGAAACTTCAACAAGCATTGTACTTCTGCAGATGCTACTTGACCTACTGAGTTCTTCTAGTCTTGTTCTTTTAAACCAATGGGTGCCAAATTTAAACAAAACTAAAGAAATGGAGTTTTCTGACAAAATACAACAGAAGAGCCAAGTCAAAGACCTAGAAAATAATAATGCTGCACTTCTTTCTGCTTCCAGTAAAACGCCCATTCAAAGCTGCAGTTTGTATTGTTTGTTCATGTCTGTGGCAGTTCCCGCTCCTGTCCACTCATAACTGCCCCTGATGGTAGTAAGCTGCCTTCCCAGTCAACGCAGTTCTTGAGGCCAAGCTGCCAGCTCAAAATTTTTTTCCCCACCTTGATGGAGAAACAGCAATATATTTTCAGGTCCAAACAGTGCAAGTTTTTAAAGGGTATAGCAACTGGTGGCAGCCCGTGTCCCAGTGTACTCATCTATTAAGATGGTTGAGATCAGAAGCTTGGGATGCACTGATGAAGCCTGGGAAGGCCGCACTGACAGTACGCTGCTGCCAGGTGCAGCAATGTCAGTGGTGGAGTTAAGGATCGAGGATCGTGTTCCAACCCAGTCGGCTGCTTTGGGCTTAAGAGTATTTTGCTTCTTTAAAACTGTGCATCACATTCCTGATGGCAAGGCCTTTAAGAAATAAAAAGAAACATATCACCTTTCTTCAAGTTAGGTATTTTGTGGACCAGTGCTCCTCTCATTTCCCACTACATTTAACCCAAACTCAGGAAGTACCAACCTGATAGCAGAGAATGACCCAGTCCGTCATTTTGCTCAGGGATGGATTTAGACTAATGGGGCAGCATCGGTCCAGCCTGCATATATTCCATTTTTGGGGGGGAAGGACAACTCTTGGGTAGTTACTGGTATTGAAATATATAGGCAAAAGGTAGAAATAGTTTATTTTAAGAGATACAGTATGGTAACAGACGTTTGCAGCTCACAAAGCATGTACGACCCAATTACACCCATGAGACCAATTAACCTACAATGTTCACGATTGTGGGAGGAACCAGAATGCCCACATGAACACACAAACACCTTGCAGGCAGCAGTGGGTCACCAGCACTGCAACGGCATTACACTAACCACTATGCCTCCATTCTGGGGACTGGTTTTCAGTGCCACAACGTGAATGATAACAGATTTATTCACTTTATCTACATCTGGTATCTCAGCACTTGGCACCATTTAATTGGAAAGTGGGCTTTGTGATAGCAGCAATCTTTGGAAGAGCACACTCGATCACTCATTCAGCATTTGTGGCTTGCTTGCAAGCACCTTAAGTGGAAATTTTGTACTCACATGCTAGACACTGCCATGGTTGAAAATGCTTTATGTTTAAGGAGCATCCACTGCCTGTACTCAGTTATCCAACACGATTCATGAATTAAACAGCAGGGTTGCAGAGCTCTGATCTGATCCTTTCACGATAAGACTGCTCTCCCCAGTCCACAACACTCCATTGTCTAATATCCATATAGAACTTTTGGAGCTTTTGCAGCTCCATTTTACCAAAACTCGCTGCTGTTCCTGCCATCTGCTTCTACACTTCAAAATAGAAGAGAATCAGATTTGGACTGCTGGCTTCTTCTTAATGGTGGAGTAACAAAATTACAGAGTCTGTGGCTATTATTACTTTTGGTCTACAATGCATTAAGGATCTTCATATTAGAACTACCATATCAGAATTTATTTGTCATAATGGCACCATAAAATTCAACCCGAAGGTGCTTCAGTGGAGATTTTCTTTCAACCAACGGGGAAATCTCAAGTTCCCCAACTAAGAGGTCTACGTCCTCTCTCAGCGCTCCCACCAACCAGCCCAGTCAAGTTAAGTTTATTGTCATTTAACTACATGCATGTATACTGTCCAATGAAACAGGATGTAAAACACAAATACAGTTGTACATGTAACACAAACGTAAAGCACAATAAGTTAGGAAAGTAAGAATTCAATCGACAATTGAATTACGCACAGATAAACAAAATGAAGAGCGTAAATTAAATATTGATGGCTGAAGTACAAATTATCCAGTGACGTTTTGAATGCGATTAGGCAGGGAGTTCAGAAGCCCAGTAGCCTGAGGAAGAAGCTGTTTCACATCCTGACTGTTCTTGTATTTATGCACTGGAGCTTCCTGCCTGATGGTAGAATGTCAGAGGATGCTGGATGTGTGGGTGGGATCCTTGATGATACTAAGGACCCTGTGTGTGCAGCACTCCTGATAAATGTCCCTGATGGATGTAGGGAGACCTCTATGATCCTCTCAGCTGTTTTCACAGTCCTTTGCGACTAGTATTCAACATGAACTAATACATAATAGCCTAGGAGGAACAGGATAATGTCCAGGTAACCCTGTCTACATTCGACCTGACCGTATGAAATTTGATGATGTCCAGGGCCAATGCTGAGGATTCCCAAGACACTTCCCACTGCAGCACATGTCATGGTAACACCACCTTGTGTTGCTTTCTCTTCTTGGGATAGGACAAACCCAGGGATCATGATAAAAGTATTTGATAAATTGGCTAATAGTTACACGCAGGTTGCAGAATCATTATCAGGTGCTTGCTTTACTTATCTAATAGGTACTGTTTTCATAATTTAGGTACATCCTCAAAGGTTTGTTGAGCACTACACAGAATTAACCGAACAGTGTGTATATCTGTCGTGTCAGATTCCAGTCCATACTACAGGCGTGAAGTTACATTAGGCGAAGAGCAGCTTAATGCTGTTAGTGGGCAAATAATTGACAAGCTGTGACACAAGACTCAAGCAAACTCAAAGCAAACCATTCACAGACAGCAGAAATTCTGCAGATGCTGGAAATCCAAGCAACACACACACACACAAAATGCTGGAGGAACCCAGCTGGCCAGGCAGTTTCAAAGGAAAGGAGTCCAGTTCTAACGAAAGGTTTTGGCCCGAAACGTCAACTGCACTCTTTTCCATAGATGGTGCCTGGCCTACTGAGTTCCTCCAGCATTTTGTGTGTGTTGCTTAAAATCAAACCATGACCATTGAGGAAGGTCAAAATGTTTAAAAGTTGAAAAATAAAAATTAACTTTAATTGTTATATATACATCAAAGCATAGATAAATGTGTTGTTCGCATTAGCGACCCAGAGTCTGAATACGTGTTGGGGGCCGCCTGCAAGTAAGGGCACGCTTCAAGTGCCAACATCGCAGCCCCACACTCTGCTAACTCTAACAAGCGCAGGTTGTCTTTAGAAAGTGCGAAGAAACCTGAGAACCCAGAGGAAAGCCACATGGCCAGGGCCAGAACAGATGAACTCCTTACAGAAAGCGGCAAGAATCGAGGCTTGAGTGTCGAGCATGATGAACGGAAAAGTGGAGCACACTAATGACAGTTGAAAATTTAAATTAGGTAGAGAAATTTAAATTCAGTTAATTAAATCATCTGATGGATATGGCAAAAAAAATCACATCAGTGGCTTTGATGGAATTAAAAATTCATTCAAATAATGTCTAAGGAGATTTGTCATCCTTGCCAATTCTGGCCCGTGTGCCACATACATACATTTCTACAGCCATCAGAAGCAGTTCTCTGGATTGCCTCTGTCATAGTGATTACATGCATTATATAAATGTAATCACATTTAAGACATTATTTTCTCATTTCCTTAGAACATAGAGGCCATTGACACATTGACCCTGAACTGGTTCTTAGAGCAATGTCACAAATCCTGCTCCCCTATTTTTGCATTACTACCTGTACCTCAGGCTTGTCAACTCCATCCTGATTCACCAAGCACCCAATGACACTCAGGATAATTCACTGAAGTCAATTAACCAAGTCTCTGGGATATGGGAGAAAGTCAAAGCCGTGCAAGAATGTCCTTACCGCACAGAGATTCCGGCATGCAGAAAACTAGCTTGCTCTCAAGCAAAGATATTACTAGATTACAATGGAGACGAGGCTGCAGATGCTGGAAGCTGAGGCAAAAACTTCAGTTGGTGGATGAGCAAACACGAGGAAATCTGCAGATGCTGAAATTCAAACAACACACACAAAATGCTGTTGGAACACAGCAGACCAGGCAGCATCTATAGGGAGAAGCACTGTCGACGTTTCGGGCCGAGAACCTTCATCAGGACTAACTGAAAGGAGTGATACTAAGAGATTTTCTTCTTAGTATCTCTCCTTTCAGTCAGTCCTGACGAAGGGTCTTGGCCCGAAAAGTCGACAATGCTTCTCCCTATAGATGCTGCCTGGCCTGCTGTGTTCCACCAGCATTTTGTGTGTGTTGTTTGAATTTCCAGCATCTTCAGATTTCCTCGTGTTTGCTCTTCAAGTTCACGACTGCGAAGCCTCTGCCAGTGATGCCTACACTGAAGAAGCTTAAATCTTCTCTTCGACGGGAGTTCAGTGAAACCCTCTCTCGCTACTTCCCATCCATAATTCCTTCAGCCCTTCAACTTTTCAATTATATTTTGACCCAGACCCACTATTACATCCATATATCCTTCCTTGGAACGTGTCTCCGCCGCCAACTGACTCCAGTTGGCTTCAGGATCTGTTTTCGAGCTTCTCAATTTGGACCTTCTGAGGATCCCAGGTAATCATATTTAATTGACTCTGCCTCCCGTTGTTTCTCCCGTCGAGCTCTGAGGGCGACACTCTCCGCCATGAGAAGGTACCTGGCGTCCCTATCACAATCCCTTCCACGCCTCCGGGACACCTTTTTCTCTGTTTGTAATGGACCTGTCCGTTATTTCATCCTCTGTCGGATCCATGCGCGCAATCGCCGTTTCTTTGACTTTATCATGTCCTGCAAGGATCGCAAGATCTTCCATCTGCAGACACCAGGGCATGGACTTCGTATCACGGCCCCGGGCCTGGCCGTTGATCTCGGCTGTCCCAGCGACCCAGGGCATATTGAAAACCCGGACTCCAGCACCATCAACGCGGGTTCCAATGGACATGGATTGGCCTCGGCCATTGATCTCGGCTGCCCCAGCAACCCAGGGCATATTGAAAACCCGGACTCCAGTGCCATCACTGCGTGTTCCAACGGACATGGATTCGCCCCGGCCGTTGATCTCAGCTGTCCAGCAACCCAGGGCATATTGAAAACCCGGACTCCAGCACCATCAACGCGGGTTCCAACGGCCATGGACAGCTTCAAAGCGATTGCGCAACCACCGACTGCGACTCCAGCCTTGAACTCCAGGCCGGGTCTTCACATGCTGCGATTGTGACTCCCGTCTCCCCTTCCCCCACCACCACTCTGCAATCTCCTCTCCCTCAGATCCCATCGTCAGCTCCTGGGCCCTCAGAGGCTCCATCTTCCTCTCACCCCAACCCTCCCCTCTCCACTGACACCACCAGCCTCCCTCCCCCCTCTGATCCCATCTCTCATCTGTGTCGGGTCTTTACCATTCCCTCCGACCTTCAACTCTCTGAGGCAGAGCACTCTGTCCTCAGTAAGGGCCTCAGCTTTGTCCCCCTTTGCCCACACCTCAGCGAGTTCCGCGTACGCCATGACGCTGAACTCTTCTTCCGCCGTCTCCATCTCCGAGCTTATTTCTTTGACAAGGACTCTCCTACCCCCACCGATGACCCCTTCTCCCCTCTTCAACCCTCCTCCTCTTCATGGACACCCCGCTCTGGTCTTCTGCCCGCTCTGGATCTCTTTATTGCTAATTGCCGACGGGACATCAACCGTCTCGACTTCACCAGACCCTGTTCCAATTCCAACCTAACTCCTTCCAAACGCTCTGCTCTCCGCTCCCTCCGCACCAATCCCAACCTCACTATAAAACCTGCTGATAAGGGGGGAGCTGTTGTTGTCTGGCGTACTGACCTCTACCTGGCCGAGGCACAGTGACAACTCTCTGATACCTCCTCTTATTTACCCCTCGATCATGACCCCACTAAGGAGCACCAGGCCATTGTCTCCTATACCATCACCAACCTTATCAGCTCTGGGGATCTCCCGTCCACTGCCACCAACCTCATAGTTCCCACACCCCGCACTTCCCATTTCCTACCCAAGATCCACAAACGGGCCTGTCCAGGTAGACCTATTGTCTCAGCTTGCTCCTGCCCCACCAAACTCATTTCTGCATACCTTAACACTGCTTTATCCCTCCTTGGTCAATCTCTTCCCACCTACGTTCATGACACTTCTCACGCTTTGAATTTTTTCAATGATTTTAAGTTCCCTGGCCCCCACCACCTTATTTTCACCATGGACATTCAGTCCCTATATATCTCCATCCCCCACCCGGACAGTCCCAAAACTCTTCACTTCTTTTCGGATTCCAGACCTAACCAATTCCCCTCTACCACCACTCTCCTCCATCTAGCGGAATTAGTTCTTACTCTCAATAATTTCTCCTTTGGCTCTTCCCACTTCCTCCAAACCAAGGGTATAGCCATGGGCACCTGTATGGGTCCCAGTTATGCCTGCCTTTTTGATGGCTTTGTGGAACAGTCCATGTTCCAACTCTATACGGGTATCCATCCCTCTCTTTTTCTTCGCTACATCGACAACTGCATTGGCGCTGCCTCTTGCACGTATGCTGAGCTCATTGACTTCATTAACTTTAACTCCAACTTTCACACTGCCCTCAAATTTACCTGGTCCATTTCCGGCACCTCCCTCCCCTTTCTTGATCTTTCTGTCTCCATCTCTGGAGACGGCTTATCTACTGATATCTACTACAAGCCTACAGACTCTCACAGCTACCTGGGCTATTCCTCTTCCCACCCTGTCTCTTGCAAAAATGCTATCCCCTTCTCACAATTCCTCCGTCTGTTCCTGAACTTGGTCAGTTAGAGTTTAGGGACAGGAAAGCATGGGAATTAGAGGTGATGCCCGACTCCACGTTCTAAAGCTGGCGAAGCAGGCACAGGACATCTATGGTCTGATGTTGGTAGTCAGAGTGGCAGACAGTGGATGAGGCCATCTCGGTTCACTGAGTTGTCAATGGGTTCCGCAGTCGGAGTCCCATGTGGGAAGGAGGAACAAGTTCTAATGATCCCACCACCTCCCCCACCCCCCCCCCCCGCCCCAGATTCGAAAATCGGTGAATCCACAATTCAAAGCTTAGTGTTTGGTGATCGGCATCTCCTGGGATCAACGCAAAGAATCAAGGCCCAACGGCCAAATCTGAGGTTGAGGCCTACTGCTCTGCGAATCTCTGAGAGTCCATGGGGACGCTGAAGCCTGAGACCAAATCCGCTGAAGGCTGAAGGCTAGAAGCCTGTCCTGGGGTTAGCGGACTGCGTATGTGTGTGGGAGGGATGGAGGACAGGGCATGTTTTGCTGTTGCCAGGTGAGTTCTGTGTTATTCTGCTGAGCACTGTGGGCATGCTATGCTCACACCAGAAAGTATGGCAAAACTTGCAGTCTAACCCCAGCACATCCTTGGGTGTGCTGGCTCTTAACAAAACGAAACTCATTTCGCTGTGTGTTTCAATGTACATGTGATAAATAAACTTGAATCCTGGGAAGTGGCCAGACGACATTCTTCACCTGGACTAAAATAGAACAGATATAACCAACGTAAAGGAGATGAGTGAGAGGGGGAAGAGCAAGCAAGCAATCGGTGGATTCAGGTGAAGAGAAGTTCCAGCAGCAACAAGTCGATCAACTCTCACCCTTCCATCTCACTCTCGTTTATCTCACACCTTCCATCTCGATCAAAATGCCACTCGTGATCACCCAAGTCATGTTGTTCACTGCAGCCTTTAGAGCATTGGGGCAAGACCAACAGATTGCCCAGGAACACTGTACAGCTATTTGCAGTCCAGTGTAAAAATGATATTCCAATTTATGCCAAGAGGATCACAGGAAACAATTTATAGGTCAACATCTGATGAATTATAAATAAACCCTAAACAATACCACAGCTGGAGCTCCGAATATATAGTTTTTAGCTCCTTGCATTGTGGGAAGTTTTATAGAACAAGATTCAATTAAATGCTGCTCGGTGTAAGGTAATAATGTATTTTAAGAAAGGCAGAAGCTTAAGGTACTTTCCTATTTAATATCGGAAACATGGCATGGACTAGATGGACAGAAGGGCCTCTTTCTGTGCTGCACTTTTCTATGTCTTTATGATTCTAAAGAAATGGGAAAGGATTAACAGAAGTAGATGCATTCCAACCATGTAAGGTTGAAAGAGGTAACCAGAAGACTGAAAATAAGAGGTGGGGGCCAAAAACAGAATGAGTCACATCATTCACTTCCAAGACAATAAAGTTCACTAGCAGGTTTCGGAGGAGAGCACAGGAATTCTGGTGAAGCAAACATGAACAGGAGGATATTGGAAACAGGACACAGACAGAAGATTAGGGCCTCCATTCATACTGGGCTGTGTTCTTCACTATAAGGCCTCATATGGCCCCATGGTGACTCCCTGTGACCCAGAGTATAATCGGGGGACAAAAACACTGCAGGTCAGCAGATGGGGCTACAACCTAGAGTGATGCCAGAGGCATGAGCAGAGTGGGGTTGGCAAAAGGGCCAGGTATGAAGCTAGGAGCCAAAGGCTGGGACCTGGAGCTGAAAACTATAAGATAGACAACAATGTGGACAGAGTGCCCAAAGAGAGAGAGTGGGGGGGCATCAAGACTGAAGGTAGTGGATCCATGGAAGGATAGTGTAGAGTCGGTAAAGAAACCTGAAGATGCAGAGGGTCTAAATTACTTAATGGGGGAGCCCCTAAGTCTCTCTGACACATACCTGTATGCACCATATATTTGTATCTATATACTACTAAAACTCTCATGCTCTGTTTGTGACCTCCAACTAGCGCAAATGGTGCATTACAGTGGCACTTTTTTTGACTAAATAGACTTAAAATGCGCTAACTTACAGAATGCTTGCAAAGTTCAGGGTAATATTTTCTTATAAAATTGCTCATTCAGCAAAATTAACATAGCCCACTTTCACCCAAGAGCCGATCTGCCATCATGGAAATGGGACGTGACATCACGACGCATGTGCACGGCCAGTTCAGCGGCGCCTCACGATGCTCACATCTTGCTACACGTCTTTATTCTTTAATAAACTCAGTTTTTCTTCTTTAATTTCCAAAGCACATCACATCAAACCACCTTTCTCTCAAAGGGTGCCCCAGCAGGTCACCCGGTTTGTCTAGTATCATCTAAAACTTAAGTTCAAGCAACACACACAAAATGCTGGTGGAACGCAGCAGGCCAGGCAGCATCTTTAGGGAGAAGTGCTGTCAATGTTTTGGGCTGAGACCCTTCGTCAGGACTAACTGAAAGGAAAGATAGTAAGAGATTTGAAAGTAGTGGAGGGAGAGGGAAATGCAAAATGATAGGAGAAGACCGGAGGGGGTGGGGTGAAGCTGAGAGCTGAAAAAATGATTGACGAAAGGGATACAGAGCTAGAGAAGGGAAAGGATCATGAGATGGGAGGCCTAGGGAGAAAGAAAGGGGGGAGGGGAGCACCAGAGGGAGATGAAGAACAGGCAGAGTGATGGGCAGAGAGAGAGAAAAAAAACTAAATATATCAGGGATGGGGTAAGAAGGGGAGGAGGGGCATTAACGGAAGTTAGAGGTCAATGTTCATGCTATCAGGTTGGAGGCTACCCAGTCAGTATATAAGGTATTGTTCCTCCAACCTGAGTGTGGCTTCATCTTGACAGTAGAGGAGGCCATGGATAGACATATCAGAATGGGAATGGGACGTGGAATTAAAATGTGTGGCCACTGGGAGATCCTGCTTTCTCTGGCGGACAGAGCGTTTTGCTGAACACTTATGCTCTTATACACAGTTATGCGAGGAACCTATTTCTACCAATGTCTCCTTACATGTGTCCAAAACTCACTGCTTTCCCGCCAACACAAGTCACGTGCACACACCTCACAGTCTCACCGTTAGGATGAGAAGCACTGCTTTCCCGCCAATACAAGTCATGTGCACACACCTCACAAACTCGCCGTTGGGACGAGAAGCACCGTTTCCCACCAATACGTGTCAGGTGCGTGCGCCTCACAATCTCACTCCCACCAGTCTCGCTTTGGTTTTGGCAAGGTGTGGATGTGCAATCTTGCGCTCTTAAACTTCTGTTGGTTTTACCTATGGTGCAGTGATTTTGTGCTTGAAATATTTAACTATGCCTCCTAAGCATCCGATGTCATGCCCTGAGCCATCAGCTGAGCAGCAGAGAACCGCTTTAACACTTGAAAAAAGGTTGGAAATTATAAACAGCGCAGCATCAGGTGAAGGTAACACATCTCTGGGACACTACTGCCAGGAAAAGCATCTTTCCTTTAAAGTTCTTTTGTTGCTTGACAATGCGCCGGCCCATCCTAAGCATTTGGACAACATTCATCCTAACATAACCATGTGTTTCCTGCTGCCCAACACAACATCACTGATTCAACCACTCGACCAAGGTGTGATCCACATTCAAGACATTTTTTTATACAGTCAACTATCTCTCAGATGCTGCAAGCAACAGACGATTTTGAAAATCCAGGGAGTTTACCAATGGTGAGGGAATGGTGGAAGTCAGAATACTTGGCACAAATGGCGATGGACACGGACCCAAGTTTAGAACGGAGACAGCATTTCAGTCGTTCCCTGCCATCAACCCTTCTTCCCTACGAGCAAATTAATGCTGAAAAACAAAATGCTGCCAAGCAAACAACCCTCACCACTTTCTTCAAACGGTGTCATCTCCTGCTGCCGTTCTGTGAGTCTTCCTTCACTCCTTCCTGTGCTTGATGATCTTGACGACCACAACCATCCACCTTATCCAGGTAAAGCTGCCTGACACCACAACAACCACTCATCTCCCGGAGTGAACACACCTGTTGCTGAGTACTGTACACCCTAGTATGTTAACTTTCTATGATTTATTACATTGAATATTACCTTAAATTGATTAAATATGAATGTTGCCTTGTGGTACTGCTTTTGTGTCATATTGGTATGAAAATGTCAATAAATTACAGATAAAACATATTTAGGAAGCCCTCTGCAATGCATCCCTATTTTCTCCATTTGAATAATTCACATTATGTGTTTTTGCATTATGCGTCCACTACGAGGAACGTATTCCCTACATATAACGAGGACAGGGTGTACAATATCCTCAAACCTGCAAGAAACATTAATGTTTTCCAAAGATATTTACATTAACTTCAATTGTAATGAACAAATAAAGTTCCTTATACACTCAGCAACTCTCAATCAGTCTATGGGGTGGTTTGGTGATCCTTTTTGGTCTGCTATTTGTATCCACAGATATACTGCTTTCACTTGCTGTGTTAATATCAATGTTTTTCTGAGGACTCTGAAAAACAAGTTTATTCTCACATCTGCTGGCCCCTTTGGTGTACTGACAGGTGACTTGGCACAGCTATGGGTCAGGGCTTGCTGTCGTAGATCCACATGGTTCCTTCTCAGAGGTGTTCCTCGCTCCGTCAGAATCTGGTAGGAATGTGGAGCAACTTGCAGGGACCATGTGCCGGAATCGTAATCTCTGATTCGCACTTGATCTCCAGGCTTCAGGACTGTTAAGCATTTACAGTCTTGACATGATACTGTTTCTGTTTTTCTTTCCCTTTCTCCTTAACCAATTTGACCTGGTGTGCTCCTTTCAGCAAACTTTCATAAACTGGAAGGTCAGTGTATCTGTGTTGATCCATCAGCATTTGTCAAGTCAAGAAAAGTTTATTGTCATTTAACCATATATAAGTAGATCACATCTATAACCATACACAGGTGTCCCCCGCTTTAAGCCACTTTGCTTTTACAAAAGACCTACATTAGTAACCTGTTTTCGCATTACAAAGAGGATTTTTGCTTTTACGAAAATTTTTCCCATATAAATTAATGGTTCTTCACTTTACGCCATTTCAGCTTAAGAAAGGTTTCATAGAAACGCTCTACCTTTGTAAACAGGTGGGGTCACCTGTAATGTATATTGAAACAAGATAATATTTCTCCAAACCTGAGTGTAAAGCGCGATGGTACACATAATTCACGATAACTTACGAAGGCAAGGAAAAATCTACAGATGAATCACATAAATAACCAGCACTGATATGAAATATTGTAAGGGATGGAACAGATTAACCAGGTAGGGCTGGTGAAAGGCCATCTACAGTGGCACATTTCGGTAAATCATCAGACTTCTGTGGAAATCTTCCACTTTCTTCTTGAGGCCCTTCATTACTTTGACCCAACTCTGCTAGGCCATTAGATTTTGGGAAATGTGGGCTTGAAGTTATATGTTGAAACATCCAAAGCACTGGCAAAGGACTCAAATTCACAGCTTAAAAACTGTGACCATTGGCTGATACTACTTTACATTGAACTCCATGCCTTGCAAACACACTTGACTGGATGCTAATTGGAGTGCTGCAGCCTCAGGGCAATTGGAAAAGTAGTCTATTACAACAATGTAACTCTTCCCATTACATTCGAACAAATCCACTCTGACTTTGAAATGTGACCTGCCTGGTACAGGGTGGTTCTACTTGTAGTTTTGGTCTGTAGGTAAGACAGTGAAGCAGTGGTCTGTCTGATGTTTTGGTTCATCCTTGGGCAGTACATTACCCCTTGAGCACTTTGTTTACAATTTTCCCTCACCAAGATGCCCTTCAGTATCTTCTGGAGCATTTCCTTGCATAGCAACACTGGAATCACAAACCTGCTCCCTTTGAAGACTATATCTTCCACTACTGACAGTTCAGCTCTGCATGCCCAGTAATCCTGAATACACATTGGACAGTTGTTCTTAATTGCTAATCATCCTTTCTGTATGGTCTCTTTGAGTACTTTCGTTGTTTCATCTGTCCCTGCTGCTGTCCTAATCCTCTCTGTTCTATCAGGGGATACTGGAATGGAAGTGACAATCAACATAGGCCTGTGTATCAGCATTAACCTCTTGGTCACTCATTTCTTGTTGACTGAGACCACGAATCAGCAGCAAGCGTATATTGTCCTGGTATGTAGGTAATCTTCATGCCATATTTCTGCAGCCTTATCAACAAGCACCGTATCCTCCTGAGACAGTCACTTAGTGGTTGGACATAACTGAGACCAGTGATTTACGGACAGTCTCCACTTCAAAAGCTTGTCCATGGATATATTGATGGACTCTTTTGCATGCATATACACTGGCTAGAAGCTCTTTCTCTATATGTGCACAGTCGGCTTCCACACTTGTTAAAGTTCTCAATACATTGGCCATAGGTTGCCACGTTGCCGTGTGTCATCATGCTGCCACAGCAGTATTGTGACACGCATCAGCCATGATCCTAGTACACCTTTCGAAATCATAAAAGCTCAGCACAGACTCTTCAGTTAGGCTTCTTTTTGTGCTCATGAGATCAAACCCACCCATTTCACTGCTCAAGGAGTGCCCGAAGTGGCGCTGACATAGTAGCCAGTTGGGGGATGAACTCAGCCAGGTTAAGTCACCATTCCCAGGAAAGGACTCACTTCCTCTTTGTTTTAGGTCCTCTTCATGTTTTCAACAGCTGATGTCTTTCTTGGATTAGGCTTCATTCCCTCTTCTGATATAACATTTCCTAAGAAAGTCAGTGTCTTAACACCAAACCTTTCTCTTTACTTAATTTCAAATTGACATTCCGTGTTACGTCTAGCACCTGTCTCAGTCGTGCATCATGTTCATCCTTGGTGGACCCCAAATGATGATGTCATCCATCAAGGTCTTGACACCAGGTATGCCCTCAAAGATCATGTGGATGGTTTTATGGTAGACGTTTGGTGCATACAGTAAACCAAGAAAGTGGTATCTTCTCTCTGGTGTGTTAAAAGTACAGTCTTGAATTTGCCTCATCAAGCTTCATCTGCCAAAACGTGGAGATTGCTAAACCACTTGGTAC
Organism: Hypanus sabinus; assembly: GCF_030144855.1. NCBI lineage: Eukaryota > Metazoa > Chordata > Chondrichthyes > Myliobatiformes > Dasyatidae > Hypanus > Hypanus sabinus. The sequence goes on from NC_082706.1 coordinate 190,511,219, forward strand.
CAACAAGTGGGGACATGATCTATGCTGGAAATTTAAAATGCTTTTTATTGATGGCTTTATTGAGATCTCTTGGGTCTAGACATTTCAGCAAATGCTCGTTTTTTTTCTTTTGCACATTGAACACTGATATCACCCAATTGGTTGGTTCTTCAGTTTTCTTAATGATATTCATCAATTCCTGTGTGCTAGGTCTTGTTAGTTTGTCTTGGAACTTTACTGCATGCATGAACAACAGCAGCTACAGTCTCATCTAAATCAACTTTGAGCACACCAAGTAAGCATCCAAACCCCTCAAGGACATCTGCGTATTCTTCCATAAGCTAAGCGTGGTCATCCTTGGTCTGTGAAGCCACTACAAAAACTCCTTTCACCACGTTGAGCTTTTCTCATGCACTCAGCCCTAATACTGGCTGTACTCACTTTTCAACAATCAATAGTTATGTTATTAGGTACTTGAAGTTCATCATATAGCCCTCTTTTACTGGAATGTTCTCTCCAGTATAGCCTGTCACTTTTAACTAAACTGGGTAAGTCTTACTCTTTACCTTGACAGTCTTGTAATCATCCTTAAGTAACAGATTCACCAGGGCTTTGGTGGCCAGCTTGAATGGAATTACTGTCTCATTCACAGTCACTGGAACAGTCCATCCTGTTTTACCAACACAAGCAGACTGCAAAGAATTTACAAAAACCTCCTCCGTTTCCTCGGCAATTGTCTGCATCTTTCTCTTGGTAGCCCCAGCTTTGCAGTACTTTGCCAAACGATTCTTCTTCCTACAAATACTTGCAGGACTTTCCATAAGCAGGACACTTCTTTGGAATGTGACTGCCTCCACATTTGTTGTATTTACTGCTTGCTGCTACCTCTTTGTTATGCTGTTGCATTGGGAAATGCCTTGAGCTCTGCCCCTCTGTTTTCACAGCATGCACTGTTGTTTCTGCTCTGTACAGCGCTCTAGCTTATGGTCATGTGGTCTCCACTGCCCTACACATATTCACAGTCTTTTTCAGCAACAAATCTTCCATGGGGCAAGATTTCTCTGAGCCCATTACCTGAAGTTCCATAAACTATTTTGTCTCTAAGTAGTGATTCTCTCAAATTTCCAAACTCACAGGACTTACTCAGTGTGTGGAACTCAGCTAAATATTAGTCAAAGCTAACAGCTTCTTTCCAGTCACAAGAAAAGAACTTATATCTTTCAAAAGTGATATTTATACTTGAGACAAAATACTCTTCAAATTTTGCCATTAGAGCATCCAATGGCAAAGTTATTTCATCATTTTGAAAGTTGTTATAGACATCCAAAGCATCTTCGCCAATTACATGTAGAAAGACAGGTACTTTCAATTTTTCATCCACACTTCCAGCTCTGCTCGTGGCTGTTAGAAGCTTTGGCTAAATTGCCAGTAAACTGTACAGGTGCAGCAGGACTTGGGTTATCAATAATAGAATTTTTGGGGTCCACCTGGTATTCTCTTGGTGAATCCGGTAAACTTCAGCAGCTTCCGGGCACAACGTGCTCTCTGGCTGGCAGCTTCTCTCCATCGGAACCAGCAGCTCTTCCTTATTCATTCGCGGTATTCAGTTCCACTCCATATTTAGACATCACGCTGACTTCTGACACCATGTTGTTTGTTCTTGACAAAAGACAAACATAGTGTGGGCAAACATAAACACATTTATTTACGGGACACTCCAATTATGGCTCCTAGCTTGACACCCACGCGTGCAGCCCCGGTTACCAACATCACATCCAGTTCTAGGTGAACACTGGGAACTGAAAGTTCTTCATTCTGTACACACATAATTACACGGGGTCTTATAAAACACATTTTAAAAAGACAAAAGCACCTTTGGTTAGCTCTGTAGAAGCCACTGCATCTGAGTAGAGAGACACCTTACCAGAAGAACCGAAGAAGATAAAAAATGTAAATTCTCAATACACTTAATATCCAATGCAAGGAGCCCAGATTCCAAATTTAAAAAACTTAGATGACAGCACATCAGGTCCACTATAAGTACCTGATGTTAAACTACTTTTGTAAGTACACAGGTACACTTTTATCCACTTAGCCAATTATACATTGTGCTGCTACTTTGTGATTTACTGTCTCAAAATTGAAAAAAAGGTTTTCATGAAATATTTCTCACGAAATTGCATGAAATGCAACCTGTGTCAGAAATAAACTGACATATTTTTGTATGTCTGACTTGGCCCATTAGAAAGCATCCTTGACTCTCATCCACAGGCCATCACAGTCACGTTACATTTACCAACCTCGGGCTACAACTGGAGAACCAGAAACATCAGAAACTCTACAGGAGCTCAGCAGACCAGTCCACATCTACGGAAAAGAGTAGTCGTTTCAGGCAGAGACCCTTCATCGGGACTCAAGATCAGGATTGCAATGGGTACTTGATGTTGTGATGGACACAAGGTATTGTTCCGGCAACTTTTCATGACTACTAAAAGCACAAAAAGCTCTCCCACCACTGAATGGCGATTGCCATGTTATTCAAACCACAACACAAAAACTCCGATTTAGCTAAAAACCAGTGGCACTGAGCCACATCACCCCTTCCCTACAAGGAATGCCAGAAAACATGTGCAAGATCTGGGCCTTGGCATTACGACCTAGTTCTGATTTGCACTTTGGGGATCCATCAAATTCAGATTGCTTATTATGATTCAAACAGAGCTCAAAGGAAACCCCTCAGAGCATAGCCCAAAGATCGAGGCAATGCCTTTACAGTCTCCTCCAGTGTCAACAGCATCTCTTAGATTTGATTTGAGCACTTGACTAATAATGCCATCCACCTATCTCACCTCCCGCTCTGGATATCCTTGGAAAGGAATGAAGAGTCAACGTTTCGGGCCGAGACCCTCCACGACGACTGATGAAGTGTCCTGATGAAGTCATAGAGACCCTGAAGAAAGGTCTCAGCCCAAAACACTGACTCTTTCTTCCTTTCCATGGACGCTGCCTGACCTGCTGAGTTTCTCTGTGTTACTCTGGATGGCCAGCATCTGCAGAGCTTCTTGTGTTCTGGATATCTTTGACTGATGATCCAACACTCACACACTCAATTGTTGTGCCACTGAACAAGTGTGTGACCTGTGTTAAAGTCATGGAAACCGGATCTTTGGATTACCGATTTGTTGCCGACTGTTAACTAGCCATACTAACTCTACGTTTATTCAATGTTCCTTTAACTTATAGTTTCATACTCCCCATATTTTCATCAATGACACCCAGTTTCCACCACTCAATCTGTACATAAGGGACAATTTACAGTGACTACAAACCTCCCAACTCACATCTTTTGGTACGTCAGAGGAAGCTGGAGTAGCTGAGAAAAGCCACTGTCACAAGTAGAATGCAAAGTTCAGACAGACAGCACCAAGAGTCAGGGTTAAACCCAGGTCAATGGTGCTACGAGTCATTAGCTGCATCAGTATGTTGGCCATTGCAAACTAAAGTCTCAGGTTTCGCATTCCTGTCAAAATGCAACTAGTTAATATGAACGCAAGTTCCTTTCTGGAATATGCTCTTGAGCAGGAAACATGATCTCTGACAAGTTACTTTGATCAGCAAAGGAGGTACAGTTCAGTGCGATTTAGAGCGTTTAAGAGAACCATGGTTACCAGTAGAATCCAGAAGCCTTGTCCTCTATTCCATCAAGCAAAAAAGAGCAGTCACCATGCTCTTGAGAACTGTGATTGCTACACTCAGTAACTATAGATAGTGAATAATGACAAGTTGCTTTAAATGTAGAGTAAGTAGGTCAGGAAGAAGAGAACAGACATTTTCTGTCCTTGCTAAGCATCCAAAATGAAGTACACTTTAATAGCAAGCAGCACTGCAATTTTTTTCCCTGCTCTTTAACCTGGTTACAAAAATAATGTTGCACTATTAGGATAAAGATTATCAGGAGCTGAACAAGTGTAGGCTACAAAACACTGAAATTATCCAGCTGTATGTGCAGTGTTTGGGAGGGAGAAAAGACCGTTATTGTTTGACTTTGCCAACATAGCATCAGAACTTCTTGTGCATGTCCAAAGATTACTGGAGGTATCAGCACAGGTAGGCAAGATGATTAAGGCAACAAGGTATAGGTAAGGCACAGAACTCAACAGCAAAAAGATCATGCACTAGTGTATGAAACACAAATTTCAACCTCAGTTATAGTATCGTGTACACGTTTATTGTCCAAGTACACAACACTGAGAATCGTGCTGCCACAGGTACCACAAAACAAAGAAGCACCATGGGACCCATTTCCAAAAAGCATCAAACACCCAACATGCAAAAAAAGAACAAGTCATTCAAACAGCGTAATACGTGTAAGTAAGTCTGATCGTTACTTTCCAGGGAGGATATGAAAGCAGAGGAGACTAAACACTGTCAGGAGAAACTAATTGCTTCAGAACAATGGAAATAAGATTAACCAAAGTGCATAATATTATGATATCTAAAAAGAATAAACAAGAAAATCCTATTTACCTTCTTAGAGGTCAATAACTATGCAACGCAGGTTTGAAGTAATAAGTACAAATATTAAAGGGTATAATGAGGTATGGGACACGTACATCGCATGCCGGACGGGAGGATTCCGAAAGACCTACTGTACGGGGAACTGACCACTGGCAAGAGAGCACGAGGACATCCTCATTTCAAAGACGTCTGCAAAAGGGACATGAAGTCAATGGTCCTGGACGTCAAAAGATGGGAAGACGTCGCAAACGATCGCTCACGCTGGAGACGAGAACTACACAGAGGGCTGGAGCGAGGAGAAGAGAGACTGAGGCTTGCCACTGAGGAAAAGCGCGCTCGCCAAAAAGGCAACAACACGGCAACATTGGAGGAGAGCGTCTTCAAATGCAATCGCTGCAACCGAGACTGTTACTCCCGTGTGGGCCTGTACAGCCACAACAGACGCTGCACCACCATCAGCAGCTGAATCAAAACTCTCCAGGCACAGATCCACGGTCTCTCGAGACCGACGGATGCCACACAATAATGAGGTAATATTTTTCAGCAAGGAAATGGGTTAATCTGCAACGTATTGTTTGATGGTGAGAGAAACAGTTCTCACTTTATAAAGGTGCTTAATGAGCATTCGAAGGACGACAACCTACAATGTTGGCTGAAGTGGAGACTAAGGTTCAAATGCTGTTCTCCCACGCAATAATATTCATGGTTATATGATTTATTATCAAGCCAAGCAATAGCTTTTGATAATTAAGTTTGGTTGCTGCTCACTAGAAAGGAGCTAAGTTATTGAATTCAAGTTGCCAACTTGCGATGATGGAATATGAACGACAACCTCAGGCATAGTCGACTCACGCTGCACAGCAAAGCACAATCTCCAGGGCCACCAAGGCGGTGACAGTGAAACCTTGCAGCTGTTTTCTATAATGAAACTGTTCAAGAATGAAGGGTTATATGTCACTCATATGAAGCACAGCTCAAAGCACCAAGAGGCAGAAAATAGAGTTGATGCATTAAATTTGAAGACAACAGAATGTTTATTTATCTTTGATTACAATGCAGTAGAAATTCAAAATACAACAGAAATAAATTGTATTTGTAGTTCTAAGCCTGAATGGTGAGGACAAAGTGGTTTGGGGACTATAATGCGAAGGCAGCCCTTGCCCATTATTAAAAACAGCCTTGTATTTATAGTGTCCTTTTGCATTTAGCAGACAATTCTCAAAGCAGTCCACGCAAATTACAGTTGTTGCAGTCAATCTCGATACATGAAGATCTCTGAGAAGGCACAGTGAAATTGGTTTTTCAAATAGCATTTATTCTGGAAAGAATAAACGACTATAATAATGAGATTACATTTTCAGACACAAAAATGTAATATTTTATGTTCACCTTAATAAAATACACCTAAAACAAAGTAGCAATTACTCCGTATTTCAAGATTTCAGCCAAACAATGATTTGAAACTTTATTAGGGATTGAAAAGCAGAATTTCTAAATTCAAAGAACATTTATTATGAAAAAGAAATCCCTGAAGAATTCTGGATAAATTCCATCCACAAACCCGTAAGGAAGCTCAAATCCCAGTTTATGCAGGTCAAAAAATGAGCTGGGACTCAGGGCGGCTGGGAGTTACAGGGTTCCTGTGAGTGCAGAGCAGTGTATATTGGCCAGGCGGAGTGCAGAATGGAAACCTGCATCAAACAGCAAAGGAGGAGTAGGAGAAACTAGAACTAGGGGACACAGCCTCAAAATGGGGACAAGGCAGGTAGGTGGAGATGAGTCCATGGCCAGACCAGCCATGATCTTATTGAATGGCGGAGCAGACTCGACGGGTCAGATGGCCGACTCCTGCTCCTGGTTCTTCTGTTCCATTTGGTTACCCAGAGAAATCAGCAGAAGCCAAACCTTGCTTCTCTGAGTGGAGGCCTGTGACTCGTGGTGTGCCACAGGGATCAGTGCTGGGCCCATTGTTATTTGTCATCTATATTAATGATCTGGATAATAATGTGGTATATTGGATCAGCAAATTTGCTGATGATACAAAGACTGGAGGTATAGTGGACAGTGAGGAAGGTTTTCAAAGCTTGCAGTGCGATCTGTACCAGCTGGAAAAACGGGCTGAAAAATAGCGGATGGAATTTAATACAATCGAGTGAGAGGTATTGCACTTTGGAAGGAAAATCCAAGGTAGAACATACAAGGTAAATAGTAGGGCACTGAGGAGTGCAGTAGAACAGAGGGATCTGGGAATACAGATACAAAATTCCCTAAAAGCAGTGTCACAGGTAGATAGCGTAGTAAAGAGAGCTTTTGGTACATTGGCCTTTATAAATCAAAGTATTGAGTATAAAAGTTGGAATGTTATGGTGAGGTTGTATAAGACATTGGTGAGACCGAATTTGGAGTATTGTGTGCAGTTTAGGTCACCTAATTACAGGAAGGATATTAATAAGGTTGAAAGAGTGCAGAGAAGGTTTACAAGGATATTGCCGGGACTTGAGAAACTGAGTTACAGAGAAAGGTTAAATAGGTTAGGACTTTATTCCCTGGAGCACAGAAGAATGAGGGGAGACTTGATAGAGGTGTATAAAATTATGATGGGCATAGACAGAGTGAATGCAAGCAGGCTTTTTCTACTGAGGCTAGGGGAGAGGAAAAAAACAGAGGACATGGGTTAAGGGTGAAGGGGGAAAAGTTTAAAGGGAACATTGAGGGGGTTTCTTCACACAGAGAGTGGTGGGAGTGTGGAATGAGCTGCCAGATGAAGTGGTGAATGCAGGCTCACTTTTAACATTTAAGAAAAACTTGGACCGGTACATGGATGAGAGCTGTATGGAGGGATATGGTCCAGGTGCAGGTCAGTGGGACTAGGCAGAAAAACAGTTCGACACAGCCAAGAAGGGCCAAAAGGCCTGTTCCTGTGCTGTAATGTTCTATGGTTCTATTGCATATGCAATAACCACAAGATTGACTTTGATGGCATAAAACTATTGTGCCACGCCAATGGCTTTTGGGACTGCCTGGTGAAGGAAGCCATTGATGTAAGATTAAAGAATAAGAACTTCAATAAAGTCAGAAGTCTCACTCCAAATAAGAATTGGAATACAATCTTAAATAAGGTGGGACAGCAGAAACCTGATAGGTTGGAGACTAACCAATCAGGAGGAATGGACAAGTCATGCTGAGGCATCATTCCTGATAAAAATGGCAGAGTTTGTCAGTGAAACGTCAGCTATAGTCGACACCTGGACCCGGCTGGAAGCCTGTGAAGAGTTTATGCAAACATTTATCATCAAAATATTTATACATTATGCAACCTTGAGATTCATTTCCTTACAGGCAACCACAAAACAAAGAAACCCAAAAGAACCCAGAAAAAAAACTGTCAAACATCCAATATGCCGTGAGAAAAAAAGATCATGCAAACAACAAAAGTAAGCAAATAGTACTCAGAACAAAAGTGAGTCCATAGACATAGCTGAGAGCAGCCAGAGCAGGCCACAGCCCCTGCTTCAGTTCAGCACAGAGCGATGTAAAAATTCAAATTTATTTTCAAAGTACATACATGTCACCATATGCAAGTGAGATTAATTTTCTTGCCAGCATACTCAATAAATCCAATAACCATAACAGACCATACTAACAGACCAGAATACTAAAAGACCATACTAACAGGGCAGACTACCAGTTTGTGCTAAGGACAAACTATGCAAATAGAAGAAGAAAGAAAATAAAAGAAAGAAATATCGAGAACATTAGGTGAACAGCACTTGAAAGTGAGTCCACAGGTTGTGGAAACAGTTCAATGATGGGGCAAGTGAAGATGAGTGAAGTTATCGTCTCTGTTTCAAGAGCCTGATGGTTGAAGGGTAATAACTGTTCCCGAACCTGGTAGTGTGAGCTCTGAGGCCCCAGCACCTTCTTCCTGATGGCAGCAGCAAGTAGAGAGCACGACCTGGCGGGTGGGGGTCCTGGATGATGGATACTGCTTTCCTGCAACAACACTTCACATACATGTGCTCAATGATGGGGAGGCTTTACCAGTGATAGACTGGGCTGTACCCACTACTTTCCAGAGAATTTTCTATTCAAAGGCATGGAGTTTCCATACCAGGCTGTGATGCAGCCAATCAATATCCTCTCCACACACATCTACAGAAGTTTGTTAAAGTTTTTGAAGTCATGTCGAACTTCGCAAACCTCTAAGGAAGCAGGAGTGCTGCCAGGCATGCACTTACATGGGCCAAGGAAAGGTCCTCTGAAAGGATAACACTGAGGAATTCAAAGTTGCTGACCCTCTCCACCTCTGATCCTCCGATGAGGACTGGCTCATGGACCTCTGGTTTCCTCCTCCTGAACTCAATAATCAGCTCCTTGGTCTCGCCAATGTTGAGTGAGAAAGAGTTTGCTGTTGCAGCACCATTCAGTTAGATTTTCAATCTCTCTCCTAAGTGCTGATTCATCTAACAGTGATATTGATTCTGTAATAAACTAAGCTGAGTTAATGTCATACACAAACTACAGAACATTCAGTACCTGCCTCCATCTCTCTGCCTGTCCTGTAATGTGTGGTACAGAACTGTCAAGGCACTGTACTGCAAGAGCTGATAGACTCTGTAGTTCTCAGAGCAGGATATATCGCTCTCCCCCCTCCCCCCAACTCCGGGGGTGTTGCTAGTTTCTAAGGGCATGATAAATATAAAGGGGTTTGTAGGGGTGCTCCGTAGTGAGGGGCAGCTGATGAATTACAGGTTTAAATTTGGAAATGGAATTACTCATTATAAACATTTGGTCCTTAGTGCCTATGTGATTACAATAATCACATAAATCACCTCATATCTTGCTAACCCACATTCTTTTAGACCTTGCTCAAAGCGTATTACAGTTGTTGAAAAGCAGTATGACACTTCTGTATCTGGCAGATCATGAGAACTCTGGACTGAAAGAGTCATGTTATTCCCGAGCCGGCCCGTGCATTATTGCTGTTCGGTACTGTAGTGCAGTGTTAGCTAGTACAATTCCCATACTCTAATCATGCAGTGATGCAATTCCTGTGAATTAGGGTATGGCATTTAACTAGCTCATGGACCAAGCAAGATATGACTGCCCTATTTTGTGTATCTTCAGGCAGAGAGCCAGGTTTTTGCCTGAGCTATTATGAGGTCATAGCAATCCCCTTTATTGATCACAGTACTTGAGGTTTGGACTTAAACAGTAGGTGATGACCGTGGTCGTTAATCCACAACAAACATGGAAGATGCAACTCAAACAAAGAAATGCAGACTGTATAGTGTGGAGTAGTGTGAACTGTTTCTCCCAGCAGTAAGGGAAGTTCTGAGTGCAATTTTGCATTAATCACCAGACAAAATTATTAAAGCAATTCCACTTAGGGACAACTCTGTTCAAATGCGAATAGAAGAAATGTCTGAGAATTTGGACGAGATATTGTGCAACAAACTTAGGACAACAGAGCCAGCCCTGAAGCTGGATGAGTCAACTTCCCCAAGCAACAAGTCTTTGCTACTTGTTTAGGTTTGCTTTTTGAAAGATGAAAGCATGGTTCAAGAGTCCTTATTGCAAAGGGACTAGAAAAAAATGAAAAGGGGGAGTCAATATTTCAGGTTGTTGAGTAATTTTTTTCCAAAGGACATTCTGCTCAACATTTTTGCTTGTACAACAGATAGGGCACCATCAATCACAGGACACCACTGTAGCTTTATTACTTTCTTGAAAAAAGCTGTACCTAGCATATTTACCATGCACTATGTAATTCACAGACATCTTGTCGAAAAAAAACCTAAGTAATCAGCTGCATAAATCATTAAATATTGTTATCACAGTGGTAAGTAAAATCAACTCCTATTCTCTCAATTTTCGATTATTTCAAGAGCTGTGTATTGAGAATGATGAGCAGTTTGAACGTTTGCTGTTGCACACAGAAGTCAGATGGTTCCCAAAATGAAACTGTTTGAGTGGCTTTTATGCACCTTTTGAAACTGTGATAAAAATTTTTGCGGACTCGAATGCTTCATTCAGTAATAACTGAAGAATATTAGGCATGACATTGCTTATTTGGCAGAATTATCTGCAAAGTTTAATGAAATCAGTCATCAATTACATGGAAATTATGTGAGTCCTATCAAAGTCAAATCTGTTGTCACCACATTCTGTCCAAGTTAACCCTACTTATATGCAACATTGGCCATTGCAATCTTTTCCAATTTCCAAGCCTCTCCGAGTTGGAAGAGAAAGAAAGATCTTCAAATATACTATGCCCACCTGCGTGAGCTGCATAAGGACGTCAGAGAGATTTCGGGATCTTCTCGCAATCCAAATTAGGCAATGAATCCATCCCTGAACACTTGTAATGAGGAATTGACAGCAAGGATGGAGAAAGAACTGATCTTGCTACAAAACTACTGAGCACAGGCCAAGGTTCAAAGGAAAAAAAAACTATATCATGACTTTCAGTTGCAGAAAGAAATGGTTTCAGTGCAGTTGTGCAACTTCTTCACAAGCAAAGAAAAAGATTACAAATGACTGAATGTGGGGATCTGAGACTCCTTCTGAGAACCATTCAGCCTGATGTTGAGAGGCTGGTATCACTGCACCAAGCCCATCCATTTCACTGAAAGGCGACAAAGCAAAGAAGCACTGAATAGTTGGGACAACTACTGTATGCTCTAAAATTGATAATGAAAATTGCTTTTACTGTAATTAAAGATAATTTTAACTGTAGCTTTAAATAGATTTGAATAATTTTCGCAATTATTTGTCGCCGCTTTGAATTTGCAGTTCCTGTATTCTTTCAGTATGCATCGCAAATCAAAATTCTTTATAATTTTATGTAATGGCCAGAAAGGGAGAGGTAGGAATATAGTCTGGGAGCCAAAGAAGGCAGTCATCCAAAAAAGTTTGGGAACCACAGCTAGTAAAAACAGCTGAGAGGGTCTCCAGGGTCTGACTCCCCCACTATTTGGGACATTTACCAGAAAGTGCTGTACACAAAAGGCCCGAAGCAGGATTGTTCAGGATGACCACCCACCATCCCACAATCTCTTCGACCAAATACCATTAGTAAGGAAGTAGAAGCGACAGGACAGGTAACAGCTTCTTCCCTCAAGCTGTGAGACTGAAGAATTCCCTGCCACCATGGAGGTCTCGTCTCTTGGGCAGTGAGCAGTTTACAAACAGTACATCTGAACTGTACTGTTTACTTGTGCTGTGCATGCACATTGGACTATATTTTATTAACTTATTTGTGGCAATATTTTGTTTTATGTGGTGTGTGAGATACATGTTTTGTTGGTGCACCATAGTCCAGAGGAACATTTTTTTTTGTTTGGTTGTATACAAGTAAAGTCAGATGACATTAAACCCGAAAATACTCATTTTAGAACTGATTAAAGAGAGTGAAATTTAATGCGATAACCCAAGGTCAAGGAAGAACTTGGTGGCAGGGTGGAGATACATCTCTACCAAAGGAGGTGTAAGGCGATCTTTCCCTCTGCTAGTCTGCAGGTCACCCTTGGGCAAGGTGTTAGTTAAAGTTAAAGTCTGTCCCGAGCCTTATAGGCTCATCAGGCCGGTGCTTATGCTGGTTTCCGTGGCGTGAAGCGACCGAGAGTACAAGACTCCCCACCCCACCCCTCCCCCCAGATTGGACGCCAGTCTATCGTGAGGTTAACCCCCCATACCCATTTTCAGCTGGGTGGACTGGAGCAATGTGTGGTTAAGTGCCTTGCTCAAGGACACAACACACTGCCTCGGCTGAGGCTCGAACTCACAACCTTCAGATCACTAGTCCAAAATCTTAACCACTTGGCCACGCACCACTCATTGAGCAAGGTGTAGCATTCGTCCAGATCAGGGTCACATGAAGCCATGGAAGCAGCTGGTGCACACCACAAGTCCTGTTTATGCGACCACTGATGCCAGGCAGACTTCTGCAGAAAAAATTTACCAAGAACAATCATAGTCATGGAAAGACCATGATCGCCATGTCATACGACACAGCACGTAATGATGATGATGAGAGGGAGAAGACAAATCCGTAATGTGATTATGACATCAGCAGCTAGTATACTAGCCTTACACTCCAAATGAATAGTGCTATTACTAATGTCACACCGATCTCCTTATTCCAAACTTGCAATGGCTTTACTATCCTTATCAATGGGCTGTGTGCCGAGGTCCCCTTCCACGGCAAAGTTATGAAACACAAGGCAGACGTACTAGCTGGAATCTGTACACTCTCGATAACACATTCAGGAGTGTAAAACACAGCTTTAAGATATCACTAATACTGTTTTTTGGGTGCAATTTAACGAACAGTTGCTTTGTATTTGAGCACCACAATGACTAGTTACAGAGGTCAACTGGGTTTCTGGTCAATCTAATTTTAAACACTTTAGACAGATTCCACACCAGTGGGTATTTTTTTATATATAAAAGAGCCAATTACATACAAATAAGTTTGGAATTGACTTGACAAACTCTGCCAGCACGCCGCAAATAAAGTTCAATCACATGACAATATACTGTCTCCATTCAACAGCCATTCAAAGTCGAATGTATACAGTTCTGCGTTTGCAAGTGAGTAAGCCATATTGATATCTTGTATCCATTAAGTTGTTTCAGTTCTGGACAGGCATAAATTGCTACACACCATTTAAACAACAGATTTCAATCTTAACAGTGATTTTAATGCCATTTTATACCAGCAGGCCTATTTATCAGGAAATGAGTGTCAGTGCGCTGTTTTTAAATACAGGTGACCACAAAGTTCTTGAACATTTCAATCACCTTCCCTTCCTCAATATAGCAACGTTAACTGAATAATCGCCATCAAAAAATGTGTTTATTTGAATTGATTGCAATTTAAACTTTGAGAGTTTGAGTAACTAGTATCTAGTAGCAGTGAGAAGTTGTTATCATTATACTTTTATAGAAGAGACAAGCAAACATCTTGAACATTATATGTTATTAACAATGCATACCTTTAAGTCACTGCCAGGCAAGGACCCCACTCCATTTTTCCACTCCATGGCACTATAAATATCAAAGTCTTGCACATCATTTACAGTGCTCGCTTCAGTTTCTTCTTCCATTCTTTCCACTTTGATTGGTACAGACTGCCAGCTATTTTCTTCCAAGACCTTCCTCCCTCCACCAGAACTGTTCACTTAAAGATCATGGAAAAATAAAAGAAAGAGGCCATTAGGGACTCTTCAAGTCCATTTTCTTCATGGTCAATTCTTCTAAAAATAAAAAAAAAGCTCAATTTTTTTCCTTCACATCTTGAGTAATTGTGTTGCAAAACCAAAAGCATTCGATTGAAAAACATACTGATCAAAATAGATACACTGCAGGAATGATTTTGTGTTTTCCCCCCAAAAACTCAAAAGTTAATACAATACAGAAGGCTATTAGGAAAATTTGTAGAAGTTACTTAGTGGCTGAAATTAATATACAAATTCCTAGAGGAGATGTGCAGATTTTCCTTAGATTATATAGTTACACACCTTTGGAAGAAATACATTATAGCATATTATAAAATAATTGCAGAAAATTTAGCAAATGCCAGTTGAGTCAAACTACTGACTTCTGCCATGCAAGTCATAACTGGTAATACACCAAAAATTGGATTATGAAATATTTCACTTTGGTAAGGCATAACTTTCATAGTTAATGAAAATCTGAGAAAATGCCTAGGCTACATATCTTGACTATATTAATGTTTCAACATTAATTAAATGAAGCTTATGTTTGGTGTTAATATTGTCTTGCTAAACAAAACAAATCAATAAAATCCAAAAAGGGTACTGCTGTTTTAAAAAGGATTGATAGATTTCAGGATATTGAAAGGATTAAGGAATATCACAAGAAAATGCTGCTAACACTGATCTATTATATTTATGGACCCTGAGTATAAACATGCAAAATTCTACTCTCAAACTATTCATCTTGTAAAAAAAAATGTTCCATGCAAAATATTACAGTGAGACTTTATTTAAAACTGGATCTCTTCGGCAGGTAAACTTTGACACAAAAGGTCGTAGTTGAAGGAAATAACACCAAGATCATTAGTGGCAAATCTGCCACTCCAACATTACATGCACTACAATTACTAATACAGCATAAAAAAAAACAGGGATACACTGATGGCATCACTTTTTCCCCAATCTCAGCCAATGTGTTCATTTGTAGACTGATGTATTTCTCGCCCACTGTGATATTCGCCATTCACTGAGCAAGGTCAACTGACACAAAGAAATTTTGATTTATCCCCTTGAAAAGGAGTTATAGTACAAATTGAGCCATTTAATACAACAGGTTTATGCTTCTCAAAGCATATCCCCTAGTTGACCTCTTCTCACCCTACTTTTTAAGCTTTCCTCATGTCTCGTGTCACCCAGTGTAACTCAAATACAGTTACTATGAGCATATAACTTACATCTTTGTATTCTTTGGGAAACAGTGTGGTAACAGACATTTCTGGTCCAATAAGCCCAACCATTAAGTTTTGTAATTTCAACACAGTAAATTAATTCAAAGAAACTTACGGGAGTCAAAATATACAGGTGTAACTTACTGTTCACTTTAAGCGAGGTGCGCACATTTCATGTGGTAGCATGATGACATTTGCAATTAATGTATTTTTACATATTTATTTATTCATTCACCGGATATGGGTGTCACCATCCGCCAGTATTTATCGCCCATCCCTAGTTGCCCTGGAGAAGGTGGTGATGAGCTGCCTTCCTGAACTGTTGCAATCCCTGAGGTGTAGGTTCATCCACAGTGTTGTTACACCCGAAATGAAATAAATGAAAAAGAATGCTTAATCAAATACATACACAGGATTACTTGACTATTATTGAAAAATTAAATACATCACACTCTTCCCTGCTTAGCTATAAACCCCAGCTCAATACTGAGTGTGGTATACTATATAATGCAACTACTATATGCAGACATCCACAGCACAGATAATTTTAAATTGTCCTGTTCAGGCTTAAAACATTTCATCACTGTGGAGGTTTTCTTACTATTGTAGGATGAAGTCTTTCCTGGCAAGGAGGAATCACACTTCTTGGCAGGCAAGGCTTTTGGCTGTGCAACACTTTCAGGTTCTGGGACCTCCTCCATGGTGGTTGTAGGTGTTATCTGAAGGTCGCTAGTTCGAGCCTTGGCTGAGGCAGCGTGTTGTGTCCTTGAGCAAGGTACTTAACCACACATTGCTCTGCGATGACACTGGTGCCAAGCTGTATGGGTCCTAATGCCCTTCCCTTGGACAACATTGGTGGCGTGGAGAGGGGAGACTTGCAGTTTGGGCAACTTCCGGTCTTCCATAAAAAAAAACCTTGCCCGGGCTTGTGCCATGGAAACTTTCCAAGGTGCAAATCCATGGTCTATCGAGACTAACAGAGGCCTACTACTAGACTTAACCACGAGACTGAAGGAAGTGGTTCTTACCGCTCTGCACATCTTTCTTCTCCTTTCCTCTCTCTGGATCTGTTTCAATCTCTTTCTTTTTCTTTCTCATGTTCCTTCTCTCTATCACACCATTGCCTTTCGATTTCACACTCTTTCACTCCACCTCTTCCCCCCTCCTTTTTCTTCTTCTAGTCTGTGCAACCTGATCCAGGGAAGGTCCATTTAGCTCACTGGAGTATTCTCGTATTAATCCTTCTGTTGCTCCTATTACGATCTGATCTCTTCTCTTAGTTTGTGCACCCACAACATCACCTGACAAATCCTGTGTTTTCGTATCTCCATTGTCTCCTTTCTTTTTGGTCTTCCATTCATCCAGCTGAGCATCTACTGTTACAAGCCGCTTTTTGTCTCTCACTTGAAGTTCATGCAATAACCCTAATGCACAAAGAGTAGATTCTGGTTCTTTATACTCTCAAAAGCCGAATGCTTTCAACTTCCCTGAAGCTTCTTGAACTGTCCCCCAGCTTAAAGCAAAACCACACTTTGCAAGTAAACTGCCTGATTAACATATCAGAAAGTTTTCTACAAAAACTGCTTCTGTCACTTCCATGCTTCCTCTAAGCAGTATGGTCCTTTCTTGGTTCAGTATGCTTTCCAACCAGAGGCACACAGAGGTTGGTACCGACATCTGTTTGTCCTCTGTTGGCAATGGCTCATGGTGTACAGCATGGAGAAAGTTGGGCAACATCCTGTACCTTTCATTTAGTTGACTCTCTTGCAGAGGATGCGGCATGCAAATTGTGGCTGGATCTCCAATTGAGTTGTAGCTGTGTCAGCCACTCACATCCCCACAATGCTGGTCCTCCTGGTTTTACCAAATCCGAACTCAATGTGGCTTGTTAATTGTTGTATTTTGCAGTTACAGACTTTATTCCCACAGGAGTTATCTTTTCTCCAGTACAAATTCTTAGCTGGAAATCTACACCCTTCAGTTTGGTAACTTTAAAATACCATTCAGTCATTTTGTGTTATGACTGAGACAGCAGAACCAGTATCTAATTCCATTTTAATTAATTTGCTGTTCACTTCTGGCATCAGCCACTATGCTAGTCTAATATTAATTTTCATGGCTACACAATCCTGTGTCGCTCTCATCATTATCGGAATTTTTAAATCAACAGCATACAGAGTAGTGCTCTTTTTGAAACTGCAACTTGACACCTTAGCTTTCTCCTCCCTGAGCGGTCCATGCTGCATTTTCTGCCAGTTTCACTGCTAAACTTGCTTGGTTTGGTGTGTGTGAGCTCCTGCAAAAACGGTAACACAATCTAGGTAGGTTCCTGCTTAGATGCTGCAATATCGCTCACACTCGATCTCATTCCTGACTGCAACTCAAATGCATCTCTGTCTGCTGTTTCCCTTGAAACAGCGACTTCCACTGCTCTTTCTGTGCTTCACTTAGGAGCCATGTTTGAATGCATTCCTGTAAGATTCCACATACTAAACAATCTCTCAGTGCATCATTAAGCCCATTATTGAATTGACAATGCTCAGACAATCCCTTCAATTCAGCCATGTATGCTGAAATAGACTCTCCTTCTTAAATTCCACTTACGTAATCTAAAGCATTCTGCAATCAACAATGGTTTGGTTCTCAGTGTTCCTGCATCACTTTGACAATATCACTAAACTTCTGCAGGTTTGATTGGTGCAGTCAAACGTCAAAGCGAAGTATATGCTTTTAAACCTAATAAACTCTGCGAAATTGGTACTTGCTTTTCACTGGTCCTGATGAAGGGTCTCGGGCTGAAACATCAACTGTTTACTCTTTTCCATAGATGCTGCCTGGCCTGCTGAGTTCCTCCAGCATTTTGTGTATGTTGCTTGGAGTTCCAGCATCTGCAGATTTTCTTGTTTGCGATGGCCATTTCATTTGCCTCAAAATACTGTTCCAATAGCTCAGTATGCATGAGCCAATTACCTTTCATGTTATCAAACTCAATCTTTCCAATGTAACAGCCATTTTTGATTTTTTAAGATGATTAGTACCACCCAGTAATCTCAGTTTGTGAACTCTGAACTCCTCTGTTTACTCCCTTTTTAAAAAAAATTCCATTGTATCTTCCCTTCAAAAGAACATGTTCTGACTGCCTTTGTTTAAAACTTGATCGTCCCTCCACGTGGCAGGGTGCCTTTTCACTCGCTGATGCTCCCTCTGTGTTTTATTTTATCTTGTGTGTCTTCCTGCATTTAACAAGTTGGCAGCTGTCTCAGGTTTGTTTTAAAATACTTCGTTCCAATGTTATGTTTTGTAACATCAAAACACTGATCTAATTCAGAGAAACTCATGGCATTCTGAAAACATGGGTGTAATTTATAGTTCACTTTAAGCGAGACACAATGATGTATGCAATTCACATATTTTTACACAACACTAACCACCATGCCACCTGCCCCCATATTGTTGTACAGTTCCATCTTTACTCATATCAACATTGTAAACATATTGAGGTACTTCATACTTCCTCACAACATACCTAATTTATAACATGAACGGGTTAACCAATTATTTAAGCAGATTTCTAATGGAACTGGATGGTAGGTGTCTTATTCTTGCCAGGATTAGGCACCAATAGCAACAGTACTTATGTTAAAACAGATTGCTGTCAAAATAGCTACATTTCAGACAACTTGGGAACAATCTGCAGAATCTTTACCAAATCAAGAGACGTGTTTTACAAAAAATAATCCCAGAGTATTTAGGAAAGGCCTCAGCCATTACTACAAGCTACAGCTTGTGATTTTGATGTAAGTACCTCAGAGAACACTATTGAATGCTTAATGCAATATTAAGGAATAAGTTAGATTACTAGTTGTGAAAATGGTAGCCAGTGATTATTGAAAATTTTCTTCTTTATATATTCACTGCAAGATGACAAATGAAACTAATTTTTAATAAAAGTGATTATACTTCAAAGAACATGATTGGTTTATTATAATTTGGGCTGTCTAGAGTAAACATCATGCAGACTCTCTTTTAAAATAGGACAAAAAGATTTGAGTGCAAGCTTGGATAGCTCTGTGAATCTCCATGTAGTTACCATATAAATATATTCAACCTTCTTCAAAAGGCAATGATGCAGGGAAAACTGGAGAATTGAAATGAAAGAAGATGAAGTACCCAACAAACACAAGTCTACTTTTAACAGATCCTCAGGGCTTACTTCCATTCCACGGTTTCAACAACTTAATTACAAAACTGAGTATTATCGTGAAAAACATTTCTACCCCAATTTGACATAATTTATACCACTTCTTAGCTTCATATTTACCTCAAGTCAACTCCAGAAATAATAGCGTGCTACTGCAGGATAAACCGTAATCCACCAGTGATTTTTGTAAAAAGTGCTTTGTGATTCAGAGAAGAAAATTATTCATCATTTACCTGACTCAACACTACATAAACAAGCAAATGTGATGCTACTGGAATTCAATATCAGCAAAATTGCAACGAATATCATCTGAAATGCTTTCTAAGGGAACAATAATATATATATTAAATCACTATCATTGAGTATTGTTCTAGTTATTACTCATATGCTCAGAAACATAAACAGTCCACAGTCACACCATCCTTATTCCAAAATGATGCTCATCACATAGAACAGACAAATTACAAGGGATTTTTTTTTTATTACAGTGAGTTCTTGTCAATTGGGACACATCAGGACCGGTATATTTTGCCCCAATTAGATGAAGTTTCTGGGAAATTGTTAAAAAGCTATTAAAAAAAAGACAAGTTATCATTTAACTGAGTAAGAAATTACGTACTTAAATGAAATATAGGACAAATTAGAACACTGTCAGTACTACTGGCGGTTGTGCGCCATATCTGATGATGACAGAAAACCCATGCAGGGAAGTTTTTAAAGTAGAAAAGCTGTTGCACTCTCTCAACCATGGAAATACCGGTCCAATGGGATGAGTAGACCTCTCAACTGTGGACTTCCCCAACTGCGGCGAATGACCAGGCCATTTGATCCAACAGCTCTAGTCCGCCATTCAATCACGGCCATGTACTTCTTTTTTCTCTCCTCAGCATTTTCCAACATTGTATTTCATTTGCTACTTTCTTGCCCGTTCTCTTGATCTGTTTAAGTCCCTCTGCATCCTACCTGTTCCCTCAACACTATCTGCCCCTTCACCAATCTTCATATCATCTGCAAACTTGACAACAAAGCCATCTATTCCATCATCTAAATCATTGATATACTGCATAAAAAGAAGTCCCAACACCAAACCCTGCATAACACCACTAGTCACCAATAGTCAACCAGAATAGGCTCCTTTTAATCCCACTTGCTGCCTTCTTCCAATCAGCCAAACTTCTATCCATGCTGGTATCTCTCCTGACATACAATGGCCTCCTAACTTGTTAAGTAGCTTCATGTGCAGCACCTTGTTAAAGGCCTTTTGAAAATCCAAATAAACAACGTCCAATGATTTTCCTTTGTCCATCCTAACTGCTATTTCCTCACAGAATTCCAACAGATTTGTCTGGCAAGATTTCCCATTAAGGAACCCATGCTGACTTTGTCCTACCTTGTCCTGTGTCACCAGGTACTCATAACATCATCCTTAACAATTGACCCTAACATCTTCCCAACCACTGAGGTCAGGCTATAATCTCTTTTCTGCTGCCTTCCTCCTTTTCTTAACCAGAGGAGTGGCATTTGCAATTTTCCAGTCCTCTGGCACCATGCCAGAGTCCAGCAATTTTTAAAATTATTGGTGTAGGCCATTTTGAACCAATCCTACTGAGTTTTTTTTTCAAGAAAGTTACTAGCAAAGTGAATGAAGACCTTAGTAAGGCATTTGACAAGGTCCCACATGGGAGGTTGATTAAGAAGGTACAATTGCTTGGCAGTAAATTGGATGAGATATTGGCTTTGTATGAGAGATAGAGAGTGGTAGTACATAGTTGCCTCTACGACGAAAGGATTGTGACTAGTGGAGTGCCATTGGGATTAGTGCTGGGTCCTTTGTTGTTTGTCATCTATGTCAATGATCTGGATGGTAATGTGATTAACTGGATCAGCAAATTTGCAGATGACACAAAGGATGGGAGTTTAGTGGACAGCGAGGAAGGCTATCAAGTCTTGCAGTAGGATCTGGACCAGCAGGAAAATGGCAGATAGAATTTAATGCAGACAATGTTGCACTTTGGTAGAACCAACCAGGTAAGGTCTGACACAGAGAATGGTAGGGTTCCGAGGATTGTAGTAAAACAAAGGGATTTGGGAATACAGGTCCATTATTTGTTCAAAGTGGTGTCACAGTTAGATGGGGTCAAAAAGAAAGCTTTTGGCACAATGTGCGCTGGTTTGGTCACCTACCTACAGGAAAGATGTAAATAAGGTTGAAAGAGTACAGAGAAAATTTTCAGTGATATTGCCGGGTCTGGAGGACCTGAGTTACAAGGAAACCTTGAATATGTTAAGTTAGGAATAGGTGGAGTCCTGCTGAAGGGTGCTAGCCCAAAACGCCAATTCAACTTTTTTCCATAGATGCTGCCTGGCCTCCTGAGTTCCTCCAGCATTTGGTGTGTGTTCCTTGGATTTCCAGCTTCTGTAGATTTTCTCTTGTTTGTGATTGGACAACTACACTGTGAAGTCTCTTCCAGGTACGCTTATCCTGAGAAAGTTTAAATCTGCCCTTTGATGGAAGTTCAGTGAAACCCTTCCTCACTGCTCCCCCTCTGTGACCTCTGCTGCCCTCCAGTCTTGCTGAAGGGTGTCGGCCCGAAACATTGACTGGACTCTTTTCCATAGATGCTGCCTGCCCTGCTGAGCTCCTCCAGCAGTTTGTGTGTGTTGCCTGGATTTCTAGCATCTGCAGATTTTCTCTTGTTTGTGATAGGTTAGAACTTTATTTCTTGAAACGTAGAAGATTAAGACAAGATTTGAGAGAGATACACAAAATTATGAGGGGTATAGACAGGGTAAGCACAAGCAGGCTTTTTCCACTGAGGTTGGGTGGGACTACAACCGAGGGTGAAAGGTGAAAATTACAAGAGGAACATGAGGAGAAACTTCTTCACTCAGAGGGTTGTGGGAGTGTGGAACAAGCTGCCCACACAAATGGTGAATGCAAGCTCAATGTCAACATTTAAGAGAATTGGTATAAGTCCCAGGATATTAAGGGTATGGAAGGCAATGGTCCCAGTGCAGGTTCATGGGAGTAGACAGTTTAAATAGTTCAGCATAGACTCAATGGGCTGAAGGGCCTGTTTCTTTGCTGTACTTTTCTATTAGTCAATGGGAGTACGCTAGGTCCAAACATCATCAGGATCATCAGGGCTGAGTATTCTGGTGGGTTCATTGTTTCTGATTCCAAAACTTCTTGCAGTATTTAAAAGATGCACAGGAGTGGGTTGGAATATCTACCTCGATGCTGCTCCAATATCATACAAAGTAACTCAACACGGTCATGGACAATGTAATTGAATTGACTGCACTCAAACCACAACCTCATCATTTACCAACTCCAAAACCAATGTTCATTTTGTCAAAACTTGCAATACCCACTAAGTGTAACATTTACAGATTATGGATTGCGGCAACCTTAGTGGCAAGTGTGCAACAGTGCTTATTTATGCAAAACAACTAAATAATTTAATTTAGACTATTGTGGCAGGACAGGCGATGTTTGCAGTTACAGGCTGAAGGAGCTGATGGCAACACCTATGATCAATTCTAGTATTAGTATCTGCAGCTCAGACAACTTCACAGTTGATGAGCTGACGTGTAAGATTTGGACAACGCAATACATCAGGAAAGATGTGTGAGGTGACATAGGGGTGGGGGTAGGTGGGTGAGTAAGTTACCTGGTCAGTGTTCCAAAAGGCATTTACAACTCTTAAGTGTTTGCAGAGTGGCAGCAGAAGCTGGGTGTCACTGTACACAAAATCGCCAATATTATTCATTTATTTATTGGGGTACAGCATGGAATAGACCCTTCAAGCACGCCATCCAGCAAACCCCTGATTTAATTCTGGCCTCATCTTAAATGTGCTTGCTATATGTGCCTTGCACTGTGTATGACTGTTGGTACTGTTTTGCATCACAGCCCCAGAGTAATGCTGTTTCATTTAGCTGTATTCATGGGTATTCATGTATGGTTGAACGTCTATTAAACTTGAACTGATAAAAGTTAGGAGACTGCAACAGAAATGCATGCAGTTCAACAATATCCTCAGAGAAGGAAATCGTCTATTTTACCAAGTGTGGCCTACAGTATACTTCCCCCAGTGCAGTCAACTCTGAAATGCACTCTGGGACGGCTTAGCAAATTACTCTGTTCGAGGGCACTTAGGCTTGGGAAGTAAATGCTGACCTTGCCACCAATACACTCAGATTTCAAAGGAAAATACAGAAAAGTAGCACCAAGGGTAGTGATAATCTTATCAAATATCAGAAAGCACCAAGAGCCAAAAGACTTTTTTTTCCTCCTTGTGTTCATCAAATTCAGTCTCTGCAAAGGGGTGAGATACAGTGAGATACAGGCTTAAGCAAGCAAAGGATTTGGGAGGAAAGCAGGACTTCTGAACTGAACTGAGATGATCAGCCATTTCTACACTAAACAGCCAACCAGGCTCCAGGGGACAAATAGTCTTGTCCTAATCCTGACTTCTGCATTTCCATAGAAACATACACAGTTCACTTCTACCTCTTGGCAACGAGCCACAAGCAGGACCATTTTGGAAGATCAATCATTTCAGCCTATTTTTTTCCCC